>NW_022900925.1:16195852-16200631 GCF_012274545.1 Fukomys damarensis | reverse complement strand
AAAAAAAAAAAAAAAAAAAAAAAAAAAAAAAAAGAAAGAAAGAAAAAAATCACTGCAGCAAATGTTTTTGGACATATACCTTTGTGCCCTTCCAAAAAAAATTTTTTTTTCAAAGAGAAATTCCCTAGAGTGGAATTGGTGAGTCAGAGGGTGTAAACATTTAAAATCACAATAGGTACTTCCATGGTATCCTTTCCAGAAGAATTGTGCCTTAACATTTTAAAATGTGCCCCTCCTCAGTCCTGCCTGCCCTTGCCCTGGCACTGCTCCTCCCTGGGCACTACCTTGGGAATCAGTCACAACAGTCAGTCCGCCCCAGAGAAGGCAGACATAGTGTCACCTGTTTGTGGCTATAATTCTTTTTTTTTTTTTTTTTTTGGTACCGGGGATTGAACTCGGGTCCTTGCGCTTGCAAGGCAGGCCACCAAACGGCTGAACTAAATCCCTGGCCCTATGGCTATAATTCTTAATGCAGGTGCAGTGCCTGGTGCACAACAAGTAACTGATAAATGCTTTTTTCGTTTTGTTTTGTTTTTTGTTTTTTGAGACAGGGTCTCACTATGTAGTTGACACTGACCTGGAACTCACTACGTAGCCTCAGCCTCCCGAGCGCTAGGATTACAGGTGTGCGCCACTACGCCTGGCTCCAATAAATGCTTATTGATGAGTTGGTAAGGGAGTGAGAGGATGGACAGTGAGGGTAAGAGAGATTTAAGGTGTGGACTTGTGGATGACAGAAGTCTGGGTCATGCCCCCTTGTCGTGGGGAGTGTGTGCACCTCTTCCTTTGTGCTGGTGTGCCAGCTGACCTCTTTGTTCATCTCCTGTCCTTTTCACTCTGCCCTCTGGCCATTCTTCCTTTCAAAACCATTCCTTTCAGGCCTCCTTCCTTTTGCCTAGAAACCTTGTCCAGGTGCCTCTTAGAAACCATTCTCCTGTGAAGCTTTTCCTCTTGAGCAGGGTTAGTGCCTTTGTTCTCTGTTCCCACTGGGGCTGACAAGTGAGAACACTGACTGTATACCAGTGGCAGGGGCTCAGTCAAAGATTGTATGCCTGGCATACCAGGCCTTCTCAGGGTGTGGGTGAAGGAGCCAGTGAGCAGGCAGATGAACCAGATGAGTAGTCCCAGGAGAACATCGCTGAGGTTGTGTAGGTGTGAGGTGCTGCAAACCTCAGTCAGGTGGTAGCTTTGGAAAAGAAAAAGGAAGGACCAAGGGATGTGTGGGGCCTGAGGGACCAAAGAGCCACAAGGTGAAGGTCTCACCCACAGAAGTAGAGAAGCCAGAAGGGGAAGCTGGTTGAGGGACCTCCTGGTGTGAATATATGGCATTAAAGGGCTGTTTTTGGGATTTCCAAGTGAGAAGATCTAGCTTCTGGTATAGGTATCGGACCTAAAGCCCAACAGGATGGGGCTGAAGATGGTGGGTTGCCATTGGCCTAGTAATACAAAGGATGGAAAGCAAAGACTGAGGCTTGTGTGGATATCTTCACACATAGAGGAGGCAGGAAGAGGAGGGACTAGCCTAAACCAAAGAGTGGTCACCAGCAGCACCTACACAGCCAAGACAGCCAAATGCTTAGACAAAATCCATATTGCAGGGGCCAAGGAGTAGGAGAGGGAGGCCTCTAGTTTTGAAATGGTTAGTTCTAAGGGCTTTGGAAGGAGCCTTTCCCTGGAAAGAAGGATCAGAAGCCAGGCTCATGCAGGCAGAGTGGAAACACAGAGAGGAAGCTCAGGTCCAGGGCTGGCTCAGGGCATTTGTGAGAGAAAGGGAGGGAGCACTGTGGGGACTTATGAGTCACTTCCCCTCCAGGGGGATGACTGGGAGCCTCTGAGGGGAGTCTGTGTGTCCAGTTGTGGGACATTCTAGTTACTCATTGGAATTTCCAGCCAACTCTTTTGGAGTGGGGTAGAGATGCTGCGTATATTCAGGGAGCAGCTTCTGTGAAGTTCAAGGTTTGGAAGAAGAAGTGGGTATTGATCTGCCACACTGGATAGCGGGGTGGGGAGTGCAGATGGGATGCTCTAAAAGCCCACTAAGAACACCTCATATTCTCTTGGGTGAGGAAAGGACACAGCGGCCTTCTGGTTTTGGCTCTTCTTCCATGCCGTCTGCTGGTCTGACCCACGTGAGCAGCCTATGGCAGTACTTAAATCCTGCAGGGCAGGGGACAGAAGAACTTGTGGCACAAGGCCCTGTGCTGGCACATTTGTACCCTGGGGAATGCCAGGCTTTATTCCCAAGCCCTGGGAACAGCCTCACCACCCAAACCAAATGAGGAATTGTGGCTGAAAGGGCCCTTCAGATGTGCCTTAGCTATTTATAACCCAGCCAGTGCAGGAACAGGGAAAAATCAGGGACTGAAGGAAGAGCTAGTAGGGAGGGGTGTGCCTGTGCTGAACCCCTGTGGAACAATTCCCTGGCTAGGGCCTGTCAGCCCTGGGCCCCAAAGAGCCCACCCAGATACCATTCTGTATTTCAACTTTGGCAACCAGATGGAGCCGGATCCCAGCAAGGGCAGTTACTCCTGACAGAATGGTGGGAGTCCAGCCTGCAGCTCAGAGCTCCTATAGAATTTTTTTGGGTTGTTTGTTTGTGTGTTTTTTTGTTTGTTTGGTTGGTTTTTTGTTTGTCTTTTTTTTTTTTTTTGGTACCGGGGATTGAACTCGGGTCTTTTTACTTGCAAGGCAGGCCACCAAACCGCTGAGCTAAATCCCCAGCCCTATTTGTTTGTTTTTTGAGATAGGGTCTCACTATGTAGTTGAGGCTGTCCTGGAACTCACTGTGTAGCCCAGGCTGGTCTCGAACTCACAGCGATCTTCCTGCCTCAGCCTCCTGAGTGCTGGAATTACAGGTGTGCGTCACCACGCCCTATAGAACTTTTTAGAAGTGAGAATAAAAAAAAAAAAAAACACATCCTTTTCTTTACCTTTCTTTTTCCTCCTCCACCCTCCACCCAGCTTGCAGGCTTAGCAGAGGGCTGGTACTCAGCTAAGGTACCCAGTGGAGCAGATACTGGCCTGCGGCAGAGTTGACCTTCCTTTGGAAATGGCCTCAACAGAGTGGTGGTGAACCTGTGACACACGTTGTTTCTCTTTTATGATAAAATATGTTAATATATGAGTTGTTTTTTCCTAAACTAAAACCTCAGTATTCAGGTTTTATTGCAGTTTGAGGCTTTGAGATAAATAAATGGGTTTTGATATAGTTTGGTCTCTAAAAGGTTCGCTATCACTGCTTCAACAATTTGACTCTTTGCCCTATGGTCCTGTGATTGTCACCTAACAGGGAATCTGATGTGTGTGAGAGGCTGGTCACAAGAGGCGTCAACGGACAGCCTCAGATACTGTACTATCTGATTGGCGGCTCCTACTGTATAGGTCAGTGGTGGTGAACTCATGGCATGAGTGCTGCAGCTGGCTGTTCGTTATTGCAAGCTCTAAATGGTTTGTCATCACTGATACAGGTTAACAAAGAGAACTTGTAGATTAGCACAGTAGTGTGTGGCTGAATTTGATTCTAAGCTGTCAGGTCCAATGAGGGAATGGGATAGAAGAGACACTAAGGGAGTCTCCCACCCACCTACACATCTCTTAACTTTCCCTCAAAGAAATAACCAATTTCAAGAAAAAAAGCAGACCCTTACTCTGTGGGCCTAATTCAAGGCACGGATGTGGTTCATTTAGACTGTTTTTTTTTTTAATGTAAATTATTTGCTGACACTTTAAAACCAGGAGATTTCACCAAAGAATGTAAATTTCCCATTGGAATAGAAATTAAGCAAGCTTGAGACTTTGTCACGTTTTATGACAGCTCTGCAGCTTGACCAGGCCCTAGTTGGCTCCTTCGGCGATTACCTTACCTGCACCCTCTTGGGTGGCACCGTCTTTGTCGCTGTTACCCTGGATGTTAGATTGTGAAAGAAGTGTTCTGGGATCTGCCCCTAGACTCCTCCCCCTGAGAATAGGAGTGTGTGCATCTTGGATCAGGGTGAGCAGACCAGCATATGGGCTTCACCTTCTGGATGAATGTAGTTTCTGTAACGTTGAAGTATCTCAAGAAAGTAAGCAGGACTGGCAGTGCTACCTGTCCTGTTACGTGTGCCCGGATCTTGTAGGACTAGCTGTATGGGGAGGAGGCTCCATCAAACGGGCATTACTAGACCAGGCAGCATCTAGGAATGGGATGGGGTACCTGGGTGGTCCACGGTGCCCAGCCGCACCTGCTCAGGACCTTGGCTGGCACTGGTGCGCCTCTTGGGAGTGAAATAGATCAGGCCTCTCTTTTACAAAGCCCTGTTCACCCAATCATGGCAGGGGTGGCAACTGTGGTTTCTCACCAGTCCTCCTCAAGGGTGTTGGAGCTTGAGGCCAAGATGCAAGGGAGGCTCGGGCTTGTGAGCATATCACGGTGAAGGGGACAGGACGACAAGACGGAGGGTGGCGGCTCTGCAGGGAAGCAGCTCTCCTGCTCCCCCCTGCCCGCGGCTCTAGCGAGAAGTTGTAAATAAAGCCTGTCTCTGGGAAGCAGACCTCCCCTGCGCCCGCCCGGCCTGTCTGCGGCCTCCTCCCTCCCTCCTTCTCTGCTCCAGAAGCCTCTGCCAGCCGCTCGCCCCGGTGACCACAGAGGGAACGAACGGCTCCACCTCGCAAGTCAAGACGTGCATTTCCTGTGTATTCAGAGCAAACGCGAGTCTCCGAGTCCAGAAAGGGCGGGCTTTGTGGGACCGGGGACGCGGCGGCAGGGCGCCGGGACAGAGCCAGGGCAGCGGCAGCCCG
>NW_022900925.1:16163975-16195474 GCF_012274545.1 Fukomys damarensis | reverse complement strand
GGGTTAGGACGCGGCCGCAGGAAAAGGTTCATAATGGAGCCTTTCATCGGGAGCCGGTGGCCAGGTGCCAGGACTGACTCCGGGGAGGCCAGCATGCTGGTGTAGGCCTGCCCTGCGCGCTTCCCCTCCTGCCGGCCTGCCTGCCTGCCTGCCTGCTTGCCTCCCTGTCCGCAGCGCGGCGCGGCGGCTGCTGTTGCTTCTGCTGCGTGGACCCTGCTTCCTGTTTGCCCTCGGCGGGCTCCGGCTGCCATGGAAGAGGAAGAGGAGGCAATAGGCTTTTTGGACAAGGTTCTGGAGGATGAAGATGTGTTTCTCCTGGAGGAGTGTGAGCTGGGAACCCCGACCAGTCCCGGCTCAGGGTCCCCCTTCTTGGTGGCTGTGAAGGTGGGAATGTGACACGCCCTGGATGCTTATCGGGAGGGGGCAGGGCTGCCGCCGCTGAGCCCTGTGCGGACAGAAATGGCTGGTGTGTGCAGGAGCCTCCTGGCTGAGTGGAAGCACCTCACTCATCAGTGAGGGTCTGGCGCATGCCTGCGAGGGGATCCGAGGGCTGGCAGCTGTTCCTGGGGAGAGAGGTGTGGTGGCCTGCTTCCCTGCACCAGTTGTCCTTAGGGGCAGTGACTGCTGGCTTTCCCTTGGCCAGCTGTGCAGGGGGTGGGCTCTTTCTGGCAGTGACAGGAGTCGCCTGGTGGGCTGTCAGTGGTGTGAGGCTGATGCCCCCAGAGGAGCTAGTTGACTTGAAACCAGTGGGCAGTAATTCATTGTTTCCATGGCAACCAGAGGATCAGGGCACTCATAAAGTGCTTGCCAAGAGACCTGACCCCTCTTCCTGTCCAGAAGACTGGGGACTTGATGCTTCTTGGCTGAGGCAGAAGTGCATTTGAAAAGGTCAAGAGCCAGAGGTCACTGGGCCTCCTTGAAGGAAAAGAATTTGATCATCTGAAGGGGGCAGTAACAGCTGGCTTTGAGATATAAATAACCAGTAGGTAGGCACTTTCCCTAAGGTGGGCGTAAGCAGGAAACATCTCCTGGACTGGCCTGTCCACCTAGCTGCAGGCATCTTCAGCAGCCATGCTGCTGGAGGCAGAGTGGGAATGGAATGATTGTACCAGTCACTTTCTTTCTCTCTGGCCTCTATTGAGGGGAACGGCTCTCCCTGGGAATGCCAGCTGTACCCAAATCTGGCATGGCACACTACACTAGTCTTCTTCTCTTGCCTGGATCCACCACTAAGCCTATTGCTCAGCTCCCCTGTTCTGTGGGGAGGCTTTGAAGATTGTGGCCTGCCAGGAGTGTGCACACTGACTGCAAAGCCAGGCTGCCTAACAGTGTGGGCCCTAGAGGGCGTGGTGCACAGAGCCATGCTAGGAAGAGCAGGTTGTCTGAGAGCCTCTCTGAGCCTTCTTCCTTCACTGTAAAGTGAGGATGAGGATTGCAGCCCTGCCTCGCCCACACTACAGTATGGCTCCATGGAGAAGCTAATGGAAGTAAAAATAGACTGCAGACCCAGGTAAGATAGATAGGTGGCTGATGTGCAGTCCGGGTGGAGCAGTGGCTGCAGGCCTGGGTGGGAAATGCAGAGGTGCTGCAGTGGAAGCTGGTAGGGGCTGGCACCCCACCCCTGTTCTCTGATCTCTTGCTGGCTCGGAGCACTGGAGCTCAGTCATGTCTCTTACTGGGCCCATGGAGGATCCTGCAGGCTTACGATCTGCCCAGCCATTCCACCTGGAACAGGACAGGAAAAAGTCTGCTCATAAACTAGAAGACAACTGGAAATTTGGCAGTGTATGAGATGGAAGGTCCGTGAAGTTACTAATGGGTCTTCTCTGAGAATTCCTTGCCAGCACAGATGTGGCCAACTCATATGCTACCTCACATGCACCTTTTCTGTAGACTCTGGCTTACCTCAGTCTTAGTCCATGTTTTATTCTGCTTGGAACTCTAGACATCTCCCGCCTTAGTTGTGCCCTGTTCTCCTCAAGGGCGAGGGCTGTGTTGTACTCACTGCTGAGCACTGCTTGGCCCTTGGTGTATGGCTGGTGCCAGAGAACCTGCAGAATGAGTGAGGCTCAGTGGGGCTTACAAAGGGTCCCTGGCCTTGTTCTGTCTCAGAGGTATTCTCACAAGGTGGCACATGGCTCTCAGAGCAGGAGGCCTGGATTATATAGCACACTGAAAGTTGTCTTTCTCCCAGGTTCCCATGATGCCTGCATAGAGTTTTTCCCTCTTCTTTGCTGCTATAATATTGCTAGAGCTGTCTCCTGCTTTGGGCAAGAGGCCTTTCCTGTGTGTTGGGGGATTCCAGGCTGATTCTGAATACCTCTTGAATGCCATTCTTTTCTACTACACTTGACCTTAGAGGGGAAGAGCAAACAAAGTTTGTGGAAAGAAAGCTTATCAATTCAGTCATTCAACAAATGTTGTCAGGTTATGTTCTATTCAGAGTGCCTAGCACTGTGGAGGAACAAAGTGAACGAACGTCCTATCTCAGGAAGAGTTCAGAGCAAATGCACAGTATCAGGAATGCAATGAAAAAGCATTCAGGATATGAGATGAGTTCTAATCAAAGGATATCAGATTCTGGACAATAGCAATGTGGCGTGTGTGTGTGCGCGCACGCGCATACTCTCATGCATGTACATGCATGCTGCTGTATATGAGCAGAGGGGCTTGTTGGGTGGTGTGCTCCTGTCCTGGGCTGCAGATAGTTTGGGCTCACTCTTCTGTGGCAGCTGGTAGGAATCCAAGGCAGTTTGCTCTTTGCTATTACTTTACTTCAGGAGTACTTACCTTAAACATTACTTTTGTTGTTGAACGTGTGCCCAAATGCCAGACCTATAAATCAATCCTGTTTTCAGTGTAGTTTCTGAGATGCTTCATCTTCCTGGGAGAAGCAGATATAAAGCTGGCAGTGGTTTTCTCCAGAGCTGTAGCTGGAGTTTGCTGCATGCATCTCTCAGCCCAGACTTCCCTGTGAGGAGTTAATGATCTGTAAACTCATAATGCAGATACTGATAGCAACATCACCTCCCATCTGTAAAAGTGTCTAAATTCCAAAAATCTTTCATACTGTTCTATTTAAAGGTGTGTGGGACTGGCGGGTGGGGCCTTATAGAAGCTGCTATTTCAAGGAACTCTTTTGTCAGGAATAAAAGCCCTTTTGTAGTTCAGATTAACCCTTCTGCTGTTACTCTGTGCCAAGTTTTAATGGATTGTCTGAGAAGTTCCCATATTTCTGTCTCACCTGCCCAGGTCTCTCCTGTTTCTCCATGCAGCGATGGCCCTGCCTGTGTCCCTCATTGGGTATTTCCTGAAGTGTAGGCAACATAGGTGGTGATTAGAAAGATGATTTCAGGTGGCACCTGGATATATATTTTACACTTTAATAGTTAAGTATATATTTTAATGTATATTAGAAAAGTATGATTGCATATCTTTCCTATGATTTCAGGAATAAGGCTGTGCTTATAAGTCAATTGTTGCAAATAGAGATATTAAGTGGTATGTGAATAGGGCAAAGCTGTGTAGGTAGAAGATGAACCAGTGAGGTTCTGAAACACTGCCTGGATCCCATGGGCCTTACCTAAAGATTTATACAACAGCAGGGAGCCAGATGGAGGGGAGGCAGCTAGAATTTGATCTTCATTTCCAACCCCTATCTTCTCCACTCTAAATTCTGCTGACAAAATAGCAAAAGAGACCTGCCCAGTGCCTAGCGCTGGGAAGAGGAGAGAATTTCTGCATGTTCCTGCACTACCTAGGCTCAGAGAATGGACAGATGTCCTGAGATTGATGCTTGGGTGTATGTCCCTGGGCATGGGCACAATCTGCAGATTCAGTGGCAGGTACTATGGGAAGATTCTGCTGGGTGCTTCTTGCCAGCTAGTGTACCCATGACCCGAATTTGCTGTCTGCAGAGTTACAGACCCTTACTGCCTGGCCTGTGGCTTTGAAGCGTAGTTAGAGAGCCAGTCCTGCCTGTTCAGTGCTCCCTGTTATTTTGGTAGAGATCAAGGTCCCTGGAGAGATTATTTCTTGTCTTGGACTAGAACCAAACCATTGGAACTTTTATTTAGCCCCTCAGTTTTGCAGAAGCCCGGACCAGAGCTGACAAAGACATTATCCTTACTGTCATACTCTAACTCATGGCTTTGACTTGGGGGTCTCAAGCTGACAAACTTTCAGACTTACAGAATTTGTGAAATGCCAGGGATGAGCAAGTCCAACAGGGCTGAGTTTCATAAGCTCTGCTTGGAGAGGAAGAGGGGACAATGCCATTTGGAAGGCAGCTTTCCTTGCTGGGAAGTGTCTGGCAGCATGGCAGAGGCTGCAAGAGCCGTAACCTCTTCATAGAACTTGCCCATGGGATCTGGACACAGAGACATCCCTAGAGCTTGCTGGAGACAGAAGTTATCTCCTTCATCTTTGAATTCCCACCATCTAGCATGTAGTGCAGAAGGAATGAATGAGTGAATGTTGAGCTCTGGTGTTTCATGAGACAAAAATCACACCACAAGGATTGAAGAAATAGTTGTGAATTTCCAGATAATTCTAAATCCGGAACATGTGGGGTCTGGGAAAAGCAGAAGTCTTGGATAGTAACTGAGCAACAGGCCTCTTGTTAGTAAAATGTGCACAGTTTAATTTCACATTTTTAAATTGTCCAATGACCCTCCCCAACCCCAGCTAAAATTTCAGAGTAAATGTAACCCAGGAATCTCCCTCATCTCAAGTTTAATCATATCTGCAGAGTTTCTTTTGTCATTTAAAAGAACATATTCACAGGTTTTAGGATGTGGGCATCTGAAAAAAAAATAAAAAAGAAAGAAAAGTGTGGACATCTCTGGGGAGTCACCGTTCTCTCCTTTAGGGTCATATAAGACTTTGGGGGCAGCAGCCTCTAGACAGATCTACCAGTGGGTTGCTGATGGGAGGCAAGGGGTGGAAAGAATTTGGCTTAGAAAGGCCTATGAGGACACACTGGAGACAGGTGGTACAACTGAGGAAAAGCAGTTTTTCTCTGGGACTTACAAGATTTCTGATGGCTTCATATACTCTCCTATCTGATAAGTGTGTGCACTTGACTCTTACAAGGGACCTATTTGAGACAACAGACAACTGCCAATGCTTGAAAAAGCTATGGAAGAGTGAAGAAGTCATCAGAGCAGTGAAAGAAAGAATTTGGTGTTAGAAGATCTGGGGTGGAATTCCAGCAGAGGCCTCATGAACTTTCTAGACTTGTCACAAGGTACCATGCACATCAGATCCTGAGGTGTTGCAGCTGCAGGTTAGCACCATGAAGAAGAGATAAGACTTGGACAAGGGATTTAGCTCAGTGGTGCTGCCGCCTGCCTTGCAAGCACAGAGTCCTGAGTTTGATCCCTGGTACCAAAAAAAAAAAAAAAAGGACTCCAGCTGTGTCATCTAGGAAAGGTGGCATTTGGCCAAGAGAAAAACTGGGAGAGAGGCATTGGGTAGGAGCACTAGTACGAAAGCTCAAAGGCTGAACACTCCGGTGTGCAGAGAAGCCTGGAAATGTACAGAGGTACTGGGCACTACAGGTGTTTAAGTAAAGGATATGGTGGTCCCCGTATCACAGATGATAGTTGTGTTTTGGGGGGTTTTTGGTGGGGAGGTTGGTACTTGGGATTGATTCAGAACCTTGTGCTTGCAAGACAAGTATGGTGGCACTGAGCTAAATCCCCGGCCTGACAGTTGTGTATTTACTTGATTTTCTCTCCTGTTAGATTATAAGCCACATGAGAGAAGAGACTATTGTCTGCTTTTTTTTCCCATTGTATCTACAGAGCCTATTGGGATATTTAGGAAATATTTGCTGAATGAATAGACAAGTGAACAAATAACCTAATCAATTTTTTCAGTATTAATATTAAGCCCTTGACAAGCATTAGGTAGGTACCAGGTACTATTCTGATCTGGCTGCTGTGAATGGATGGGCAAGGAGAGGGAGGTAGAGATCAATTAGGAGAATCCAGGCTGCAGACAAGAGGGTGGGAGTGAAGGGAAGAATTGATGTAAGAGATTAGCAAAGAAGCTTTGAAATGTCTCAGACGGAAAGGAAAGACAAGGAAAGAGGGGCCAGGAATGACTCATGAAGATCCAAAATAAAATGATACATTTTTTTCAGTATAGAAAAATTTGGAGCTGGGTGTGGTAGTGCACACCTGTAATCCAAGTACTCTGGGAAGCTGAGGCAAGATGATGACAATTTTGCGACTGTGCAACTCAGAGATTTAGCAAGACCTTATCTCCAATAAAAACGGGGTGAGGGTATAGCTCAGTGTGAAGACTCTGGGTTCAATCTTCAGTACTGCAAAGAGAGGGGAAGTGTTTTTTGTGTGCTGGGCACTGGGCTGGCAAAGGGGCATTCAAAGCTAAGAAGGACGTGAGCTCCGCCATAGAGCAGCAGGAATTCAGGAGTGGGAAGAGGCTGGCTTGGGTCTGTGGTTTGCTTGGTGAGGAAGTGCTGAGGGGTTCCTGAGGTAAGCTTGATCAACCCACACTGACATCTTCTTTTGCAGGATTGAGCCCCCTGGGGGCAGGAAGATCTCATCAGAAGTGGCCACATCCACTTCCACCCCATTCTCTGTCCCTGTTAACTTTCGGTTTATATTAACATCACTTCCTCTGGGGACCACCTCCCATGTGACCGTGCCCTGCCTTGGTCGTGATTGATTTTCCTTTGTAAAGTTCTCACTCCCTCTTCCCTGTTCTCCTGTTCACCATTAGGTTGGTGGATGGATGAATGAATGTAAGACAAGGAAATGTGGATAAAAGGATGTGGGATAAAAGATATCGACAGGAATATGAGTATTTATCTTTTCTTCTAGATCTTTGTTTTTTCCACATTTTCTGAAATAATATTTGGCTTTACTCCTTTTGAAATTGTTATTAAAAGAAGAAAAAAGCAGAGGAAATAGGCTCTTGGGCTTTTGGCATCTTTCTTATGAGACATTGGCTTTGGTTTGCTTTCCTGCAGGTGGAGGCAGGGAAAGGTCTGGAGATGAGGAAGCTGGTCCTCTCAGGCTTCCTGGCCAGTGAAGAGATTTATATCAATCAGCTGGAAGCCCTCTTGCTGGTGAGTATCTGCTCTGGACCTCCTGGTTTCCCTGTTGGCCAGTGGCACACTCTAAAACTGCTTTTGAGGTTGGAGAGGAAGGGGGACCTGCATGTGACCTAACATCTGACAGAGATTGGTGATGCTGTCCTTATAGCTGGGCATCAAGCAACATGTGCTCTCAGCTCTTGCTCTGGGAAGGGCAGAAGCAGCAGCAGAGGTTAGGGAGGACAGACACTCCCTTTACCCATGACCATGGCGTCAGAATTACTATTCAGTAAGGTATTCTATGCAGGTGGATGCGCAGCTGTCTCCTCCCCACTGTGTTCTGGGGAGTCTCTTCTGATCAAATTATTTAGTCCAAGTCCTTGCTCTTCCCTGGGGAAGCAGACCTAATGGTCTGCATCTTAAAGGGCTCATGTCAAGAAATGTGGGTTGGAAAAGTCTGTGTTGAGAAGCACCATAGTTCTGAGGTGCCCTTGGTAAAGAGACCTTCTCAGAGTCCTTTCTAACAGGGAGGGAGGCATCATTGTGAGAATCAGAGTGGGAAAGGAATGTTGAAATGCTTTCCAAAGATAAAAGTACTACACAGATGTAAGATGTTTTTGCTTTGGAAGAAAGTGCTTATTAGATGCGTCTGGATATTATGCAGAGTGATCACGGCACGTAAAGTTCTTTGCTCTGAGTGTTTTGCAGTCTGAAGCACAAGACACTATCAGGAAAAGGGGGACTCAGAAATGGAAATGTTGATCAGTAGAAACCCATTCTTACAAGTAAGGTACACATTTGCATAATTGCCATGACATAACACTTTGTCACTCAAGTGTCCCAGGGGACTTGATATTTATTAGTCAGGCACTGACTATCAAAATGTGAAGATACTTTGCAGTGCACTGGGCTGAGTTTATGTTAGAACGTCATAGGAAGCTTATTGGTATGCACAGTAATGCTTTCCAAGTAAAGGACAGAATGGCAGATAGAGGAAGATTCCAGTATGAGGCCAGACTAGGTAGGACAAGACTTTACTCTGCTGTTAATAGTAGACACACTGCACTGTTTTTTCAAACTGTAAAGGCTCAACTCCTTAGTTGATTTAATATTTAGTACTGTTTCAGGACTCTTAGCTGTTGTATGTACATGTGTGTGTGTGTGTGTGTATGTGTGTACAGGGGCTACATTATTTCTTTCATATGATATGGGTTTGAAAACCACTGTCTTTGGAAAGCTAAGTATAAACTCCTTGATCTTTAGTTTCCTTTTCTAAAGTTGGAACTCTAGTAGTAGATCTGTTTCAAGACCCCAGTGGATGCCTGAAACCTCAGATAGTTCTGAATCCTATGTATACACACAGTCACTGTGACAAAATACCTTAGAGAATCAACTTACAGAAGGGGAGTTGTTTTTTGGGGGGCTCATAGTTTCAGAGGTTTCAGTCCATGGTTGCTGGACTCCATTGTTTCTGGATCTGTGGTAGAAGAGAATATGGTTGAGTAAAAATGCTTATGTCAAGGTAGCCAGGAAGCAGAAGGAAAAGTAGGGGTGGACGGGGGGAAGGGGGAGGAAGGAAAAAAGAGAGAAACCCAAACCCATTACAGTATGAATCCATCAGTGGATTAATCCACTGAGGAGGTTGGAGCCGTCATGATCCAGTCACCTCTCAAAAGCCCCACTTCTGAATATTGTTGCATTAGGGAACAGGCTTTCAACACATGTGCTTTTGAAGAACTTTTAAGATCTAACCTATGACAAGATTTAATATGTAAATTAGGGATAAGTGATCAACAATGATTATAGCAATATACTATAATAAAAGTTATATGAGCATGTGTTTTACTTGTTTTGGTGTGGTACTAGGGACTGAACCCAGGGCCCAGAATGAGTTTGGACTTGTGACCCTCTTGCCTCAGCCTGCCAGAAGTTGGGATTGCAGGTGTGCTCCACCATGCCTGACTTGCCTGTCTTGAAGAGTCAAGCAAATCTTAATATTTTCAGACTAGGTTTGACCACAGGTAACTGAAATTTTGGTGAGGAAGAACAGTGGCAATATCAGTGACTTCCTTCCTGAGTTGAGAAAATCAGGTGATCATTTGGGACCTAGCACAATGCCAAGTACGCAAGAAATTCAAATATTAGCTGGAGGAAGGAGGCAGGCAGACAACCAGACTTATGTGAAGCTGACCTTATCAATTGTGGGTACAAAAAAGGATGCAGAGTTGTACCAAAAGAGGGGGCACAGTTGTTGCCACTAGCAGGATGTCTGAATGGAACCAGACTGCCTGGCTGTTAGTCACCCTTGCCTGCTAGTTAACTCTCAACCCTTAGCAGGTGAATGAGCTTTTGTGCCTCATTTTCTCTGCATTGGTTGCACAAATAGTACTCTCTTCTTCCGGCCGTTGTGCAGATTGTGTGAATTTGTTTGTACAGCTCTTAGAACAGAACCTGAGTGCTATGTGACACTGTTATTTTCTCCAGCACTGGCAGAGAAAGGCAGGTTAGGGCCTCTTTGTTCTGCAACACTCCCTTTCCCTGAAGGAAAGGGAGGGGAGGTGTCTGTCCCCCTGCCACTCCTGACTTCCCACCTGCCTTCCTTGGGTCTTCTCTTCTGGCAAAGATAGCAGATCTAAGGGCCAAGCTAGTGTTTCCACCCTCATGCCCCTAAGGCACAGCTCTGAGGCACAGCCTCCCCATCCTGAGGTGCCTCAGGGCAGGCTCCTGCCTGGTTCTTTCTAGAACAGAGACTGAGGGAGGCATAAGGAGGGCAGTATAGGGTTAGTTATGTACCTGGAAGGCTCAGGAAGGTGGGCAGGAGCCTGCACAGCCTTCGGCACAAAAGTAAATCTCAGAGATAAAGACTCCTCCCTCTTCCCTGAACCGAGGGTGTTCTGGTTCAGAGGAAAAGAAACTCGCCCCTCCGCATTTGCTCCCCGTCTGACTCCATTCCCACAGCTCTGCTCCTAATGTGCATGTCTGCCTTCCCATTAATACTTCCTGATATGCAAAGGACTGGGTGTGTGCACCTAATACAGTACAGGCACACACACACAAAGTCAGATAGGAGTCTC
Organism: Fukomys damarensis; assembly: GCF_012274545.1. Classification (NCBI taxonomy): domain Eukaryota; kingdom Metazoa; phylum Chordata; class Mammalia; order Rodentia; family Bathyergidae; genus Fukomys; species Fukomys damarensis. Next base: position 16,185,334 of record NW_022900925.1, on the reverse strand, counting down.
GGTTCTGGCCCCTTGTGCTGACTAGGGCCAGGTTTAGTAATCTCTTGGAATTCTCTGGGTTCCTATTGTATTCCTATTGCAAGTGAGGTCTGGAAGTGGGGGCCAAGGTGGGTACTAAGGAAAAGAGAGAAGACCAAATGCAGAGTAATCCCGCATCTCCCAGGCTCTGGGCAGTGGCTGTGGTTCTCCATGTTGTCTGTGCTGGGACCCCCAGTGTGGGCCTATTACCCTCCACACATTGTACCACTAGGCCATGATGGCCACAGCTGGCCCCAACTGGCTCTCCTCTCCCAGGCTCTCATTCTTGCAGTTTGCTTGGACTTCAGAGTCTGTCTGTATCTCAGCTTTCTTATCTGTAAAATAAGTTAAAAATACCTCCTCCCTGAGCTACTAAAGTGATAGGTTAGCAAATGCACCTGAAAGCCACCAGGCTTTCTTGGGAGGAGGTGGAGGAAGTGGACAGGTTTCTTCCCCCTATATTGAAAGATCATTTGCTGGGGGGACAAAGCAGTTATGGCTGTACGAAGTCAGAACTGACCTAGCCACATCTTCCTGAGAAGCACTCAGGTGGGACAATCCAGAGCCAGAGTTGGGGCTGGTCTCTGCAATTCTTCCCAGATGGAGTGATAGCCAGGGTCTATCCTCACCCTCTGTAGCAGGATACAGGAGGAGGGAGGAGTAACCCCTGTGCTAGCTCTAGGGCAGAGCATTAGGGCTGGGTCAAAGCTCTGTGAGGTTGTCTTGGCCTGTATGTGAGGCTTTACCAGATAAAAATAACTGCCTTTAAGGACCAGGGCCAGCCCTTTCTTCTCTCCTCCTGTAAAATCAGGGCTAACAGCAAAGGTCCTCAATCTTCTGTGAGAACATCCACTGCCCCCAGTGTGGCCTGTCCATGTGACTGGCTGCTGGTGAGCGTCCTTTTCTTCCCCTTTTGTAGACAGAGTGGGAAGTTGAGGAGGAAGCAGAGCTGTTGTGCCTTGTCTTTGTGTAGGTGGCAAATGAGTGCTTGCTTCCCCAGCAGCTTCTGAGAAAGCCTGTCCTCTCTGTCTTCCTGAGACTGCTCCCTCCTATTTCCTTTACTCCTTCCATGTTGGGGATGCATCTAGACAGGGATAAGGACAAGTGAGTGGTCCTGGAACTCTGGGGAAGCTTGAGCCCCTCTTGTGTGGGCTCTGAGTATTCTTTCACCTGGAGGAGCAGGGTGCCCTTTCTCCTGGTTCCCTCTGTTTCCCTGCCTGCATGCTTACCCAGCCCCCAGTCCTCCACCTGCTCAGATCTCCCCAACCTCCAAGACTCCATGCCTGTCTACCTCCTCGGCAAAACCTCCCTGAGCTACACCTTGAAACCACTTTGAAAGCACAACCTTGGAACCACTAGGTTGATATTTAGTCCAAGTTGGGTAATATTTTATCTCACGTTGTCCACTAAGTTGTTTCATTTGTGCTGGTCTATTTTACTCAAATAAATTACAAAGTTCTCAAGAGCAGAGATCATGGTTCATAAAAATGATCTGAATATCAGATCGCCCTCACTCCCCTGCCTAAAACCCTCCAGGAAAAGCTGGCTCATTGCATAATAAATTGCACAGTCAAAGCCACACTCCTTCCCCTGCATGATTCCCACCCCACCCCAAGGGTCCATGATCCATCCAGTCCTGCCGCAGGCTCCTCTCCTTCCCCCTTTCCAGCTGTACCTAGGCCCGCTGGCATTGTTCCGCTTCTGTCTATCACCAAGCCTCAGGACTAGGCCTGTAGGAAGTTGGCCTGGAATCTTAGCACCACCCTTGACTTCCATTAATCTCTCTTCCTTGGAGAAGCTGTCCTTCACCACTCCATCTCTCCATCCTTGTTTCCTTCATTTCACTTACTGCTGCAATTAATTGTTTAATTTGTATATTTGCGTTTTATCTGTCTCCTAGACGGGACATCTGATGGGGGTAGGGATTATGTGTGTGTCATATACTACTGAATTCCCAAGTCTGGCCTCATGTTAGGCACTTAGTGCATTATTTTCAGGGTGGATAGTAATAATAGTAATAGCTGAGGCAGGCATGATGGCACACACCTCTAATCCCAGCACTTGAGAGGCTGAGGCAAGAGGATTGCTGTGAGTTGGAAACCAGCCTGGGGTACATAGTAAGTTCATGGCCAGCCTGAACTACATAGCAAGAGCCTGTCTCAGAAACAACAAACTAGCAGCTAACATTTATCTGTGTGCCAGGCATATACAGATATTTTATATAAAATCTTTTGGTTTTCCCATTGGTTCTCCTGAGAGGGTAGTACTATCCCATTTTTACAAATGAGGCTACTGGTGATGCTAAGCCCAGAGGTAGCAAGTGACTTAACCCACAGCAATTCAGTGTCAGAGTTGGGACTCAGACCCATGCTGCCTGGCCTGTTCCAGGTTCAACCCCAACTGTTCCAAGCAAAAACTGGATGCTGAGGGTCACTCATTTCTAATACTGTGAGGATTTACTGGAGAGGGTCTGCTTTTCCATGCTTTTATTATTTTACCTGGACTCTGAAAAGTTTAGAGAACAGGGAAGCCAGTCACTGGAGCATTGTCTACGTATGTAAGGAAAGGAGGCTTTCTTTGTGGACACGCTTGGGCTCTGCCACTATCACAGGGAGGATAGAAGGAAGCTTGGCTGTGAGTCTGGCTGGCTCATAGAGAACAATGGCTTTGGTCTCCCTCAGTATGGGTGTTCCCAGCAGCCCAGCATTTTAGCAGTCAGGTTGCCCATTCCCTGCTAGAATACTTCTCTTATTCGAAGCCCAGACCTGACCCCCAGCTTCTCCCTGCTGCTTCTGGGTCTGTAGAGTAACACAGACTCTCTAAGGCCACTTTCCATAAGGGGCCTATATAGGAGGACACCAGCCATATCTGCAGACTTCTTGCTACCAGGAAAGTATGCTCTCCTCTCCCATGCTTTCTCTCTATGACGCTTCTGGATTCTGTCCCCTGTCGGGACTCTGTAGTACAGTCTGGGCATCTTTGGGGCTTTTCTGATTATAGAAGTAATACTTAGTATTTGTAGATTTATTTTTATTTATTCATTTGTTTATTTTGAGATGGTGTCTCACTGCATTGCCCAAATTGATCTCAAATTCCCAACTCAAATGATCCTTCCACCACAGCCTTCCCAGTAGCTGGAACTATAGGCCACTGTGCCCAGCTTTATTATAAGTGATTAAAAAATGTGAAGGTTCACACCGAAGAAAGTGCACCCACACTCCACTATCCCAGACAGTGCTGGGGGCTGGGCCTGAGGTAGTCTGTCACCTCACCTTTCCAAGTGCAGGCCCTGGCACATCTTGGTGTAGACAAGCAGATGACAGATAGGTTTCACTTTCAAGTCAACTCAGGCAGTGAGAAAGTGTCTGAGACTACAACCACACGCAGTGGAAAAGATCATCATGGTCGTTTAGCAGTGTCTGCTGTGGGTTTGGGAGATAGGAAGGTGGTGTGTGGGTTACCTGCTCCTGTCCTTGTGCTAAGTGACAGATACCTGAATTATCAATGAATCTGAACTGGTCTTGAGATTTTTCAAGACTCTGCCCCCTGAGTCCTGGATCTACCTGTTGTTTTTTGAAAGGAAATAGCTAAGGAGTTGGCTTCCCAGACAACCCTCCCTTCCTCTGAAGTGTGATGAGGCAGCTTATGATTCAGGGCATGAGGCCTTTGTGAAAGAGAGACACGGGTCTTGTAATGGACCAGTGAACCCTTATAGCTGTGTGCTGGGTGCTGTGAACTCAAGTGGGGGCTTTGGTGAACTCTGGCTTGAGGGCCACGTCCTGGCTGTCAGGTTTCCCCTCCTTGTGTATAAGGCTGTGATGACAGCTCCGAGATACCAACCACATTTCAGGCACCTTGCCTTTAGTGGCCTTGTCTAGGCAGGATTTAGGCAGCTCAAAGTACTAATCAGTGCCAAAATCTGCCCTGGGCCTGCTGGAATTCTGGTTTATTCACCTCCCACCTCTGCTCATTCTTCTTCTTCCTCTCCCAGCCCATGAAACCTCTAAAGGCCACAGCCACCACCTCCCAGCCCGTGCTCACAATCCAGCAGATTGAGACCATCTTCTACAAGATCCAGGACATCTATGAGATCCACAAGGAGTTCTACGACAACCTCTGCCCCAAGGTGCAGCAGTGGGACAGTCAAGTCACCATGGGCCACCTCTTCCAGAAGCTGGTGAGTCTCCTACAAGAGAGCATCCTCATGCAGAGCTTGGAGCTGCTGGTGTCAGAGGAGGGCTTTGGGAGAGGACTGGTCAGCTCCCACTCTCCTGGCATCCTTGAAGGCCTGGGTCATCCCTGGGTCCTGGCAACACATCTGGGCCTCTGCTTTATGGGGCATCAGAATAAAAGGAATTGACTCCAGCCTGGTGAAGCCCTAATAGTGTTTCCAAGGATGGTGGGGATGTGGGTCCATGGATGCTCTGGAAGAGTCTGCTTTTCTCTCCACAGAGGCTCCTTGCACCTATGCTGGAATGAAGCCTCCCTCCTGGGCTTGGAGTCCCCAGTCCCACTATGGACAGAGAGGAATGTGCCAGACTGGGTGAGGGCAAACATTGCTCACACAAGACCTCAGGGATTCTCTACATCCCTGTGCTTCCTCTGTAAGATGGAGCAGCTGGGTAGAGACTGCCTCACCTAATGGTCATCTCCTGAGGTCCCAGAGCAGATGGCACTGAGAGCCCATCTCTGCTTGCTGCTGTAGGGAAAGGGAAAGGGTTTGAGGAATAAAATTGAGGTACTGACTTACTGTTGAGAGACACTTGCAGAAATCTAGTTTCCAGGGCTTCTACAACACATCCTATCCTGTCTCTGCCTGCGTATCCTCTGGAGGAACACCCAGGTCAGACCCACAGATACCTCACCCAGCTCTTGCTTGGACTTCCGCTGTCACTTCTAACAACCCAGCAGGAACAAAGTGGACTGGGAGCCAGGAGCTGTTCTTCTTTTCCCTGGCTGTGAATTACTGTGGGGATAGAGAGCAGTGCCTTGCTTTTCCTTCCCTGTGCTGAGACTAGCTGAATGGACAGGGCTCTGTGTTTCTCACCCTGGAAGAGACTCCTGCTTAGACACTTCTGGGCCTTGAGCTCAGCATGTTCAAAACTGGACTCACTGTCTCCGAAGTTACCTGCTGCTCTTCCTATCTGTATCTAGTGAGGTTCCTGGAGTCATGCTTGACACCCTCCCCTCCCCAACCTGTCCTACCTCTTTCCCGTCTCCCTTACTCCCATGTCCCAAAGAATCTATTTCTCTTCTCCCCCCGACCTTCCCTTGCCTTCTCCTTGTCCTTCCCCCTTCCTTACCCACCTCTCTTTGGATGCTGACCTTTGCCCACCCCTGGCCTCTGGCTACTGCCTCCCCAACCTTCTGTGCCCACTGATGCAGAACTTTCTCCTCTCAGTTCACTCTGCACTTTCTGACCTTTGCATACTCATGGCTCCATCTGGCTAAAGTGGCTTCCCCACCCCATCTGGCTTCTCTTGGTCAGTTCCCAGTTTAGAAGTGACCTCTTCAGAGGAGTCTTCCCTATCCCGCTGTGCTAATCTTGAGCAAGCACTTAGAACTGCCTGTCTTTCTAAAACCATAAAGATAAACTATTTTCTTCTCATTAAGCACCCCCAGAGCCAGCCCAGCGGGCAATATGTGAATGAATGAATAAATGAATGAACCAATCATGCATGACCTTGCGCATTGGATCTAGGAAGAGCCTTGGCCTTGAAAGAGACATCTGTGTCCTGAGGACTTAGTTTTGTTTTGGGTTTTTTTTGTTTGTTTTAAAATCAGCAGTGTTGGGCTGGGGATTTAGCTCAGTGGTGCTGTCGCCTGCCTTGTAAGCACAAGGTCCTGAGTTTGATCCCTGTACAAAAAAAAAAAAAAAAAAAAAAAAAAGATTAGCAGTGTTATGTGAATAAGCACAGCTTTTTTAAAATTAATTTTTTGTACATTTTAGATATACATAATGATCATATTCATCATAGGGCATTTGTACCTGTACATAATATATCTTGATTCTTCTTTATCCCCAATCCCTTCTCCTTCCTTTAACCCCTCTTCCTCCTTATTTACAAAAGCTTTGTTTCAATTTTTTCCTTCTATTCTTTTTTTTTCTTCTTTCCTTCCTTAGTTTCCTCCTCCGCCCTCCCTTGTTCCCCTTCCTATTTGAACATTTTCTTATTTCCCAATATCTGTTACACATTTTGGTCCTTATTTACCCTTTTGGTTTCTCACACCAGAGAAGAAATGCAACATTTAAATATGTGGGTCCGATTTATTTCACTTAAGAGCATGGTCTCAAGGTGCATCCATTTACCTAGAAATGTCTCGAGTTTATCTTTCTTTATGGCAGAGCAGTACTCCATTGTACTTAAAAAACACCTCTTCTTTATCCAGTCATAGGTTGATGGGCATTTGGACTGTTTCCAAGATTTAGCTATTATGAGTTGTGCTACTGTAAACATGGGTGTGCATATGTTGATGAACCACAGCTTTTAGAGCCAGGTCTCAACTGGGTTTGAATCTCAGCTCTGTCACAGCTTACCGTACCTCTCTGTAACTCAGGTTCTTCATCTGTAGAATGAGAATAATAATGACATTTACCGACTATGAATTGTTGGGAGGAGTGAGTGAGTTAGTACCTGAAAAGTACTTGGAGCAGGTCCTGCAAGGTCGTAAATTATAAATGCTCGACAGTTAGCCATCATCTTTACTGCTATTGTTACTGTTATTATTACTGTTATTAGTAGGGAAAGGCGTCCAGGAGGTAATGTCTTGAGGAAATACCACACTTCTGGTTTTGGTGGACCCAGATTCTTCCCCAAGTGCACTAATGATGAACACCCCATTGTCCCTTTCTGGTCCCTGGAACCTGAGCTGATTGGCTCATGGGGCAGCCTCTCCTGAGCCCTCAGAAGTGCAAAAGAGAGCAAACCAGGGTGGAAGAGTGAGCAGACAGAGCACAGTGGAAAGGCCATCCTGTTGTATCTTCATCACCAGGGTCTCCTGTCTTTGCCTCGGCTCCACAGGCCTGGTTATGAATTTACTACCCAAACCCAGCGCCATGAACTGATGTCTGAGGCCCCAAGGTTACAGGTCTGGTAAGGCCCTAGGTGGAGCCAGGGCAGGCCAGGCATCTGGAGACAGTTTATTTCCAGCTAAAGTCTCGGGTATTGGATTATTCATTACCAAGAGAAGGAAATTAGCATCTCTGCTCTTTGTTTTATGACATCACTCCAGTGCCAAGCTGCTGTTTCCAGGCAACCTCTGCTTCCCAGTTAATGAATTTAGCAGGTTGGGCCTCAGGCTGCCAGCCCTAGGGTGACTAGAGATGGCAGTGCCCATGACCCCTGTCTGTACACAGGCATCTGTACAGGTGGCTCCCACTCCTGGCCCATGAGAGGGTAGCATATCACCCCAGGCATTCAGGATTTACTCTCTGGATGGGAATGGGCGCCACAGAACCTTTTCCTGGAAGAAGACTATGATTTGTACTCTAGCTTAGGAAGCAACTGTCTAGCACCTCTCCTGTAGTTTGGGCCACTGATGGCCAGTACTCTTCTGCAAAAAGACAGACTCCATCTGCCCTGCCTCTTGCTCAAGAGCTTTCTGTTTGGAAAGTCTGGTCCCTTGGACTTCACTGCTTTCCAGATATCCCAATTCTCACTCTTCTACCTAGCTTCTCTGTCTCCTACCCCCACCAGCTTCCACCAAGGGCTCTGTCTCCTGACAGCATGATATTTCACCCAGGACCCCTGCCCAGTCTCTTTCTATCCTTGAGAAATACAAAGATTCTGCAAGGAGCAGAGTGGGCTGGAGTGAGGCGGAGGGGCAGCACACTGTCGTCAGCACTTTAGCAGGAAGCAGAAGCCCCTGAGGAAACCTGGCAACAGCTACACCCTTTGCTACATACTGAACAAAAATTTGAACTAGAAAATCTAGAGATAACAACTAGACAACTTTGTACATATCTCCCAGAATTAATAAATGTAAACTTGGAAGATGAATACCAATTAATTTACTTATTTTGATGGTGCTTGGGATCTAACCTAAGGCCCTGGGCATGCTAGACAGTGCTCTACCACTGAACTACCCTCCTAAACCCTGGCAAGACTTTCCAATCAAAAAAATAAAATATTACAGCCAAGTGTATTGGCACATGTCTGTAATGCCAGCATAGTGGGAATCTGAGGCAGGAGAATCACAAGCTCAAGCCCAGCCTGGGCAACTTAGTGAAACCCTGTCTCAAAATAAAATTTAGAAAAAATGAAGGCTGGGAAGAAAGCTCAGTTAGTGGTAGAGCCCTTGCCCTAGCATGCATGAGACCATGAATTCAGTTCCCAGTACTGCAAAAAACAACAACAATAACAACATAAAAAATTATTTCAGATGAAGGGGAAGTCTCCCCTTCCCTTCCCCTTTTCTCTTGAAATGGCTACTGCTATGAATTTAGTGGGTAGACTTGTACAGTACAGATTGTATTTTTACTACATATCTCTCTTTTTATGACATTGCATGTACTTTAAACCGTGCATATGTTTCTGTATGTCACATTTTGCAGTTCAGTCACTGTTTGCTTTGAAACATGCTGGTGTCGCTACACATAACTCTAGTTTATTTATCTTAACTGTAGCGTGTCTGTGTTCCTATATTGATGAACATTGGTTTCTAGCCCTTCCACCACAAAGAAGAGGGAGGCAGTGAGAACCCTTGCTTGAATATTGTAGGGCACATACATATGTAGGTTTTTTTCAAGAGTAATGCTATCAAATAGAAAGAAGTCATAAGCTACATGTATAGTTTTAAATGTTCTAGCACACCCCTCCACTTTTGATGGTGCTAGGAATCAAACCCAGAGTCACAAGTGTGCTAAGCAAGTGCTTAATCATTTATGTATAGCCCTAGCCCCAGGAACTACATTTCTTTTCATTTTTCTTTTCTTTTTTTTTTTTTTCTTGGTACCAGGGATCAAACTCAGGACTTGGCACTTGCCAGTCAGGTGCAGTACCACCGACCTACATCCCTGACCCTAGTAGTAACCACATTTTTAAAAAGTAAAAATAGGGCTAGGAATGTACCTCAGTGGCAGAACACTTCCCTAATATGTCCAAGGCCTTGGGTTTATTCCCCAGTAGTACCACAAACCAAAAAAACATTGGTGAAGCCAGGTGTGTAGTGCACACCTATATTCCCACCTACTTGGATGGTGTGTAAACAGGAGGATCACTTGAGCCTAGAAATTCTAATTCAGCCTGGGCAATATTACAAGCCCATGCCTCAGGGGGAAAAAAATGAAATTAACTTTATATTTTGTCTATCATTTCAGCATGTAATCAATTTAAAAAACTAACAGTGTCATTTAATTACATCCTCTTTACGTATGGAACCTTTCATTTTGCACTGGCCATATTGCAGGTGTTCAGTAGCCACACATAGCTCTTGGATAGTGCAGTACTGTGGTTTGCATTAGAAATGGATTTGCCAAGCAACAGACATGCTGTGCCTATGGTCAGCCTTATTAGTTATTGACTAGTTACTTTCCAAGTAATTGTACTAACTTAGATCTACAAGCAGGCTGGAACTGTTCATATTTCCCCACATTCTTGCCAACCTTTGATATCATCAGACTTTTAAGTTTTGATGTTTCTAATGGGTATGAAATATATTTCATTATAGCTTTAATTTGAATTTCCACCCTCTGACCCCTTAGGAGGAAATATATAAATACAGCCTGGAGGAGGCCTGCCATAAATTTTTGTCTTTTTTGCCATAAATATTTGAGACATTAGTGAGGTTTGATTTCCCCTTTTTTGTTTGTTTGTTGTTTGTTTTTGGTAGCAGGGATCAAACTCAGAACCTTGTTCTTGTGAGGCAGGTTGTAGAACCACTGAACTAAATCCCTGGCCCAAATTTTTTTTTTTTTTTTAACTCAGGATTGAACTCAGGCCCTTGTGCTTGCAAGGTGGCTGCACTGCTGAGCTAAATCCTCAGCCCTGGTTTCCCCTTTTTGGAAAAAATAATTTTTATTTTTTGAGTCAGGGTCTGACTATGTAGTTCATGCTGACCTTGAACTCACTGTATAGCCCAAGCTGGCCTCAAACTTGTGATCCTCCTGCCTCGGCCTCTCCAATGTTGGGATTACAGGTTTGTACCACCACACCCCAGCTGGTTTCCCTTTTACAGAAAGGAGTGATGGGATCTGCCCTGCCTCCTAGAGGAAGTAAGCTCTTTGTGGTCACAAGTCTAGAGCTGTACTAGTTTCCAGGTGATATGCAGGAGTGTAGTGTGGCAAGGGCTCTGGCTCTTTACAGGCAAGGAGGCAGGGACAGGTACCCAAGGGTCCCTTTAAATGTTGTGTTCTACACTCAGCATGAAGGATGGGGCATTGAGCCACTTCCCTGTCTCCCTGTGCTGTAATTCCATGGTGCGAAAGAGGTGTGAGACATTAAGTGACTGCAAACCCTGTGAGACCTTCATAATGCTAAAGAAAGCCAAATGTTTCAATTAGCAATAATCACGCCTAGGATAAGCCTCATTGGCTACGATACTGTCACTGCAGAAAGCTAAGAAAGCCAAATGTGATGTGTGAATTTCTGGCATGCCAACAAAGCCTGCCCTGCTCTCCTCCCCGCAAGTACCCCACTTGTTAACCTTATTGGCTGAACCAGTTTCCATGGAAACTGTCCAGTTCAAAGGGATACCGTAGTATGTTCATCCCTGCCTTTCCCCTCGTTCCCAGCAATCCCTTTGGAGCTGAGTTAGAGGTTCTGAGTGCTACGGGAGCTCCAGGAACTCTGGTTAATCTTTCATCCATTCATTAATCCTCTTCCCTTCCCACTCCCACCTTCCTCTCTCTGCATTCTCTGTCTCCTCTCTGCAGGCCAGCCAGCTTGGTGTATACAAAGCATTCGTGGATAACTATAAAGTCGCTCTGGAGACAGCTGAGAAATGCAGTCAGTCCAACAACCAATTCCAGAAGATCTCAGAGGTAGGCAGCTCCCTGCGTAGCCCACCAACCCTGAGCTCCTGGAGTGGCTTGGAGCCCTTCAGCTTTTACCTGTCTCCTCCCTTGCTTGGCAGTCAGGAGATCTGCTGCCCTCTTGAGTAACATATGGCCTGACATTTGCTTTTTGCACCTGACATTTTTCCTCTTAATATAAAAGTATTGATTGGTTTGATTTTTTTTAAAATCCCATTTAAGAATAGAGAAAGAAACAAGAAGCCATGGTGACCTTGAGCAAATCATTTCCCTTCTCTTAACCTTTGTTTCTTCTATAGAAAGAGCTGCTTGTACTTATTCAGCTTCTCAAGCTTGCTTGATAAGATTATTGTTTAAAATACAGATTTCAGCCAGGTGTAGGGGTGCACACCTCCAATCCCAGCACTTGGGAGGCTGAAGCAGGAGGATCACAGTGAGTTCAAGGCCAGCTTGGGCTACATAGTGAGCTCAAGACCAGCCTGAACTACATAGTGAGACCCTGTCTCAGAAAACAAAAACAAATAAAATACAAATTTCCATGAACTCTCCCTGGAACTTCCGATTCAGAAGGGTTGAGGTGGTGTCTATTCTAACAACCTCCTGGGTAATTTTTACAATCAGGAAGAGTTAAGGAAGCCTAGTTTGTCTTCTAAAATCCTTGCCAAGTCTAAGACTCTGCAATCTCACAAACAGTGAAACAGCAAGGACCAGTTATGGGGAGAAGCCTTGGACCCTCTGGGTAGGGACATGGCTGTTCTTGCTAGTGCAACTAAGCCTTCCCCACATGCAGGACACAGATATGACATCATCTGCCATTGGCACTTCTATCCCAGAAGTGGCAGGAAGGGGGTGGTGCTCTCAGATCCTTAAAGAACATGGCCCAGCCCATTCTTTATCCAAAACAACCCCAGTGGCATCCCTATGCTACTGGCCCTGTAGGAGGCCCTCAGCTCCAGGCTCAGGGGAAGGGAACCCTGAGGAGGTAGGGATACTTCTGCATTTTTGGAGGTCCTCCCTTAAAAAGATTCCCTTGATCCTTTGATCCCCAAGGTAGCTCCGATGCCAGAAAAGTTGGTGAGACACAGGACAGTTTCCTGAATCTGTTGGGGATCCTGGTTATGCCCAAGTTTGGAATCAGCTGAGAGGCCACATAGGAGCTGGGCAGATAGAAGTGAAAATGTCAGCTTGATTATTAGAAAAAGCTGGGTTGGAACATGTGGTTTTGGGTCAGTAGCCACATGGGACCTGCTAGACACTGACCCTCTGGAAGTAACATCTATTGGATCTTGGCAGGAATGGGAAGCCACAGAGCCCTCCCACAAAAGAGGCAGAGTTTGTCCCTCTAAGTCAAGGTGCAGAGAGAGGAGGCCTGAGCTTGGTTTCTTCTAAACTCATGGATCAGATGAGTCACCCTCTGCTCAAAGGACAGGCTCGGGGGCAGGGCAGTCTCTCTGCTGAGGGGTGGGGTCATAGGCTGGAGAATGGTACTTTCCCCTTATGGCTTCCAGTCCTCCCTGGAAACAAATTGGACTCCCTTGATCTATGTCCAGCGTGGCCTTGCCATGGCTACCTGGGTGCCCAGGGTCAATACGGCCCAGAGAAGATTCAGAATGAATGGGGTTTCCTTTAGCCTGGGCTGGTTGCTGGTTCTCTCTGTGTGAGCAGAAGGTTGTATGCACCCATTTGTAAGCCCCTCTCAGTGCTCATCTATCCCAGAGGGCAGAGCTGGGCCCATGGCCCTCTGCCAGGTAGCTGCTCATCCTGACTCACTCGATGACGATGACAAGGATGAGGCCATTGCTTCCTGCTAGCGCTGCCACTTAATTACTGCAATTAGGCCCTTCTCTGCAGCAGGAGTGATTTCATACCTCTAGGCTGCACTGGAGGGGGCTGTGGAACAAAATTCCCTAAAGCTGGGAATCCAGCACCAGTGAATCCAAGCACCAGTGAGAGACTCCCCCCTCACACACCCCAAATCAGTCCCTGGGGGTTTTCTCTGTCAAGAAACAGCTGGAGACAGGAGTAGGAAATGAGCTCCTGCTGCCTGGGTGTCCCCACCTCCCCCCAGGAAGAGCAGGCAGTATCACCTGGGTTCCTGACCTTGGACTCGCCTCACTGGCTGTCTTCTGGGGACACTCCTCTCCCCTCTGCCAAGTGGGGGTTACATTTCAGCTCCAGTTGCAGCTGCCCTCCCTCTCCTAAGAGTTCGAGCTGGAGCACCTCTTCCTCTAAAACAGAGGAGGTTCAACTGACCATGCAGTCTTTTTCCAGCATGCTTGTTAGTAGCTTTGCCTCCCTTGCAGTCTCTCTGGTGTCCAGCACAGACGGGGTGGGAGTGTAGGTGGGCTGGTGACTGGGTGAGTGAGTCCTCCCTGTATGGGAAGGGTGTAGCACAGACTGCCCTGTGGAGCTCAGCACCTGTGCACTAGGTCTCCTCCCCCAGGTGTGCACAACTTTCCTCCACGTCTCAAGCGTGTTCAAGCCCCAGGGACCAGCTGGCACACCTGGTTCCTGTTACTCAAACCCTGTGTGCCCTGCTCGATGTATGCATAACCCTGAGTAGTGGCTGCTGGGGGTATCGCAGCAGGTGCAGACCTGTGCCTGCTGCACTCACTCTCAGGGAGGACTGCAGCGTTGTGTGAATGGGCTTCGGGGTCTGCTGGAGTCCTGTAACTGCAGTGTTTGCTACAAACCAGTCCCGACTTGCTACCCAGAGTCCCCTTTCTTGCCCACACCCCGACTGCTGGACCGAGGAGGCTCCAGGGAATCTAGGTAGTGAGGCAGAGGCAGACTCCGTGAGTTTCCTTTGTCTCCCCTTATTTGCACTCCCGGCTTTCAGAGTTCCCATTCCTGCCATGTTCACAGTGGTGGCGGTGGCTAGGTGAACAGACCAGGTAGTGATTCCTCTCCTCCCTCTGGCAGGAACTCAAAGTGAAGGGGCCCAAGGACTCCAAGGACAGCCACACGTCAGTCACCATGGAAGGTACTTTGGGGAATGGGCTGGATTCTAGTCACCTTCCTTTGTCTGATTTTGTGAACTATGGGATGTGTGAACGCAGAGTTCTCCCTGCTTGTGTATGTGTGCGCGTGTGTGTGTGTGCATGCGCGCATGCAGTGAATCCAGCCTCTTCTCTCCAGGCAGTGGGCCAGCTACAAACGTGCTCCTCCTTAGGATGCCAGCAGGCGCTCGCTCCCTCCTCCCTTCCCTCCCTCCTCCTGTCTCTCCACGCGCTTCCCGCCCTCCCCCTTGCTGGAGGAGCACTTAGAAGGAAGCGGCCGCTTGATTCTAGAGGCTGTACAGCAGCCACCGGCAAGGTGGCCCCTTGCTGAGTGGCCCGGCTGCTGAAGGAATCTGGGAGCTGGGAGCGATGGCTACACGCCCCTGCTGCAGGGACAGAGGCTGCCATGGAAATTCTCCTCATCGTTCGCTTCTGCTGTAACTGCACCTATGGTAACCCAGGCACCTCTCCATGGGAGGTGGTGTGCCTTAAACTACCTGGGGACTGGCTGGAGTGGGCTTAAGTGTGGCTACAGGATTCGGGGATAGCAGAGAAGGGAGGTTGGACAACTGGTTGGACCTGTGTACACTCCCCTTACAGCCAGCAGGGAGGGGAGTGCTGCTCAGAGCAGGTTGGTTCTGAAATGGAAGGACCAGGCTGGTAGGGACCATGTGTGCCCCCCACAAAAAAAGATCTGTGGGGAACTGGTGGTTTTGCATGTACCTGAGAGGCTTTGAGCAACTTCCTGGAGAGGATGACAGGCTGTGTCTGCAGACAGGGTAGCACTGAAGCCAGGGAGAAAGGGGCAGAGGGCCTGACTGGTAGTTTGAAGCTAGCAGGCGCCAGCCTGGGCTGGAGGGAGAAGTTGGGAATTTCTTTGTTTCCAGAGAGAGGAGAGGAGGCTTGAGAAGCCCATGTATTGTGTGCAAGTGCACATGCTTCTTTCTCTCAGGACCCACTGGGAGAGCAAGGAGCCACTGGGAGGGCAAAGAGAAACAGGGTTACTCCCGGGAGGTTTCCTTCCAGCCTCCAGAGACCTCCGAGCCAAGGTCTCCGTACTCCGCACTGAGCGGGAAGGTTGGGTTGTCGAGAGGGGGTGTGGCAGGCTGCTGCTTTGTGAAGGTCACACACCCACCCTTCAGTGGAAGGAGCCACAGCATCCTCTGTGCAGCTTCCTTAGCTGGGGTGGGAGCTGGTCCACTGGTCCTGGGATAGACGTGCTGTCAGCCTGGCTGTTGCTCACAGGCCTAGGCAGGGAGGTGTCCAGAAGCTGATGGGCTCTGCTCTGAGGCAAGAAGTGCCTTAGGGGTGATCTAAGCTGCCTTTAGCAGGACACAGGATGGGGGGCAAATGTTGCCTTCACATCAGCTGCTGTGGGCCATGTGTGTCAGAGCGGCAGGTGGCTGATTTTAGGACCTTCCTCTTCTCTCCCACCAGGCCTTTTGTCTGTACCCTTTTCAGTCACTTTGCTTTCCCATCTCCGTGGTAACCTGGGGCTCCTCCTCAAATACTGAACTGAGGGGGGTGGTAATTTGCTGGAGGAGAGATAATGGATGAGGTTTCCTGGGCTCTTTCCCAGGGGCTGCTGTGCTGGAGAGGCTGTGTAGGACCACAGTCCCCTCACCTTGCTGGGCTGTGCTGTGTCAAAGGCCACTTGTGATGGAAGCAACCTCAGGGGCAGCAGTTGTGGACAATGTATTTGAAGGGCAGAAGCCTCCCTGTCAGCCACCTGCCCTTTGGCTGATTCTGACACGCTGTGGCCAAGAGGAGAGCTTGACTTGTGCAGAGAGCAGAGGGTACATGCTGTGTTTTGGACTAGCCTAGGAGATGGCTAAGTCTTAGCTTGGCTTCCCTAAAAAGAAAAGGGGTCAACTCTCCCCAAAAGGAAGCTTGGTCTTAGTGAAACAGGCCCGGGGCCTGGAGTTCGGGATTTCTCTGGTCCCTACAATACCATCTTTGAAGTTGTTTTCAAAGTGGTGAATGGGGAAGGGAGGAGTTGGCTCTTAAGGAGAGGCCAGCTCATTCCTGGCAAATCTTTAGAAGAACTCTACTGTAGGTCACTGACCTTTCACAGGAGCTGCCCTCTCCTGAGGAAGAAGTCCGTTCAACATTAGGAGCATGAGTGAACAAAACTTACGGATTTGTGACTGTGAGCAAGTTACATAAATATGTGCCTCAGTTTCATCATCTATAAAATGGGGCTAAAGACAGTTGCTTCCTTTTTAATCACAGGGTATAATGCACACAGAGCAGTTAACTTAGTGCCACGGTCACAGAGCTCTGTGTCATGCCCAGACACCGTAGGGTTCTCCACTACTTTGCTTGGGCACAGAGTATACCCCCAGCAAATTGGAAAATGGCCAGCTTGCCCATGGCAGTGGTCTGACTTTTGGCCACTGCAAGTATTGTTTGCACAGGTACTGGTCAGGGAAGGCTTCCTGGAAGAGGCAGAGAGACAAGTGTGGCAGATGTCAGATGGTGGGCTTGCCAGGCAGGACAGCATAGGGAGGAATGGGGAAGCGGGTGAAGAGGGAGCAGGCAGCAGGCTGGCACAAGGATGGGGCAGCAGCTCCTGGGCCAAGGGGAGTCTCCTCACCCTGAATCTTCAGAGGAAGCAGGCACGCAAGGGCAGGAAAGCTCAAGTTCTGGGGTGCCCTACTCTTGGCCCTCTTGTATCCGACTGGCCACAGGTCTTCTCTGTGTCCTTTCTTCTCCTCACTTTTCCTCCCAACTTCCCTCCTTCTATTCTGCCAAGGCTGTGGCTGTGGGACTCATCCCACAACCCCCATCAGGTGGACACTATACAGGCATATTAATAACCCCCTGAAATCCAACCCGCCATTTGTACAGATCTCTGAGCTTAGTCAGAAACCTCTTCCCCCTGGGACCTGAGAGAGGGCTGAAGAAGCTGACAGTGCAGTGTCATCTTTCCTGGGGGCTGGGAGTCAAGGGCCCACCCTGGCAGGTGTCTGTTGACCTTGTGCTTCCTGCTGACCTTGTGCTTCTGGGCTCATCCTGGGGTGAATTTTCCCCTGAAGATGGGCTGAGCCACAGGTGGGTGGGTGCCTTAAATGGCTTCAGAAACGGTCCCCCCATGAGCTAGTGTCAGCTCACTGTCTCATGATGCCCCAAACCTGATCCTGCCCATTCCAGCTCCTGTGTCCCATGAAGAGAGTCTCTAGAGATTGCTAGATGTGAGAGGGCTAGAAATAAGTCATAGAAAGGGTGTTTGCATTATGCAGTGGTTTTCAACCATTGCTATGCATCCGAATCAGCAAAGGAGCTCTTTGAAAATACTGCTACCCTGGTTTCATCCTGAAGAGTTTTGGGTTTAGTTGATGGGGTAGGTTGGAGGAGGCAGAGGCATCTGTTTTCCTTTAAGAGCTCCCCAGTGATTCTAATGGGCAGCCAAGCAAAGACTTCAGATAAGACTCTTGGGACACTGCTGAGACCGCATCTCCATAGCCAGCAGATTGTCCCCTGAAGTGTCTGCTTAGTACTTCACAGGGTATTTATATCTAGGGCTTCAGGGACTGTGGTTTGGGGGCTGGCTGGGGCATGAGCTCAGGGATCTGTTCTAACCTAGTTCTACTGGACACCCAGGTATGTTCTTCTTTCTCTAACTAGCATCCTGCCTCTTACTGTTTCCGTGGCAGGAGGCCAAAGGTCATGACCCCCTGCACTAGAGAATCCAGGTGCAAGGCCAATGCTGAACTATCATGTTGGGAGGGGTGGGCACAGCTGCCTGCTGGAAGGATTATTGGAAGTGTTGAGCTGCCAGCTGCTTCCTCCACCTGTCCCTGCTGAATCCCAGGAATCCTCTTTTGGTGTCTAGGTCTGGAGGGGTGGGGCACCTGGGGTCTCAGCTAAACTTGCATTTTCCTAGCTCCCTGGGGGCTTCCATTAGCAAGGTCCTACCTGAATTCCTTCAGGGAGTCTGGCCTGCCTCCTGGCCACCCAGCTGATCCTGTTTTTTTCTGGAGGTTCAAGGGAATATATAAAGAAGCATATTTTCTTATAGAGATGAGGCTGAATGTGCAGGCTGGAATGAAACATGCTGTTCCCAACTGATGGTACTAGGCCTTTGACTGAAGGAATATGAGAACCATAGGTATGAGAGAACAGCCCTTCCTAGAAAAATGAAATGTCTTCTTCCCCGATCCTGGAGGCCTGGGTGGGGCCCAGAGGGTGCTGCACAGTGGGATTTGAGGCGTGACATGCAGAGGAACACCTGCTCTGAGGCAGGACAGGCCTAAGGATGGCCCTGGAAGAAGTCATGTCTGATGGGAGAGAGATAAGGCAGGTGTGGGGAGGGACCTAAGTAGCCAGCACTGTGTTTTAGCCTGTTCTTTTGCATGGCCTGCTATGAGAGAGAGTAGTGGTACAGGTGACTTCAGGACCTTCCTTAGTGTCCTGCAAATGAGTGTTCACTTGGGGAAACAATGTGGGTTAGAGGATAAAGCTGGTCTTGAGTTGTTCTTTGTGTTTTATCATCCTTCTTTCCCTGCCTTCCTCAACAGCTCTGCTTTACAAGCCCATCGACCGGGTCACTCGGAGCACCCTGGTTCTACACGTGAGTGTCAGGCCCCCTGAATGGCCAGGGAGGGGTTAGGAGTGTGTTGGGAAGGCACTAGGATCACTGAGAACAGGCCATCCTGGGAGCCAGACAGAGGGTCCCTGAGCCTTGACTGCGCCTGCCTGGCCTGCGGTAACCATGCCAACAGGGCCAGGGCCTAAATATAGCTTGGCTACTAAGCTTGATATTTGGCCAAACGCTCCCTAGGAGGCACTTCCGGCTTGCCCATCCCCTGCATTGTGGTCTGTATGTCCTGGGAGCAGCTGTAGGATAGATTGAGGGGTGTCTTTCCAAGCTGCTTTGTGAAATGAGGCTTTGCCTGACCATCTCCACCAGAGGAAAGACTCATAACTGCAGCAGAAATAAAGAGGAACACTGCGCTCAGCCTGATTGTTCTGGCCCTAATTTTTAGGTCAGATTTTACAGGCATGACCAGATTAGAGTGTGGGTCCCTGCATATCCTCCCTCAGAATTCTATTTTTGAGAATTGTGTGCTCCCCACTATCTTCTCATTGAACTGCCCCCCACCATTCAGCACCCCCAATCTTTCTTTCCCAGGACCTGCTGAAGCACACACCCGTGGACCACCCAGATTACCCACTGCTACAGGATGCCCTTCGCATCTCCCAGAACTTCCTGTCCAGCATCAATGAGGACATTGACCCACGTCGGACAGCAGTCACGACCCCCAAGGGGGAGGTGAGCTTGTATCCCAGCCTCCCATCCAGGCTGAGATAGTCGGCTGACCAGAGCCCCATCCCTGTTCTCTTTCACACATGAACATCCAGTGCCTCTCCATCCCTAATCCCCCTTTGACCCCAGGGTGAGGTCTGTGGTCCTGGTCACCCTGATTACCTATGGCAGTTCAGGGTCTAGGCTAAGAGCTGTAAGTCTGATGTCTCATTAATCCTCACAGATAACCCAATGTCTTAGTCACTTTCTTGTCACTGAGACACAACATCCACATCTTAAAGGGGGAAGAGGTTCATTTTGGCTCACAGTTTCAGAAGTCTTAATCCTTGCATGGTCAAGTGGCTTCAGGCAGAAGCAACATGGTGGAAGGGCCTGGGTGGAAGGAAGCTGCTCACATTAATGGCATCCAGAAAGCAAAGAGAGAAGGCAGCAGTCAGGGAAGGAGATACGGGCTCACAGTGACCTGCCTGTTCCAACCAGACCCCACCTCCCAACAGCAAGTCAGCTATACGGCTCCTGTGATTCATTCACCTTACAAAAGCTCCAAAAGCGTGAGACTTTAAGGGAAATTTTTTTTTTTTTTTTTTGGTACTGGGGATTGAACTTGGGTCTTTGCGCTTGCAAGGCAGGCCACCGAACTGCTGAGCTAAATCCCCGGCCTGGGAAATTTTTGATCAAAGCCACAATACCCAATGAAGCAGGAGAGGAAAATGAGTCTGGAGACTCCAGTCTGGCATGAGATCCCTCAGCCATAAACATCAGAACTGGATTCTGTACCTGGGGCTCTCTGGCCACAACTAATATCATTGCCCATACAAGGGAAGCAAATCGTCCAAGACCCTCATTCTCTCTTTTTTTTTTTTTTTTTTTTTCCGGTCCTGGGGATCGACCTTGGAACCTTTCACTTGTGAGGCAGGCAGCCAAAGCACTGAGCTAAATCCCAAGCCCCAGGTCCCTCATTCTTGAATGCAAACATACCCTCTGGCCAGTATGATGTTTTCAGGCCCCCTGGACCCTGAAAGAGCAAGAACTCTAAGATACTTTTGAGCAACCTGCAGGACAGGTGGACTGGGGCTACTGAGTGAGCCAGACAGCAGGATCCCCTGGCACCAGAGATGGCTGAGGCCACTCAGGCAGCTAAAATGTCTCACGTGGGCACCTAGATGTGGCATAACAGCCTCCCTGGGGGTTTTCTTGGTAAAAAGGTGGCTCAGTGAGGGGAAGCAATGTAAAGAGGCACAGGGACAGTGACCCTTGTGGGTCGGCAGTCTGGCCCAGATAGAGTGCTTCCTGGCCAATAGATGTAATTAAGTGGCATTTAGGAGAGCAGGCTGACTGGGTTTATGTTCCTTGGTTACATTTACCAGAAACCAGTGTCTCCTGGGAAGAGAAGGGAGTGAAGGACAGGGTCTGGAATGTGACAAATGGGGCATGGAGCTGTCTGGCTATGCAGTTCCCAGCCCTGATTTGCAGCATCCCCAAATGTCACTAATGTGTTTAACTCTGGGGATATCTGAAAGATCTCCAGCAGGCTTGGCACACCACCAGTTTCAGGTTGTTTTAATTGTATCCTTTCAACATGCTCACCCACATATTTCAGCATATGTAGGTCGCAGGGTATATAGTGCGCACAGGGAAGGCTGGAGTAGATAGTGCAGCTCCAGAGAAGCTCGCTGGCTCTGAGGGTGCCAGGGAGGAAGCAGCAGAAGTCCTATGTATGGCAAAATGCTCCTGACCACCCAGAGCCCACGTTGGAGGCCTCAGGACTGCCATAGCCACACTGAGGGAAACCCAGGGTCTCCCATCTGTTGGGGTAGTTGAAGAATCTACTGAGATATAGTAGGTGCAAGGCTGAGTGGACCTGCAGATCAAGGTCGATCAAGTTCTCAGGCACATTTGGGAAGGGCTTTGAGAATAGAGGGTGTCATGACAGAGTAGAGAAACCGGGTTATTTTGGACCAGGGTCCATCCAGGGGTTCACTGTTGACAGCTATGGGGAAATGTAAAGCTACCATTTATTGATCACATATTGTGTGCCAGGCTTTGTTCTATTTTACATATACATCTTTTTTTCTTTTTCTTTTTCTTTTTTTTTTTTTTT
>NW_022900925.1:16138514-16163819 GCF_012274545.1 Fukomys damarensis | reverse complement strand
TTTTTTTTTTTTTTTTTTTTGGTACTGGGGATTGAACTCAGGTCCTTGTGCTTGCGAGGCAGGCGCTGAAACCACTGAACTAAATCCCCAGCCCCATATACATCTTGATAAAACTTATCTTGGGAGGCAGATGACATTCTCTTCATAGTATAAACTGTAAATCTGAGGTTTATAGCGATCAGGGAATTTGTCTTTGATCACAGCGGAGAAATGGCAAGAGTCTGGCTTCAAATCCATGACTCCAGGCCAGTGTTCTTCACCAGTAGGCAAGGCCGCCCCTCCCTGCTGCCTTTCCCCACTCTGTGACGTCCCCAGTGTAGTCTGAGCAGGCTGGGGTATGCCTCCTTCAGACTCGGCAGCTGGTGAAGGACGGCTTCCTGGTGGAAATGTCAGAGAGCTCCCGGAAGCTGCGGCATGTCTTCCTCTTCACAGATGTCCTACTGTGCGCCAAGCTGAAGAAGACCTCCGCCGGGTGAGTATGGAGGAGAGTTCAGGGTCACTGTGGGAGGAACCAGAGCCTACCTTTTATGGAGCCTTCCACAACCTGGGGGAACCTGTATTTCTCTCCTTTATAAAAATACATCAATTCGTTTTAAATTACTACATAATAGTTTTTACCTAAAAACAAATCATGGTTTTAATTATAAAAATAATAGGACATTACAGGAAAAACTATAACCCATCCAAACATAAGTATCAGTTTATTTTATTTATTTTATTTTTTGGTACTTGGGATCAAACTCAGGTCCTTACGCTTGCAAGTCAGGCAGCGAAGCATCAGTTTTTTGTGGCTGTATTTCCTTACCATTTTAGTTTTTTCATATAATTGTAATCAGAGTGAATGCCCAATTTTGGGCTCTGCTTTCTCTATTTTACGTCATAAGCATTCTCCCTATTGCTGCCTAATCGTCATAAACATTTTACTTTCCTGCATGAGGTTACAAGTGGATATGCCATAATTTACTTAAGCTTTCTCCTTTTATTAGACATTTCTAAATTTTTGCTAACTGCAATTCTGTGAATATTCATTAAATCTGCCACCATTTATTGAGGGTTTATGCCATGCCAGGTGCCGTGACAAATGCTTTGAGTACATCACTTCCAATCTTCCCAACAGCTCCACAAAGTGGCTGTTATTATCCCCAGCTCACTGATGAGTGAAAAGTCTTAGAGATGATAAATAAATTGCCCAAGGTCACACAGCTAGAAATGGAGGAGATGGGATTTAAACCTTAACCTAACTTGAAAGCTCCTTTCTATTGCTGTCTCAGTAGTGTGGATCTGCTCTGTGCCATAAACAGAAAAAATTATTTAATATTTATTCACATGTTCTACTTCTTTCACCCTATCACCTCCTGTGTACCATGTACACTGTCGTATAAGATAGGAGGAGAAAAGCTTTACACTTGCTGCAATGCTAAGGGACCAAATAGGAGGTGTAGATCTTAAGTTCTAGAGGAAATCACAGACAGAGAGGTCATTATGAGCTTCAATAAAGGTCATGATTCCCTGGAACTAGATTGGATTTGAGATAGTTCTGAAGCAAAGATAGCAATAAAAGTGTAGGTGTCTCTGCCTTCAGTCCTCCCTGTGCCAGACATTACTAATCAACCATTAATCCTCAGCCAAGTCCTGGGTAACCCTTACTGATGAGAGCTGGCATTTAGACTAAAATCTGTATCCCTTCTCTATCCTAAAGGATAATGAATATGAACGAATCTAAGTATGGATAGAATGAAGAGAAAGGTGTCTGATAGGGAATAGGATAGTGTGAGCCCAACCAAGGTTTCATTCTCCTTGATACATAGGTGATTTGAGATATTTAAAAATCCCAGTACTGCTGGGAAGACTGACACAGTGAAGGACCTCCCTGCTGGCTGACCTAGAATCCAACTCTCATTACTGTATGTGCGTGTTTACTGATCAAGCTTTTTAAGGGCAGGGACTGTTCTTGCCTTTGATAAGTTTTCAGGAAGTCGCTCTTGGGTGGCTTTTGGGTTCTGTACCCAGCAGATCTGGGTTGAAGAGCCAGCTGCCCTCTGACTCATGTCTCCCTCGCTGTTTGCAGGAAGCACCAGCAGTATGACTGTAAGTGGTACATCCCCCTGGCCGACTTAGTGTTTCCATCCCCTGAGGAGTCTGAAGCCAGCCCCCAGGTGCACCTCTTCCCAGACCATGAGCTGGAGGACATGAAAATGAAGATCTCTGCCCTCAAGAGTGAAATCCAGAAGGAGGTAAGGAGAACTTAACCGATGAGCCTAGGACCATTTTCCATGGGTGTCTTTGACCAGGTGTGCTGAGAAAGGTGGAGGGAGGGGAAGTTGTAAGGTTTCAGGTCTGATGGGTAGGGGAAGTAGGACAAGAGTAGGAGCCCTGGGATGTATGAGTACTTTAAGAGGAAGCCTCTGACTGAGGCAGGTTTGGGAATGCCAAAGAGTGGCAGCTCAGAATTTAGTGGGCTTTAATTATGGAAAGTTTCCTGCAGAACAGGATATGTGGAGCACTGTACAAAAGGAAGCAGGAGAGGAAGAGCAAGAAGGCCTGTTTAAGAAAAAGTGGGATAGTAGCTGCGCGTGGTGGTGCACGCCTGTAATCCCAGCACTCGGGAGGCTGAGGCAGGAGGATCACTGTGAGTTCGAGACCAGCCTGGGCTACAGCGTGAGTTCCAGGTCAGTCTCAACTACATAGTGAGACCCTGTCTCAAAAAACCAAAAAAAAAGAAAGAAAGAGAAAGTGAGACATATTCAAGAGAGAAGACTGGGGGACCTCTCAGAAACTGACATGAAATGAACAAGGAGAAAGGGGACCTGAACACCATAGTTAACATGCTTGATCTAAAAGTGCATAGAAGTTTGTGCTTCAGAATTGAGATTCTAGTCCCACATGTAGTACAGTCCCAAATCCACGAAGGAAATCAGTCAATCTCAGTATCTCTTTCTCCCCACCGCCACTTCCCTCCCTCTCTCTGTTGTGGTGGTGGTGGTGGGAGTGACGGGAATTGAACCCAGGGCCTACGGCATCCTAGGCAGATGCTCTATCACTAAGCTGCATCCCAGCCTGAAATCTCAAAATTAAAAAAAAAAAAAAAAAAATCGATGCCATACAGGTATGTGCACAGGCCATACTGTGGGAAAATTAGAAATCAACAACTGGAATATTAATTACATGACTGTAAAGTTAAAACTTTTAAAGAAGAAATCAAAAAAGAAACTGTGATCTGTTTAGAATTACATGGAAATGAAAGTACTACGTACCAAAACCCATGAGATACACCCAAAGCACCATTTAAATTCATATATTCAAAACCAGTGGCTGGAGGAAAGCGTCCTTGGAGGAGCCTTTTCAGTGAACAGAAGGAAGGGTATGGGGTGGTCTGGTCGGCCTGGATTCTTTTCCTCACCCCTCTGGGTTTAGTTAGATCTCCCCTCCCCTGGGAAGCCCTCTCTGATTGATATCCACCACAGTCTGGGTTAGGTGTCTAATGTTCGCCTTTGGCGCTGCTTTAATGGTGCTAGTTATCATTGCTTGGTCAGATTTTTATTTTCCCCACTAGAATTGAACTCCTACTTTAGCACTTGGTCAGTAGGTGCTTAATATACAACCGTTGGGCTGGGGATTTAGCTCAGTGGAGCTGCCACCTGCCTCATAAGTGCAAGGTCCCGAGTTTGATCCCCAGTGCCAAAAAAACCAAATACTATTGAGAAATCTATGACCAGGTGCCTGCTCTTTGAACAAGGGAAAAGATCACAGGTATAGGAGTTTTTGGGGCAGGGGGAGTATCCTGGTACTGAAAGTATGACTGGGGGGTGCTTCTGCCTAGAGGGAGCTCCCTGACCAGCACAGCTGTCCTCTCCTGAAGGCCGGCCCAGCCTGCTTCCATTGAGCCTGCTGTCCATCTGGCATGGCATTGTCTGTACATCAGGGGCCTCTGGCCTGCATGTCTCTCACCCGGCCCCATACTGTCTCTCCTGCCCACGTGTACAGACAGGACTTTCCGCTCAGTCAGGTTGGCACTTACTGAGCCCCACTACCTTGCAAGGAGTGTGTCAGACACCTTACAGATCTCCCTGTCCAGTGGAGAAGGCAGGGACAGAGCATGACTCACATGACAAGAGTAACTGGACAGGCAGAGGTGCCATCCCAAGTCACAGAAGAAGCAGAGATATATTTTTTTCTCTCTCCCCCCTCCCCTCCCTCTCTCCACTAGAGATAGAACCCAGGGCCTTATATGTGCTAGGCAAGCAGGACTGTACTGCTAAGCTATGCTCCCACACTGCTATTCCTTTAATAATAGTTTTTAAAGCTTTAATTTCTGTAATAATGTAATACTGACTTGTAACAAGAAATGCTCATAATACTGAAGTGAATAGAGTGAAACTGGTTATTACCACCTCCCGTTATTTAACAGTTTGAGGTGCGTTCTTTCTATACTTATACTGGGATGTGTGTGTGTGATTATTATTATTTTTTTTCTTTTTTCTTTTGGTGCCAGGGATCAAACTTGGGCCCTTGTGCTTGCAAAACAGGCTGTGGAACCACTGAGCTAAATCCCTGGCCCAATTATTTTTTTCTTAAATGAAACAAGACCACATATATAGTTTTGCAGCTTTTTAAGCCTTTCATCTACCTGTACCTTAGGACTCTTTGGATTTAATCAGACTCCTCTTAGCAGCAGCATTGTACACTGTTACTTGACTATGCAGCAGTGCATCTGGTATTGATTATTTCCAATTCTCTCTCTCTCTTTTTTTTTGGCGGGGGGTCCTGGGGATTGAACTCGGGATCTTGCACTTGCAAGGCAGGGGGTGGAACCACTGAGCTAAATTCCCAGCCCTGATTTCTGATTGTTAACCCTTGGGTTGTTCAGTAGTACCTGTCACTGCCTGCATTTCCTTTGGAGATTTCCCTACAAGTGCTGTGGCTGGGGCAGGTGGCATGAGCTCTTAACTGGCAGATTTACCCCTGAAGAAGCTGTGTCTGGTGATGGTCCCTAGCAGTGTGTGAGAGCCCTGCTCTCCCCACCGTCACAACACTGGCTGTGAGCAGTCATTACGATTTTGCCAGATTGGTGGACTTAAAAAAAATAGATTAATTAGATTAATTCTGAGGAGTCTGAGAACTGCAGCTGGACTGAGACAGTATCAGTTATTACAAGGGAGGAGATCCTGGAAGAAATACAGTGGTGCCTTGGTTCACAAACACTTTCGTTTGCAAACAGTTTGGTTCACAAGCAGAAGTGTTTGGCAAAATTTTATTTTTGTTTGTGAATTCTACATCAGGTGTTGTACATGACCATAGCCACCTTTCCTGCACAAAGATGAATGTGACCGTCTTTTCCAGAATCATGGAATAAATTAAGTCCACAAACCAAGGCACCACTATAAATAGGAAGTTGTCAGATTGGAGAAGGCTGAGGGGGCTCAGAAAGGTTGGCTCTCTGGAGACTGAGACTGAGGCAGGATAAGGTGTGTGGGTCTGGAATCCAAC
The DNA here is from genome assembly GCF_012274545.1 of Fukomys damarensis. Classification (NCBI taxonomy): domain Eukaryota; kingdom Metazoa; phylum Chordata; class Mammalia; order Rodentia; family Bathyergidae; genus Fukomys; species Fukomys damarensis. The sequence goes on along the minus strand of NW_022900925.1, from coordinate 16,158,332 downwards.
CAAGGGAGGCTCTGCGGCCAGGCTGGCAGCTGGGGTTTATGCTGAAAGGTCTGAGGTTTTTCAAGGCTACCTCCACTCTACCCAGGATTTACTTCACAGAGGTGACCCAGTGATGATGCGGACAAGCTAATGCCATGGAAAGATTTTTATTATTTACAGTTCCTGAGAGAAGGGGCCCACTGCGCCTCATCGGGCCACAGAGGGAGACTGGGGCTGGAGGAAGGGGAAAGCATGGGTCACAGAATTCCTAGGGTTTCTGTGGGAGAAGCGAGGCAGGGCAAGAGGAACAGCTCAGGAGTGTCGGGTTCAAATAATGTCGGGCTCTGGACATCGGGGCGGTCTCTAGTCGTCTGCTCCCCAGCCCTGGGCAATTTAGGGCAGATGACAGGCTGGCCTGGTGAATGGGAGCCAGATAAGGGATGGCAGGGGATTTGAGCTGGGGATTAGTTGATTTGCATATGAAAGGTGTGCTTAAGTCTTCTTGCCCAGCTAGGTTTCCCCAAGATGTCAAAATATCCTAAATTATAAAAAACCATGAATGACACACAGGGAGGTGTTGTGCTTTGAGCTGCTGAGTGAGTGGTGGAGGTCTGATTGTGAGAGAAACCATCTGTGCTTTTTCCCCCACAGAAAGCCAACAAAGGGCAGAGCCGGGCCATTGAGCGCCTCAAAAAGAAGATGTTTGAGAATGAGTTTTTGCTGCTACTCAATTCCCCCACAATCCCATTTCGGATCCACAATCGGAATGGAAAGGTCAGGAAGGGTAGGAATAGAACAGACACTGCCCCTTTCCTTAGACCAGGGCTGCCCACTCACTATGGCTTGTGGCCCTAACCTGGGGGAAGCTGAGACTTGGGCCTTCACTTCCCAAAGAGGCTGCTGTGGTTCCAGCCCTAAATTCTCTCCCTGCTGCTGTGAAACAAGTATCCCTGCTGGTTATCACTGGCACTGGCACTTGTTACCTGGTTTCTCAGAAAGGGGGCCCCCCTACTCCCAGCTGCCTCCAAGCTCAGGGCTGTCTGGGTGAGGAAGCTCAGGGGCCGGGGGTGTCTGGGTAAGGAAAGTTTTGTTGGGGACCCCATAGTCTGGGAATATGCTTGGTCTAACCATGGTCACCCCACTGAATTCTTATCTCCTCTCTTTAGAGCTACCTGTTCTTATTGTCCTCGGACTATGAGAGGTCAGAGTGGAGAGAAGCAATTCAGAAACTACAGAAGAAGGGTAAAGTCCTGCCCTGTTCTAAGCTGGTCTGAGGATGTCCCATGGCAATGCTGGGCTTTGGCATGTGGGAACATTTTCGTGTCTAGGATCTCTTCTTGAGCCCTCATAGCCACCACCTAAGCTGCCAGAAGTGTCACTTAATTGATGTTCCTGGTCAGTCGAGGTCCAGCAAGTCTAAGTGATTTGCTTATTGCATAATATGAGCTAGTGAAAGCACTGGACCCAGCGCACAGGCTGTGTGTCATCCTCCCTCGCTCTTGCTTTTGCTGTCCCCAAAACACGTACATGAACCTCTTCGCTTAGATTCTCTTATTCCACTAACAGCAGCTATGGCTGTGCCCATAGGACTGTTACAAGGCATGGCCCCATTCTAAGGACCAGCCCTGGCCATAGAACTAAGCTGTGTTCCTGCTCAGACCCCAGGGATGAGCTGTGCTAATGCTCCCTTCCTCTCTCGGCTCCTCTTCCAGATCTCCAGGCCTTTGTTCTGAGCTCAGTGGAGCTCCAGGTGCTCACGGGGTCCTGTTTCAAGCTTAGGACTGTACACAACATTCCTGTCACCAGCAATAAAGATGGTAAGATCTGGAGCCCAAGGTTGTCCAGTCTGCAGGTCCAAAAGCCCAGAGAGCACTGTTGGGACTATTTGTAAGCGCCTGGTGAGACATGTGGCTGCCAGTGGCTGATCTCTGCCCAGCGAGGCTAGGACTGTTTTACTGCCAGGTACAGAGAGATCTTATTCTGTTGAGTACCTTGGTGGCCCCAGGTCCTCCTCAGTCTCCCTGGCTTGAGTGACAGAAGTACTCTGTGAGAGGGGTTTTAAAGCTGAGCTTTCCTTGGCTTATTAGGGTCATCTTGAGCAGTGCATAGAGCTAAGCCTTCCCTTTTCCTTTCCTTTCTTTTTTTGTTTTTGGTGCTGGGGATCGAACTCGGGACCTTGTGCTTGTGAGGCAGTAAGCCTTCTCTTTTCTATTAGTATGGAAAGACTCAGGTTAGTTTTCACTTTGGAAGGTACCCCTGGGGAAGGTACCAAATGTCGGGCCCAGGACTTGGTGTGTACTGGTCTCCCAAGCTGAGCAGAGGGAGGAAGGTCCTCAGCCCTCCATCCAGCTCACCCTAGAGGAAGCAGGGGGTTTTGGAGATTTTCTAAGCGAGCCACCAGGTGGTGCTATTGGACCGAGGCACAGGCTTCCTTCCTCCTCCCACCTTCTGGTAGAAAGAGGTGGAGCTGCTCACCACCTCCTACTCTGATGATGACTTTCCTCTCTTGCAGACGACGAATCTCCAGGACTCTATGGCTTCCTCCATGTCATCGTCCACTCGGCCAAGGGGTTTAAACAATCAGCCAGTAAGTGCTCCTGACTTCTAGTCCAAGGAGGAAGTTGGTGGGCCATTGTTGATTCACAACGTCCCTATGAACCCATTGTCACACTGCCCTCCTGCTCTGCTCTACACAGAATAGGCCCTGCCAGCATGCTTTGAATCGTGGAATAGTCCCTCAAAGGCTAGAAAGCAACTGTTCTTGGCAGGAAATCATCCCTGCCCTTTGGCTGAAAGTTCTACTTTTCCCCAAACCTTCCTTCCCTGAAACCCTGGAGCAGCAAACACGCGGACTCCAGTCCCATATCTGCCAGTTACAAGCTGTATGCCCTTGGGCGAGTTTCTGAACCTCTCTGAACCTCAGCTTTCTTCTCTAGAAAAGGCAATTATGCTTGTTAACATGGACCTGAGAGTGAATCTGAATATAACTCTGTGCAGTGCCAACACACATCCTTCCCCTCCTTTCTTTATCATCTATATCTGTAGATGAACAGTAGTACAGATTTTAGCAGCACCGTGTCTGTTTTTAGCATTTTCCTTCTTTTTGAGACAGGTTCTCACTAAGCAGTTCAGGTTGGCCTTCAACTCACTCTGTAACCTAAGCTGGCCTCAAACTTACAGAGATTCTCCTGCTTCAGCCTCCCAAGTGCTGGAATTATAGGTGTGCAGCACCATGCCCAGCTTGTTTTTAGCATTTCATAAAATACAATTTCGCTTTCTTTTTTTTTTAAGATGTGGTACTAGGGATTGAACCCAGGGCCTTGCAGTGTACCACGAGCTCCTTCCTCAGACCTATTTACACTTCATCTACTTTATATTCAGTAAGAGTGTGAGTCAGCTAAATAGCTTATAGTTTCTATCCATTCGCTAGGTGAGGAAACTGAGTCACCGAGCGGTGGAAGGACTAAACATAACATAGGATCAGAAACCCAGGGTTTCTTACTCCTCTCAGCCTGTCCCTTCCCACTCTTTTCTCTTGGTCTCTGACTGGCGATATCTGCCTTCATCTATCTTCCTGTAGGCATCTCGCAAAAGTTATATGATTGGCCTGCAAATGGTCACTCAGTAAGTGTTACTGGGGCACCTCCCTGGGCTCCTGAGGCAAACTGGCCTCTCCCTCTGTGTCTCCATCAGTCTCAGGGTGAACCCTAGTAACAGCACCTGGCGGTGCTGTGCTGTCACTTATAACTTGCCTCTCCCACTGTGAGTTCTTTGAATGTAGGAGTGCGGTCTCCTTTATCCTCAGATGACTAAGAGCTCAGAAATGCTGACTAACGCCGCTGTTGAGAGCAGCATGCCTACTGTGTACCTGGAGAAAGCGAGAACATGGCCAGTGCACGGACAGTGCCTTCTTGGCCCATTCAATTTCCAGGCTCATTATCTTCCTCAGTCACCTGGCACCCTTCTGCAGTCAATGATGGTGTCCTCACTTTACACGTCGGAAAGCTGGGGCTCCGAGAGCTTAAGGATCACGCGGGTGGTGCAGTAGAATCCATGCCTTCTGGCACCAGAACCCAGACTCTTTCTTAGAGCATTTCTAAAGGGGACATTTGGAAGGTCACATACATTGTCCGCCTTCCTCCCGAGGCCCTCACGACCACCCACACCCCCGGCCCCATTCCCGGTCCTCTCAGGCCTCACTTGGTGTATCTCATTTGTCCTTACCTCTGCAGACCTGTACTGTACCCTGGAGGTGGATTCCTTTGGCTATTTTGTCAGCAAAGCCAAAACCAGGGTGTTTCGGGACACAACGGAGCCCAAGTGGGATGAGGTGAGTGGAGGGGGCTGGTATCCCCACAAACACTCCAGCTGTCGCCGGGCATGCCCGTCTTGTCCTCCTTCCTTTGCTCTTGATTTAACTATTGTTTGGACCAGCTCCATCTCCCCAACGTTATATCTTCCACTCCCTGTCCGTTGGATTCCAGACACGTGTTTGTGTCAGTGGGTATCAAACACTGGAGTTTCAGCTCAGACTTCTAAGCCTCACCACATCAGTGATCTGGAGGCCTCTGGGAACTCCATAAAGTGAGGATGCTCCTCCAGGTCTGGTGATGTGTTCCTCATGGCCCCTGCTGACCCCTGGACTTGCAGTCTGAGTCCGTACCTGCTGGGTCCTGGCTTTAGAGGTTCCAGACTTTTTGTCCTGTCTTTCTCCAGGAATTTGAGATTGAGCTGGAAGGCTCTCAGTCCCTGAGGATCCTGTGCTATGAGAAGTGCTATGACAAGACCAAGGTCAACAAGGACAACAATGAGATCGTGGACAAGATCATGGGCAAAGGGCAGATCCAGGTGAGGGGCCGGGGCACCTGGCCGGGCTCGGGGAGCACCAGATTGTCTGGCACCAGTGGAGGAGTCCTTCTCACTTATCTTCTTGGTTTGTGCGCGCTTGGCTTTTTCTAACTTTGGTTCAAAACTGGTTTGAAAAACATTCCCTGAGGTGGTGATTCATGCCTGCTGGCGATGGCTTCTCACTGTAACCCCAGAAGCCTATGGGTGCCTGGTTCCTCAGGCCTCCTCTCCTGGCTCAGGTGGGCCACCTATATTTCTGCAAGATGGACTCGAGAGATGTCAACTGCCTTTGTTTTCATGCTGCATTTCCAGTCTGTTGGTGGCTTTTTCCTGGAACACTGTTGAGAAGTATTCTGAGGCTGTGTCCTGAGCAGGAGGGAAGAGTGCTATGTTTAATAAGTGCTGTCTGCATGGGCATGGGTTAGGAGTGAGGCATCGCTGCAGGCATTTGCTGTTCTATGAGGAGGGCTTTGGAGCTGGTTGGATTGCTGGGGCTGGCTCTGACTTGTCACTAGAGTTGCTAGACTGTCCTTACCTGTAATGGGAGTCACTGGCTTAGTGTGGGTCCTCTGGCTGTCAGCAGGCTTAGTGTATATGCCTCAGCTGAGCTTCTTGATGCCCTGTAAATATGTGAAAGAGAGGAGCCCTTCCTCTCAGCTTGCATCTGTGGAACATTCTCTCTCTGTTGAAAATGCCTGCTATGCACTTACCTGTCAGGAGAACTAGGCTTCAGCATGGAGCCATATGCCCTCCTATCTGACCTCATGTGTGGTCTCATACTTTTGAAATAAGTGAGGGTAGATTGTGCAACAGTGATATCAAAGGAGACAGATATATCCTGGCATTGGACATGAGGTGCTCTTGCTTCCTAATGATTTTTCCAAAAATTTTTCCAATTTTTCACCAGACTGTGAGGGCACCATCCAGAACAGGGAGCTGTACTGTGCTTCCCCCCACCTCACCCCTTACCAGGGATCAAACTCAGGACCTTTCACTTGCAAGGCAGGCGCAGCACCACTCAGCTAAATCCCTTGCCCTGTACTGTGTTTTTTTGCAAGAAGTGTTTGTTCTGTGTTGAATCCTGAAGCTGTGGTTTGGTATCAGGACCTTGACTGGCTATTCTTGGAACACTGGGAGCTGTGTGGGTCTCCTGTTCCACTATACCTGTCTCAGGCTGCAGCATCTGAACAGAGGTGATGGCACCATTCACTAGAGGCCCAGCCATCTGCCTCATGCTGCCCAAGTTCCTGAGCACCTAGCTTCCTGAGGCTGTGACACCTGTGCCCCATTCCTCAGAACTGTCACCAGGGAGACAGTGCTGCTAGGCAACCGCGAGCCAGTCCTTCATTATTTAGGAAATGGGGATGATGAGAAAACACTCTCTAAATCCAGTCTCTGGAACCTATCTCTGCAGGGATAAGCAGTGAGAGTCCCATCTCCACATTCCTGGGCTGGGCCAGATGGACAGGTAGGGAAGGGATTCTCAGCCAGACTGCCCAGTCAAGAGACAAGTGGCTGCCACACTTTCTGAGCCATGGGAGACTGAGGAGTGGAGGGGTGAAAAGAGGCGCCCAGAACAGCTAGCTCGGTGGTAACCATGGCTTTCTAGAACTCAGACTCTGCGGCTGGAAGGCGGCATTCTCCACCTGGACTTAAGCCCTGTTGCTTGCCTCCCTCGCTCAGCTGCACAAGCCCAGGGGAAGCACACCATAAATCATTGCATCCTGGAGACAGGAGCAGATGGAGGCAGTGGGGGAAGGGGAGGCAGCCAGGTTATGTTTGGCAGAGCAGAAAGCACAGTCTGCTAAGGAAAATGTTTCTGTGTTTAAGCTTCGAGGAATGTTAAATGCTTGGGAGTTGATATTAAAAGAAACACAAACCTTTCTGCTGCCAGCTGACCTGGGCCAGTGAGCGGGCAGTTCAGAGGCCTTTGAAGTCCTCCTGTACTCAGCCTCTGAGCATAGCTCTTGGCCCCCAGCCATGGAACCATCTCAGCAGCCGCCTATGGATTGAGGAGGTGTACCCCCTAGGGGTGTGCTGTGGCTCATCAAGTCTCACGCTGTGAACACCCCAGGAGCCGCCGAGGATGGCCAGACTGAATAGACAGCCTGCGCTGAGTTGTCCCCAAGTGGTCAGGCCACACAGAGCTATAGAACAGCCTGTTCCCACAGTTTGTCCCACCTCCCTTCCTGCCATGTGTCCAAGGAAGGGAACTGGTACAAGCCCTGAATCTCAGGCCTGCTCCTTTTCAGCAGGCACTGAGGATGGCACCAAAGGTGACCTGAGGGTAAGGGCTGGGCCCTCAGGGATGTTCAGGTTGCCTGAAGGAGAGGCTGGCCGCTCCCATTCTGCCCAGCCTATGAACACAGTAAGGGAGCCCGCCGCCTAAGGTCCAGGTGTTTGCTCCTCTGATGCCCCCCACAAGGTTTGCCGGAGGTGGTGGTGGGGGAAGGGAATCTGGAGCATGGGGCAGGGGAGGGGCAGCATTTAGTGATATAAATGGCAGCACTAATCACCAAGATGTGTTTCTGGCATTTGTTCCAAATGTCTCATGTGATTCTTGCAACACCTCTGCAAAGAAAATGATCATCGTGTCCTTCCCATTTCACAGATGAGACACTGAGGCACCAAGGTTAAGAACCTTGGCCAAGGTGCCTCTGCTGACAGTGTTCAGGGAAGGCCAGGCTGTCTCCTCCGTGCAGTGTCCCCATATCCCAATCTTTGATCAGAAAGTCTCCCAACCTAGGTAAGGGGCCTGCACAGGAGCTGAAGTGAAGTTCTCCCTAAGATCCTGTTTTTATGGCATAAAATGAGCATACAGCTGCCTTTGCCGGGGTCTTATCACCTTTGGGCAGGTGACATTTCTTCCTGGTGCACCTGGAAGGAAGTAGAATGCCTTGGGAAAGAGCAGGAAGAAGTGGGGCTTGCTGTGCATCTGTGGGGTACACTGAGAGGTGTGTGTCCTGGCCTGGAAGAACCTGCTGTCGGGTTGGAAAAATAAGTGCACTGATATACGCCAAGCTACTGGAGAGCCACACAAGATGCCAGTGCCACTAAAGATAACGCTGGCGTTTATGAAGAGCCCAGCACAGAGCTAAATAAATGTCTGTATCTGTGATCTCAGGGGGGCTTCATCCAGGACAGGAGCCTTATCATGGTTACAAGGATGACAAAGCTGAGGCAAAAGCGTTAAGTGGCCTGTCCACGGCTAGGTGGCTGGGGGTGAAGGAGGGAGGACTCGAACCAGGGCTAGCAGCTGGCCCCCACTGCTCTGTGAGGAATAGGAAGGAGGCTTGTGCCGCAGGAATTTAGAGGGAAAGGTCACGGTGGGATGGCGGTAGGGAGGCTTTTCAAGGAAGAGATGGAGCCAGGGGGATTTGAGAGCACTAGATGTTTTAATTCCAAAGGCAGTGTTTACACTACAAAGAGAATTGCAATGTAGTAAAGAGACTTGAAACACACACCATCCCACTCCCTCTCTTCTGGAACAGCCATTTTATTTTGTGCCGTTTTTCTTCCTCTGGTTATATATTTTTATATAGGTTTAATCACATCATTTTGTGTTTTTTTATTTTCATGGAATATCATCCTAAACCCCCTCATTTCTAGGTTGGCATATATAGTCTTTAGATGTACCTTTTTTGGTATATTCTCCACAGTGCTTTATATCCTTTATTAAGTTTATATCGGTCCTTCTATATAATGGCCCTCACAGTCATTTCTTGTTATTCTAGCAAGGTGGGCAGGCTCTGGGTCAGCCAAGGAGTGGGCTGGATTGGGTTGGTGGGTGATCTGCATGGCAAAGGCAGGGAGGCAGGTATGTTCAAGAAGTGGCCCGGGAGAGGAAGGAAGGAAGGAACCCTAGGGGGGAGGGCTGTGAGCAATGCAGCTGGGAGGGAAGGTGAAGGAATGAATAAAAGAAGAGTCTCAGGGTTTGAGGCCGGAAAGAATGCAGTCCAGTCTTTTGAGGGAAAGGAAACGGAGAGTAGAAAGAGTGAGTGACTTGGCTAGCGACAAGGCTCATTAGTGGCTATGCAAGGGATCCAACTCGGGGAACCTCCACCCAGAGTTGGTCAGCTGGTCGGCTGCAGGGCAGATGAGTTAATAGAAATGTCTTTCGAGGGTTGGGGATTTAGCTCAGTGGTTCTGCCACCTGCCTCAAAGGTGCAAGGTCCTGAGTTCAATCCCCAGTGCCCACAAAAAAAAAAAAAGAAAAAGAAAAAGAAAGAAAAGAAAGTGGATTTAGCTCAGTGGTTCTGCCACCTGCCTCAAAGGTGCAAGGTCCTGAGTTCAATCCCCAGTGCCCACAAAAAAAAAAAAAGAAAAAGAAAAAGAAAAAGAAAAGAAAGAAATGTTCTTTCAGGGATAGAGACAGGTTTGAATGTCAGCATGGTACTTGGTGTGTGTGTGTGTGTGTGTTGCAGGGGTAGGGGGAGTGTCTCCCTTTCATCCCTGCAAATTTAGTGAAAGACCTCGCAGTTTCAGCCATTCCGTCTTCAGGAGCAGGAGGCCTCCCTGCTAAAACCAGAGGGTCGTTACCTGTAGGTTCTCAGTCCAGGCCACCCGCCATTCATCTCAGCTTTCCGTCAAGCCAGGAACTCAGAGAGGAGCACCCCCTCCCCCTGTCTGTTTTGACTCCCTGTTCCCAGGGGACTTCTGTATATTTATCCTAGTCTATTTCCAACCATGCTGCTCTAGGTTCCAGATGTGCTGTCCCCAACTGGGATCTACTGGCTGGCTGATTAGCATATTCCCAGAGTCCAACCCTTCTTGACTCATGGGACTGGAGAGAGCTCTCCCTTAGGGCCTCTACAGCTCCATTCCTTCCCTTGACCTTAGACTGGAGAGAGATCTGAGACTAAAGAGCTACCTAGGCCAGAGGAGCTGCTCTGTGCCCTTACCTGTCTCCTCCTCTGCTCCCCCATCCTTCAGCTCAGCCACAAGTTTGGGGACAGTTCCCTCTACCTCCATTCTCCCACAAGCACCGCAGGTAGTTGAACTTTCCTGTAAATTTGCTTGGTAGCTCTCTTGGGCACAGGCATGCTCAAGACTCTAGGGCAGAAGTCAGCATTCCAGGCCAAGGAGGAAGTCCAGCTATCCCGATGCCCTGGTGGTAACTTGCCCTCACCCCTGATCGCAAAGGTTGGGCCTCACCAGATGCCTTTTCCTTGGTCTTCTTTCCTTTGGAAGTTTGGAGCCTGTGTCTTAGGGGAGTGGTCAGGCTGGGGGGGGATTTCTTTGACACCTTTGTGCTACTTGGAAACTTGAGAGTAATCAAGAGTTTTTTTTGTCTTGTTTTTGTTTGTTTTTTAAGACAGAGTCTTGCTATGTAGTTCAGGCTGGGCTAGCTTTAAACTCACTATGTAGTGCAGACTGGCCTTAAACTTGTGACAATCCTTCTGTCTCAGCCTCCTGAGTTCTGGACTTACAGGTGTGAGCCTCTCTGCTGTTCTTCCTTTTTTTCAGTTGTAAAATATACATAACATAAAATTCACTGTTTTAATAATTTGTAGGCATATAGTTCAGTGGCATTAAGTACATTCACATTGCAAATAACCATTATCTCCCCAACTTCATCTAATATACATCTCCACAACTTCATAATTTATCTTATCTTCCACACCTGAAACTTTGTACCATTTAAACAATAATTCCTCATCCTCCCACCCCCAAGCTTCTAGCGACCATCATTGTACTTTCTGCTTCGTGAATTTGACTTCACCTGAGTGGAATCATGCAATATTTTTCCTTCTGTGGCTGGCTTATCCACTCATCCATCATCGAATATTTGGGTTGTTTCTCCCTTAGACCTTCATAGTTTCAGGTGAGGGAGAAAAGCAAAGCCTAGTTTCTGAGATGGAGATTTCATCGTCTTCTCCCCAGACCTTGGCCTTAGCACCTTTACAGTTGTCACTCCCAGCAGTGATAAGACAGCAGGATCCCAGAGCATAAGGGGCCACATGGGGCCTCTGGAAGGTGAGCCCCCTCCAGCTTTCGGGCCCTCAGCGAGGAAACCCTGGCTCCATGACCCTTCCTTACCCAAGTCTCCTGTCTACCCTCCGCTTGGCCAGTGGTATATTGAATGCAGATCCTGAGGGCAGAGCATTGGATTGAAGGTTCCAGGCCCCTTGATCTTTTTGAGTTTCAGTTTCCCCATCTGTTAAATGGAAATAATTATCTCCTATCTTCCCCACTAGCTTGTGGTTCTCAAAGAATGGAATGTGTCTGTGTCTGAAAGAGCTGGTTAGAGCTGTGACGTGTATATCTGTGCTTTCCTCTGGTTGATTTATTCATTTCTGTTTATTAAGCACCTCAGAATGAATCCAAAGAAGGAATACGACCTTGCCAACTAGTAGGGAAACCGCGAGAGAATTTTGATCATCCAGCTAGTGTTGAGGGGCTTTGAGGCCAGACAGATCTAAGACTTCAAGTCCAGCTTTCTCCTTTCATTAGTTGGGAGAACAGGGTGAGTTGCTTTACCTGTTGTGAGCCTCGGTTTTTTCACCTGTAAAATGGGTTCTAATGAGGACTGAAAGCTATAGAGAGGGTGCTCTCCTCTCTGCTCTGGAGGGAGACTTCCAGACTCAGAGGCAGTGGTCCTTCTGTTTGGGCTTTTGGCTGGCAGCATTTTCTTAAGCTGATGGAGTCAGATGGGCTTTGACAAGTGAACCAGAAAGTCAGTGCCTGAGCCCCAGAGCAGAACAGCTCTGGGCTCTTCCCTTGGAGCAGCTCTCAGCCTGCAGCAGCTCTCTGCTGGACTTGGTGCAGGGGTCAAAGCCAGAGTGCTGTGTGAGGGAAGAGCCCAGGAACAAGGGGCCTTTGTCAGCTGCAGAGCACTACTTCTGGTTTCAATTACTCCGCAGAGCTGGAGGGAATTGGAGGGAGTGTGGGTCAGGAGCCTGCTAGGGCAGGAGTCAAGGGATATCCCACCCAGCTCCCTCCTCTGGCCCCGGAGGGGTCCACTGTCCCTGTTTCACCCTGCCTAAGGGTCATCTGGCCAGCTCTATTGCCCTGGTTGCCTGGGCTCTTGAGATTTTGAAGCCCCTGTCTGGGCAGATAGCAGTACCACTAATATGGGTCATTCCTCCTTCAGCTCCTTGTTTATGGGCCACACTGACCACAGCTGGGCCTCTCTTCCTTGGGAGAGGTCTTGTTTTGAGTGGAGTGGAAGACAGAGTGGCTGCTATGAGAAAGCCCTGGCCAGTGGGCTTTTCCCTTCCATTCTGCCACAAGCCTCCCAGTCGCCCATCCAGGAATTGCTCAGCCCTAGGCAGTTCTCTGCCCTAGAACACAGGGTTGCTTCTACCCTAGAAAATGGATGCCCTTCCTCTGTCCTGGCCTGGGCCACATATTCATGTCCAGGAACATGTCTGCCTCAAGGTCATATTTTGTATCCCTACGGCCTGCCAAGATAGATTGCTTGCCTTTGCTGCTGTCACCACCTGTGCCAGTTCTGCCACAAGCCTCCCAGTCGCCCATCCAGGAATTGCTCAGCCCTAGGCAGTTCTCTGCCCTAGAACACAGGGTTGCTTCTACCCTAGAAAATGGATGCCCTTCCTCTGTCCTGGCCTGGGCCACATATTCATGTCCAGGAACATGTCTGCCTCAAGGTCATATTTTGTATCCCTACGGCCTGCCAAGATAGATTGCTTGCCTTTGCTGCTGTCACCACCACTGTGCCAGTCCTAGAGACACATGTGGGCAGCGATACCAAGCACCAGACATGATTCTGCTCCTTGCATTCGATGCCACCGCTTCCCAAAGCCTGAGTGACTGTAGCCATTATCCTACCTGGACCCTGTTTATACCAGCTGTTGCAGACCCATTTTTTCCCAGCCCAGTGCCCCACCTGCTGTCCAAATGCTTTTCTACGTTTGTAGTGTAAGCCCCGCCTCAGCCGCCCCACTGCCCAGGTGTTCCTGATTTGGGGAGCCCAGATTCTGCCAGTGGATTCTGGAAACAGGAAGCATTCAATAGGAAGCAGATGGAGGCTCCAGTCTCTCTCCCTCCCTCCCTACCATTTGGGAATGCTACCTTGGCAGCCAGGCTTGGTGCCCGCTCCCTCACGCCCACCTCTGAGAGGCAGTGACAGATGAAGAAACCAAACTAGGGAGGACCTTGTGACCTGATCTTTGAGGCCCTGGGAACACCCTGCTTCTCACCACGCCACAGAGAGGGTGCTCTCCTCTCCGCTCTGGGGTGGGGATTTCCAGACCCAGAGGCAGAACACCCAGAACAGCTGTCCAGGCTTGGATGTCCTCTCAGGCCATCAGATGGCCCCATGGGTGGGCATCAGATGGCCCTGTGGAGCTGGAAGTGCAGGCATATATAGTACTCAATAAGCACCTTGCCTCTCTGCGGGTGGGGACTGCCACTTCCTCCTCCCTGGAAATCTAAAACTCTGTCGGTGGGCTTGTTCCCATTTTGAATTTTTTCTGAAAGATTTGAGTTAGAAGAGTTTCCAGAGGAACTCCCTGAGTTAGCACTAAGGATGCCTGTGAATACCAGTCCAGGGTCCCCTTATTTCAAGACAGGGTCTCACTAAGTCTAAGTTACCCAGGCTGGTCTCACATGTTCAGTCCTCTTGCCTCAGCCCCCCACAGTGCTGGGATCACAGGTGTGTGCCACTGCACCCATCCCAAGGTGACTTGAGAATCGTGGTGACCGAGAAAATACCAGCCAGATAGACTGGATAAGTGTCCTCCCATCGGAAGGCCACCAAGGGAAACCTACATCAGCAGCGCAGAAGCCCACAGTTTTCCCAAAGTAGAGAAAGAAGCAGAGATAAGAAATGAATTCCAGATCCAGAACTCTGACCTGGAAGTTTCCTTAAAAAGCCCCTAATCTTCCTGAACCACCCCCACCCCCTCCCTGAGGGAGGGAGAGTGAGGACCAGTGGCTGTGGTCAGTTCTCATGAGAACTGCTGGCCGGCCCTGCTCTAAGTCCACCCACAGAACTTAAGGTCTGAGCCATAGACGCTGGAAAGGAGGATCCACAGCTTCAGGTTCTGCCTGAAGAGACTGGAAACTCCAGGAGGAGCTTGGGGAGCCCTAAGCCAGGCAAGGAGTAGAAGACAAAGGAGGCATGAGCAGGTAGATCCCATACCCTTACTTCAGCCACAGCCTCTGCTCTCTGCTTTGGCTTTTACCTGATTGTGGGGCAGGGAGACTTTGGCGTAAGATTTCATTTGATGAGGCAGGGAGGGTCCTGAGCCAAGAAAGAAACTCATCGGAGACTACTTGGCCCAAGCTCCTTCCTGGCTTGATAGAAAATGAGTCCACAGAAAATGTCTGCCAAGTCCACGGTCACCAGTCAGAGCTGGGTCTAGTTTCCGTCGCCACATTGGGCTTTCTTCTGGTCACCTTACGCTCAGGGTTGGGTGGAAGGAAGTTGCTTGATAATATGGAGAGAGAAGGGAACAGGGAGGCCCGTTCTCAGACTCCACGCTGGGGAGGTCTGCAGCATGTGGCCTGGGAGCCCTGTGTACTCAGAGCACACTCCTGAGGTCCCTGCCCACTGGCTTGTGCTGGTACCCTGGCCACACCTCCACTTCCTGTGAGGAGGAGCAGGCCACCCAGGGGATCTAGGCACAACCTTAGTTGTGACTTAAGTTCTGGGGTGAGGAAGGAGTAAATGAGTATACAGAGTGGGACAGGCTCTGCCCACTCCATCCTGGATCGATTTAGTTCTAGATAAGCAAGATGTTCCCAAAAGCTCAAGTGGATTTTCCACCCTTTTCCGTGACCAAATGTGCTGTGAGAAACACTAGAAATTGCTAGGGACATGCTGATGGGACAGTCCGGCTGCAGCAAATAAGCTCCTGGGCTACTTCAGCCTCTTCTGTCTACCTAGAGCCACCACATACTCTGGGGACACCAGCCCTAAAGTGGTCAAAGTGAGGAGTGGAGCTGCATGAGAAAGGGCGTGTGCTTTGGACTGTCCTGTGAACCAGTTCAGGCCCCTGGGGATATGGGGGACAGCAAGTCACCTGGGGCAGACTTGATGTGGGATGGGCAGGTAGCTTTCCATTCTGGCTGCCTCCTTTCCTTACTCTGCACATAAATCCTGTTCCCCAGTTCCAACCTGGGTATCTGCCTATGGCCACCAGTAGCCACTTGGGAACAGAGTTGGGGTTCTAGAGCTCACATGGCTGTAATCCCATGCACAGCTGTCTAGCAGGCAGGGACCAGACCCTGGGGAGCTCTGGAAACTTGGCCCTCAACTGTCTGAAAGAACCCTAATTGCTATCCAGATGTCTCCTTGGACAGCGGGTCCTGAGGTTAGGGTTAGCCAGGGCTCGCTTTGGCGGAGTTAGATGGTACAAAGGCCTCTCTGCTTGATGAATAAGTGAATGGGTAAATGAGTGAAACAGTAGTTGCAGGGCTTAAATCTATCACTGACTATTCAGTTACTTTGAGGAAGGGGTTCCCATGCCTGGGCCTAGTGTAGAACCTGTTCAATGGGTAGATACACATGAAAGGGTCTCGGTTTCTCATTTTGGGAAGACACTTGTCCTTCAGTCATAGGTTTTGGTTAGGGTAGGTACAGAACAAGGTGTGAGCACACAACAGAAATGCAGGGACTGCAGAACCACTAGTGCTGGGATCACAGGCCCATCCCCATTTCCCCACAGCCTCCCAGCGATGGGCCATCCTTTCCCGAGCTCACGCAGCCTCACTGTGGGCTCTGGTCTCCCGGGCTCCCGGGCATTCTTTCTGTACCCAACAGCCTTGGCCTGAGTCAGCCTCCACCATTCTTGCTCTCGGCTCTGTTTCCTTGGGCCTATCCCGTACTTGCTCCTCTGGGGCCCTCAGCTCCTGCACCTAGGACTGTTGGAGTGACCTGTCAGGGCTGCCTTCCCCATCTCACTCCCGAGCAGTCACCATGGAGGGGTCTTTGATCTGGTTGGTGCTCAAAAATCCCCTTACCTGTGAGCTACAGGATGGAGATAAGGAATTGGGCTGGGAGTGGGGATAAAAGTCACTCTGGGAAAAGGGAGGTCACTCCAGAGATGCAGCAACTGCACCCCAAGGTTCTGAGAAAGAACCGTCGTCCTTGTGTTCACAGGCTGGAGGATTTGCCGGAAGCTGTCCCACCCCCAGCTGTCACCAAGGCAGCACTGTGGCAATCCCTGCCTCACCCTCCCACACGTCTCAGGCTGTGTATTATTCCCTGTTGAACTTTTTCCCCTCAGTGATGCCACTGCTGATCACTTTAGCCTGATTTTACCTCAGTCACAGCTGTGCTGGGTGCTGAGTTCCACCGCCCCCTAGATAGAGCTTGGGGTCCTACCCACTTCTCCCTAAAGGGAGCCCCTCACTCCTTTGGCAGAGGGCCCCGGGAGAGGATGAGGGAGGATGGGACAGTCCATCAGGAATGTTTTTAATTCCAAAGGCAGCAACATCTGTTCACCGGAGCCTTACCGCCCAGGCTCTGTTTATCCAGACAGGGGCCCTTGAATGTCCTCAGAGGCAGGTTCTGCCAGGTGTGGCAGGATGGAGGGGCAGAGTAGGCAGGGGGAGACAAAGTCACTTCCTGGGTGGCCAGGATTGCCCGAGCCCATCTCATGCAGCTGAAGGGTCTGTGGTGGGCAGCAGGGATTAGAACAGTGACTGCTTTTGAGAAGCTTGCTGGGTACCTTTGTCTTATACAGCTCCTCCTCCACCCCATTGCTAGGCCAGCCATTCCAGGAAGAGATGAATCAGGCTGGGGAAGAGAAGGTAAATCTGTACCATCCCCAAAGGAAAGCCCTGGTCTATCAAGAGGAAGGGAAAGATGAGCATCTCCAGCAAAGAGCCTCCCAGCTCAGCTACCCATCTGCTAAGGTGCTTTCATTACCATGGAAACCAGTTGGCCATCTTTCATCCAAGCAGAGCTTGCTTTTCCCAGACAAGTGTTGAGCCTGGGTTCCTAAGACAGACAAGTACAGGGCTTTGGGAACGGGATTTATCCTGTACCCGCTTCTCCCACACACCAGCGGCAGAGCTGCACATCATTCTTCAGGCTGCACCCTATGCTGTGTGACCAAACTAGAAGGAAGAGAACCTTGAGAACCAGCAAGAGACCAGCCCTGAAGTTAGACAGCCAGACCAAATGCAGGCTGCATATCGGCAGTGGGTGAACTCAGTGAACACTTACAATGAATGGTACCTTCTAGCCAGTTATGCAAGCAGCCGCTGCACATTTACAGAGGATGCAGAGCAAAGCTGGGGCTCAGCATGGGCTCATCTCCATAAAGCTGTCCCCATACCCTGTTGCTAGGAATGTTCTCTCCTTTCTCTCAATTTTTAATGGCACTTTATCTGTGCTCTTCTGATAATATAACTGTGGATTTCTTTAAGGCAAAGATGAAAACTTACTGGTCTGAGTGTGAAGCATAGTAGGTGCATAACTGCTGTGTGCTGAATGCATGAAAGCATTTCCACCTCCTGCTGAGAGTTAAGTCACATCTCTCCTCCAGTGGCTTTGCTAAACGATGGCTCTTAATTCATCTCTGTAATTCCTTAGCCCCTGTCCCAGGTTTGGGCACACAGCCATGCCTCCATCACTGCCTCCTGAATGAAATGAATAGGATGGAGATACGAAGACTGAAGGAATGAGCAGAGCCTTCTTGAGGAAATGGGTTTGGTGGCAGTGTGGTGAGGAGCTGCCTTGTCCCTCGTGGGGCTGGAGGAAGTCTTTTTGGAAGTGACACCCAGGTGCCCTTGGAGAGGCAAGTGAAAGATGTGTCAGGAAGGGTGACTCAGGCCTCAGCTAGTCGGACACACGTGTGTGCCAGCCTGTGGTGGTCTCTTCACCTCCCCCTCAGACTTTTGCGGCAAAGCCCTCCTTTAGCTGTAGTGTTCTTGGGCACCATTGCCTCGGATGTGAGGAGCCATTGTGCAGTCTTGATAGCCCAGCCCCATCTGCACTATGCAGTTGCGGAGCCAATCCAGCAACCCTGCATGGACACTTAGAGCCCAGGCCTGGCTTCTAGTCACGCAGGTCCAAAGTAGAGCTCCCTTGGCCCCATCCCCACCAGGTACAGGTAGGACCCCATCCTGCCACATCAGGGGGACATTCCTTCAGGGTGAGTGGCAGAGGCTCTGGAGTTGGCCTGACCCCTGTTTGTGACCCAGCTCATCCTGGGCTTGGGCAAGTTACTCAAGTCACTGTCCTTGGTTTCTTCAATTATAAAATGGGAATGCTTATCCAGTGCTTACTGCATAAAGTTGGGGGCAGTTGAATTAGTCCACTTAGAGGGTTAGCATGGTACCTAACAGTCAAAGAAGGGCATTAGCTCACTCTACTATGAATCTGCCGTTTTCTCAAAAATTTCCAAAGGTTTTAATGTAAAACTCCCAAGAACTGTCACTGGCTGAGACCACCACAGACATTTGTCCCTTACAGTCTTCCCTACAGTCAACTAAAAATGTCCTGACCCAGCTCCATTTCCTGAATCCAAAGTAAAGCACAGTGACTGTGAACAGCAGAGGCCATAGAGGGGACTCTGTCACTTCCTAGCTACAACTACATGACCTCAGTCAAGAACTTTCCCTCCCTGGGTCCCAGTTCTCACAATTCAAAAAGAATAGAAACACTACGGTTACTTGAATACAGTTGGTGGATTTTGTTGTTTTTATTTTTACTTTTTGCAGTAATGGGGATTAAATTCAAGACATTGGCACTGAGCTACATCCCTAGCCCCTTTTTTAAATTTTGATGCAGGATCTTACTAAGTTTCTCAGGCTGTGCTGACACTCCTCCCTCAACCCCCAGAGTGCTGGAATTACAGGCATGTACCACCTGGCCCAGCTGCAATTGGCTGTTTGAAAGCCCTGTGCATGAGTTGTGATTGGCACTATGCAGATACTGGTTTCCTTGCTACACATGCTCAGCTCCACGGTGCTGGAGTGTCCTTTTTTTTGCCTTGTGTATACCCTCCCCACCTGGGGTTCAGGCTTTTTTCTTGCCCCTAAGTACTGTAACTTGTACCTTGAGACATGATTCACTTGTCACTCTTCGGTTAGATGTTAGTAACAAGGTCTTACTCTCTTTTCCCCCATGGTGCCCAGCACAGACATGTGGCTGTTTCCCTCTGCCATTGGATGTCCTCTGCCTCCTGCAGCAAAAGTCCTTTTTGGTGAGATATGCAGAGCCATGCCTAAAAGCAGGCATATGAGCACCTCTGGCTGACACCTGTGATCAGAGTCGCCTTGGCTTTTTCACGTTCCTGGAAAGGACCCACAATGGCCTGATTCCCACTGAGGCTACTAAACCCAGCAAGCTACCACACTAGGAATACTCTACTCTTTGTTGAGATAGGGTCTCCCTAAGTTTCCCAGGCTGGCCCCAAACTTGTAGTCCTCCCACTTCAACTGTATGCCGTGGTGCCTGGCCTCTGTAGCCTTCACGTTCTCCACAAGAGGAGGTTGGGGAGTGCTGGTCCGTGAATGTCTGGCCCTGTCACCAAGTTGGCATTGAAGGGGTACCTTGGGACAGGAGTTGGGGACAGATAGGGTTAGTGTTGTGCAGGGGGAAGGAGCAGCTCCTTACAACCAAAATGCAGCTCTTGGGAACCCTAACTCCTATAGGGCCCTCCAGCTTGTCCTGAAGACTTCCTAATATCCTAGTTCCCAGAGCAACCTGGTGGTGAAAGAGTTAACTGTGGATCTAAAGGGAACAGGACTGGCTTGTGTTTAGCTGCTTGTCAAACTTTATTTAGTAGGGGCTGGAAGGAGGGATACAGGGTTGGTGAAGAGCTCCAGCTTGCCAAGAGTTAAAGCCAGGGGGTTGGGTGTTTTTGGAGAGGGGCAGCTCCAGTGCCCTCTTTGAGTCAGTTCCTTTGGTGGGGTGGGGGCGCCCTGCACTGCCTTCCTGGCACTTGACACTTGGGGGCACTCAGTGTCTGGCCAACCTGCAGGGAGAGAGGAGGCCCTGAGGCTGCGGGGAGGCACCAGGCGCCCAGTGCAGCCAGGCACTCAGCTAGACCTAGACTGCTGCTTCTGCGC
>NW_022900925.1:16089315-16138038 GCF_012274545.1 Fukomys damarensis | reverse complement strand
GCGGGGAGGGAGGGAGGAGAAGGAAGAGGGAGCGGGGAGGGAGGGAGGAGAAAGCTGAGCCCCGCACCGCGCGCTTCCCGGGCTGCTCCACTAACAGTCCCGCCCCAGTGAGAGCGCGCTCCGCAGAGCCACCTCTCCAGCTCCGCTGAGCTGAGCGCCTCTCTGCATCTCTTTAGAGCTGGCCCCTGTAGGCCGGCCACCAGCGGCATGACTGACGTCCTGCTTCAGTCCGACTGCAGCCTTAAGGCAGTGTGCGAACCCCTGGAGCGCTGCTGCCTCGATCAGCTGGAGGAGCCGGGGAGCAAGCGTCCCCCCAACACGGGCGCCAGGCTCTGGGGCCGAGTGCGCAGCAAGCTGCTCCGCCACAAGGTGCTAGGCTGCTGGGACTGCGGGGTCTGAGCGGGATGGGCTATAGAGGGGCTGGGGTGGGGGCGCTCCTGGGGCACAGCTCTCTGCCTGTGAAGGCCCCTGCCTGCTCTAAGGAGTTCAGGACAGAGGCCGGGTCTGTGTGTGGGTCTGCTCCAAGTGTCTTGAACTTGATGATGACTGCTTGTTGCTACCCATACCCCAACCCTGGCTGACTTCTCTGCCTCTGTCCTCTCAGGAAAGAGGGGATTGCCTCCTGCACAAGTGGACTCTTTTTGGCTGCTTTCTGAGTCTATAGTGAGTGAGGCTAAACGAACCAGGTTGGGGTTCCTGAGCCTATGGTACTCCCTGAAAGCAGCACAGGCCTGACACCCCACCAACCCCATGAATATTGCTGGCTTTGTCTTTGCTGAGGGGAACCTCAACACATCCACCATGTGAGGTTTCTTTGTGCAAATTGAAGGATCATTCTTACTGGGGGGGCGCGGGGAGCAGCTAGTGGAGAGGTAATGTTGTGCTGGGGGCGGGGGCTCTAGGCTGCCTCTTCAGGGACCACCCAGATGACTGCTGGCCTAGTGCCCCCTGGGCACCAGGCAGCTCAGCATGCCAGGGGGTTGCTGACCCAGCAGGCGGCTCAGATGGAGCTGTGCCAGTGCAAACTGCCTGTCCTGCCTGCAGCCCCAGACCTGAGTTGGGATTAAAGTCTGAGATAGAAGCTGACTGTCCTGCAGTTGGGCAGACTGCCTTTAGGCTGGCTTTAGGCCCTGACATTAGGGATCTGAGCAAGAGCCAGACCCAGTGCCCAGCACACAGTAAGCGCTTGATAACTCTGCAGACCAAATCAACAGCCCAAGATGTCTCAGGGAGTCAGTGCTGGCTGGCCAGGGCCATGTTCATCCTTCAAGATAACAAAAGGAAGGCTTTGGCCAGTCTGATGGGGGCTGTAAGCCTTCCTGTGGGTCAGAGGAGGACCCTCACTGTGTATGATCTTTTAGCCAGCCAGCATGGAAGCTCCTGGCACCTGCCAAGAGGAAATGATCTTGGGCCTATAGGTACCTTGTTTAGTTTCATCTCCTGCCAATGAGGCATACTTAAAGGTAACATCAGTTCTGGAAAGTGCTAGGCAGGGTGGCAACTTGAGCTACCCTGCTTTGGCCTCTGTGTCACCTTAAGCCTCCCCTGGGGACCAGGCTAGCAGAGTCCTGCTGGCCCTGCTGCTACCAGAGCAGAGCCCCTCTGTGCTGAAGCAGCTGTCTGTGCCCAGCAGCATGGAGCCACCCCTCCCTGTCTCCCTTCCCTGGCCCTTGCTGAGGCTAGCAGATACCAGCTCAAAGCTCACCATCTATTCCTAAAGCTCAAGGTTTGCAAGAAACAGCCCAGAGGTTTCTGACCCTTTGCATTTACCTGCCTCTTGGGGAAGGTGTCTGGTAGTTGGGGTTACATTTTTAAACTCCAAAGCACAGACTTTCTGTTCTCCTGTCGTATGTGGCTGACAAAACCAAGAAGCCACTTCAGCAACTCTAGGTGAGTTTGCCTCTGGTGGTGTCAACCACTCACTCCATGTCTTGTGGTGATTTCTGGGCAAGGGTAGTGGGCTGGCCAGGTGCTGGACTGCTGAGCAGGTTGGTGTCAGTGCCACTTCAGGGAAGCTCTAGTGCTGGGATGTGTCGTATAGTGGGTGACTCATTCCCCTAGTACATGGCGTGTGACAGTGTGTCAGCACCCCAGACTCTGTGGGTGATGGAAGGACATCCATTCTCCTGTGCCTGTCTCACTGTGCATTGGCTGGTAGGTGCACAGGCAAGTCTGAGGCCTGCTGTACTCTTCCTTTCCTTCCCTAACCTCATTGACCTGTTCCTTCCAGTGTATTCTGCTCACTACCAGGCCAAGGGGGCTGGAATGAGACAGCAGTTTAGGCCGAGTGGGGACAGGAAGGGCTGCCTCACAAACTCATTAATGGTGCCCTAAGGATTTAATGTTGTGTATGCTAAGACACCTGTGGCCCTTCTGCTCCAATTTAACCGGTCATTAAAGGTTGGAGGAATGGGGATGACTCATCCTAGGGCCTGAGTCTGTTCTGATGCAAAGGGCCCAGTATTAAAACTGAGCCATTGAGGGCTGGGGATGTAGCTCAGTGGTTCTGCAGCCTGCCTCACAAGTGCAAGGTCCCAAGTTTGAGCCCTGGTACATACACACACACACACACACACACACACAAACTGAGCCTTTGAAATAGTGTGGGGCTTCTGGTCCCAGGAGCCTCTAGCTGCTGGGGGAAGAGAGGCAGGGGCCTCTCTCAAGCTTTTCTTGAGGCCCAGGGGGACTGGGGTAGGATTGCTTTTGTCCCCAAGCAAGTTCTAGAGCTGGAGCCTCATTCTGGCCCCTGACTTGGCAGTTGGTTTGTTGTGCAAGCATTTAGCAGAGCAGACACGTGGCATTTGGGTTTGTGGGTTCTGCCAGCGCTCTCAGAATTTAACTTGTATTTCTACTTTATTTTTTCCCCTGAAATCATACTTAAGTAGACCAGGCTCTGTGCCTTGCCCTGCCTCCCATTCTGCATGCTTCTTTGGAAGGGGCTACAGAGGAATCCCATTCTCAACGCTTGTAACACCCAGAAGTGTTTTGTTTTGTTTTGTTTTGTTAATAGTCAAATTCTTTGTTTTGTTTTTTGTTACCAGGGATTGAACTTGGGACCTTGTGCTTGCAAGGCAGGGGTGGGGGGACCACTGAGCTAAATCCCCGGCCCCTTATCCAGAGGTTTTGATGGAGTTCCTTATGGGAGCCATAGAGAGGCTAAGAGGGCCAGAAGTGAGGCCAGGACAGAAGCATTTGTCTGATAAGGAATTCAGGGCCCTTACAAGGCAAAGATGCTCCTGACCCACACCAGGCTGGATACTGACTGTGGGTGGGGACTCAGGCTAAACTGGCAAGATCCAGGGGAACAGAGGAGAGAGTTAAGGACAGCTTCTGGTGATTTTGTCTCTGTTTTGAGGGATTACAACCTAGGCCTGAGAATTCCCTGCTTCCAAACAGCTCCCAGGAAACAGGGAGCTGGTATTGCAAAGTCCACTTGTTTGATGATGGCCTTTGCTCCCCCTACTTATAGAGGGGGTCAGAGGTATTTCCTGAGGAAGGACAGGATGAGGACCTTTAAGGTTTAGATTGTTATAGAAGTGGCTCCCTTTGTCAACTTTATTGCCACCACTGGACAGTTCCTAGCCCATCCCAGAATGTGCCATTTAACTAGAATTCTTGATAGCACCAAGTCTGCAGACATCCACATTTCCAGAAGTTCACTTAACTGTTCACCCACTGTTCTTGTCATTGAGGATACAAGGGTGTTAGGTACAAGATACAGATATGTCTTGGGCTCACTCACTCATTGCCTGACTCTGGGCCTCCAGAAAGATTTTGAAGTCTTTCCCAATAGAAATCTGTCCTGGCTGTGGCTACCCACTGCTGTACCCTGCTGCCTTCCTCCTCTGCCAGAAGGAAGAAACCTACATTCTGTCCCATTTGCAGGCCTATCCTCATTCTCTTACATTGACCCTTCAGCTGCACACAGGAGCTCCTCCCTCTGGAACTGGATATCTCTGCCAGCAGTGCACTTCATACGGGGCCTTTATGTGGGCCAAGATAGTAGAAAGCCAGCAGGTAGAAAGCATATGTGTTTCCCTGCATTCTTGGTGCCAACATGCTTGTCACTGTGTATGGTACTCTCCAGAGCAAGACCTGGTTACTGAAGCCACACAGGTGGTTTCCTACCACTAGTGTTCCTGTCTGTTCACCATGCTGATTCCCTAAAAGCCTGTATGACGCCACAGAGCAAGAGCCCTTGACTCTGAGAATCTGATAAAGGTTCTGAAGTCCCCTCAGACTCAGACTGAGCCACCCTTTGCACAAACTGAACTATTTCAGAGGTGCTCTTGGACCCCAAAGTAGGAGTCCTTGCTCTAAACAAACCTGCCAAGCACCATTTCTTGAAACTAGGGAAGATTGGATGGCCACTGGCCTCCTTGGCATCTCTGCATCCCACACACAGCTTGACCTGTCAGCCTTACTGGGCATGGTGCCATGGCTTACCAAGGCACTAGACCAGGAAGCTGAGCCATAGTCGTTCCTGAAAAGTCAAAACTACATAGGCCCATTGTTACAGCAGTGTCCAAAGACAGGTGAGGTTTAGGCCCAGAAGAGCAGATATTTTGGAAAGAGTCCAGGAACTTCTTTCTGCAGGTGCTGGTTTGGGGGAATCCCTGGGTGTCAGTGAAGGGGCACTGATCTGAAAAGACTAGCCTCTGCTGAATGGTTCTGCTGGCTGCCCACATTTTCGGGAGCTGGTCAGCAGCCATTTGGGCTGTCATACCATGCTGGGGGCCCAAAGAGTGCTTGTGTTCTAGCACCTAAGAGGGATATACAACCCCCTGCTCCTGGACCCTGCCTGCCTGACCCTTGGAAGAAAGCCCACGTCAGCCCTGGATCCCAGTGAGGCCTGTTGATGAGGCCTGTTTTTCTTGCCCCCTCTCCCAGGGTGGACCATGGAAACTGCTCTCACACCTCTTTCTATACATAGGCTGGAGAGCTCGGAGATCCCCAAAGAGATTTCCTTGGCCCTGTTTAGACTGAGGCTTGCTCCAAAGCCAGAAGCTGAAATGATTTCCATCCTGGACGGTGACTCCAGTCAGTGCTGGTGCCTTAGCTGAGCCCCCCAGTGCAGTGACATCCACTGTGTCCATTCCTGCTCTGCCCAAATGCTTTTTCTGAGCTGTGGGAGACCTCCTCCTTGAAGCAGCCCTAGACCTCAGGCTCAGAAGAGGAAAGGGTCCAGGACAGAAGGAGTCAAGAGGCTTCACTGGTGTCCTGTTGTTTTAACTTGCTGTATGACCTTGGGCAACTCTCCTCACCTTTCTGGTTCTTTAGGATTAGTAGTGTGAAAGTGCTAAACAGGATGATTGCTTAGAATCCAGTCATATAAGGTCTTGGCCATGGCTCAAGGTTCCTATTCTTAAGCCTTAAACCCTCAAGATGCTTGGGAAGTTTGGGTGGGAGAGGTCATAGGGCTGCCCCTTAGCCAAGGCCAGCCATTCATTAAACACAGGAACAGAGAGATGAGCGGGAATGTGGGGCACACACACACCCAGTACTGGGGATTGAACCTAGGGCCTTTAGTGCCTTCACACTGAACTACATCCCCAGCCCATTCTTTATTTTGAGATAGGGACTTGCTGAGTTACCTAGGCTGGGCTTGAACTTGCAATCCTGCCTCAGCCTCCCAGGATGCCAGATTATAAGGATGCACCACCATAGCCTGCTAAATGTGGGGCATCTCAACCCCTTTCCTGAAGGAATCCCAGGGGGAGAGTACCTCCTTCATTCCCATCTCCTACATCTTAGGGCACTCATTTGGTCCACGAATATTAATGGGCACCTTCCATGGTCTCTCTATGCAGTGTAGACTGGCCTTGAACTCACTATGTAGACCAAGCTGCCCTTGAACTTGCATCAATCCTGCTGTCTCAGTCTCCTATAGTACGGGGATTATAAGGCGTGCACCACCATGCCTGACCAAAAGATTTTGGGGGGGAGGAGGGGGTGTACTGGGACCCTGTGCTTGTGAGGCAGGTGGTGGCACCACTGAGCCAAATCCCCAGCTCCAGGAGGTATTTTTAAAACAGATTTAAGTGTCGAGAAGGAATCAGCCATGAAGAATCTGGGGTCATCATATCCAGGTGAAGGAAGCAATAAGGCAAAAGCCTGGAAACGGGTGTTAAGAGGCAGACAGAGCCTGAGCAGGGCGTTGGGATGACACTAGGTGAGGGGGCAGCAGCCAGATCGCATAGGGCCCTGTAGACCTGACGAGGAACCTGGCCTTGAATGCAGGCACAGCAGGAAACTGCTGGTGTGTTTCAACACAGCTTAGTGATCGTTCTGTTCTTTGAGCATGTATTGAGCACCAGGCATTATTCTTAGCCCTTGATGTTCTATGAGGTAAGTGCTATTATTATCCACACCATTTTATATATGAGAAAACTGAGGCTCAGAGAATGACCCAGATGAAGCCACATAAGTGGCTTAGCAGAGAAAGCGCTCCAACCCAGGCAGCCTGCCCTGCACACAGGCTCATATCTACTGTGTCACGTCCCCTATGTGGCCTCTGAGGAAAAGGCCTAGAACCTACCTGGTGCCTGTGGATGTTTCTCGGTTGTCTGAGAGGTCTTGAGTCTAGTGGAGATTGGGGACATGTTCCCTGGAGGTGTGGGGCTCCCGTCTATCGGCCTTGCGGTGTGTGGTGCCAGCCCAGAGTGCTGTGCAGAGCACTGGGCATGCCAGTTACTTTTGCTGATGTGTAGTGAACCCAAGACTCAGAGCAGATGTGAGCCTGAGGGAAGAAGAGTCCACTCCAAACCGCATAGGCAGTGCAATTGCTGGTGCCCCATTTTCACTAGCAACAGGCGCTTTGCCCAGAAAAAGTGCTCCTGGCCCAGACAGGGAAGATGAAGTCAGTTTCAGAGGAGGACTTTATAATTCATACCACACTGCTGTGGTGGGCTGCAAGGTCCTTGGCCTCCACAGAGCTAGCATGAATTTCCTTGGGACCTCACAAAACCTTGCTTCAGACTGTGACCTGTAGGGTGACCCCTTCTCTTTGGGAATGGGCCTGCTGGGGGCTGCTCTTGTGCTACTCTGGCCCTGACTACCTTTACTCCCAAATGACACACTGCCTCTGTCCTTGCTACCTTGGTGTCCCCTGCTTTTCATTTGTGGCTGGTCCTGGGGTAGGGAAGGCTGTGGTCAGTGAATCAGCTCTGAGGAAGCAGAGCCCCGAGCTGTGGGGGAGCTGTGCCTGGCCTTGAAGGCCTCCAGGAAGGCTGGGTTTGAGTTTTGTCTGCTAACCCTCAAGGTCAGCTGTGCTTGGCTGAGGGCTAACAGTGTGGTGTGCAGAGAGAAGCTGAGCCACTACTGTGGGGACACTGGGGAAGGCAGGTTGCCATGGGTGCTAAGAGGCCAACCTGGCTTCAATAAAAGCCCCATCCAGAGCTGCTAAAATCCTTCCATATGTGGGCCTAGGGAACTTTAGAGTTCTTGAGGGGAGGGGAGGCAATCAAGACAAAGTGGTCTCATCCGGGTACTTGAAAAAACAGAATCACCAGAACCAGTGTGTGGCTGGCGTGGGAGTAGGTGGGCAAACTTTGGCTGCAGAGCACCCTCAGGCAGCCTGGGTGTGCCTGCTGGGCCTGTGTCTGCAGTGTGAGCCAAAGAGGCAGAGCTGGCTTGGCCTTACAGTGGGGCTGCCAGGCCACTGGGAAGAGGAAATGAAAATGTACCAAGCTTGACCCTGGTCTCTTCTGACCCAGTTGCTAGGCTGGAAGCGGGATGGAAGGCCTCGCAGTCCCTCCCTCTCCATCCTGCCTCTCCCTGAGCCTCTCAGAGCAGCCACGTTGACAGAGTCCTCCAGTGCCCTCCTCCAGGGAGGTGAGGCAGGCTGTTGGCAGCTGCCTGCCCTGCCGTGCCTCTCACGCCTGTGGTATGTCCCAATGACAGGCTAGTGTGGTATCCCAAGGGGACCCAGCTCTAAGTGTGTGATTACACTTAGGGGAGGGCACCCCAGGACCGCCACTGTGGCCCCTAGCATGGGAGCCACAGGAAAGATACCCACATCAGACACAATGCCTGGCTCAGGGCCCATTGTCGATGCCCTGGTGCTTGGCCTATGGCGGGGGTGCCCAGAGACATGTTCAGCCAGCTCTGCCTACCATTTAGCACTCTAGTCAGTGGCTGATTTTTATTGAGACCCTTCTTGAGTCACTTTCTAACATTTCTGCCTACCTCTTAGAGTGACGACTTCAGTGCACCGAATTTACTGCCCTTGTTAAAAAGCATTTCATTTTTTATTAATTTCTGAAACCATGCCTGGGCATCAAGGAAAATCCACCTGACTTCCAGGAGAGGGCCAGGATGGCAATCCTGGGGTCTGGGGGACCAAAGGCAGAGCAGAGTGGGAGTGAAATGGAGGAATAGGAGTGGTCTTGAGGGGGCAGAAGGCTGAGCTGAGTTCCTTGGGGGCTCCTGGTCCCCTGTTCTGTGACAGTGATAGTGGTTGGGGGGTGCTGAGGGAGGGAGTCGTCAGAGGTGAGGCCCAGGGGACTTGGGAAAGAGGTAGAGGCCTGGAGCCCTTGGAAACCCCTGCTGATGTTGTCAGGGTTCCTGTCATCCAGTGAGCCCCTGGGTACATCTCAGAGTTATGCTGAAAGCTGCTCGGTGCTTTTGCCCCCGAGACCAGAAGCAGCTAGTTCTGTTTGCCCCCAGCTGCCCATAGACAGAGCTACCACAGGTCCCTTACTGAAGATTAAAGGACATCATTTAAGGGCTTGTGGGGAGGGGTGGTGGCAGAAATCACTCCCAACAGACTATTGGGCAAGCTGTGTGCTTGAGGGAATGTGGCACAATTTAAAGAACATGGCCCAGCAGTCAGGACTCAGTTGAACGTGGCTCTGTTACCTGCTAGGGAGCAAGGCTAGAGGCTCCAATATCGAGAGTGGCTCAGACTCTCCAGTGCCTCCTAAGTGCCAGGCAGTGGGAGGTGACTGTGAACAGCACTCAAAGCTGAGGGGAAAAGTGATAGTGTCATATGCCTGAGGCTCCTAAGAAATGAGGCCAGGAAGAAGGGCTTGGACTTCTCAGATGAGAGCACCATGTATGTTCCTGAAACCCAGCTCTGGACAACACTCAGGTATACACAGAGCATGTTCTACTGCTAGGTCAATTTGGTGCTTCCTGTCCCAAAACATGAGGCCACTGGGGTCTAGAAACGGGAGGTGGCCTCTCCCAACCACCACCAGGACCCCAGCAGAGATCCAGCATTCTGCTGCAGGGACCTCCTAGTACTCTCCCATTACCAGTCCTAAAGATCAGCTGTTTCTCCTTGGGCTGTGACGTGACCCCGGCCTGTTTCTGTCTCCTGCCGTTGCCCCATCTCAGGGAGTCCCCTGTGTGTGTGTCATCTGTTGCATGAAGAGGTGACCAGGTGGTCTCCTCAGCCTGGCCCTTTGCAAGCCCCATTTGTCTCCCTCCTTCGAGATGATCTTATGTCCCCCAGGTACCTGTTCTACGGTGCCTGGGGTTATCGGGGTTGGTACAGTACTCAGGTGTCCCCTTCCACTGACATCCCAGGGGCTGGTTCCGCCACCCCGAGCACTAATTTAATCAGGAAATAGCAGAGTCCACATTTCCCAGGGGTTATAAATAGGCACAGCCATTCAGGCAACATCATTTCTCTGGAAAATGTGCCATGTCCCTCTCCACTCCCCACCCTCCCTTCTCTGTATTTAAATGACATCCTGAAATAGACTTGGTTTCTGGAGGCTGCTGGCCTCCTGGGAGATAAAGCATTCGTTGTCAGGGCACCCAGGGGCTGGGCAGGCCTTCCTAAGTGGGTACCAGGCCACACCTGCAGCAGGGATCGGGAATATGGCAGTGGTAGGAACTCAGCAAAGTGAAAAAGGGCCACCTTACCCAGAGGGTCAGGCGTGTGAAGCAATGCAAACAGTACCTGGCAGACAGGCTCTTGGTATGGTAGAAAGGCCGAGGGGCACAAGCAGGCCAGTGGCCTTGGGTCCATGGAGGGCTTAGAATGTCAGGCTGTAGTATCAGGAGCTGTTCTTCCTATCTCTGTCACTCCCAGGAAAGGGGACTCACATGTTGGGGGTTGTGGGGAGGTTTGTTTTGGAGGTGGCCTGCCAGACGCCAGACCCCGCCTGTGCCAGGAGGCCCGCTGTCTCCTTTCTGAGTAAGTCATGGTGATAGCAGCTGCTACTGTTGAGTGAAAGGTACAGGACCAGGTTAGGTACATTGCATATTATCTTGCAGCTTTAGCAGAGTGAGTCAGGGAGATTGGATTCTATTGCCCAGCTCTCATTCCCTGAATGTTTGGGACTAGGCAGGTTCTTTATATTTTAAGCTTGGTGTCTTTGTCTGTAAAATGAGAGTAGCTACAAAAGCTAAAATCACACAGGCTTGTTACAGTGGCTGAGATGCTATGTATGATGGGTTTATCAGTTTTAGACTTACCGAAAATGCACAGAATACGTAAGACAGCAGCCCTGTGAGGCAGGCGTGGGTACCCTATGAAGGAACTGAAGTTCATTGACCTGCCCAAATCACTTGGTTGAGTGAAAGACCTGGGCCACCCTGACTTCCAGTCCATGTCCTTTTCCCATTCAAGCTGCATCCAGATGCCACTCTAGGACTTGGGGAGAACCACTGGCTCAGTTCAGAGCAGCTGCCAGGAAATGCCAGGTCATGGGAAGCTGGGACGGAAGAGCTTGAGGGAATCCAGCTAGGTCCCTAGAGAGATCTGCTTTCAGAAGGGCTGGTCATTCCAGAATGTATCTCTCAATGGATGCATCTGCCTCAGTCAGCCGACAGAGAGCAGTTGAGATCCCTTTTCCCCATGGCCACTGCTGGGGGCCCGAGGTGGGGACAGAACCAGTGGTCTGAACAGGATGAAAGAACTACAAGAAGCAGCCTGCTAAAGACCGAGGGAGGGGTTGGGACAAAGTTGAGAGAGGGAGGATTCAGGACAGAAGCCAAAGTCGGGTGTCACTGGGGCCAGTGGAACCCTTGGCCGTGACTATTCCGGACCAAAGACCCTAGATGGCAGGGGTCCTCCCTGGAGCTGCCTGGTTCTCCCCACACTGCCTTCTCCATCTCCTCTCCTCACCTCACTCCCTGCTCCAGGTAGGGACTGATGGCTGAAGACAGAGCCTGGGCCACAGCTGCCCAGATGCAGGCCCTAGAGCCAGCCAGGTACGGCCCCTAGGCCCTGTCTGGGGTGACAGAAGGTGTGGGAAGGACTTGGGCTGACCCAGATCCAGTTTTCCTGTGGGGGATATTGGCCTGTGAGAGCAGCAATGTTGAAACCATGGTGTGACAGATGTCCTAGGGCAAGGTGGGCTGGAAGAGCTTGAAGAGAGTGAATTTGCAGGTCCTCGGCTGCCAACTGAGTCCAGGCATCTAGTATCAGCCCCCTCTGCAGATGAAAGCCCCAGGCTCAGGCTTGGCTCACTGTGGGGGCCCAGACCTCAGGGGTGAAAACAGAGGGGACCTTAAAAATGGTGTAGGTGCTGAGAAAGGAGAGACTCTAAAGGCTGATTACAAAGCCTTCTAAAGTCAGGTGGTGTCCAATTCTTTGCTTTTTACTACACGGATGAGGACTTAATTAACAGCTGAGAGATCATTTAAAATAATGTTTGAAAATAGGTACAGAGGTAATTTAAGGCAAATAACATGAGAAGTTAGTGACTCACGTAACATTGCTATACTAAAACTTCTCAGCCTCATCTAGTGATTTGTGTGGACAAAATGCTTCCGTGTTTACAATATTTAAAAGAAAACCAAAAAATTCTGAACAGAATAGGTGCTAAACCTCATTTTATTCTAGCAGAAATATAAGATTCATAGCAATGCATGAACTAAGGCAAGAAAAATGTTCTACCTGTCTCATTCAGAGACACAATTCCAGCAAAATGCCACTTTGCTGCTTGGTATTCATTAAAATTTGTAGTATATCAGAGTTTTTTACTGTGTGTTGCTAATCTTGGCACAGTAATAATAAATTCAGAACATACATTACATATTCAGAGATTTTTAGTCTTAGGAAATTTTCATTTCAATGTATAGATGTATTTTGGGAGTAAACTATAATAGGCTGATGAATAAAAGACTTGAAAATTATAAGCCAAAAGGAACCTGTTAAGGAGAAATGGAACAGAAACATAAGGAGAAAAAGACAAAGCAGGCTTTCTGTAAGGGAAAGAAGAGCTTGCTTGTATGTTTTTAAGTGGATGATAGTGGGTATCAAATCATTACTCTAATTATATTCCTCTGCATACATTTAAGGAATGATGTAATGGTTTTATTTTAAGATATCAGTATTTACATTATACTGGAAATTATATTCTTCACAGCTATTTACACTTGCTCCAGAAATGTTGACTTCAAAATGTGCTTGGGCGTACATAGTTTTTCAAAATTATTTTGCGGGTGCTCAAGCAAAATGGTTTGAAGGCCAATGAGTTAGAGGAATGAAGTCCTGAGAGGCCCCTGTGCCTCCATCCCTCACCCAGCACCCTATCCTGGGAGCTGCAGCCTAAATCTGGGGACCTGGCCTGTGGGGGAGCCAGCGGCTCAGCCCAAGTGGTCTCATTGTGTCCTCGCAATGATCTGGGAGGCCAGTTCTGTTATTGGCTGTGGAGTATAAGAGAAGGCTCAGCAAGGTAACAATTTGTCCATGTCCTGCTACTGAAAGCTGCAAAGCCAGGATTCAAACCCAGGCAGCTGACTCCGGACAACAGATGCTTACCTCTGCATCGCACTGCCTTCCCATTCAGCAGCCTTGAATGCACTGCAAGAGGCTAAATCTCCTCCAACCACTCCAATTTGGGTAGTTGAGCAAGTTGCTTACCTTTTATGACCTTCAGTTGGTGCATCTATGAAATGGATCGACAGCACCCATCTTGGAGCATAGCAGTCAGCCAACACCTTGTAACGGGCATGCACCCTAACAGAGGGTCCCTTGCCTCCTCCATGGAGCCACAGGGACCTCAGGGCTAGAACTACCTTGAAGGGTTCACTGCAAGATGAGCATCAAGGCTTCTACCGGGCTGGCTGGTGAGCAGTTCCCCACCAACAGGGAGAGTGCTGGCTTGGTCCCTGAGCTGCCCCACCTCTCAGTGACAGCCCCTCTCTTTCTTTCTCTGCAGTTGGATCCACAGACTGTAGAAACCAAGAACTGGCACACTGATGTGATCGAGATGAACGGGGTGAGCCCAGGAGATAGGAGATGCCTGAGCAGTGGGTGGGCACCCCTCCCCTCGTCCCTCAGCGCTCCACCCCACCCCACGCCACCAATCTCTGCCCATACCCATCCCTCTCCCAGCTGCAGTCCCAGAGTAGAGGGAGGTCTTGGGGGTAGAGGCAGCCTGCTGCAGTCCTGAAGAGGGAGACCCCTGTGTTTTGGGGAAACGTCTCAGACACTCATACCATGTACCTGCCTCATCTCCCAACCAGATCAAAGTGGAATTCTCCATGAAATTCACCAGCCGGGACATGAGCTTGAAGAGGACTCCATCCAAAAAGCAGACGGGTGTCTTTGGGGTGAAGATCAGCGTGGTGACTAAGTAGGTGCTGTCTGGTCTCCACCAGTCCCTGCCTCCCAGTATCGCTTGCACATGCTAACACCTAATTAGTCACACACATGCGCGCACATACACGCGCGCACACACAC
Source organism: Fukomys damarensis (assembly GCF_012274545.1). Classification (NCBI taxonomy): domain Eukaryota; kingdom Metazoa; phylum Chordata; class Mammalia; order Rodentia; family Bathyergidae; genus Fukomys; species Fukomys damarensis. Next base: position 16,124,390 of record NW_022900925.1, on the reverse strand, counting down.
ACACACACACACACACACTCAGTAGTAACAGGTGGCCAGTTTGGAGGCTGAAAGTGGCCTGTAGAGGTTTGTTCTCTGGCTGACCTAGTGCTTCAGAAACAAGAGTGATCATGGAAACAGTAAAAGATAAGGGATAGGCACAAATTGTTTACTTCTTGAGGTAAATGGGAAGATTTGACTCTAGGTCTGCATTTGGGTTTGGTAGCCACAGGCCGAGGTCCAAGGAGTGGCAGCCCCTTGGGAAAAGGCAATCCTTCAGGTCATGCCACCCTTCTGTGCCCCTTGTCTCCAGTTCCTGACCCTGCTCCCTTCTACCTGTTGGGCCCCCATAAGCACTTTTTTTTCTTGATGTGCTAGGGATTGAACCCACGGTCTCACACAAGTGCTCTACCACAGAGTTATATCCCCTGCCCTCATAAGCATTTGTTTTGTTTTGGTTTGGTTTGGTTTTTTGAGACAGGGTCTTGCTATGTAGTCCAAGCTGACCTTGAACTCACTGTATAGCCCAGGCTGCCCTCATACTACAGTGATCCTCCTGCCTGAGCCTCCCAAGGGCTGGGATTACAGGCGTGCGCCACCACTGGCAGCATTTGATTTTGAGGGAGCATTCCTTCTCAAGAGTCTTTAGGCTACCTCCCAGAACTTCTTCCTACCTGTGTCCCTTGCTGTGTCTCAGCCACCCAGCCTTGGCAGGACTGGCGGTATGGCCTCTTCCTCAGCTCTTTCTGTGCCCCTGCTTGTGACCTGAGAGGATCGACCTACCTTAGGCCAAGTTATGCTGGGGTCGGGGGCTAGATAATGCACCTGGCAATGCAAGACTCCCTCTACCCAACCCTTGCATTCTGTCCCCAGGCGAGAGCGCTCCAAGGTGCCCTACATTGTGCGGCAGTGTGTGGAAGAGGTGGAGAAGAGAGGCATTGAGGAGGTCGGCATCTACCGGATATCAGGGGTAGCCACAGACATCCAGGCGTTGAAAGCCGTCTTTGATGCCAGTGAGTCTGGGGTCCCATCTGGTTGGGGTAGGTGCCCAAGCAGGCTGATAGGAGAACACAGTGGGACCAGGAGGCCTCCATGGAGCCTGTGACCTGAAGGCTGTGACCACCATGGCACGAGGTAGACTTTCTGAGTCGCAGTGGCAAGCACACATTCTGTACGTTATGTCATCTTCCCCCACTCTGTTCTCTTATCCACTGTTATAACCAAGGAAATGGATGGAGCTCAAAAAGGCCAACTCACTTGCCCAGGGTTCTTCCAGTTTGTAGGTTTAGAGTGTGGATTTAAACTCAGAACCTTCTAACTCCAGAGTTGTGTTCTCAGCTTTTGTGCTAGTGCCAAGGGTCTAGTGGGCCGCGGGGACATTAAAGTGTTGAGCCTGGGCTTGCTGGCTCAGGCTACCCTCTGCTGTGGGTCAGTTCTACCTTTGTGTAAACTCCTCAGTGGCGGGGCCCAACCCTCCTGGTTTCCTCTTTCCATATCTTGGTCAGGCTGCAGCAGCAGCAGCAGCAACCAGTGGTTAGGAAGCTTGAAGTGGCCAGTAGTCAGTCCAGGTAGAGAGGGGCCTGGCAGGGAAGCCTGGAGTGGAAGATGGGGTAGGGCCAGGAACATGCTCGCACATGACTCCCCTGTGCAACCTGGAATTTAGAGCTTTGTCAGAACATGATTTTAGGTGTGAAGAATGCATAGGTCCTTCCAGGGAGGCTTGGCAATGGGAAGATTCCAGTTGGCAGGAGGGTGCATGCCATTTGGTATGGGTGTGGCTCGGGTGCTCTAGATGACAAGTTGTTTTCTTCCCTTCTCTGGGAAGCCACAGCAGACAGACCTCAGCCTGGCTCTCTCTGCTTCCTCTACTCCCGCAGCTAACAGAGCCAAGTCACAGAACCTGTGGCCACTATTTACATCCTCTCTTTCTGGAGGAGACTAGAGACGGAGATGGGGCAGGTGGGGGTTGGCCTGGGATAAATCTGAGGGCTGGCTGCTAGGGATGGGGGGCGAGTCAGGGGTCGGCACAACTGCTGACCTACTCCCCTCCCCTGTAGATAACAAGGACATCCTGCTGATGCTGAGCGACATGGACATCAATGCCATCGCTGGCACCCTCAAGCTATACTTCCGGGAACTGCCAGAGCCCCTCCTTACAGACCGACTTTACCCAGCCTTCATGGAGGGCATCGGTGAGGTCCTGAGGGCAGGGCTGAGTCGAGCAGGCCTCCCTGGCCAGGGAAGTCTGCGGCAAGAGTCCACAGCCTCCCTTGCCCATTGACCTGTTCAGTGCTGAGGGGTCCCAAGGGCAAGGTGTGGCCTGCTGGAACATGGGGCAGGGGCTATTCCCTCTCTCCCTACCTCCCACATCCCTGAGGGCAGCCTCTTTCTCCTTGAACAGTCCTGCTTGCTTAGAAACACAGGTTTTTAGGGAAGACTTCCCTGAAGTGGGCAAGCAGAAGCTGACTCCCCAGAACCAAGGAAGAGGCTGTTTTGAGCCTGAGGGCACTGGGACTGGCTGGTGTTGAGCTTTCCAGAACTGTTCACCTCTGCCAGGGGTGCTGGCCAGCAGGGATTCAGCCTTATCTACTTGGGCCAAGTTCAGGCCTGGCATGTCCCTCTTGCCTTTTCTTTTCCTGGGGCAGGGAGGGCTTTAGCCCTCACAGAGAGTGAGAAGCCCCAGAGAAAGCTGCTGCTTGCTCCCATGAGCCAGCATCTGAGGCAGTTGACAGAGAAAGTGTTCCCATCCCTGGCAGAATGTGCCATCATTGGGGACCCCACTGGGGGGTGAAATCCAGTGTAGGAGGAAAGGACAATAACAAGGACAAGGTACTAGTTGTAGTGGGCCCTCTTGGAGGAGCTGGCTGCTAACAGGCCATCCAAATTCTGGGCCTTCCCTGCCAGGATGCTTCAACCCCTGAGCTCTCCCTCATGCTCATGGCCCTGGTGGCTTCCTCAAGGGCTTTTCCACCCCAGGACCTGAGCCCCAGTCTAGCCTCTTCTCTTCCCCACAGCCCTGTCAGACCCTGCTGCCAAGGAAAACTGCATGATGCACCTGCTCCGCTCCCTGCCCGACCCCAACCTCATCACCTTCCTCTTCCTGCTGGAACACTTGAAAAGGTAAGAGCAGAGCACATCCAAGGGGAAGGCCGGGAGCTGATAAAGTCTCGCATGTCCTGCTATGGGACCCGGCTTCCTCAGCACCTCCGCATGAGTGCTGGCTTTTGCTGGGCCACTGGCAATAGCATGAGGGTTTGCATTTCAGCTTTAAACAGGGTCTTGCTAGGCTTCCCAGACTGGGTTGAACTTGGGATCCTCCTGCCTCAGCATCCCAGAGTACTGGGATTACAGGCATGTGCCACTATGCCCAGCTTGCTTTTCAATTTCTTGCACTCACATTCTTCTTTTAGGAAATATGTGGGTCCTGATAGCAACCTCAAGCACCAGCCTTGAAATGTCCAGAATGGCAGGTCTAGAGCAAGAGCCATAAATAAACTTTATGGTTATTGGGCCCCCACCTGTCAGTGGTTCATTTGGTCAGTTTTATAATTTTTCAAGTGAAGTAGAATGAGCAGAATGAGGGTACACTGTGGGCAGTAAGCTAAGTATTGTTTTGTTCAGTCACCTATAGATGTGGGTACTCGGTTATAACAGAATATATTTGTCATTATGGGTCAAGAGCTCAACCTATATCTTTTTAACAAATAGAGAAACTAAGTCCCAAACCCAGCAGGGACTTGGGCTATAGATGTGTCCTTAGGGCCCACATCTTCCAAATCCTGAAAGAAGACCCTTCTCGCCCTCCCCTAAACCTTCCACAGTCAAGATACACCAAGAGCTGCTCAAGCTGACACCTGCCCATGGTTCAGAACTGAGAGGTGTCTTCTTCACTTACTCTTGATCCTGGAACTGATTCCAGGCATGAGTGGGACTGGAATCCCTTAAACCCACGTGTTCTCCAGGACCAGAGAGCCCCAGGAGGACTGCTGTGTGCTCCAGCACCCCCAAGTTCAGTCCCACCCTTGGGTCCAGGCTCCTGCTACAGTTTAGCCAGGCCAGGCTTAGGAAGGCCAGTGGAGATCTGGATGTATCTAGGGCTACTATCTTGTTTTTCCCATTATGAGACATTTTCCCTCTGGTTTGGCCAGAACCAAAGCCCCAACCAAGTCCCAAATAGTTTGGCAAGCATCCTGGGGAGGACGCAGAGGAGTGGGAAAGGAAAATTCATTAGGTTTTCCACCCTGGGAACTGGGCACAGTCTGTTCCCACATCTGGGCCCCTGACTGGAGCTGTGTGTTTCGGGAGCGGGGGAGGTAGGTCCGCAGCACAGCTGCCTGCTGGCATCGCGATGTTCGCCTGTCTCCAAAACAGTCAGCAGGCACATCCATGGCTCCTGCCCAGAGGGTGTGACTGATGGTGTCAGAGGGAGTGGGGTGGCAGGCACTGCCCAGGATGGCTGTGTCTTGGCCCCAGAAACATTTCCTAGGGTGGGGAGAGGCCCTAGCTTCTCAATGTGTTTGGTGATACTGAGCCTGCCTGGATACCAGCCACAGATGGCAACTCCTGCTGTCACTCAGAGGACATAAAAAAGCATCAGGAGCAGGGAGGAGGAGTGGGGAAAATCCAAAAGGAAGCAGCTCTGGGATCCCCTAAGCAGGCCCTTCTGGAGGAGCGGGGAGGACAGCCCTGGCCTCCGCCTGGGGTTAAGGCTGTTCCTGCTGTAGCTGAACAGGAAGCATTGCAGATCCAGTGAGCAGATGCTGCCAGGCTCCAGGCCCTCCCCACCGTGCCCCATCTACTAAGACTCTTCTCTAGACATTCCCCGCAGCTAGATAGCTGTATCATGGGTGCCACAGTTACTTTCTCATTGCTGGGACAAAATACCCAACACAACTTAAAGGAGGAAAGGTTTATTTTAGCTCAGTTTTTAGAAATTTCAGTCCCTAGTCCGCCGACTCTGAGGCAGGGTGGATTGGCAGATGGGCGTAGCAAAAGAGACCATCCATGGCTTGGCAGATGAAGCAGCAAGTGCTCAAGGCAGGAGTGCTTCCTACCAGGCTTCATCTGCCAGCATCACACCCAGGTATAAACCCATCAGTGGACTAATCCAGCACCACACACCTGTCGTCCAGTCACCTCCCAAAAGCCCCACCCCCGCCAGAGTGCGTGAGGTGTAACAATGGGCAATGAGCAGAGGGGTTAAGAACATGAGTTCTTAGGGCCGGGGATTTAGCTCAGTGGTTCCACCACCTGCCTCACAAGGTCCCGAGTTCGATCCCCATGTACCAACAAAAAGAGAACCTGAGTTCTTGGGCAGACTGCCAGGTTCTCATTCCAACTCTACATAGCACTTGCTAGCCATGTGGCTGTGGGCAAGTCCCTGAACTTCTTTGTACTTTGGTTTCTTTATCCCTACAATAGGATGATGATACTAATAGTATTTACCTCAAAAGATCATAACAAGTGTGTGTGTTATTACCAGGAAAGTTCTCTAAATAGTAATGGTTTGTCTCTAAAGCAAGGAAGTTGGAATTGATAGCTGTGGGTCTTTCTGGCCTGGAAGTTCACAGGAGGCAGCCTGTATGCTGGGAATCTCCTATAGCAATATCCAGGGATGTAGCTGGGGCTGTGGGTGCCTGGCTCAGTATCCTTCCCACCAGCAGGACTCTACCCTTTGGAGAGGGAGGCTAGTTGACCACCATCTGGGAGTTCCTATAGCTAAGACCAAGGGTCCCAGAGCTCCAAGTGGCTGCTGAGGAATGACTTTTTGTTCTCGCTACTCTCCCTTTCAGGGTTGCTGAGAAGGAACCCATCAACAAAATGTCACTTCACAACCTGGCCACTGTGTTTGGCCCCACGTTACTGAGACCCTCAGAAGTGGAGAGCAAAGCACATCTCACATCAGCTGCAGACATCTGGTCCCATGATGTCATGGCACAGGTACCACCAGAGGGATAGAGAGAAAAGCTCAGAGTGCCCACACTCTGCCCTGCTGAGCAGCTGAGTTGATTTGTGTGTAGGATGCCACCAGGAAGGCAAGGCATGGACAATCCTGCCCCTCCCAGTTGGAAAAGAAATGTAAGGGCCCAGAGAATGTCTGTCCCAGGTGCTGACTGCTTTCTTGTGGGGGGGCCTTTGTCTCAGAAAGCAAGCCCCAGGATGGAGAAAACTCCTAGGGGTCTTATTGTTATGCATGAATGCCCTGGGGTTGCTTTCAAGGACATACCAGGGCTGCTAAGCCAAAACCAACCTCAGCCCCTTTGTATGACTGAGGTTCTGTAGTGGCCTAGCTCCTCCACCCTGTTCTCTAGCGCCCTCTAGTGCTACAGTGGACTACACCTGAGCTTCCAAGGAACTTCTGGCCAGCCAGAATCGACCCCCGGAACCTTTGGGGGCAACACAGGCTTGGCCCCAGCCCAGGAACCATTACCTCAAAACAGATCAGACAGAGAGCCAGAAAGAGAAAGATCCCAACCTCAGTCTATTCTGTCTCCCACAGGTCCAGGTCCTCCTCTACTACCTGCAGCACCCCCCCATTTCCTTCGCAGAACTGAAGCGGAACACACTGTACTTCTCCACAGACGTGTAGCCTGAGGCCAGGACGGCTGGGGGTGGGGGTGGTGGTCAGAGCTAGCCCCTCCAGCCACATCCAATACAGACTTGAAAGACTGCAACAGAAATTCCCCAGCCCAGCACTCCAGACTCCATGGGAAGCCAACTTCCAAAAACTGGAATCTGTGCATCTTTTGTGCCACCTTGTACAAAGCCAGCTGACCAGCCCCCAGCCTCACCACCACACCCCAGCTCCTGCCCTCTGTACCTCTAGTTGTGTCTGATGCTCCGTGCTATTTGGGAATTGTTTTATGTATATTTGTCATGCAGAAAAGGTAGTGACCAACCTGGTATGGGGCACACAGACAGCCTGCTTTATTCTTTCATTTTCCCCAAAGCTTTCTTTCTTCCTGAGTCCAGTCTAAGGGCTTTTATTTGGCGCTATGTAATTGCTGCCAGTTTTTCCTCTCTTGGCCCAGATTGTAGCCTCCCCTCAGTGTTCTCCACCCTCTCCTCCTTCCCAGCCTGCCACATGCATGTGCAGCCGCGGTTTTTGCTCCATCACCTGGAAAGTTCTGCAGAGGTCCAGGCGGTAGCAGCAGTGGTGGCCTGTCATCTGCTCTACACTGCCCTCGGCCTCTCCCCGCCCTCTACCTATGGAAGCACACCTGCTTTGCCTTGCTGCCTGTGCAAATGTTGGACAAGGAGACAGACTCACACTAATCCTCAGCTTAGCACAAGCTGGAGAGCTGATTTCTGGAATTTTCCATTTGAGAATCTCCATTTCTGGGGTTTGTCTGTTCTGTCTCCTGCCTACCAGTGAGGCATCTTTGACTGTTTCTTCTTCTGCTGAATTTTCAGTTCCTTTTCCCCTGGTGTTCTGTTTCCTTTGAGTGTGAAGACCCACAAGTGACCTGCTATCAAGAGAGCCAGAGGGTCAGAAAAGCATCTGGGGAAGGGGGCAGTCGGCTATACCACGCGGCACTGGCAGCCTGAGTCATGGGGAAGCAGCTCTTAGCAGGAAGGAGTTGCACAGGCTTTCCTAGTGGGCCGGGCTTCCTGGAGGGTGACTACTGTGGCTAAAGTAGGTGTCCAGAAGCAAGCAGGCTCTGTCCTGGAGGCTTCCTGGCACCTTACATACCTCGTGGTACTTTTGCCTTAGATTTTTCACTCTCTCCACAGCCAAGCACTGCCACGGGGCAGCCCCCACTGCCACGTGTGCTCCAGGGCCTGGGAACGGAAGGCACAATCCACCAACTGACATGGTGCTGCCCCAGCCCATTGCCACCTTGTGGGTGAACTCTGGGAACCTGCAGAAGTTGAGGGAGGATGAGGAATCACAGGCATCTATCTGCCTCTTTAGGGGCTGGGTTTTGCTGGGCCTTCATTGTTAACACTGCTGCAGTGTAGGAGATCAGCAGGTGCCAATCCCAGCCTTGAAACCCACTTCTCAGTACTAGAAAGGAGCAAGATTTACTCCCAAAGCACCATTTCCCTTCTGAGCAGCAGTTGTCCACCCATGGCAATTAGCTTGAGAGGACAGACATACCACTGGGTCATGAGGCCTAGCACAGCTCCCTGGCTCTTCTGTGTGGCAGAGAGTCAATTCCTGGGTGCAGGACTAGGGGAGAGCAGCTCCCATTGCTTGTACTCAGGGCTAAGTCTAAAGAGGGGTTAGCTGGCCCCAAAGCTGTGGTGTTTGCTCGGCAATAGAAGGGCCCTTTCTGATCCTGTTTATACCTGTTGCATTCAGCAGAATGTTATACTCTATGTACGCTGGAGGAAAGAAATGCTTGAGACTAAAATGCTCTCCACCTAGCTCCCAGGTATCAGCTTAGCAAGGAGCCCCATTTCCTGGGACAATAGGTGAAGAATGCCATTGAGTGGTAAAATCCCAGTGTCTGACCATTCCTGAAGGCTCTGGTCAGGTGTTGGTGGTATCAGGGAAGGTTCTCGCTTCCAAAGGATTGACAGTAACAAGCTAGAGGCCCAACTAGAGCTAGGTATAGCCTCAGATGGGTACCTCCTGCCTCCCAGAATGAGAAGTGTTTGCTTCTTAGCACTAGGTAGCTATTGTAGCCCCTACCTTGCTTAGGCAGTATGATAAGAGAACAGCTGGAAAGGCTGAGAAATACAGCAGGCCCGTACTATTTATAAATCCCACCCCAAGTGGGAGGCTTGGGTGCCATACCTGGACTTTAAGCTGCACCATGGAAATAGCTGGTGGGTTCTCCTGAAAGACAGGGACTCTGTAGCCCAGTACTCCCAGTCACTGTGTGCAACAGGGCAGCCTGTGCCAACTGGAGAGGCTACAGGAATCCCCGGCATGCTTGTCCTTACTGGGCAATGGCTGCAAGCTGCCGGCTTTTGCTGATGGAGGTAGGATGAGACCCTTCATTAATATTCGACTTTAATAAGTTGGTAAGGATATATTTTTTTTGTCTCTGTTCTGTTTCAACTTATGTAGATTATTATAAATTGATGTAAACGATGTGAAAGGAAAATGTTAATAAAAAAAAAATGCAAAGCCCCAACATTTGCACAAAACAACCTTGTGGTATAGATGTTTGTAATCTCAGTAGTTCAGAAAAGACCACCAATCTAAATATTTAATTCCTCCAGCTGCATCCACATGTTTCCAAGAACCTGTTTACCTAGCTAACTGTCCCTGGGTCTTCCCTTTGGCCTTTGGTGACTGGGGCAAAGTGAGCCCGAGCTCTCTCCTTCCTCTTTCCAGAGGTCTTCAGATGAACTACTGCCAGGCTGCTGCTGGTCTCACTGTCTGAGTTTGCTGCTGCAGTTCTCAAAGTATCTCAGCAGACCTAGCCATTAATGTTCCTTGGAGAGTTGGAAAGAAGTTGTCTCTTAATTTTCTGTAAACTTCTCTCTACACTTTCCTTGGAAGTGGCATATCTCTGGGCAGCCTTTTGGTCTGTTTGTCCGGGAAGGAAGCCGCATCTCCCGAAGGACCCACCTTCCTTTTGGGATTGCCAGTGGGGTTAATAAGGGCTACCTCTAGCCTAAGCCATTGGACATTGTATTTATTCTGGAGATTGGAAACAGATGTCTCTGAAAATTGCTGTTTGGTTTATGAGCTCATACTAACTCCCTGGCCATCTAAAACAGGAAGCTATTCATCTCTCTCGATTGAATAGTTAGTGCAGACAAGACTTAAGCATTCTTGGTTTATTGAACTGATGGCTACTGACAGCCTCTAGGGTCATCTTTTGCCAAAGCAGTTGTTAGGGCAGCATTTTTTATATTCCATCCCATGTACAAGCCTGGCTGGAAGAATGTCTGCCTGCCCTTCCCTCAAGGTGGTTTTAGGTATGAAGTATTTAGGGACAGGATCAGAAGCATTCCTAAATCTGGGACAGACACCATGTAGAATTTACCATAGAAGGATATAGGTCCTATGTGCTAGCTCACACTCATGACAAGGAAACAGCAGGCACAGCCAGAGGAAGGTGTTACCAGCTGGGTTTGACAACTCACTAATACAAATATATACACACAGGATGGCTGGATGCTAAAGCTGAGTCTTGGAATTCTGGTTAAGAGTGGGTGAATTGAAAAACAGAAAAGCTAAGAAAGCAAAAAAGTGGAAGTTACTTTACAGTAAAAAAGAAACAGTATCACTAACTGAAGGGAGCCAGGATAATGTGGCCTCCACCAAGCCTACTGTCTGCCCCCCGCCCAAAAGTAAACCCCATGGTGTGAGCAACAGAGTAAAAGCAGCACAGCACATAGCAGAGCCCAACTGTAAAAGATTTTTGTTTTTGTTTTTTGCCTATAGCACACAATTGGGCTCAGCTGTTATTTTCACTATGAGACCACAAGTTAAAGACATAAAAAATTTTAGAAACCCACTAAAAGTAGAGAACAAGGGTGGTGGTGAACAATCCTACAATATAATCTTGGCCAGTAGCTGCTAGATGACCACAGCAGGACCCTTTCACACATGTCCCTGAGCTAAGCCTGGGCAGGAAACCAATATGTGGTTCAGCAAACTACAAGCATCCTATCAGGGAGCCCAGCAGGTTTTTCAGAAGAAGCCAGTGGGGATCATGCGGGGAATTTCAGTGTATCCTAGAAAGCACTAGGCTGGGCTTCTGGGGAGGAAGTCTGGCCAATGTGATGATTTGGTGATGATGACAGTCTTCTACAAACCCTGAGAATCTAGCATTCGTAGACTTCTCAGGAAGTTTCTCACTCTTTCTTATTGGATTGTCACTCTTCGGGCCACCCGGCACCATTGTGGGGAAATGTAGAAATTGAAAATAAAAATAACCCAACTTTTTAAACTGTTATATAAATACATTTTAACAAGGATGACAGAATATTAAACAAAAAGACATACTTGGATGGATGGCATGAGTTTACTTTGCCCTGCCCTGGTATCATAGTAGATGTTTGTGTGGAGTTCCAAGGCAAAAGAGCTTCCTGGGCCTTGTAAACACACTGCCACCTTCCCGTCCACAGCACCAAACAACCAAAGACTGGATGCCATCAGGACTGAGCCTCTGTGAAACTTAATTCCAAGCAGTCAATACACAGACTCCTGACCTGCTCTATGGAGACAATCTGGCATGGAACATCCCCTGAAAACTTGGAAGTCAAGGAGCAGCAGGCTATGGCTGTTCCGAAGGCTGGAAGCAGAGAGCAGCCAGGAAGTACCCTCAAAACACCAGCTCTATGAGGGAAAACAAATGTCTTCAGCCCTGAAGCAAGGGCCAAGTGGTACAGAAAGAGTCCTCCAAGAACAGTTCCAGTCCTGGGCTCGCATCCTTCCCCACAGGCAAGTTCTTTCACCGGAGGTAATAATCAATTGCAGCAGAGAAAGCAGCAAAACCTCCACAACCAATGGCCCCGGCCTTTAAGCCAGCTGTAAAACAAACAGAAATAATATTACCTTACCTGTGGTGACAGATAGTGGGGTCAGGCTGCATTTACAAAAAGTTTCTATACCCACAGATGCAAAGAAACCAGCTTAAGCACTCTTGGTCATTCATCCAATGATGGCTCTGTGAGACTTCAATGACACAGTATATATGATCTAAGCCAGTGTCCTTTATTTAATTGCACATTCACTTTTCTCATTCCAAAGAATTACTATTCCCAGTCTTATAGAAATGGCTCCTCACTGGCAGGAAACTGGCTAAGAGGACCAGCCCCTAGAATCAAATGAAAGCATATGGCCTTTTACCCCAATCTGTTTATGGAATAAATTCCTGGGAAGGTGATCAAAGAAGTCCTGGAGGGAGCCGAGCTCACAGAGACCCTGAAAAAACTGAGCAATGATAAGACCAAAAGAAAAGCCACTCTATAAATCACACATGGAGTGTAAGGAGCAAAAGCAGGCTTTAATCATAGCAAATTATCCTGACTCAGAAGATGACAGGCTTTCTGCCCTGAGTAAGTCAAGGTGCTACTGGATGGAGAGAGACCCAGGAGTTGACACTGCTTCTAGAAAAGTCACTCCCTGAAGTCTACACTACATACTTGAACATGCTAACAGAGAAGGGATGGGGGTGAGTTTGTCTGTTGTTTACAGTCAATAATCTAGCATTTCTAGGATGTCTGTACTTAGCTTCTTAGCTTTTTCTTTTTCAGTTGTGCTGGGAATTGAACCCTGGGTCCAGCACATGCTAGGCAAACACTACTATCAAGTCATACCCACAACGCTTTCTCTTTTTCTTCTTTAATTTTGAGACAGGGTCTTACTAAGTTGCCCATGTTGAGCTTGAACTTTGATCCTCCTGCCTTATCCTTCCATGTAGCTAGAATTACAAATTGCACCACTGTGCTCAGCTTCTGTATTTAGCCTTCAATGGGTTGATTCTAAAAATCCCCAAATGCAGAAAGATGTTAACATTGTAATTCATATATATAAAATTAAAATTAACAACTAGGGCTGGTGATGTAGTTCAGTGGAAGAGTGCATGTGTAGCATTCACAAGGCACTGGGTTCAATCCCCAGCAAGAAAACAAAGCAAAACAAAACAGCTGACAACTGTGTAAAATTGAGAAAAATGTCTGGAGCTGGGGATTTAGCTCAGTGGTTCTGCCACCTGCTTTGTAAGTGCAAGGTTCCAAGTTTCAGTCCCCAGTACCAAAAAAGAAAAAGAAAAATGTCTGACCTGGGCATGATGGCACACTCCTGCAATCCCAACACGCTGGGAGGTTGATGCAGGAGGATCACAAGCTCAAGACCAGCCTGGGCAACTTAGTGAGACCCTGTCTCAAAATCAAAAAATGGGCTGGGGATATAGCTCTGCAAAGGCCCTGGGTTCAATCTTACTACCAAAGAAGACAGAAAGGAAGATGAAGAAAAAACCCTAAATACATCAAATGCCTAGCGCTGTAAGCTCAGCACATTCTGCATGTGTATTCAAACAGGCTACCCAAGGTTGAATGGACCTAGCTATGCCTCTGTACTATCCTGCATACCAACACATTTCAATTATTTATTGTGAAAGTTGTTCTACATACTCAATATGGGGCAGTCCTTTTTTCTAAGATAAATCTAGAGCAGTGGTTCTTAAGTGGAGTTGATTTGCCCCTCCTACCAGGAACTTTTGACAACTGAAGGAATGCCATTAGTGTCTGGCTAGACATACCATAATGGAGAAGAATGACTTCCCAACCCCAGTAAAGATTTATCTAATCCAAGGGGCCAGGGATTTAGCTCAGCGGTTTGGTGGCCTGACTCGCAAGTGCAAGGACCCAAGTTCGATCCCCAGTACCAAAAAAAAAAAAATTATCTAATCCAAAATGTCAGCAGCACCAAGGATGAGAAACCCTGATGTAGATACAACCAAGTTTCCAAAACAGTTCACACAGAAGTGATCAGGATTTATTTGTTAGGAGAGAAGAATATCAAGTGTCCTTGGAACACTCATATGTTTGGAATTCTCAACATCAGCACACTGGCCAAGACCACAAAAGAAAATAATTCAAGAGCTGTTTACTAACCTCTGAAACCAATGGCTCCTCCAGTGATGCAGCCACTAATGACGCTGTTCTTCCAATCTGACTTTCCCCGGTACTGTGGGTGGAGAAGTGTAGTTTAGAGTCAGAGCAAGTCAGACCAGACAACAAAGGAAAATAACACAGAGTTTCCAGTTGGCTAATTCAGACTACCCAAAGGAAACCTAATCTTCAAAAGTACAGTAGTTCCCAGAATTTGAATGTATTCACAGATGCCTCCTGCAGGTGGCACCAGAATGCAGAAATTAAGTACAGTACAACATTTGAGAAGTAATCAAAATTTCATCTCAAATTCTCCAATAAATCTATGTTTAAAATTATTAACTGAAAGCTGGGCACAGTAGCACATGTCTGTAGTCCCAGCTGCTCAGGTAGCTGAGGTTAGAGGATCACTTGAGCCCAGCAGTTCAAGATCAGCCTAAGCAACAGCATAGCAAAATCCCCTCTCAAAAATAAATGCAGGGCCAGGGATTTAGCTCAGTGGTTCCACCACCTGCCTCACATGCGCAATGTCCCAAGTTTGATTCCTGGTACAAAAAATAAAAATGAATAAATGCATATAAAAATAAAATTGTTAAGTGGGCTGGAGGTATAGTTCAGTGGTACAGCTGGCTAGCATCTATAAGGCTTTGGGTTCAAATTGCAGCACCAAAAAAATTTAAAAATCATTAACTCCCCACTAACAAAAAGCAAAAAAAAATCCAATATCATAAACATACAAAAATTCTACACTACAAACTATTTTATGGAAGTACAATCTGAACTGTATCTTGATGTTTTTGATCTGCATTCTAGTAACAAGAGCATTTGTATATATATTTTTGGGGGGGTATCAGGGATCGAACTCAGGATCTTGCACTTGCAAGGCAGGCACTGTACCACTGAGCTACATCCTCAGCACAAAAGCATTTATCTTTAAAAGTGAGATGGTGGCAGACAAGGATTTCTTAGAAAGCAGAGAGACACTTACAGATTCTACCAAGCACTCAGTACAGGAAAACATGGCACCCACAATGGCAAAATTTTTGGCATAGGACATTCCTCTCTGCCCCATATCTTTAAGAACTTCTTTTGCAGTCGGTGTACGGTAAGGATCCTTAGGGTCAAAGCCTACGTTGGTATCAATGCCAGCAGTGAATACCCCAAATGCACCTCCCAAAACAAATCCTAAAAGCAAACAAGAGATGAAGATTTCTTTAGCATGTTTTCTGGATTACTGTGTTGGGATCATACTTGAAGACAACCTCTTGGGTGACAAGTGCAGAGGACACCCCTCTCACCACTCACACTCTCTATTTGCCTCCACATTACAAAATTGGGCTAAGCATGATGGGACACACCTGTAATCCCAGCACTTGGGAGGCTGAAGCAGGAGGATTGCCTCAAGCTCAAGGCCAGCATGAAGTGCATAGTGAGACCCTGTCTCAAAAAAAAGGGGGGGGGGAATCTATCTTCTCTGCCTCCTCTAGGATTTTTTTCTTCATTTCAAATGTTCCTCATGATTCAGTCTGCAACCCTCTATTCTCTCCATATTTTCATATGTAAACTAGCCATCCTCAAGTTCAGCTATCAACTTTGTAAATCACTGCGTTGGCCATGGATTCATGCATAAATCACTTAGCTACTCATGTTTCAGGTACTCGAATGCTTTATAGTCAATGCCTCATTTATTCTTCACACTAATCCTGTGAGCCTGTAATCTCTGGAAGGCAGAAACAAAAGGACTGCAAACTTAAACCCAGCTGGACAAATAAATTTTGTTTTAAAAGACAGAAATGTAGCTCAGTACAAAAGACCCTGGGTTCAATCCCCAGTACTGCAAAAATAAATACACAGCTACCACACTCTGTCCACATACAACCCTCTTGAACTGCTGAGCGGAGACATCCATATGGCAGGTTACAAAATGACTGGCTTTGTTCATTTGTTCACTCATTTATTCAGCAAGTTGTTACTAAACAACTGTCACTGCCCGGCTGTGGAAATACTGGATGAAACAGAGAAGAGCCTCATTGTCATGCTGGAAACATGAGAAAATGGAGGTCTTCTCATCACCTCAAGGTCAATAAATAATTCAGTATAATTCTGAACACCTCCGACCCAGACTTTCCTGCTTATGGTTCCTTCTTTCCAGTCATTCCAGTATTGCACTTTTGCTACATCCACTTCTTACACGTCTTTTATTTTCAATGAAATTTAAACTCATCTACAAATGTAGTCCACTTCTTGAAGGTAGGCTGTAAGCTCTCAAATCCTCAAAAGGTTCAATTTTTATTTTTCTTAAAGAGCCACCTGTTGCACGCTACTGTCCAGTCACATTGGGCTCCCCCCTCACCTCAAAACAGTTCCTGCCTTATGGGCCTCTGCAGTTGCAGTTCCCTACGTCTGCAGCACTCTTGCAAGACTTCTAGTCAACATTCTTCTCTCATACGGTAAGACGCTGAACTCACGCGAACGAGGTTCGCGTCTGTCTTGTCTCGCATTCCCACCCCTTGGCACGTGACAGCTGTTAGTTACAATCTGCTGAATGACTAAGTGAACAAATCAACGAACGAGGCAACCACTTTACCGCAGGCCCTGACCATAGCACTGATCCTCTGATCAGTGTCCACCGTGGAAAGCCGGCCTAGGGGACAGGAGAGGCGTCGCCGAATTCAAGGAGCCAGGCACGGGTGCGGTAAGGTCGAGGCTCACAGATCCCTTGCAGCTCAGGCGCGTGGTCTTCTTGGCAGAGAACCCCAAGGCTCTCCAAGCGCCCAGGCCCCCCAGGACCCCGAGAGCTTCGCCTCACCTCCCACACAAGCAAGCGCTGCCTTGAAGGCGCAGCTTTCCATCGCTTTCTCGATCATCTTCTGTTCCTCGCTTTTGGCCGGACTCGGGATCCCGCCTAGGCTCCCAGGCTCCAGAAGCCGCGGCTGGCGCTTGTCGCCCACCAGGTATTGCAGAAGAAGGCTGTACTGCAGCTGGGCTTCTGTGGAACTCGCCGCCTCAGGCGCGGAGCCCCCACCTTTGGAGGAAGCCGCAACAGCCATGACTGCTCAAGAACCCCTCGCGCAGTTCTTCCCACGGCAGATTCCACAGCGTCTGGTTGTTGGCCCCGACTGGCCAGCCCCCGAGTCGCAACGGCAGATTCGCCACAATGAGGAAGTCACGGAAGCCAAAGTGGGCCTGCGCCGCCGCCGCCGCCCCGCTCCCCCCCGCGAAACAGCTATCGTGTTTCCAAAAAGCCTCTTGTGAACGCTGAATCACGTTTATGAGGTGTTCCCAGGTTCCCCACAGACAAACAAGATTCAGATTCAGATTGAAATTCAGAGTGCGGGGATTTATACGACTAACGCGAATATCCAACTACATTTCCCAGGAAGCCGTGAGCGAGTTCTCGCGCGGCGGCCTCCTCCGAAGCCCTTGGTGCCCTCGAGAGGATGTAGAGGAGCGGTGGTGCTTCCGCCCCAGGAGCTTCCTTATCTTTCCCTTCGCTCCTGATCTTTGGAGCGCTCCCACTTTTTTTTTTTTTTTTTTTTTTAGGCGGGAGCCTCACTGTGTTGTCAAGGCTGGTCTCGAGCTCACGAATTCTCCCGCCTCAGCCTACCAGCTTGAGCCACCACAACCGGTTTAATTGGAATGTGCTTGAAGGTGTTGTGAGATGGAATGATGGTAGGTGCTTTGTAAGATAAACGTGGAAGCATGATATAAATGTATAACATAAATATTTTGTTCAATAATTAAGCTTTTGAGAAGAAAGGGGCCCAACAAATGAATGAGCCAAGCGTCAGAAATACCAAGAACTGTGACTAAGAAGTAGAGGCAGCCGGGGTCCAACGGAGGGAAGCCAGGCTGTGTGGAACTAGTGATGTGCACTATCATTAGCATAAAAAGCCTACTTTAGGTTAGGTTGAACCCATTCGTTTACCACCTTGCAAATTCAATATCAAAAGTCAAAACTGAGGTAATAATAAAAATGTATAGAAAAAATGTAGCTTTTATGGTACTAAGTTAGATACCAAACCATAATACTGATTCAGAATAGCATTTTATTTTGCAGTGGTGGGGTTGGAACCCAGGGCCTTGTGCATGTTAGGCAAGTGTTCTACTACTGAGCTACACCCTCAGCCCCAGACTAGCAATTTGTTTGGGTATCTCAAACTAAGGAAGGTGCATGAAAACAGAAGTTGTTAACTGGACATGATGGCAAATGCCTTTATCTCAGCTCTGAGGAGGCTGATGCAGGAGAATCATGAATTCAAGACTGGCTCAAAAAACAAAAGTGATGAGAGTAGTCAGTCAACAGAGGTAAAAATGCTGCTTTAGTGTCCAAAGTTCCCTCTGCTGCCAAACATAAAGGAAATCTGATTCCTCTTGCTCTTGCTCTCACCAGGCCACCCAACGAGCCATTCTGAGGTTGCCAGCAACTTCTCAGTTGTCAGGTCTCATTCAGATCTCATTTTGCTAGACTTCTCAGCTGTGTGTGACATGGTGATCCCTCCTTCCTTTGAAATCTCTTCACAATTCTAATGGAGACGCTCTCTTCTACTTTTGTTACAACCTCTTGGACTTCTTGGAAGGTACCAGTGCCTGACCCTCTCCTGCTGGTCCTCTCAGGGCTTCATCCTTTAGTCCATTGGTAGCACAACTATGGCGCACATGCTGCAGTGGGCTGTTTGTTATCATAACGTTCTAAAGATTCGCCATCACTACTCTAGTCCCTTCTCCTTGTGCAGCTTATTCTGCCTGTGGATTCTTCTTGGGGTTGCAACGACTCTTATGGCATCTAATACTACTTCAAAAGCATTTGTGATTCCCAGATTCTTAGCCCCTACTTAGATTTTCTTACAGACACAAGAACAAAACATTTTGGAAAGGTACTTCTAACTCAACACACCCTGCCATCCACACTTCCCAGATGAATGAGGGCCCATCATTCTAATTTATGCTAAAATCTTATGAGCCAAAGTTGGGTCTGAGAGAAGTTGAAACAGGCAAGGAGGTCTTGGAAAACAAAGAATGAACTAAAGATCCAATCCATAGAACCAGTTAGAGTGCAATAATCAAACACTGAAGGATCTGCCTCAGAGTTCAGGGAGAATCAAGTCCTTAGGTGGCTAATTCCCTGTGCAAAGATACATGATGAGGGATGGGGAGGGAATAGTTACACATTGATCTTCTGTCTCCCTCCCCTATCTCCTTCCAAAGGTAGAATGGGTTTCATCTGATGGAAAATTAAACCCTGTCAAGTGAACTCTGAAAGTGAGAAGTGGTTTCCCATGTCTGTTTCCTTGTGCTGAACCTGGGCCAGCAGTGTAGGAATCTTATCTGGCCATGGCATCCTTGGGAGTCTGGCACCTCTTATATTACAGCTTGGTTCTCCACCCTCCTAGCTGTCTGTTCTGGCCACAGGATACTGGGTTAGAAAAGCATCTTGGTAAATCAGAGAGAACAGAGGGCAATTAAAAGTGAGTTGGATTCAGCCTAGGGAGGGCTGTAAAAAGTCAGACAACTCTGCGCTGATGACCCATCTCTCAAAGGACTTAATGTAATGGCTGGGCGTGGTGGCACACGCCTGTAATCCCAGCACTCAGGAGGCTGAGTCAGGAGTTTCGCTGTGAGTTTGAGACGAGCCTGGGCTACATAGTGAGTTCCAGGTCAGTCTCAACTACACAGTGAGACCCTGTCTCAAAAAAACAAAACAAAACAAAACAAAAACCCAAAGGACTCAATGTAGTCACACAGATGGGATCTGGAAGGGAGACTGAGTATGTCTTACTCAAGTTGTCCATGAGACTCCAGCTGATCCTGAGTTCTCTCAGGGGCCATCTGGCTGCCCAACCCAGAAGTAAAAGAAACAGCAAAAGTTAGGGTAGAATAAAGAAGTTCAAATTTGTAAGTGCAGTATGTTGCATTGTGAATTTGAGTTACATGTGACTGTTGGTAATAATGAGGTTTCGATAGTTTTAATGCCAATAGGAGATATGATCCAATAGAAACTGAGTAGCCAGACATGGTGGCATATGTCTGTGATCCCAGCACTCTAGAAGGCTGAGGCAGGAGAGTCAAAAGTTCAAGCTCAGCCCAAACAATTCAGCAACTTAACAAGATTGTCTAAAAAAAAATTTTTTTTGAAGCACTGGATATGTAGCTCTATGCAAAGGCCCAGTGTTCAATCCGTAGTACTAACAGAGGGAGGAGGAGAGAGAAGAAAAGAGAGGTAGAGAGAATCTGAGTAGCTAACTGATTTATTGCAGATAGTGTATACAAGTGACTTTGTATTAAAAGGGATTTTTGTTATCAATATCCTCCAAGACCAGAGGACAACTAGGACCTAAGGATGAGCATGTGATGCCTCAGAAACTCATGGAAGGAGAATCTAATAACAAGGGGCTATAGCTGAGCAAGAGGAGGAGCTACAGTCCCCGGAGAAGGCAACTGTGTCCAGCACTGTCACCAGGACAGCTTTGTGCTTTCATGAGGGAGTGGAGGTCAGTGGTAAAATCCAGGTATATTCAGGAGTCAAGAGTTGGTCTAAAGTTATTTATATCTATCATATCTGTATGGTAGAAATACCATATAACAAGGTGCTGCTAACCATCCCTCCTAGTGCTGGTTAGTGACATCGTGTTGGTAGTTTGAAATTGGCCATGGTGAGAATATTTACACCACAGAAATGGACAAATGTTAGAAGTTAGGGCTTTTTTGTTGCCACCGTTGTTAAACATTAACCAGCATACCGTGTACTACAAGCAGATTTGGGCAGCCAAGAATATTCCTCCTTTTTGAGAAAAATTGGTAAGTGAGGAATAGTGAGGCAGAAAGGTGGGAAATGAATTCTGGTAGCATCCAGGAAAATCTCAATAAACACTAAATGTTTCTGATACTAGAAAGAGAAGAGTCTCCATGCATCCTAACACCGTTTTGGGCATCCTTTTGGACCCGTGGTATGGACAACATATGGCTAAGGAACACCTCTGGGGCTTTTATACATACTTCTTACATGTGTCCTAAAGGTGGTACTATAGCAGACACCTGGCTACTTGGGCCAAGGACTGTTAGAAAATGTTGGTCAAAAAGAATCAAGGACTGGGCGAAGGACTTTACTAAGTGGTGCCATGCCTACCTAGCATGCACAAGGTCCTAATTTGATCCCAGTACCAAAAAAAAAAACCAAACAAACAAACAAAAAAAAACTCACACACAACAAGGACGCCTAAGTCAACAGTAGCCATGCGTTTCAGAAGGCTGCACAAAACAGTTTTCACCAAGAGCTCAAAAGAGCTCGGGCAAAGGCCAGGAATTTAGCTCAGTGGTTCTACCACCTGCTTCACAAGCACGCACAAGGACCCAAGTTCAATCCCCAGTACAAAAAAAAAAAAAAATCTGGGACATTATATAGCTTGAGAGCATCACAGATGCCTGAAGTAGTTATGACAATAAATGAAATGTCCTTATTTTATTTATTTATTTATTTTTTGGTACCAGGGATTGAACTCAGGTCCTTGTGCTTGCAAGGCAGGCCACCAAACCGCTGAGCTAAATCCCTAGCCCGAAATGTCCTTATTTTAATGATCTCTGCAGCCTCAAGGAGGAATTGAGCAGGACCTAATGACCTAGTATAAATCAATGTTACCATACTTTGGGAGCTCCTTGCTTTGGGCTCAGAGATCATATATACTGCCTGGTAGCAATAGAGACCAGACAGGTGCACATTCTTTCATGAGGGGGTGAAGAGCTTCTAAGTTTTCTCCTCGAAATTACTTCCCCAGAAAAGGATACTTACTGACTGCCATGGAGTCACAGGGCAGGGCCTGACACTGCTAACTGCAGAAGAACAAAGTAAAGCAGCATGCGTTGGGCCTCCAGCCACAGAGTCTTGGGGTTTCATAAATTGACAAATGGCAGCCACCAGATTTTGGACAAGCTTTCCCATATACTACTCAGAGGCACTGTGTTTACTCCCCCATCTCCACAGTCAAGTTCTTGTATAAATTGCTGGCATGGTGGCACATGCCTGCAATCCCAGAACTCTGGGAGGCGAAAGGATCATAAGCCGAGCCCAGCCTGGACAACTTAGTGACTTAGGGAGACCCTGTCTCAAAATAAAAAATGAAAGAAGGACTGGGAATAGCTCAGTGGGAAGGCCTGGGGTTCAATTCTCAGTACTGAAGAAAAAATGTCATTAATGAGCATGACCTATTTATATTTGTGGAGCACTGTCTTGGCCTGGTGGGGCCTGGGCTTGCTGGCTTAGTGCAGGCCTAGTGCACTGTTGCTCTGCAGTAGTGTTACACAGCCTTTAGTGAACATCAGAAGCACCTGCAGAGATAGCCTGACTGTTGGGCATGGAGAGGGCATGAAAGAGATGCATTTCCTAAATGACATTACTGGTTGAGGGCCACACTTTGGAGACTACTGATCCATTTTGTTGTCCACAATGATTACTCTTACTGGAAGTAGAGTCACACTCCCCAGTGTCTCCTTGAAATAGGAACCTAACTGACTCTAGAGCATACCCCATAGCCAGGATCCCTTGGGAGTGTGGCAGAAGTCCAGAGAAAACAGAAGGAGCACACTGCCAGTTTCCTCTGTATCCTGAAAGCGAGTTTGACTTGCTCAAAGGGCCGGCCTCCACAAGTCTGGGCCAATTTATTGTGGGAAAAAGAAGGCACTGATCCCTTCAGCATTATTTGTTTCTATCTGAAGTGAGCGGCTCAACTTCCTAAGTCACACCACAGGAGCACAGATGGCCATCTCCTGCCATATGAGGAGACCTCAGAAAGCAAGTAATAGCCTGAACCCATTGAGGAGCAGTGAGACAGCAATAAACTCAGACCCCTAGATGGAGCAGAGTTGAGAGGCAGGCTGGAGTGACTTTTATTATGCACCCAAAGCCAGAAGCTATTATTGGTGTTCCTGGATTCAGATGGTCCTGAATTAGAATGTACTTTATCCCTCAAACCTGTTCCTCTGTTTCCCATCTGGGTGAATGGTAGTTCCATGTACTCAAAAGTCTTTTTAGACTTCTTGCTTCCTACATCATCCATGAACCTTCTAAGGTTTCAACCCAACCCCTTTCTTTTTATATTTTATTGCCATTGAAGTTATATAAACCCTCATTATTTCTCAATTAACACTTTTTTTTTTGGTATGGGAAAGTTAAACCCAGGGCCTTTGCACTAAACTACATTCCCCAACCTCTTTTTTATTGTATTATTTTTATTTTTGAGACAAAGTCTCATTAAGTTCTAAGTTGCTCAGGCTGGCCTCAAACTTGATTCTCCTGCCTCAGCCTCCTGTGTGCTGGGATTACAGTACAGGCAAGGGCTGCCACAACCAGCTCTAGATCTTAATTGTTCTTGCCTTCTCTTTTGCTCTTTTCCATACTATCCACAGAACTGTCTTTCAGCACAAAAACATGCTGGCTTAATTCTGTATTCATGGCGCAAGAGGAGGAAGATGTTAGAGATTACAGTTTAACTGAGGACCAGAAGGCAATCAAGGTCAAGTATCCTCCAGTCATTTGAGAGTACGAATATTTGGACTATACTGCAGATGTCCAACTACATGCACAGGAGAGTCTGGAGGAAGCACTCGAGCGATGTGCAGTGGCCCTGTGCAGCTACATGGCAGGTACTGGGACTGTGGCGCACCCCACAAAGAATAAGAGAAACCCCATGCGATGATTTACAGTCTCTTCTGATTCACTTTTTGAAAGTGAATCACTTTTATAAGTTCAGTGCTGCTGAATTCTTCATATCCTTGGAAGTGAAAGTACTTAGTATTGATTAAAGAAATTTCAAATTACATTTAAATGGGTGGGGAGAAGAATTCTCTTTCTAAGTATCCTCAGGGAAAGGAAGGGAAAGCAATAAAATATTCAGCACTGCAAGTCTACAATGAAAACAAGCCAGAGGTTTTTGTGATGGTTGACATTTAACACATACACACACTCCTATGAATGACTTTTTTCTTTCTTTTGAGAAGATACAATGATTTAACTTCTTTAGCATCTTTTATTTATTTATTATTTTTTGTACCAGGGATCAAACTCAGAACCTTGCGCTTGCAAGGCAGGTGGCAGAACCACTGAGCTAAATCCCCGGCCCTCTACAGCATCTTTTGACAAGTGGAAATTTGCAGAATAGAAATTTTTCATTTAAAGTGTAACTTTCGAAGTGGAAAATCACCTAGGCATGGTGACATATGCCTGTAATTCAAGCAACTCTGGAAGCTGAGGAAAGAGAATTGAAAGTTCCAGACCAGCCTGTGCAGCTTGGCAAGACTGTCTCAAAAAGAAAAAAATAGTAATAAGAGGGCACCCCAAGTTTCCACCACAGTACTGACGAAGAAACAAGGAAATAGAAAGTCAGGGTATATACCATTTTTTTTCATTGAGTTTATTGGTACTTTTTAAGTATGCAGTGCAGTTACATTCATCATTGGGATCCTGGACCTTTACATGACAGATCTTGGTTCTCAATTTTTCAGTCAGGGTATAGCATTGGTCTGCATTCTCTACATATTCAGACTTAAAAGAATTCTTCAATTCTTAAGGGGCAATTATGGTCCTTCCTTTAATTCCCTGTTTTGGCAGCAGGTGCCTCAAGACCTTCCAATGGGATGCAAGCCCTCCAGTCTGGTCCCAGGAAGGACCACCAGTGTAAGCAGCAATCTGGATGGAATCAAGTTTGGCAAAACAAAAAGAAGAAGAATTTGAGAAAATACAGTTCTACACTTAGAAAAAAACACACTCACATCCCCTGCTCTGAATTCTTCTCTGTGCCAGGATGAAATCTAAACTCCATGTGTTGCTTTTATAACTTGTGCCCAAGAAGACACACATACTACAGTACAAGCTTAATTCTGACTGGAACATTTCCATTCCCAGTTTTCTGCTTTTGATATTCTCACTTGGATCTGGAAGTGATGAATCAGAAGCATTCTGTACCTCGTATTCTTTAGTGTTTGAGAGATGAATTTGGAGGTTTGATTCTGTGTCATTTCTTTCCAGATACCATTCTTTGACTTGGGCCCTTCACCAAGTGGAAAATGTTAGACACTTTTGTTCCTAATATGTCTCATTTCTCTTTTACTCTGACCTGTAATAACCATGGAGAGAACAACAGTTTCCTATGCTATTTCCAGCCACAGTCTTTAGATTCTAGCTTGTTTTTGGTGGGTAGTTTATTATTATGGAGCCTCCCACACCATAATTGTTTGGAAGTTTTATTTATTCATAATACCCACAATCCAGATTTGCTTACTATCTCTTGTGCTGTTGCTTTGGCTGTATTTACCAAAAGCTGTCGGAAATGCAGCAAACAGTTGGCCATCTGGTGCATTGTTAGGACCCACTTCAGGCTTGGTTAATCCATCATATTCTTTGGCTATATCTACAGTAGAGTTATAATGGTGACCGCGCCCTCAGATTTGTTCTGAAAAATCATGGGGGCAAATAGAAATATTCTTAACATTTTTTTCCTAACACTTTGCATTTACTAAATAAAGTCAGAAAAGAGGAAACTTCAAAAACTAGAAGGCTGGGCATGGAGGCGCATACCTGTAATCCCAGCACTTGGGAGGCTGAGGCAGGAAGATCACTGTGAATTCGAGACCAGCCTGGGCTACATTGTGAGTTCCAGGTCAGTCTCAACTACATAGTGAGACCCTGTCTCAAAAACCAAAAAAAAAAAAAAAAAGAACTAGAGACCAGGACTGGGAATGTAGCTCAGTGGTAAAGAGCTTACCTAGTATGTGTGAAATTCTGGATTGGATCCGCAGCCCTGCAAAAAACAAACAAACTAGAGACCAGACCCTACAGGCATGGTGCTGCACACCTGTAATCCCAGATGCCTAGGGGAAATACCAGGAGAACTGTAAGTGTGAGGCCAAGCTCATTTGTATCAAGACTGTGTGTCAAACTTTTGAAAAAGAGAGAAGAAAAGGAAGGTATAAGGTATGCAAAAAAACAAAAAAAAGGAATTGGGATATATCATGTACCAACTTCACACAATGAGTATAACATTATATACTACCCACATGTACTGATAAACTAAACATTTTTTAAAAAATTTAAAAAGAGGGCTGAGGTAATAGCTCGTGGTAAAATGCTTACCAAGCTTGCATGAGTCCCTGGGTTCAATTCCCAGTATCACACACATCCACACGCCATACATCCAAACACACACACAAAGCCCAGGCCCATCTGCCTCTGCTGAGGGATGAAATTAACAAAAAGAACAGTTGATTGCAAAGCCCCTGGATTCAGTCCCCAGCACTCCCTTCGCTATGCTAATAATGACTCCCAAAATTTATATATACAGTTGGTGACAGAAAGGGAAGCTCCACACTTCTGCTATAACCGGGGACAGTACCCTTCTTTCTCTTTCTGTATCTCTACCGTTATCAAATCCACTTCCATGTTCTCCTTCAATCACCTGTCTATAGAGCAGTTTCCTTTATCAATGTGAATCTACCACAAAAGACCATTTCTTAAAGAGGAAAAGATAAAACAGACTTGAAAACTGCAATGTAATATTAATCTACAGGTAAAATCTTTTATAGGGAACTCTGATTAAATGAGCTAATATTTTTGTTTGAATCAATTTTTATTCTAAATGTTGTTGAAATGATTGTTATTGTCGATTTATTTTAGTGGACTTAGAAAACTCTTCCGAGTCTCTTAAAGATCAAAAGACTTTAGGGCTGGGGATTTAACTCAGTGGTTCTGCCACCTGCTTTGCAAGTGAAAGGTCCCAAGTTTGATCCCAGGTACCCAAAAAAAAAGAAAAAAGAAAGATTCATTTCATACTAACAGATTGGTTATAATGAAATTAAGTTTTTTTCTGAGACAAGGTTTCACTCTGTAGCCCAGGCTGGCCTTGAACTCACTATGTAGCTCAGGCTAGCTGTGAACTTGTGGCTATCCTCCTGCCTCAGCCTCCCAAGTGCTGGGATTATAGCTGTGTGCCCCCACATCTGGCTAGAGTTTTATTTTTTTATGTGTGTGTCTTTTATTTTGAGCTGTCTTTCTGTACTTTATTCTTTTCTCTCTTTTTTTTTTTTCCCTGGTTCCAGGGATCAGACTCAGGACCTTGCACTTACAAAACAGCCATGGCACCACCTAGCTAAATCCCCAGCCCAAATATTCTTTTCTCTTATCCTTTGAATAAATTCTTACTCAAAAACTCAAAAACTGTTTTCTTCTTGGGCAAGAGTCATACCCTCCAAATTGTCTCACTTCTATTCCTGGCCTCTCGGTTCCTTTCCCCTAGCAATGGTTAATACTTCTAAAATGTCTTTCCAGATATATTTCATGCATATAAAAGCATTACAGTTGTATGTGAATGCTTTTCTCCACTTAAAAAATTATAAGAAATAATTCATTTGTAGCTCAGTCGTAGAGCATTTGTCCCTAGCATAAAAAAATTACAAGAACAAAATAAAAGATTAGACAGTAGAAAATAGGGAGATAGACCTTTGGCAGGTGGGGAGTGGATTAAGGGATGGAGGGAAGGGAACGAATGGATTGAGGGAGGGTAAAGAAGGAGGAGCAGGGGATGTAAAAAGAAGACGTGTCATGTGCATGTACCAGCTCTCCACAATGAATGTATTCATGATGTGTCACAAGCACACACTAACAAAAAATAATTTTAAAAAATTACAAGTGGTAACTTAGTGTATCTTGCTTTTCTGCCCCTTTCTGTTGTGTTACATTTCAGGGATAATCCAAAGCAGTGTATGTGGTATTCAGGTATTGAGAAATAACATATTCTTCATTTGGACTTATAATTTATATTTATCAAGTGGCCTGAACACCCGCTAATTTTTGTCTGGTTTTGTTTTCTTTTGTGCTTTAATTTGAACCCAGGTCCACTTGCATGCTAAGTACATGCTCTACCAATGAATGAGCTACCCGCCTAGGTCTGAGCTGCTGGCTGTGAGTGGGACCAGTACAAGAGAAGCTTCAGGCTGCTGTGCAAGCTGCTCCGCTGCTTGGGCCATGTGAGTTTCCCACGATGGCAGACAGGAAGAGGAGGCTAGCGCCTGCTTTACGAATGGCTCTGTGTGATATGCAAGCACGCCCAAAAGTGGACTGCTCTTTTTCTGGAACATTCCTGAGAACAGTAGTGATGGGAAATCCTCTCAGTGGCAGAAGTTCGATCAGTGCACTTGGTTGGTCATTTGCTTGGAAGGAAAAATGGTCAGATCTGTGCTTATATTTGGGCTACAGCCAGTGGTTTCACTGGATGGCCAGGGCCTTGGAAGGACTATCATAAAAAATTGGTGACAAGGCCCTCTCTGTGCAAAAAAAAAAAAAAAAAAAAAAAGATATTTATATCTATGAGTTCTCACCAAAGAGCGACCTCAGCAGAGGAAGATTTAATTGAGTAAATAAGATGACCATTCTGTGAAAGCCGGTCAGCCTCTTCATTTAACTGTCACCAGAGTAGGTCTGAGGATGTCTCTAAAGATAAAAGAAGGATCCTAACCCACCTTTTTTGTAGAATAGTTTGTTTGCTGACTGTCATTGAGGAAAAATAATTTTTAGAATAAGCCAGTAAGAGGCACAGGAAGTGTTTTTAGAAGGCAGAAATTAAAAGGTATACATATAGTCAAAGAAATAGAGTGTGGACCTGGGGTTGGGGGGATGGAGAGAGAGGTACTATTTTTTGGAACACAGAACATTTACGGTTTTCTTCAAGAAGTAGAAACAAGGAAAAGGCGAGCTACACTCTAAGGAGGGTACTTGCCCATTGTATAGGTATGGGCCCAGGTTTTTAGTTTTTGTTTTTTGAATAGGTAATTTAAACATTCTTTGGGTTTTCTCAACCTGTTTCTTCCCTTTTTTTGGTACCAGGGTTCGAACGTGAGATCTTGTGCTTGTGAGGCAGGCTGCAGCAACGCTGAGATAAATCCCCAGTTCAACCTGTTTCTTTATCTTAGGATCAGGTTCCTGTTCTTTATTTTTTAAATGAAGCCAACTTATGAACTTTAATATTTCTGAAGGGCTGGGCGTGGTGACACAAGCCTGTAATTCAGCACTCGGGAGTCTGAGGCAAGAGGATCGCTGTGAGTTTGAGGTCAGCCTAGGCTACATAGTAAGTTCAAAGCTAGCCTGAACTACATAGTGAGACCCTGTCTCAAAACACTCATTTTTTTCCTGAGGAACTTTGGGCATGATGAGTCTGGAAGGGAAGGATCCTAAATTTAACCAAAGAAACGCTGATCTGGATTGCTTTGGGTAACTTTGGCTGGGTCCTGAAGTTACAGTATTCCTAAAAATACCATTTTTAGAAATGATTTCCTTGTCTTTTTTTTAAATCTATTTTCCTTTTTTCTGTCCTACCTCACGGCCACCCTGTCACTCCTTCCAGGCTCATTCACACAGTGGCTGTGGTGGCAGGGATGAAGGGCATGGAGTCAGCAACGTGGACTTTTCACCGAGGTTGACCTGACATGGCCTCTGCTGAGTCCTCATGTAGGACCATTCCCTGAAGTGACCAGTCAGCAAAGTAGTGGCAGATTAATGACACTGGACTGTTGTCATCATGGGAGGGGCAGCATCTTGTCCTTACTGGAATAGATTTGTTTTCTTTTTTTTGGAGGCAGGGGCTTGCTGTGTTCAGGCTGGCTCATTATATAGCCCAAGCTGGCTTTGAACTTGTGGCGATCTTCCTGCCTCTGCTTCCCAAGTGCTGTAACTATAGACAGAAACTACCATGCCCAGCTTTGAATAGACATTTAATCTGGATATAGATTTGCCTTCTATGTTTGCAGGCTTCTGCCAGAATGACCATTCATGGACCTACAGAATGCCTTATCCACAGTGATGGTATTCAGCTCAGTATTGCTTCTGACCAGTAGATTCTTCACAGCAAACTATGGTGGTGGGCTGTGCTGGTGAAATTCACTGATCTCACTATGCTCCCCACTATCCTGAAGTTTGATAGAAGAGTGAACTGGCCTTTTGAAGACATAGTTACATCATCAGATGAGTGGTAAAACCCTGCAGGTTAGCGTTCTCTAGAAGGATGTATATGCTCTGAATCGCATCTAATATATGATTCTGTTTATCCTCTTGTGGGGCTCATGGGTCTAGTGTGAAATGGGAGTACCAGCACTCACTAGGCTAGTGACCCACTAGTAAGTTTTGCTTCTTGTCCTCACAACCTTGTGCTCTGTCTACCTACAGGTAGTTCCAGAAGGAAAAATGATTCCACTAGGATATACAACAATCTTCATTGAACTAGAAATTTAGACTTCTGCTTGGCCATTTTGAATTCCTTCTGAGTCAATGGACAGATAAAGGGATCCCTTTGCTGGCCAGTGTCACTAATGGGTCAGACCCTTGGACTCAGATCTCCTGGGTCTCCAGCTGGCTAGCTGCAGCTGGGACTTCTTAGACTCCATAATTGTATGAGTCAGTTCCTTATAATAAATATCTTCTGTTTCTCTGAAAAACCAACACTAAGCAGTGTATATAAAAGCCTCCTTAATTATTTTCAGTGACCAGATTGTATTTCAAATTATTATTATTATTATTATTTTGTTTTTTTTCTTTTTGACACAGGGTCTCACTATGAAGCTGAGACTGACCTGGAACTCACTATGTAGCCCAGGCTGGTCTCAAACTCACAGCAACCCTCCTGCCTCAGCCTCCCGAGTGCTGGGATGACAGGCGTGCGCCACCATGCCTGGCTGTATTTCAAATTATGAATGTGTCATAATTTCATCATTCCTACTGATACAGTCTTTTTCAGGTTTTCTCTAATCCCTTCAATGTAGCAACAAATATGTATACGTGCACATGTGCTACTCTATGGGAAGATTAAGGGCCATGACTCATAAATCTTAAGAGTGATACATGTTTTATTCTGTATATGTTTTGTTTTACATCATGTGCCTTAAATAAATTTCTCAAAGGAAAGCTCATGCCTATATTCTTCACAATATCATGCCTCTGTTGTTCCTTAATACATATTTTAAAACAATAGTCTGTAGACTAGCCAGTGAGTTCATATAACATAACTATCTAAATACCAGTAGGGACAGTCTTTTTATGTGGGTCTCTTGTAATGCATAAGTAGAGAGTAGTACTTTCCTCAGGTCAAAGGGCATTGGCTAATTCTTCACAGGAAGCCAAATGAGTCTCCTTGGTCTTCTTGTAACAAATGCCCAGTAAAATTATGATTTTGGAATCATTTCCATTGCAAACCCCCTCTTGCCACACCCTTTAAAAGACAGCTGTGAAAAATTGGCTTCTAATCAAGCCCTGCTATACCAACAATTTTTTATATTTTATTTATATTTCATGTGCTGTATATTCAAACTCTCACTTTCCCAGGTGGTAGATGCTGGTTTGGACACACTCCAGTAGCAAGTGCTTTCCTATAAAATAATAAAAGTAAAATGCTGAACAAACCACCTCTTTATATCAGACTTTCACCTACTATACTAAAGCTAAGTAATAATGACTTCACTATTTCCCCAAATTTGCTATTCTCCAAATTCCTTCTTCAGCTCTCTCCACTCTAATACTTTGTCCTTAGCTGGGTGTGGGGGTCCATACCTTTAACTGATAAGGTGAGGCCGGAGGATACTGAGTTCAAGATCAGCCTGAGACACTATTAAGTTCAAGGCCAGCCTGGACTACATAGCAAGACCATGTCTCAAAAACAAGACAAAAATACTTTGTTATTTGGCAGTCCTTTTACATTTCTTTAGTAATGTAAGTGGCAGAGTGTAGGAATTTATTCATCTAATGTGCTTTCAATCATACCTAACCCACACTCACCCAGGGCTATTTCAAATATCTGAATAAGAAGATAATATATTTTAACCTATTTAGAGGATTTAAAAAGCTACCTAAAAACTTAGTAGGCTTAAAATGTTCTCACTAAAAATCGGTGCTTCTGTGTGTTTTATAACATTGTCTTGGGCTGGGGGTTTAGCTCAGTGGTTCTGGTGCCAGCAGAACTTTGCACTCTTAAGTGCAAAGGCCTGAGTTCGATCCCCAGTACCAAAACAAACAAACAAGCAACAAAACCCAAACGAAACCATTGTCTCTGCAGTGGCCAGAATTTTACACATGATACTCTCCTAAGAATTAACGTGATCTGCTGCCTGCCTCAAAAGCACAAGGTCCCGAGTCTGATCCCTGGTACCAAAAAAAAAAAAAAAAAAAAAAAAAATAAAAAAAAAAAAAAAAAAAAAAAAAAAAAAAAGAATTACCCTGAAATTTGCCATAGGATTCTTGCCCACTTAAAGACAGCCTGCAATCTAATGATCCTATGTGTGAAGGGAGCAATATTAGGTGGTTACTAAGAATATGTATGTAGTGCATTTATAGAGTTTGCCAGTCCACTTTTGGCCTCCATCTCCACCTCTTTCACCTGTTTGTGGAAACGTTTCACTGAACTTACTTGAAATATATACCTAAAAACATGGCTCATACTCCTTGGGGAGAGTAAAATGAGATGACTGGTGCCAGTATGAAGAGTCTACAGACTAATCCTTTATCTGAGCCTTTTTTTAATGCACCTGACCTACCGTAGTGTGTATGTCTAAGGCCAACGTGAGAGGGAAGAGAAATAGTTAATGCATAATTAGTTCTGTGACATGGTGTTTCTGCCCTTTTCCCTGTTTTAGTGCTTTTGTAGCTGAACTTACAGAATGGCATTGCAATAGCATTTTCAGTCTCAGTGGAAAGTGGACTAGCCTGTGGTTGACGTTAGCATTTAAAAGGTTATGAACATTAAAATTATAAATATTAGAATCTTGCCTGGACTCTTCCGAAAAATGGTGCAATCAAATATGTCATCTTTTTCAGGATTAATTTTAAAATGGAGGACGCAGGTAGATGGGTAGATGGTCTCATTTCTTTCTCACCCAACCATTCCCAAATCTTTTGCCTCTGAAACTTTTTCTGAAAAATTGCCTGTATTGCAGCATTAGATTTTTGATGCCAGAAATACTAAATATTTGTATAGCATGTTTAAATGAGGTTTTGAATATTTACATCAAATTAAATATTCAACACTCAATGGATATTCATAGTGGAAATAAATGTGTGGTAGAGAGCCATGTCACAGACATGTTAACCCATTTCTTTAGATGATACTAGGTTTAAGAACACTTTCAAATTATTTTTCTGAAAGTTTAAAATAAAGTAATTCATTCACAAAATACAGCATTTTAAAACATGTTGAAAGATTTTACAGCAATGTATTTTTCCTTTTAAGAGTAACATTTTTGAGGTTATTATACATCAATGATGCAATCTTTTTTAAAGTCAGTTTTTCTTAAAAGGTATATTTTATGTGACATGAAATCAGCTAACTAGATTTTGCTTGGTAAACTAAGTGCTTTTATATTTCAAGTTGACTTTAAAAAGACATGAGCAGTTCTCAAAGTTTATAGACTCTCAGGTGACTAGTAGAATAGTGTTTGGTTATGGGATCTAGAATTAAAGCACCTTTTATTATCTGGTTTTAAGTGTCCCAGAGTTTTAAAGTATAAAGAGTAGCATTTTATCATATATTAAAGTTACATTTCCCATTTGTTGTGTACATGTTCTGCGAGGAATGTTTAACATTGCCCTCCAAGTGAGTTCTATGCATAACCATTTACAAATACTACTGATGTGGTTTCTTCAAGGAAGCGTTCTGTACTGTGCTATGATGCATTGTCATCTTGCTTCTTGATAGGTTTGTAAGGAATTGGAGCCGTGTGTGTGTTAATAGTACCATTGTGTAACAAGATGTAAAATTAAAGACGAATGTGCACAAACGATCATTTCAGTGTTTAATTAATTTTTTTCTTTTTTTCTTTTTTTTTTTGAGACAGGGTCTCACTATGAAGTTGAGACTGACCTGGAACTCACTATGTAGCCCAGGCTGGTTTTGAACTCACGTGAACCTCCTGCCTCATGCGCCTGGCTCATTTCAGTGTTCTAAGTGGTCAGTACTCTATCTAAAGCTGTGGTTTGTATGTTTTAACTTTCATGGCATAGAATAAATTAAAATGAAAACAAAACTTGTACAATTTCTTGTTCTACTCTAGACAAATTGACAACTTTAGGGCATGGAAATTTATATTTGTGTAAAAAGCTTGCAGTTTGCAGTTATGTTCTGAGACTTAACTGATCTGTGTGTGTGCACACACACATGCATGTGCGTGCTCACGTGTGTCCTTTGTAAATAATGAAAGCATGCTATTTGGTCCTGCCTGCATCTCTTCACACCCGGGGCTCTCTGGTAGGTCTTTTTCTTTCACTCTTTCCATTAGATGGCAGTAGATGCCCAAGAATAACTTTAGAGCTGTGGTGAAGGGTTGAAAGGGGTGTGTGTGTGTGTGTGTGTGTGTGTGTGTGTGTGTGTGTTTTGTGTGTGTGTGTGTGTGTGTGTGTGTGTGTGTGTGTGTGTGTGTTTTCTGTCTGGGTTGTGGGTAGCTAAACTGACACACAGAGGTCTTTATTTGGGGGGATGGCTCGAGACAGGGTCTTACTTTGTGTTTCATGTGGACTTGAACTCACTGTGTAGCCCAGGCTGGCCTTGAATTCAAGGTGATCCTCCTGCCTCAGCTTCCCAAGTGCTGTACCATCACACTTGACTCAATACAGAGGTCTTCTTTGATGGGTGGGCATGGTGCACATTTTTGTTAAGTGTGTGGGTAGAGGTGATGAGGACGCAGGAAGACTTGCTACACACCACGCCTATTCAATTGAGGTTATCCCTATGCACCTGGAGCATCTTGCCAGCTGGTTTAAAAAAAAAAAAGTCCTAGAAAATTTCTCAGCTATCAGTACATTTGATACAGGCTATGAAGCCAAGTCAAGAAAGCAGTTAGCACTGCTTTACAGCTGCATCAAGCATCTGCTGCATATGTTTATGGAGATGGGAGACAGCTATTCACTGATGGAGAATGCCTGCAACGACCTGTGGACTGAATACCACACAGCGGCCCACAAGTACTTATGAATCCCCCTCTTGTGTGTCTAACACCCCATCAGAAGCTAAACAAGAAAAAGAGGAGGTGGTGTTCTCGAGCCCATTCATAATAGAAAGCACAAAACTGCACACGGAGAAATAACTGCTGATCAAAACCTAGCCTGATATCCTGATTATTGTATGGTGAGGACACTAAATCCTATGAATTTTAAGAGGTCAGAGGTCAGATCTAGTCCCCTACCCATAACGCCCTAACCAGTGGATCCCAAGTGGTCTAAAGATTGCGCTCTGTTTGAGGAGAGAGTGGAAGAGAAGGAACAAAAAGGTACAAAATTGGGGGGGGGGAGGCTGGAGGCTGATTGCTTTGGAGAAGTCTGGAGAGAATTCAGGATTGGAGAAGAGAGAAGAAATGGGGGCAGTAGCGTGGCTCTCAGCACGGTCTGCACCCTCGGAAAGCGCCGGCTCAGCGGACTCCCCTGCCTACGCTTAGACCCGGCGCAGCGGGTCACTGCAGAGGTTTCGGCTCAGGTTTCTCACTCCGGCCAAGCACGCTAAGCCCGAGCACAGGCGCACAGAGCGCGGACTCGCCTGGGCGGACCCTGCGGCGGCCGGGAG
>NW_022900925.1:16046556-16088727 GCF_012274545.1 Fukomys damarensis | reverse complement strand
CTTCATCTTGGCACGCCCCCCCGCGCCCGCACCCCCTTCCCGGATTGGGGCGCCTCGGCAACTCCTGCGTGCCCGTGCCAGGCTGGGTCCGCGCTGGGAAGTTTGACGGCCCTTATTCCCGGATCCCGGTTTAAACTGTGGCACGAGAGCCTCTTGTCCGCATGTTGGGAGCCTCGCAAAAGGGTGGCCGTGCTGTGGGGTCCCTACTGTGACCCCTCCCACCCCAGCAGAGGTGCGGGAAGGGGGCCCTCCCTCGGTCATTTGACTCCAGTGGATACCTGTAACGGCTGGGGAGAGCCTTTAGCCCCCTACCCATAATGCCCAAACCAGGAAGTTTCCTTTCTTTCCGAGAGAAATCTGCTTTCCTGGGGCCCCCTCCCCTGTGATTAGGGACCTAGAGACCGAGTCCGGAGGTCAGGCCACCCTGACTGGGGGAGGCAGCTGTTGACCTTGGCTTTGGGTGAGAAAGAAGCCCTCTCTTTCCCTTCTTCCTTCTCTAGCCCCCTGCGCAGCCCCCCCCCCCCGGCTGAATTAGTGGCCTCTGGGGAGCTTTTCATTGTCTGGCTGTCCAGCGATCCTCCCAGGCCCAGGAACAGCCCTGTCCTTGTAGATCCCCTAGTTTCCTGGTGGGCCACTGTTGTCCTGGCACACTTAGAATTAAATGCAGAACTGATCCCTTAGATGTAGATTGACTGGAAAAAAGATTTAAGGAAATTTATACTTCGCTGTCAACTTCGTTCCTCCCAATTTGCCGCTGAAATTAGTTTGATTTCTTTTGTTATCTGTTGGTTGAAAATGTCTGTTTCAACAAAACAAATTCCGGACATTTGGTAATGAATGGCAACAGAAAAAGTTTGGAGCTCTTTTGCTTAATTAGTTTGCATCTCATGCAGTGTGTGAATCCAGCCCCTTTCCTTTTGGAGGAGAATCTCAGTTTGTGGATGGACAGGAGAAAGGCTACTCTGAGGGTATTTAGGTTCCTCTAGGGAGGATTGGTAACACATTGGGAACACATGCCATGTGTTTCTTTTATGTGTACAGAATCTCTGAGAAGCATGATTTAGATTTAGTGAGAGCAAAAAACTTATACTGTGACCCCCAGATGTATCGAGTAAATCATCCCAAAGCAGTGTAAGGTACAGACTTGAGATTTAAAGTATGAAATGCAGTTTAACAAATAGAGTTTGTAAATTTAACATTGAAAAACATGGGTTCACTAACCACACAGAGGCAAGACTTTGCATTTTAACCACTTTGTAGGTTATCTTGCCCCTACTGCATTTGATTTATTTGCTTGATAAGTCGTGAATATGCATGGTTAGTACTTTTTCCTTCAAAATAGGGGAATCCTTTGTTTTCCTTGGTAGTTGTTTTTATGATCCTTTTGGGGAGAAATAATAATGTTCAGAAAGTGATTTATCAAAAAATATTTTCATCATTATGGCCATTCTGGTTGTAGACAAAGTGTGTTTAAAATCATGTCTTTATTGGGCAATATAAATGATTTCTAGCATTTGAAAATATACAATGAATTGTAAAACATTGTGTTTCTTACAGATGGAGAAGTAAAATTGCTGGAACATTAAAATATGGAGAAAACAGATTGGGGGGGAAATACTGAAGGGTTTTTCCTCAAAAGGAGCATATTTGATATGACATAGGCCATGCCTGACCTGATTCTCTTTTCCCTGACCAGTCCCTTTACATGAAAAAAAAAAGTGTTCTGTGACCCTCCCTTGCTGCTAATTCCACCAAGATGAGCATCTGGTTGACACAGGGCAGGATATCATTTCAAGACATAGCTCAGAATGCTGTACATGCCTAAACCATGGTTTGTTAGCATCTTAAAATTTTATTTTAATTAAAACAATTTTTATGGTGCTGGGGATGGAATCCAGGGCCTTGTGCATACTAAGCATGCTTTGAGCACAGAGCTACATTCTCAGCCCCTCAAAATTATTTTTGCTCAGACTCATATTTGATGTTCACTTTATTCTCTAAAACCACGCCACTTTTTAAGCAGGTGGCTTCTGGTCCTCTATGTTGGTGAATAGGCAGCTCAAGAGTTGATCTCAGAAACATTCTTATTCACAGCGTTGTATACCAGGTTAGGCTCCAGCTGGTTTTCTTATGGAAAATACACTGTTGAAAATTGCAAAAGCTGTGTACTCACTTTGAAAGGAATTATTTTTCCCCTTGAAAACAAAGAGATGTAAAACGAATTCCTTTTCTGAAACTGAGTTTTTGTCTGTCTTGTTTTAAATCAAGGTTCATAGAAGTCTGAGATTTTGGTGCTTATTTCATCATAAGAACAGGGAACCTTCAGTTTAGGGTACTGGATGGGTGAACACTTAACTTTTTGTTTTTGGACTCTCTCCACATTGTTTTACCGACAGTAAAAATAGTTTTAAAGAAGGGAATTTTGTTTTACACTGAAGAGAAACCAAAGTTCCAGATTACTTTTTTTTTTTTTAAGTTCTCATTAACATGTGTTCTTTAAAACCATTTGTGTACTTCTTCCCATTGGGATAACAAAAAATATGTTTCTAATTAGTTATTGGCTGGCATTTCTCTAAAGAAAATTGAAAAATTATGGAGGGGAAAGAAAATGCTGTGTGGTATTTCTTTTTTCTTCTTTTATTAATTTCTCCTTTATATAGTAAGAAAGTCTGGGGATGACCATATATGTTCTGCCTACATTTTGCCTGGCTCCTCTCACCTCCATTGGAGATGTGAAAAACATTATGTAAAGGGATTCTGGCATCTTTATTTTTTAAATTCCGTATGGAAGGTTGTCCTGTTTCTGCTTGTTTTAGTGGTAGACAAAAGTCATTGAAACTTTTTTTCTTCCAGAACACACACATTATTATATAGCTGTATAGACATTGTAATTAGATGATAATAGAACTTTGCATGTGTTTATAAGAGCAGTTTTGTCAGGAAACCTATAATCCTGAAGTTAAAGCGGTTAGGCTTGTTTTAATAAGTAGGTTGGTGGACCTTTTTCAGATTTCTGAAGAGAGACAATGTGTTGAATAGTTGGAAAGTGGTGAAGATTGGACCTTTTGGGATTTGGTCTGTCCTTTTAGATGACTATAAGTTACTGAGTTGTCCAGAGGCCCCATCTCCAAGATCCAGTTTTGGATCACAGAAGCGAGCACTGGTTTTGGTTTTAAAGCCACAAGACCTGGCTGTGCCTGGGCTCGATGCCTGATGGAAAACATTTGGTCACTGCGGGTACACTGACATCAAAGGGTGCAGACCACTGACCTCCCTCTAGACAGATTTATTGGGCTCTGGCTTGGTCCCAGAACCTTCTTCATGACAGGAAGAAGAAGAGGAAGTTGGGGTAGAAAGAGTAACAGTCAGGGGGCTGTGGTCCAGTATTCTGGTTTGTTCGATTGAATGAAGAAAGTGAATCCATCTTACTAGGGACCCTGTGTGGACTACTTGCCCTAACTGTTCTGGATGGTTCCTTTGGTTCAGACTAAATCAGAAGCATGGCCTAGAATTTAACTGAGTCCCTTTGGCGCTTTGGAGGAGAAAAGATTTGGTGTTAACCCACCCCCAGAGCTTCATTTCTCCTGCTCTTTCTCAAATCTGAACACCCAAGCCAATAAAGGATCAATTTATCTTTTCTTCTTTTTCACTTTTAAGGTGGTAAAACATGGAAAAAGGCAAAGTTTTGAAAATTAGAGGTTTCTGTCTTCCTCTCATAAGGCAGCAGTCAGTCCAGGCTTCCACTGGTGACTGTTTCCAGGATTGGGACCAGCCTAATAAAAAACAATAGTTCATCCCTGTGTGGTGGCACACACCTGTAATCCCAGCACTCTGAGAGGCTGGGGCAGGAGGATCATGAGTTCAGGTCCAACCTGGGCAATTTAGCAATACAGTGAGACTCCATCTCAAAATAAAAATAGAAAAAATGAGCTGGGGATGTTGCCCTCAGTTTGAAGGCCCTGCTGGGTGGGGTTCAGTCCCTACTACTGCAACCAAAACAAAAACCAGGCCAATTAATATATAAAAGCAATGTTCCTTGAAAGACATTTTCTTTGTTTCATTGTGTGTGTGTGTATGTGTGTGAGAGAGAGAGAGAGAGAGAGAGAGCGCGAAGGAGAGAGCGGTGGTGGGGGGAATTGTGGTTCTAGGAACTAAACCCAGGGCCTTTGCACTGAGCTTCATCTGCAGTTCTTTTTATTTTTTATTTTGAAATGGGATCTCACTAAGTTGCCCAGCCTGGTTTGAACCCCCCCTACCTCAGCCTTCCAAGTAGCTGGGATTGCAGATGTGCACCGTCGCAATCGGGTTTGTAATGTGTTTTTAAATCTAATTCTTTTCTATGTAGTGAAGCATTTTAGTGGCTACAAATTTAGGTTCTTTATCCCTGCTTGAGTGTGGATGATGCTGTGCTGTTTATTTACTGTGGGTCCTTATGCAAGATGATAACTCATCTCTGTGTCACAGGTTCCTTATCTGTAAAGTAGAGACGATAATAGCAACTACCTTATAGGATTGTTATAAAGATTTAGCAAAATAATGTACATGTGCCTGACAGATAGTAAGTGCTCAATAAATGCTATTATTTTTGTTAATAAATGATCATACAATTTGCCAGTTCTTTTCATAGCTTGAGCCTTTGGAATGTATCATATCACAGAATTACAAAATTGTTATGAGGTGGTTTTTTTGTTTTTTGTTTTTTTTTTTTGGTAGCAGGGATCAAACTTGGGCCCTTGTGCTTACAAGGCAGAACCACTGAGCCAAATCCCCTGCATGAGGTGTATTTTTTTTGGCTTTTCAAACCAAGGATTTTTACAAGGAGATGTGATGAAGGAGTTGAAAGAATTGCCCAGCAAGAGATTATAATCGAGGAGAAAGACTTTGAAGAATGAAGCAACGAAAGCAAAAAAATATATAAAAGAATACTGTTTCTTAAAATTCTGGGAGATTAGTGACAGTTACCGAGCTCCCTGTTTACATTTGCTAGTGAAATTCAAGATCATTGTAAGCATAATAAGGGGTAACAACTTAAAGGAAGTCAGGCACCCTTCTGGAGAAAAATCATATACTTGGTCATTTTATGGTTTGCCAAAGCCATTAGGGATGACTGTGACTGACCCCAGCTGCTCTCTCACTTGGGAAATAGATGGTGCCTCCTCTGGAGAAGAACCTCACCTCTCAGGGAGCCATGGCTCCGCCAGTCAGCCTCCCTTCCCATCTTTGGAATACTGCAGGATGGATTTGCTTGGTCTTGTAGCCATTGCTGGATTAATCCTCATCTTCTAGTCATTGGCTGTCCACTGCCTTGTTGGTTGATTTGTCTTCTTATGTGGGTTGCAATGTAAACCGGAGCACATTGGAAAGCAGTAAGTTTTGAGATGAGGGTCGTTGATTTTTCCCCAACCATTTCCTTTTGGTGTAAGGCCTGTTTTATTTAATATCTGCACCAACGGGAGGAAGGAGGCATTGTGTTGTATACAGCTGAGGCAGGGGATGAACAGGTCCCTTGAGAGTCTGAGAGTCTTTTTTTTTTTTTTTGTGGGCGGGGGGATTGAACTCAGGATCTTTCTCTTACAAGGCAGGCACAGTGCCCCTGAGCTAAATCCCTGGCCCTTCTTTTTTTCTAATAAGGTTGGCAGTTC
The DNA here is from genome assembly GCF_012274545.1 of Fukomys damarensis. Taxonomy (NCBI): domain Eukaryota; kingdom Metazoa; phylum Chordata; class Mammalia; order Rodentia; family Bathyergidae; genus Fukomys; species Fukomys damarensis. The sequence goes on along the minus strand of NW_022900925.1, from coordinate 16,083,085 downwards.
TGGGGCTCCATTTGCCCTTTCTAAGCTAGATATAGTTCTTGACCACATGATTTCATCTCAGGAGGAGACTGTAGAATTTGTGTGGGTTATGTTTTCTTTCTTCACAATCTGAATTCTCAGTAGTACACGGTGTTAACCACCAGGGTACTTAGTTTTCTGTATTTCATTAATTTGCTATTATGCTGGTTCAGAGGCACTCAAAATGGCCATGAGTTTAGAGTCTTTTTGTGAATCTTGATTTTCACAAAACTGTTACATACTGTTGTTTTATATCTTCCACTGTTTTCAAAGTATGAGTTCTTAAATCCCAAGAATCATCCTCAGTTCTCCTCTACCCCTCATATCCTGAAGGTACCAAGTCTTATTAATTTGACCTCTTTAATAGCTCTGAAATCTGATCGCATCTTTCCATTCCTACTGTCACTGCTTGAGCTTGTATTTCCTCAGGACCATTGCCTACCAGCAGCTTTCCCGCAGGGGTCACTGCTTCTAATCCTGACCCCTTGAAGTAGTTATCTAGCCCTGAGCTTCTCATTCTAACTAAGGATCCTTTTCATTTTTTTCCCAATCAACCACACACTGATGCATGGTCCAGCTCCGTGGTATGCTGCTTGAGCCACATATGATTCCCCACACAAGCTGAACATACAAACCTGGTCGCTCTTCTGTTCAGTAGGATGAGCCATTGATCACAAGCATGGCTACTTACATTTTGTTGAGCTGCTGTAGTAAGCATTTCTAAGTGTGTGCTCACCATTTCTATAGTTAACCTTGTGGACCAGTGATGAACAACTCAGGCCAGCACTGGTCCTTAGGCTCCACCTTGAGCAGCACTACTCTAAACTGTTTCCAGTATGGAATGACAAGTTCAGAAACACAGCTCTGAGCTGGGGGTGTAGCTCAGTGTTGGAGTGTTTTGTCTGACATACCTTGAAACCTTGAATTTGATCCCTTAGCATGGAGAAAAGGAGAAGCTGCAGCAGCACACCCTAATCTTGTCATTCTGCTGCTGAAGAATTCTTCAATGGTTCTGTCTTTTAAAAAAAAAATTTAAACATTATTTTCAGCACTGGGAATTGAGCCACATCCCCAGCCCTTTTAAAATTTTGAGACAAAGTCTCGCTAAGTTGGCTAGGCTGGTTTTGAATTTGTGATTCTCCTGCCTCAGCCTGCCAGTGTGCTGGGATTACAGGTGTGTACTACCATTCCCTGATGCAGCAGTTTTTTTTTTATAGCCTTTGTTGTCAAACCCAAACTCTAGTCTTTTCCAGCCTCATCTGTCACTTGTGCTACAGGACTCTGCTGGATTTGCCTTTCTGAAATATGCAGTGTTCTCTCTTTTCTTCCATTTGGCTTAATTTGGAGCTTCCTGATATCCCTGCTTTAGGAGCTTTCTTGTCTTTCTTTAAATTTTTATTTTATTTATTTATTTTGGTGCTGGAGATCCAGTCCAGGGCCTTGCATATGTTAATAAGCGCACACTTTACCACTGAGCTATACCCTTACCCCTTTTTTATGTTTTTAAATTATTTCATACTAGTTTCTACCAGGGATTCCATTTTCACTGCTTAATAGATTTTTACATAATTGTCATACACTTCTTCACTCATTAGTTCATCTGATTCTGTTTTTTTTTTTTGGTACCGGGGATTGAACTCGGGTCCTTGCACTTGCAAGGCGGGCCACCAAACCGCTGAGCTAAATCCCCGGCCCAGTTCATCTGATTCTGAAGGGTTATCAGAGTCATCTTGATCAGCCAGCCGTCTTCATAACAAGACTTACAAGTCCTGGATGTTCAGAAAGCTTCATTACTTTCAGATACCTCTTTAGATGTTGTAATGGTACTTATTAATGGGGTACAGTGTGGATTTCCTGTCTTTTTTCCCTCTAGGTGGATTGTTCTGTGAGCTCTTATAAATCTATGCACAGCTGTTTGAAATTATTCTCTCTCTTTTTTTGATAGACTGTAAGCTTCTTGAGGACAGAAACCAGTCAAACAGAGGGGAAGGTGATCAGTGCTGAGGTACAGAGAAATTGGAAAATTTCACAGAAAGCCAGTGTGTGACTTTCATATTAACTTGAAAACATGATAGTGTCTAGATCACGTGTGTTGAAATGAGCAATTTTGCTGTTACATAGCTTGAGTTTAGTGATGAGTAATTTTAACCATTAGAACTTTAATTGAATTGCATTATATATCCTCTGTACAGGTTGTGGGTGTTTTGTTGTAGTTTCTTTATTTTTATTTTTATTATTTTACTTCTTTTTTGAGACAGGGCCTTACTAGGTAGTTCAGGCTGGCCTTGAACTCACTATGTAGCCCAGACTAATTTTGAACTTATGGCGAATCCTTCTTCCTCAGCTTCTGAGTGCTGGAATTACAGGGGTGCAGCACCATACCCAGCCTATCTGTCTCCTTTTTCTTTCTGTTCTTCTCCTCCTCCTCTTCTTTTTTTTGGGGGGGGTACTAGGGATCAAACCAAGGCCTTATGCATGCAGGCATGTGCTCTTCCCCTGAGCTATAACCCTAGCCCTTAATGAGCATTCTGAAGGCACTGAAATGAGCAAATGGATGTCCTAGTAGCTTCTTGTCCATTGCCCTGTAATTCTGTGTTCAAAAATAGGAAAAAGCCTAACTTTCCTCTCTTTGAAATGTCAACTGTCTTAGTCCATTAAACGTTTCACGTACAGACCTATCATTCTGTGCTTTCATTTCATAAATAGTGTACATTTCTCTAGCATCTTTTTTCCAAGGAACTCAAAATGCATGTATATTTCCTCTTCCAGCAACTTGTAATCAGTGAATATTAAGCGTTGTAACTTTTCAAAGTATGTTAAGAGTTGGAGAAGTGAAGCAAAGAGAACTGATGATTAGATCCAGGGTCACAGTGTTGGATGAAAGAGCTTGGCTGACCTCCCTTAAATCAACTCAACCCTTTCTGTTCATGAAATTGTATCTTAAAAAATGTTCACATCAAACACGCTCATGGAAGAGGAAGGGGCTGAATGTTCTCTTCAGTGTGGATCCACTCTTGGTATGCATAGCACACTGAAATAAAACAGTGGTTTAACTGCTTAACAGATTTGCTATTACATGGAAGACAGGAGAGCCTGAACTTCTTTTCTGTTGCTGCCTTTCTGTGGTGGTGGTTTCTAAGAGCCTTTTTAATGATTTGGCTTTTTTTTTTTAGCTCAGCCAGTGAAGTGCTCCCAACTCCACTTCATCCTATGCAAAGCCTGCAGGCTGCTTTAGTGCTTTTGTTCAGAGACAAAATTGAACTTCAGGTATCCTGCCGAGATCCTAAGACTAAATCAGTCCCCCCTTTTATGAGGGTTTCAGAAAAGGCTGTTCTAACTTCCAGTGAAATCTCAAACATGTGCTTTCTGCTTTATGACAAGGAAGAAGTATAGTAATTGAAAGTTGCTCGAGTGCTGTTATTCTGGAGTGAAGCATGCAATGGAAAGAAACTTCTATTCTGGGGCATCTGTGATTAAAAGCAAATATAAATTTTCTACCGCTTGCTGGTCACAACTCATAGACCAGATAGACAATGTAATTCTTATATGAGCTACATGTTGGGAAGTCCTTTTTTAAAAAAATTAAGCCTAACATTCAGCATTCCTTTCTATCAAATCTGTCACCCTCTTGTCCCTACTGCACATGGTATTATTTTCAGATAGATGCCTATTACAAATAAATTCAAGTAATGCTTTCACAGTTAATGATACCTTTATCGTGGGTTGTTACTAACTAGTCAAAAGCAGAGTCTTGCTCTTCTAAGGGAAGGGTTGTCTTTTTGTTTTCTTAAGTGCATGAGTTCTGCAGTTTTTTATTTGTCTTTTTGGGTCTATATACAAATCCGAATGGATTTAGTCTCCTTAAAATCCAAAGAAGTTGCCTTTTTTTGCTTTAAACATAATCAGGTCAAGGCAGTTTTCTTTTGATCGTGGTGGCTTTCAGTGCAGCTGCCTCATCTGTTACTCATTTTTCAGGGTCTGATGTGAAATAAAAAGATTGGGTGGACCAGTGTGCAATAGGGAAAAATCACAGCACAACCCTGGAAACTGCAAATGGGCGTGAATGGAAGTGTGTGCGCAGCATTTTTCAGCACTGGGGATGAACTTGACTGCAACCTTAATAATCGTTTATAGCCATGGACCTTCAGAAACACTCTTTTATTATTTTAAGTGGCTATTTAAAAAGTACACTGCACAGTGAGTGAAGAAAGACCATAGATTCTGGATCTAAGTTTGTATCCTGGCGTTCACTTTCTAGCATTGTGACCTTGTGGCAAGTTACATAATTTTGTGTCTATAGTTTCCTGGTCAGTATAACAGATATAACAGTACTCAAAGAGTGTTGTTAAGGGTTAAACAAGTTAAAATTTGAAAAGTGCTTAGAATGGTATCTGGTGCATAGTAGATGCCAATTAAGCATTTATCCCAAGTACTGGGGTATTTCATTCCACAATTTATGGTTATTTAGATTATAAGAGAGAAGAATTTTCAGCCTTTTTACTTCTTTGGACATCCCCTCCCATTCCAAAGCACCTAATTATTTTTTGGTACCAGGGCTCGAACTCGGCACCTTGTGCTTTCAAGGCAGGCAGTGAAACTACTGAGTCAAATCCCTGGCCCCTGAAGCACCTGATTCTTTGACGATCCCAGATACCATATTGTTTCCTTTATAAACATTTCACTAAGTAGCTCTTTAAAAAAACAGAACCACAGCCGGGCGTGGTGGCGCATGCCTGTAATCCCTGCACTCGGGAGGCTGAGGCAAGAGGATCGCTGTGAGCTCAAGACCAGCCTGGGCTACATAGTGAGTTCCAGTTCAGTCTCAACTACATAGTGAGACCCTGTCTCAAAAAACAAAAAAGAAAAAAAAAGAAAAGAACCAGAAACAGAATCACAATATTATATCATGCCTAAAAATCAGCAGATAGTCAGCACTCCAATTTCCCCAGTACTCCCTGCCATCTCTCTTTCTGTCTCTCTTTATCTATATCTCTTTTTCAGTGATGGGGATTGAATGCAGGGCCTTGATACATGCTAGGCGAGTGCTCTACCACTGAGCTACATCCCTAGCCCTTTTTAATTTTATATGAGACAGAATGTTACTAAGTTTTTCAGTCTGGCCTTAACTTGTGATTCTCCTGCCTCAGCCATCTGACTGGCTGAGATTACAGGATGCATGCCTGACTTCATAATTTTTCCCTCACAGTTGTTTGTTTTGAATCCAAATAAGATCTACCTAAACTTTTTCTTGCTTTGGGTGTGCCTCTTTTTTATATTCCCGAACTTTTCTATCCACGTTTTCTTCTTTTTGCTAGTTCTGTAGCACATTGAGTCCTGGTTGGGAAGGGTCCTAACCTCCTGTACTGAGAAGTGCAAGCGTGGATCATCTTGAGGGCCAGCTGGCTTAAGAACAGTAGCTCTTCCCTATTTCTCTGCTCTGCTTGTGCCTCTGTGGGCCCTCACATCTGGCAGGCTGCTCCTCATAGTACCATGAGGGCCACCAGCTCTGGATTTGCTTCCTATTTTCTTAAAATCCCAGCTGAAAAGGCCAATGTGATCAGCTTCCCATCCAGCACTGGTCACTACAGCCAAATGTGTAATACCCAGATTGGCCAAGCCTAGTCACACCCCACACCCATGTCCCCAGAGGGTGGGACCACAAACCAGGGAAGCAAGCACTCATCTGGGAAAGTTAGAGTATATTATCAGAGGAATCATACCCAGAAAATGGCCGTCCAGGGTCTTGACCATATCATGTTGCCCTGACTTCAGCCACTCCCTCCCAGGTGACACCTCCTGCTTCAGAGAACTCCAGGTATTGCCTCTATTATGTAACCATCATGCAAATGCAAGTTTCCTTTGGTTATTGGACCCTTTGTCATGTGACATGGATTCGTGTGTCATCTCATCATCCTGACCCTTCATATCTGAGCCCTCTTTAAGTTGGCCTGGGGCCTCTTTCTTTTGGCCATGCTAGGATTGAACTTAAGGCCTCATGCATGCTAGGCCCTGTCTGAGATATCTTAAAATATAGTCCCTACACCTGAACACAGAATCCGGAATGTCTGAACATAGAGTCGAGCACAGAGGCCAAGGTGATCACACTGCTGTGCCCTAGATCTTATCTAGACTTACCTTACCAGAGCCTGAGATTTAATTAGCTTTCTGACTGACCTTTTAGTCAACCAGACCTAAGTCTTTCACCAATTGTATACCTGAATAAACGAGAGTAGTCCAAACTCTCATCTTTCTTGTATTCAAGAATTAGATTATTTAAATTTGACCCAGCTTTTTCAGTTGATTAAATGATTTTGTAAGCTCATGTGGTCATCTCAATTAGAGCCCCTGCCTAGCTTTGAATTGTATATAATCCCTTTGAGACTTTTGTCCAGACAGTTGGTAAAAATGTTAATAACTCAGCTTGGAGATAAAATCTAAATTCAGCCAAATCCAGATCTGCCTTATTATATTATTTAGCTCACGCTTCTCCATTTGTTTAGTGTATTTATGATAGGTGACTTTAAGACATAGCTTTCTGTTTGCTCTTTCTCTCTCCAGGAAAGACAGTCAGAAATGACTTGTGTTGCATGAAAGTGTTCCTCACTGATCACTGCTTTTCCTATGTGTTTAAAAACTGTAATAAGCTGTAGGATATGTTTAAGGGTTGATGTCAAGTTCCACTGTTTAGAGTTTGCAGAATCTCCTCCCATTTGGCTTTTTGAAAATCAATACTCCTTTCATCTGTTGGTTGTGGATCATGAACTCCTGGACAATGGCTAGGTGATCTTATGACACATTTTTCTTCCTCTTTGATGTAATTCATACCTTAAAGGAGCAAGAAAGTATTGAAACATTTGCTTCTTGCAGACGACTTTGCAGGCAGTGTCTAGATAGACCAGAAAGGGTGCAGTTGAGAACACCCCACTGTCCAGGAAGACCACATCCCATACTCTGAAGGCAGTCTGCCAATACTGCCTGCCTTGTCCCCCACCCCAACCCTCAACGTCCCCCTCCCTTGCTGGCTCATTAGAGCACTAATAGAACCTCAGGGAGTCTTTTTCTTAATGCCATTTCCCCAGTCACTGGCAGGATGAGAATCTGGAGGCTGGCTAATTAAATGTGGCATTTTGTTTCAAAATTAGCAGTAGATACTAACTAGCTACAAAGCAGCCTAGTCTCCTGGTGCAGATAGATTTGTTTTTATTCATATTTGACTTTTAAGGACGAACCAGTCCATTATTTTGAAAATTTTTTCCTTGTTTTGAAATGGATTTGCTTTCTTAACCCAAGTGTATTTTCCCATTGAAGATTACACATGAGTCTGTTACAGCCATTGCAGTTGGGCACCTAAGAATTCTGACTGTTCAAACATTAGGTGTGATGATGAAGTGGAATTACAGTAAATGCCTTAAAGCACTTTCCTGCGGGGAAAATCAGTCTCCTAAATTTGCACAAGGTCTTTGGCCTCAATCTTTGGATGCATTGTTTTAAGCTTGTACAAATGTTCTTAAGAATAAAATGTTACTTAATACCACTTAAACATATTGCCTTTCACTTGGATTTAGGAAAAGTATTAATTTGTAGAGACTGGTGGATCACTCTCGTTTTCTGGCTTTCTGAAGCACTGCCTGTCTGTGAAGGTTGTCAGTGCCTTTTTTGTTTTTGTTTTTGTTTGGTTTGGTTTGGTACCAGGGATCAGTCTCGACCTTGTGCTTGAGAGGTCAATGATTTTTTTTTCTGACATCATTACATGTGCTCTGCCGCAGAGCCCACAGTCCCAGGCACATATGCTGTAGATCCTGACAATAACGTGGTATGCTTCCACAGGATACAAGGATTTATCTGTTTCTGCATACCAGCACAAATTGTGGCCTTACTGCTGACTGCTTACATGGAAAGCCACTTCCATTCCTTGACTCAGCATTTACTGAATACACTGTTTTTCCACTTAACATTTTTTCATTTGCAAAAGCATTTCATCTTTTGAATTGTAAAAATAATCCTCTGTCCAAAGATAACCACTGTTAATAATGCCTTGTATATTCTTCCAGAAAAAAATAATATGCATGTATTGCAAAATTCATGTGCCTATCATTTTTTTTACACAAAAGGGGTTACCATTTGAAATTAAATTCTTTTGTTGGTACAGGAGATTGAACCCAGGGCCTTTGTACTGAGCTACATCCCTAGCACTTTTTTTTTTCTTTGTGATACCATACAGGGTCTTGGTAAGTCACTGAGTTGCCTAGCCTGAGCTCAACTTTGTGATCCTCCTGCTTCAGCCTCCCAGGGTGCTAGGAGGTTACAAGTTTGTGCCTCCACACCAAGCTGAAATTAATTTTTATTTTCAAAGAATTTTCAGCTACATATGTAACTTAGTGTTACAGCACTTGTCTGACATGTATAAGACCTTGGGCTTGATCTCCAGCACTGCAGATAGACGATAGATAGATAGATAGATAGATAGATAGATAGATAGTTAGAGCTCCAGTGCTAACTGCCCCTTTTGACCATAGTCTCCCTCCCCATAGCAATTGCCCCAGTCAGTTTCTTGTATTTCTTCTTCTGTACAAATACAAATCTATAAGCATGTATATGTGGGTACACCCCTCATAGCATAATTTTAAATTGATTTTTTTGTTCAAGTTCTTCACTGGCCTGACAGATGCTGCATGGAAACTAAAAATGTCCTTGCATAGCACTGTGATAACTTTGTGTGATGTCTACCTTGATAAAGAACTAACACAGAACTAATGCACCACTGTCCTTCGAAGGAACATGACACATAGGTGTGTTCTGGAGTGGTGGGGAAGCTCTGGAGCAGTGGAGAGCTCTTTTCCCTGTTGTCCGGGAGGGCCCCCTCCAAGACCTACATAATGTACTGGGAAGAGAATGTCTGTGAAGTTCCCACTGCTGCATCCTACCATTTGGATAAATTAAGAGGTTCATTCTCTGAGGCTGTCAATCTTCCCTTCTAAGAGCGTTCAGATTTATCCAGGGACAAAAGATTTCCCCATGCAGGGAATTTGTATTATGCTTGGCCTTTTGTGGTAGCTAGTATTAGGCAACTTGTATTTAATATAGATGTTTAATTACTAAAGTGTGCTGTAATTTTAGAAAATACACTAGCCCTGAAATCCAAAGTTATGAAATAAAGTAAGAGTGTCTTGTTTTCATTATAGAAGCATCTTCATTTTATACCAATTATTCTAGATTGTGAGCTCCCAGGAGGTATTCACAATTTGATTTCTTCCACTTAGAATTCACCACCCCCAGCACCTTAAAACTGCATCTGTTGCTTTGAGAAAATTGCACAAATGCTACAGTAAAAGTCTTATTACCTAATATTATGCAAACTTTACCTCCTTTTCCCTGAACTTTTTTTTTTTCGGTATTAGGCAGCTGAGAAAGGTTATTGTTTATTCAGTTGCAAGTTCATAGAGGCAGATTGCTTATGAAAAACCAAAGGGTTGCTCTGGGAATATTTATTAAATAGATACATAGATAACAGAAATTAGGGAAGATGGACTTTCCAATGATCCAGTGAACTTAAAAAGGGGATTTGGTTTAATAATGGAAAGAGTGTTAATTTAGAAGTGAGAATATTTCCTGAATTAGTCATAAATATAGATCAAATGTGCATCCTGTAGCTCAGAACAAAACTGATGATGCTTACATCATCTTACTTTATTTTTATAAAAGTATTCCTTAAAGCGGTAAGTAATACCAAGACATTGGTAATACCCCAAGTGTTCAACAGTCATGAAATGGCTTAGTTACAATACCTTGGAATCATGTTGAACAGCTATTAAAAATGGAGTTAACAGTCTTTGCTGGAACATACAGCTAGCTGTCCTTCAGGTATTGTTTTCAAAAAAGCAAGATCCCAAATTACACACATCCTCTGATTACAGCACTGTAGTCAACAGATATATGAAAAGAAAGATTGAAGTAAATTTGCCAGATTACTTATTATCATGTTAGGATGGTGGCATTTATGGGTGGTGGGTCTCTGGTTTCCAGATGTTCTGAATATAATCAGTTTTAAAGCAAAACACCAGTGTATCTAAAGAAACTACTGTAGCTCAAGGGCGGGGGATTTAGCTCAGTGGTGCTTTGCCTGTCACGAAAGTGCAAAGTCCTGAGCTTGATCTCCAGTACTGGGGAAAAAAAAAGAAAAGAAAAAAAGAAGAAAATACTGTGGCTCTTGCTTAAAAGAGCTTGCATCTCACTTTTGGGATGTGTAGTTTTAGTGTAAGGTTTTTATTCCCCTGTTTCGATCTAGTTAGCAGATGAATAACTTTGCTCATTGAGCCTCAGTGAGCAAATGATCACGACGGGAGAAGCACCAGTTTGCAGCCATGGGCTTCAAGAAAGCTCTCTGAAAAGAATAACTTGAAAGTGACCTTTTCAAATGAGAAGGCGGGTAGTCCAGTGGATTAAGAAAGAAAGATATTCCAGATAGAAATAACTATGTGGGAATGAAAGAGAAAGTTGAGAAGAGCATTCATTTGGTCCTGCTGAAGAGAGTAAGTATTGGATGGAGAGGGATGTTGTATGTTTGAAAACCAACGACCAACCGAGGCTGCAGTGGGAACATTTTTAACTTTTTAAAGGAGAGCAGAAATTCCTTTGGCAGATCCTCAAGAAAAGTTGATTTAGGTGATGCTGATTGGAGGTGTGATTTCACGCAGGAAGACTCTGAGAAGCAGATTGCAATGGCCTCTTTGCAAGGTGATAGTGGCTTTTCTCTGGTTTGGATTTGGAATGAGAAAGAAGGTTTGGATTCCAGACGTGCCACAGGATAAGAAACAGATGCTTTTTATACCAGAGAGGCCAAACTCAAACCAAAGAATCTTATCCTGGGCCAGACTGCAAAAATGAATTTTCTATAGGCTTCCTTAGAGCATAAATAAGATGCTCTGGTTAATGGCTTCTCTTTGTTAAATAAAGGAAAGGAAGTTTTTCTAGGAATTTTCTACTACTGTCTGGTGTGGATGGAGGGGAAGTGGTGACAGGGACTAGGAAGCTCCCAAATTGCATTTGTTAGTATGTGCTCATATTATGAAAATTTGAGCCTGCACCTTTCATTGCTTTGTGTGGGTACCTCCAGGCCTCAGTCAGTCACATGTTTCCTGAGCATCTCATTTGCCTCAGGCAATGTTAGGATGCAGAGAAATAAATGACAAAGGCCAGGCTGTCAAAGGCATTTATAATTTAGCTGGGGAGATAAGACATGAAATGTATATATAAATTTAGAGTCTTCGTTACATGATGTCTTATATATTGGTTCTAATAGGATGGGGTTAACAGAAAGGAACACTGGGATCAAAAATTCCTTAGACCTGGTCACATTGTTTTTTCTTTTTTTTTTTTTTGGTACTGGGGCTGCAACTCAGGATCTTGCACTTGCGAGGTAGGCAGCAGAACCACTGAGCTAAATCCCTGACGTGGTCACGTTTGGCCTGAGAAGCCAACCCTCTCCTGGATGACCAGGTTCCCATCTTTGTTTTCTGCTCTGTAGCTTTGAGGTCTTAGGTAAGTTATTTCAGTCTTCCTGAACTTTAGTTCCCCATGTGAAAAATGAGGATGATAGTAGAGTAGTCCTCCTTACTGGGTTGCTGTGGAGGATTGATGTGATGAATAATATAACAAACAAAAGCCCTTCACATAGTGCTTGGCGTGGTAGATGATGATGATTGCTGTTTTGTTTCCCTGAAATTTTCCTGAGTACAGGAACTCCGACTCTTCATCATTGTGTCCTTTTTACTTAACACATTTGGCAACTCTTATGAATAAATATTTGGCCACAAGTATTTATTGAAAAAAAGAATAAATGGTTTGGACTGAGTTTTGAAGGTCTGGCAGGACTCAGGTGGAAAGAGGAATGTAATTGAAAGCACAAAGGCAAGTCGAATTTCAAAGTTAAACAAAGGCCTAAACTCTTCTATTTACTTGTGTTACAATCATAATTAAACAAATGCTCTTAATGTATAATATTGGGCAGCATGGCTGTTGTCTGTTACCCTGGAAAAAGGTGATGGGGATTATATAATAACCATCTTTTATGGTTATATAATAACCCATCTCCTACAGATGAGGAACTGAGGCCCAGAGAAGAGGAGCCCACATGACCATGCAGCCTTTGGGTTCTGGGTCTCATTATGACCAGCTCACTGATATTTCTTGGCATTCTTTCTGTTGTTCTTTAAAAAAAGTCCAACCAGTGTCGGTAAAACATTGTCAAATTACTCATAGAGGAGAGAGATAAGCATGGCTGAAAAGAGGAAAATGCCACAGGTCTATTTTTCCAATGTGAGTTTATGTATCTGGCCTCTAGAGAGCAGGATGCTTTCCCAGCCCCAGGAGCCTATTCCTGTGAGCAGAGCTGTTTTCCTGTGGAAGGGCTGGGGTCAGGCCCGGGACGCGGTCAGACCTCCTATGTGGAAGGCCTCAAGTGGCTGTAACTCATGCTGCAAAAACAAACATGCTCCCTCACTGGACAACAGCACAGAGCTCTTAAGGAGGGATTACCAGGGCTGAAGTATGCGAAATGTAAAGACAGGAACGGAGAAAGAGCCAGGTGCTTCACTTTGTGAGTCCAGCCTGACAGGGTGCCTAAGTGTTGGAGAGAGATTCCATTCGGATGACTTGGTGGCCACAGTGTTTTTTCCTGTTGGATCATCGGGGATGAGGGAGGAGGCCCGTTATCCTACAGCCTGTCCAGGCAGTTAGTGCTCTTCCCATATTGTGTTGAGGGATAGCTGTGACCTGAATGGTCCTTGGCACTCATCCCTGGGGACTGAGGTCACGGGAATTTGTCCTCTTGCTCTGAGGAGGTCATTCCAACTTGATCAGGAAGACACTAGCCCAAATAGGAGGAAAACAAACCTTTTGGCACATAGTTTGGCCAGGGCCTTGAGCATGTGGAAGGAGAGCCACTAGGTCATACCTGTTGGTTTACTAGAGTGAGAATTTAGATGTTCTGAAACTTAGGAGTGGGAATCGACCTTACAGCCAGATCTTATAAATAAATCATCTTGGTGGAGTTGCAGATCCTTTCTGAAACCTAGCACAGGTTCCTTGGAGTTGTGATCTGCACTTCGCTATACAGAGGAGATGCATTGTAGAGCCATAGCCATGTGCAGGCACGGTCATTTCCCTCCGGGTGACCATGTACGTGCACAGTCCTTCCACACGCCCATGTACATGCATGGTCATCTTCATGAAGCTGTGGGCAGGCACAGTCATTTCCTTTCAGGTGACCATGCCCATGCATGGCATCTCCCTCTACCGTGTACAGACACATCAACTCCGTGCAACCATGTGCAGGCCCACGCTTGGATCTGCACACCATCATGTGTGAGCACAGTGCCTGTACACCATTCGTGGTAACCATGTGTGGGCATGATCATCTCTTTCCAGTTCGACTTTTTAGAGTGGGCACCAGGGAATACGAATTCTCTATGGGTTGACCGTGACAACTCATTAGAATATAGTTTGAGCTCTTTATAGGTTAATAAGGTTGCATCCAGCTGGAAGGTTCTGGTGGGTTTATTGTTGAGTGGAATAAGCTTATTCCTGTCTTTCATTAGGACTGGTGGGGTACTGTATCCTTGTCCTGCCTATGGTGCTTATGGTGGCGGTAGTGATGGGGTCCTGTTCTGTAATTTTGACTTTAGGGAGCTATCAAAATGGCTCTGGTTATGGTTCTGATATCCTCAACAACTACTGTATTTCTTGAGCCGTTAGTAGGCTACAAGGAGCATACTGTTGAGTGCTGTTCATGTATTACTTCACAGGATCTCATAACAATCCATGAATTAGGTGCAACAGTGCCTGCCCCCTTACCCATAGTTTTGTCTTGCACAGTTTCAGTTACCTGTGAGTTGATCAATAGTGAGTTGAAGGCCAGCCCAAATTACAAACTGAGACCCTGTCTCAAAAAAACAAAAACAAAAACAAAAACAAAAAAGGAAAAGAAAATTCCAGAAATAATTCATAAGATTTAAGTATTCTGGGTATTATGATGAAATTCATGCTGTCCTGTGTCGCCCAGGATGTGAATAGTCCCCTTTGTCCAGTGTATCCACACTGTATGTGCTACCAGCCCATTAGTCACTTAGTAGACTTCTTGGCTGTCAGACCTACTTTTGTTCTACTTGGGATAATCCTGTTTTACTTAATAATGGTCCCTCAAACACAAGAGTAGTGTTGTAGAGTAGTGCAAAGAAGGTATCAGGGCATAGAACTTGGGAGGACAGATTAACTCTGGTACTACATGGTGAGACTGCAGGGCATATGAGATAAAAAATGCATATATAGGGTTTGGTACTATGGCTTTAGGTAACCACTGGGATCTTTGAGCATACTCTCTACTTTTAAGTGGGGACTACTGCTTTAGTTATTTATTTATACTGTATTATTTATTGCCCTCATTTGTACATGAGGACACTAAATTCAGTGTCTAAATAATTGGCTCTGGGTTTGGAGCCAGATTTCTTTCCCCAGCTGTCAGCCCCACAGGCCAGTCCTTCAACTTCTTTGCTCCATCATGTGTTCCTTCCTGTAGCTTTGCTCTATGGTGAAAGAATTTCCACACACGAGCTTTAGGCAGGGACCTGCCTCTGGATTTTCTCTCAGTTCCTGATCAGTGGCAGATCTGGGCTCAGCATTATACCCAGACTGCACCAATTTTTTTCTTTTTTTTTGTTGTGGTTTCCTACATATTATCATCTATGAAATCAAACTACAGTTGATTCTTATTATTCACGGTGGTTGTGTTCTATAAAGTTGTTGCAAACACTGAATTAGCAAATACTGACACATTATTCCTAGGCTCTAGGGGATATGAAGGGTTAGTCTAGGTTCCTGTCAGCCTCTTCTGCTCAAATGTTTTCATCAACTGGTCAATACATAACCTTGTTTTATGTTTCGATTTAATGACACCTTGTTTTATAAGAATACATGTGTGTGAGTATATATACATATGGATGTGTGTGTGTGTGTGTGTATGTCTGTGTATATATATATTTGGAGAGAGAAAGAGTTGATTCATTATATGGAGCTGAGCTCACAGCCAACAGCAGTATAGCTTCTATTTGAACAAAACTCAAGCATATTTTCTCTTTAAGTGTCTCTCCTTAAGGCCTTCTTGCACTCAAGATCCCGAGACTTAAACAGATAAGTCACTCAAGATCACTAGACTTAAACAGATAAATCACCAACAAAAAGCACAAAATGTGAAAAGAGTGACAGTAAATAGACCATGAAAGGGACATTTATGGTATGAAAATTGAGAGAAGAGTGTTGCCTTGCTCAGCCTCAACTGGGAACCTGTGCATTGAGTGTTGCAGATTTTTTACTTCTTTGCCCGGGTCCAAGGATGACCAGTGAACATAACAAGAATTAATTTTGGAGTTACAAGTACATTTTAGCAACTGGCAAATTGAAAAATGTAGAACCCACAAATGATTAGGGTCAACTCTATCCGATTCTCTGAAATATTATCCTCAATGTGCAGAACCTTTGTAATTTAATATTATACGGTTTTGGGACTTGCTTCTCCAGCAAGTGACTATTTTTCCCTTATTTTTAATCTTGTCATTATAAAAAAAATTAGAAAATACAGATTTACAAAATGAAAAGCACTTAAATCATTCAAATTCTACTAATCAGATTATGATTATTTACTTTGTAGTACGTATCTTTCCAGTCTTTTATCTGTGCAAATGTATATTTGTTATTTGTACTTTCACACTTTATGTATTTATGTAAATTTACATGTTTAAAACAAAAATAGTGCTACGCTCTACTTATTGTTAATATTACCTACATTTTGTAGTTCCTTATTGCTGGAGCCAGAAGTAAGATGCAGGAATGAGTGATGCAGGATGAGGGTAGATGGGTAAGTTGGGGGATAGAAAATGAAGGGATGTCAGGGCTTGGAACTGTATCCTGATGGGGGCCATTGATTGTTCCAAACAGGGATACTCCATAGTGAGACCATGGTAGCTGAGGACTCGTGGAAAGGGACTAGAGCCACACTGACCAACATGATAACTGCTATTTGCCATATGTGGCTGTGGAGCCCTCTGAAACGTGTCTGGTCCTGATTGAGGTGCACTGTGTTCAGTGTATACCAGTTACCAAAATGTAGTGTGAAAAAAACCAACATGAAATATGTCATCCATAATTTTTATATCAGTTACATGTTGGAATAATAATCTTAAAAATATTGGGCTAAATTAAATATCATATTAAGACTAATTTCATGTTTCTTTCTAATTTTTAGTGTGGCTATTAAAGGTATTTAAAATTGCATAGATTTCTGTGAACCAGAGGGGGAAAAAAGGGATGAAAAGGGCTACCCCAGGGGACAGGGGTTGGTGATGGGAAGGAGGGAGTAGGTTTGAGAAATATTAGGGTCTATGATTGATGTCTGTGTCTCAGCTTTGAAAGTGTCTACCGAGGAAAGAATTAATGGCACTGAAGTATGTAGCCAGTCTTGTCAAGGGAGGGATTAGTTTTTGAGGCAGTGAGGGCAGCTGTGTTAGTCAGCTTTCCATTACTGTGACAAAATATCAGAGAAAGCAACACGAAGAAGAAAAGGTTTATTTGGGCTCTTGGTTTTAGTCCATAGTCAGCTGTTTCCAATGCAGTGGGCCTGAGATAAGGCAGAACCTCGTGGCAGAAAGATGTGGTAGAGCAAGGATGTTAACCTCATGGCATCCAAGAAGTAGAGAGGGAAGGGAGCCAGGAAGAAAATACACCCTTGGAGATTATGATTTCTCCCATGAGTCTCCAGCTCCTGACAGCTTGTTCTGCTAGGAACTCTGAACATGGCTGCACTGGGGGCCAACCCCTCAATTTTTGAGTCTCCGGAGAACAATTACTATGAAACCATGAGAGCAGGTGAAAGCAGAGAGGTGTTGCACTGTCTAGTTGCTTGAGGGAAGCTGCAGAGAGGTTGGTTTATGCCTAAGAAGGATCTGTGAGTCATCAGCAAATGCAGCCCTGAGAGAGAATGACAGTCCCAGAGGGTGTGGGAAGAGAGGAGTTGGCCTGGAGGGAGAATTTTGGGAGGCACCAGTAGGAACTGGGGGACAGGACAGCAAAGAATCAAAGGCCAAGGAAAGCTGCTTCAGAGATGAGATAAGCAGAGATGTGAACGTGAACTATAAGAAAAGCCTGCAAAGTACATCTTACATTTGTCAGTTTAAGAAATCTTTATTAAGAAATGTCTATACTTTATTATTGTCAATTATGATACTTAATGTTATACTGTGTTTACTTTGTGTGAGGCATGGCACTACAGATTTCAGACAGCAGCTCTGCAGGGAACCTATTTATTGTAGTGCCGATTTTCCAGATGTGAATACTGAGGTCAGAGCCCTTTTATCAGTGCACCTGTAAACTCTAACCTAACACTGTCTGACTCCAGCCCCCACAGCCTGATCAAAACTATCTGACAACCCTTAGATTTGCTCTGGCAATAAATGGGTAACTGTCTTGAGTTTCTCAGATCACTAAAAAAAAAACAAAACCAACCAAAAGATCTACCCTTCTTTTCGTGCTGGTTTTGAGGGAGCCTCGGTGATGGATGGCAAGTTGTGGAGAATTCTGCATTCCAGGGGACTGAGATCAGTGCATGGGCTGTGTGGCACTGACTTTCCAGGCTCAGGCTCTGCTTCCTGCACACACCATTGGTGTGGATGAGTCTCCACTTCTGAGCACCTCTAATTCTGGAGGGTACGGGCCCCCTTGTTTTTCTGCTTCCTATGATTTCTGCCAGTATGGAGTCCCTGGGACCCCAGGCAAGGGGTTCCTGTTGTCCACTGCCCTGGGCCAGGTCAGGCTCCGCGGTGAGGAATGCCCACCCCCATCCCAGCCCTTCCCAGACTCATGCCTGAGGTTTTACTGTGTTCGTCCACTTCCTTACATGGCAGCAGTGCTTGCCGGTCTCAGCCGGAGTGAGTGCCTGCAGCAGGAGGTTGTTTCCCCACCGCTGACAGACACCCCTGGCTCACATTTAAAAACCATCTTGGTTGAAAAATTCAGGTTTTAACCACCCATGTCTGCAAAATGAGAACTTGGGCACCTCACAGAGAGAACAAGAAGACATTGCAGTTTAGTTCTGAGTGCTGCATGCGGAGCTTACAACACTTATCTTCAACTTTGTGTTTTAGAACGATCTGGTGGTATGAATGATAAGCTCTTCAATCTTAAAAATAGGTAACGAGGCTTCTGGGAGCCGGAGATACACTTTCTAAACATATGTGTGTGTGTTAACATATATTAGCATACATACACATTTCTCCCTGATTTGCTAAAAAGAAAAAATCTGGGATGCTCAGCCAAAATGCATTGCTCAGATGAAATGAAATGTTTAAACCAGCCCAGATGCGGGCCTTAGATACAGAGCCACAATCTTAACAGGTATAGGCCATGAAATTGCCCTTGTAGAATTTGAACTTCTCTGAAGTAACAGTTGATAGTAAAAGATTCTAAAGTAGTTTGGGGAGATAATGTGAATTTCTTAAGAGAGCGATCTTATACTGGTTTGATGCATAATTTCTGGTGCTCTGGTGCTGGACTCTTTACAGTATTGTCTGTTTTTTTTCTTCTGCTACCACCTTGGGTACAGTTCTCGGATATGTCCCTGAATTTTCTTCCTTGTGTAGTAATTAGTGGTGATCTCTGAGTTTCCTTAGAATAGATTATGAATTATTTTAAAGTCAACATTCAAGATTTTAAAATTCTCGAAGTACGTGCCAAATGCCGGTTTGCTTTTGGGTACTGGATGAGGGGGTGAAAAGACTCCTGCTAGCCTGACAGATTGCCCACCCACCCTTCCCCCAAACACCAGAATCAGTTCTTACCGTAGATAAGATCTTGCTCTTAAAAAGAAAATGATACCTTCTAGGCCTTTTCCATCATGATTTATTTTGAGCTAAAAATAGCAATTCTTAAACTGCATCTCCGCACACACTCCCTTCCCCCACCGGCTCCTTCTCTTTAATTGTATAAAAAGATTTTAAAATTCTTCCTTGATTCTTTTTTTGCCTCTGGGGAAAAGGGGAGAACCAGCACCCGCTTTATTGCCAGCATCAGTGATGTTGATCTGAATTCCTTCTCTTGCTCCTTTGCTAGTTAAAAGATTCCCTGCTGTGACAGATGGATGTGGATTCAGAGGGCATTGAATTTGTAAGGTGGATAGGACTACCTTCTGAGTTAAAGGGCCTCTTTTAAGCAACTTTTCTCCGTTTTTTTTTTTTTTGTTTTTGTTTTTGTTTTTTTAATGATTTCTCAAGATCGGGACTGTTGTCAACCGACTGTTTTGCCTCCAGGCGGGACCAGTACTTGGGGCAAATTACTACTGGCTGTTGGGCCTCTGCATTATTCCCCCCAGGAGCTGCTGGCCAAATGGCTCTTATCACAGGGTGTCCCTTCTGGGTGCTGGGGCAAAAGCTGGGCCATGTCTGTCTGCACCAGCCCCAGTGGGGCAGTTGTAACCCAGCTGGCTGAGTCCAGGAACTTGCCAAAGGGTTAGAGGCCTTCCCTTGGTGATCCCTCTTCACTTGGGGGAGGGCAGTGGGGCCTTAGGCTGGTGGAGGGAAGAGGAGTATATTTTCTGCTCACGCTGTTTCCTGCTTTTCCTAGATGTGGATTTAGCACCATTGTAGGGAATACAGCTCTCAACTACAGAGTAGAGGAGAGAGGCAGGGAATGGTGTGTGTTGGGACTCAGTTCTGTTAGGTTTACCTCAGAGCTTATTCCAAATCACACATCAGGTCACCACCTTTCTACCCTGGCTGATAGAGTCTCCTGGGGAGATTTTACTAGTTGTTCACTATTATGTCCCCAGCAGAGAGCACAGTGCCTGGCACTGTACAGTTATATGCATAATTACCACAAGTCAGTTAAATGCTGGGGAACCTGCTACTACTGTGTCTGCCCATAATGCTTAGGAAAGTAAGTGCAGTCTCTTAGTCATTCATATACAGTCCATTTCAGATAAACATCCATGAGTACCCTTCACACTCCTGAGCTCCAGTGGTCCTGATGATTTTCTGTACTAATGTGATTTTGAAGTCACTTACTGTATGCTCTAGTGCTTCCTGATCTAGAATGGTCACATAAATGAAGGGATGCTGTGAATAAATAATTATAACACACATATGAACTCCTCTTTTGCGAGTGTTTTGAGCTGGTGTGGCTGCCTTGATGTCCTGAATTGATTCAAAACATTTCCCTTTTATAGTCATTTTGACTTTGGGGAAGAGCCAGAAGTTGCAAGGTGCCAGATCCAGTGAATAAGGTGGATGAGGGCACACTGTAATGTTTATATGAGTCTGCTTTTCCATTGGATGGCACTTGGCATCAGTCTTCACCATATTTTTTATCACACTTCATAAAGATGTTTACAAAAGGGGACTTCCAGGACTGCTTCAGAAAGTGTCAACTATGATGGGATAAGGGTGTTTGAAGTGAGGGAGAATATTTCAAATAGAATTAATGGCAGTGTGTCTTTTACCATAAAACATTTTAAATTTTAAGCATTTACTGTATATTTTGACCATACAGCTTTATTGAGTATGCTCTTTGTCAGTTAAGTGGCTTGCATGTATTAACACATCCTCACATAGCCCTTTGAGTGAATTACTGTTGGACTGAGTAGTCTTGTCAGTCATGCTGCCCAATGTTTGAGCCAGGATTTGAAGTCTGACCCTGGAGCTATGCCAATTGCCTAACACTTGACTGAGGTGGTGATTTAGAGGCTCTTTACATGTGCTGCCTCACTTAATTCTCAGGAGAACTAATGAGTTGGAATCATTACCCCTACTTTACAGAGAAGAAAACTGAGGGCCAGAGACATTAAAAGATGTATCCACCAAGAGAGTGAGCGGCAGAATCACCTGGTCTGTTGGTCTTCCCTCTAAAGCCCATGCTTTTTCCCTGGGCATTAATTAACGTATCTGACGGAATGCATGGCATTGGGCACATTTGGGAAGCAAATATAGTCTGTCTTTTTGCAGGAATTTCTCAGCAACAGTGGTAGTGGGAAAAAGGACAGCTTTGATATTTAGTATAACAACCATAGACTCTTCCAAAAGTGAATTCAGAAAAGTGCGCCAAATTCTCACTTCTCCGAAAAGGGCTGCTGTGGTTGGGATGTCCTCCTCCAAAGGTTCACGTGCTGGTGGCTGAGTCCCCAGTGTGACAGAACTAAGAGGTAGTGGAATCCTTAAGAGGTAGGGCCTGATGGAAGATAATTAAGTCATGAGGGCCTCAGAGACGGCTCCATATACTTGGCCACTTCTATATGTGGCCAGTTCCCTTTCTGCTTCTCTGCTACGTCGTAATATGGAGAGGTATATGTGGGGAAGTGTATCTCATCAGAGGCTGGACAGATGGGCCTGCCTGATCTTGGACTTTCACCCTTGAAAACTAAGAGCTGAATAAACCTTTTATGAAATACCCAGCATCAGGTATTTTGTCATGGTCTTCTGAACTTTTAGGCACCTAAAATCCATCAATCCCTTGTCTTTAAGATAATCCAGTTCCTCCAACACACACACACACACACACACACACACACACACCATCTCTCCTACCTCGAGGTAGTCTCTGACTGCAAAGAAAGAGCCCTTTGAGCAGTCTACAGGGTAAAAACAGCCAAGGTCCCAGGATCCCAAGGACTTTTCCAGCCTGTGGTTTACTGGCTTAACCTAAAGAGCTCCTAACTGGCTGATCAGCTTTGAAAATTAGCATTTCTATAAATGGGCAGAATTGACCTGGGGGTTCTCTCTCTCTCTCTCTCTCTCTCTCTCTCTCTCTCTCTCTGTGTGTGTGTGTGTGTGTGTGTGTGTATGAGAGAGGGAGCACAGTGGTAGCAAGCAGGAGAGGGCTACTCTATCCCCATGGAAAGATGTGTCAGGATAGCTGTTTAGGTTATTGCTATAGTTGTCAGCCCTTCCACTGGACCTGAGATTAAAGATATAAAACAACCACATCCTTAATATCCATTGACTTTTCAGGGTTTAACTGTAATCTGGAAAACTCTTGTGTATTTCCCAAGGTTCCTTTAAAGGCCCACTTGGGACTGTAGAGCAAATGATAGAACAGAAAGTTTTAAATACCTGTTGTCACCTAAATGCATGAACCACATGGGGAATTTCCACCCAGGCCTTGGTGTGCTTATGAAACATAGAGTTAATCTTTTCTTCCCAAAGAAGCATGCTGTCTTTCTATTTTTCTGGATGCAGACTTCCCTTTTAGTGAATCTTCTATTTTCTAACCTGTGTGGAGACAGAGGACTACAAAGCAGTTTCTTGAGTCTGACGTCTGTCCTGTGTAAACCCGGTATAAGTGCCAGTCAGGAGCTGACAGGAAGTGGTAGGCCAGGGGCACCCTGACATCCTTCTCCAGGGAGAAGCCATTGTGGGACCTGAGTCTTCTGGAGATCCTTACAAGATGTGAAATCTCCTGATGTCTGAGCATTGTCAACTAATTCGAATTAAAAATATTGTATTAGCCAAATGCCATGTATAAGAGCCCTGTTTGTCCCTAGGCCTATGGAGACTCTTGAAAATAGGCAAGAAAGTTTATGCTAACTGTAGGATGATTTAAGCAGCCATTGAAAAGTTTTTAATAGAGGTATGAGATGCTGGTTGTAGTATTAAGAAAATTACTCTGGCACAATTTTGTTGGAAGAATTAGAAGAGGAAACACTAGCCTGGGAGGCTAATGAGGGCATGGGCAAGGGTGGTGACCACGTGTAGGTCTTGTCACAGGTATAAGACCTCAGGCTTGAGAGACATTTAATTGAACTTTTAAAAATTTTATTTAGGGTTTTGTTTTGTTTTATTTTGGGACAGGATCTTACTATGTAGTTCAGGCTGGCCTTGAACTCTCTGGGTAACCCAGGCTGGCCTCGAATTTGCAGTGATCCTCCTGCATCAGCCTCCCAAGTTCTGAGATTACAGGTATGAATCTCCACCCCAGATTAAGACACTTTAAAAATAATGACTGCACATGTGTAAATACTGAATAGTTTCTCTGGTGTGAAAAACTATAATAGTACTCAAGATCCTAATGGGACAATTAACAATGTGAAATAGGAAGAAAAGGTCTAAAGGTGTAGGGAAAGTGGGAAGGGTAGAGGAAGGGGAATAAGGGAAAAGAAAAAAATGTGATAAAATGAAAAAATGGAATTAAAGTGTTGTAAATGGGGAGGGAGGAGGGGGTGAAGGGAGGGCAGGGACAAGGGGAAAAAATGAGAAGCAAGACCTGTCATGTAAAGGTACAAGATCCCGGTAATGAATGTAAACTGTACTGTATACCTAGAATGTACCAATAAACTCAATAAAAAGAAAAAAAAGACTGTGATTTTCCATACTAATGACTGGCATGGTGTTGCTTATTAAGACATTGAGACAGCCATTCCTAGAGCTCTTCTCTGGTAAGCCCTTTGGACGTTTGACTCCATTTTAGAAAAATCCATTACCATTTTGCACCCAGTTTTCTCCTCCTGGTATTTTTCACAGTTGGTGAATGATTTGTTATTGCTGGTTTCCAATGTTTTTCCCTCTCATGGCCCTTGCCTAAAAGAAAACACTGACCTCATTGGCCATAATTTATACATTTTTTTGATCTCCACCCAAGCTTTCTAGATTTTTCTATTGGTTTCATTTCTAAGAGTGAAGAGTAGGAATGCACTGGGAATCCCCAAAGAAAGCTTGGTATTTTTGAGGTGAAAATGAGAGAAGAGGTTTCCTCTTCCATTCTCACCATAGCAAATGGCTTCCATGACATGCACAGGGACTTTTTCAGAACTGCATAATTTGCCAGAGAGGGAAGAAAAAAAGGCTGTGAACATTTTTGGCTATTTGTAACAAACAGACAAATCTACCATGCTTTTGGCTCTTTGCCATCTGTTTAACTGAAGGAGCCCACCTATTGCTCAAAGCAGGATTTCTGGTCCAAGCAGTGAACAGGTGAGGAAAGTTACTGTTTTCACAAGAATGCAAACCAAAGCCTTTGCTGCTTGTGGTGGTGGTGGGGGGAAACTTTGGAGGTAGCCCCAGTACAAGGAATAGTGGTATAAACTTTAAGCTTTGCAGTTGGAAGTGTGTTTGATCACCATGGAGCTTGGGGCTACGAATAAGAACATGAGCTACATAGTTGGAGGTGACTCTCTTCATGGAAGTTTAAAGTTATGTAGTGATATTTAAATATATGGGTAATATTTAAATATATGTGTCCACTCTGTGTGTGTGTGTTTATTGCACGAATGTCTGTGAGAAGAATTGTTGAGCTGAGTTGACTTGCCATTTTTCTCCTTCCTCTACTCCCAGGCAACCACTAATCTAGTTTTTGTCCGTGTGAATTTAACTCCTCTAAGAACATGGTATAAGTGAAGTCATATAGCATCTGCCTTTCCATATCTGGCTTACTTCATGTAGCAGTATCTTCAAAAGTCCATCTACAATGTTCAGCATGTGTCAGAGTTTTCTTCTCTTGTAAGGCTGGGTAATATTACATTGTATGCATAAAGTACATTTCACTTATATGTTCTTTTGATAGGACCTTCATTGATAGGAATTTTAAGGTTCCTTTGAAATTTTGTGACTGTTATGAATCTCCGATTTTCCTCTGTAACGTCATTGTTTTCTGTCCTTAAAGTAGGACTGGCAGTTATGGATTCTTTAAGGGATAATAATTTAAAATTTGTTACTAATGTTCTTTTGAAGAAAGGTCTATGATTTAATGACAAGGTATTGTTACTTTTCAATGTCTGAAGGCTAGACAGAGTACCTTAGGAGGAGATATATAAGCTGTAGAGAGCAGACTTGTGAGGAGGGCGGGACCTTGCCTAAAACTTCTTGCCTGGAAATCATTTGGGACAACGATGGCAAACCTTTTAGAGCTTTCAGTGATACAAACAGCCTGCTGAGGCACACACGCCATACATTCCCCATCACTGCCTTCCCGTTGTGATCTCAGCACGCCTGGCCGGTAGATCTCTGTGGAACTTTCATTTTCTGTGACTTTTCTTGACAGAGCTTGAACTTGGATAATTAATACACCTGGGAGTGGATTGTTCTCTGGGCAACTTCGTGCAGGACAAGTACCTCATTTGAGAGATTTAAAATCCACAAACATTTTAGTCAGGAGAGAATTATGATGCCTGAGAAGGAGCTAACCCTAATATTTACCTTCAGAAATTGACAGGTTATTTTAGAACAGTGAAGTATGTCGGTGGAGGAAAAGGAAGAAGAGGTCTAGCGCTTGCCTACCCCGCAGTAAATCCACGGAGGCGCACACGTGCTATGGATTTATGGCTGTACCATGGAATCCTGTTTTTAAGGTTCTGAAAAGTCCCCTGGGCTTTTGTCAAATGAGACAAGCTGTGAGGAGCCAATCCTGAGTAGTAAGGGGATTGGTCTGGGTGAGTCTTCACGAAGGAAGCGGTCTTTAACCTCAGCAGACCCGATTTTCAGCAGACCTGTTACACTGTGAAGTAGTCCCAGACTTACTTTCCTTTTTTTTAAACCAAAAATCAATTGGGATGTTTTTACTTTTTCAGAAAAAATATTGGATGACTGTAGAAAACTAGAAAATTATATATATGGAAAAGTTATCTGTAGACCCTCCTACCTAGAGATAATTGATGTACTTACTTCACAAAGCAACCTTATCTTTTTTGGATGTACCCATAAGTTTAGAGTATATTTTGATCAAGATTCTATGTAAGAATATATTCTCCTGAAAGATGATCTCACCTATATAATATTCCTATCATATATACATACCATAGTTTATTTAATATTTCTCTATTACGAGAAATGGAGGCCAGTTTCAAACACTGCTATAATAATCAGTGCTTTTAAACTTGTTTTTATACACACTTTGTTCCTGCCTTTTATTGTTTCCTTAGAATAAATTTCTAGGAGAAGATTTTCTGTGTCAGAAATTCTATTATGTCCTTAGTTTTGGTATACCTTTCATTTGTTTTATCCTCAGTTTCATCTTCTTTTTCAGTCTCGGGATGTCTTTTTCTCTTATTAGTCCTCTCAAGAATTTGTTCTGTTATATTTGTCTTTTGCTTGTTTTTTGAGGTGCTGGGACTTGAACCCAGGCCTTATACACGCTAGCCAAGTGCTCTACACTGAGATACAATCTCCAGCCCCTGCATTTTACTTTTTCCTTAGAGTTCCTCATTTTATCTGCATGTTTTTAAAAAGTTGACCTACAAACAAGCAAAGTTGTACATTTTCTACATTTTTCTTCTGTATCCAGTGATCTACTCTTTTATGTCTTAAACACAACATTTTGCTGTTGTATTGCAAACTATTTCTCGTAGCTTCCTACTATCCCGTTTATTTGTCCTTAAATTTAAAAAACTTGCCCAGAGACAGGGCATGTACCTTCTGCTTAGTTCTCCTCTCTGCCTCATTGCCAACAGACTCTCCTTTCAGATCTTGGCTTTGTTAGTATAAATTATGTCATGACTTCAGCCCTTCTGTTTCTCCATGGTAGTGGGGAAGACACATCCCAGTAAGGAGTGTCTGTGTTCTCTTTCTTCTCTGTCTATGTGAACTGCTGAGGCAGGGGCAGTATGTGCTTGGGGCTTTTTCTTGGCTCAGCCTTCATGCGAGCTGTAAGCTGTGACTGTGGCCAGACATGTTTGAAACATCAGGGCAACTCTTGCCACTGACCTATAGATGCCATATCACTACTCTGGGATTTCTCATCCCATGCTTTTCACATATTACCTTTTTTTTTTTTGGTACCAGGGATTCAACTCAGCTCTGGACCTTGTGTCTGCAAGGCAGGCGGTGGAACCACTGAGCTAAATCCCTAGTTTTTTAAATATTGCTTTCTAAAGCAGTGATACAGGCCAAGTTAAGCACCTGCTCTTCCTCCCAGGACACTCTGGTCCTCTAGCATTTGTCCCTCCAGATCAGGGAGCATTAGTGGGGTTCTTCCAGGATCTCTGTCATTTATGCTGTATGTGCTGCTACTCCTGCCCAGCAGGGCAATTTCACATCTAGCCTGGTAGCCTTTAAAAATCTGGTCTCATGCTGGGCGTGGTGGCACATACCTGTAATCCCAGCACTTGGGAGGCTGAGGCAGGAGGATCGCTCTGGGTTTGAGACCAGCCTAGGCTACATACATGGTGAGTTCCAGGTCAGTCTCAACTACATAGTGAGACCTGTCTCAAAAAACAAACAAAACAAAAACAAAAACAAATCTGGTCTCCGCTACACTATTTATATCTAGCAGCAATTCTTTTTCCTTCCTTCATGTCCTTATACTAAGCATAAATCTTCTGGGTTATTATTTAGTGACGAGAGACCAGCCCAGAAGCCAGCGTGGATCCCTCTTGTTTTTTTCCACTGGGTGCAGCATTTTTCTTTCCTGTCTGGCCTGCTGTTAAGCACTGCTCTAGGCTGTGTGACTTCAAAGCCATTCTCCCAGAGGTAGCTAGCTGTCCTTAAACTAAAACTAAAACGAGAAACATTTCTGAGCTCTTTATAAAATAATAATAATAATAACAATAATAATAAAAATACCCTGTGAATTCTCTGCTTTTCATGTGGTTCTCTGGCGCTCCCCTGACAGTGTGTACTGTTGTGGGTTGCCAGCTCTTACTCCTTTGATGTCTGTCTCCAGGATACCTCCCTGGAATCTGTGCGGAGAAGAGTGAAATTATCTGGTGTGAGTGTGTGTTTTGGGGGGTAGTGGTGAGACCCCCAGTAACTTTGGGGATGTGTTCAGAAGGAAGTAAGCTTGAAAGGACGATACACCCTGGTTGGACATATGTGCTTCGCAGTTATGGAGACTGTATCAGTTTTTCTTTCCATTTTATCCTCCATCCACATTTGTTCCTTTAGTTTTCATTGCGTAGTGATCATTGCCTGGAGATCGGCTGGAGTTCTCCTTGTTTCCTGAGTTCTTCAAAGCAGGCACGTGGGGCATGTGTTGGCAGCTGATTCCTTCTGTTTGCTTTGGCTGTTTTCCTCTTGGAATGCCTGGGCTCTTCTTAATAGCTGTGCCTCTCTTTGCTTTTTTTCCTCTTAAAAAAAATTTTTTTTTGTGTGTGTGTTATAGAGAATGTGAAATACAGATTAAGTATCCTTTACTCAAAACACTCAGGACTAGAAGTGTTTTAGATTTCAGAGTGTTTTGGATCTTGGAATATTTGCATGAATTTAACTGACTGAGCTGACCTAATCTAAAAATCTGAAATCTGAAACACTGCAAAATCTGAACTTTGCCTAGAAGAAGATGCTTATAAGGTTTCACATTTTTGGATTAGAGATGCTTAACCTGAATACAAAAGTAGACATTAATATCATCGACCCCTGTAGTCTCATCATCCAGCTGTAACATGATCAATGCAGCCAACCTTGTTTCATCTGTACCTGCTCCCAAGCTACTTCCCCTCTATTTGAAGCAAATCCCAGATACCATGTCATTTCAGTCATACATATTTAAAAGTATATTGATAAAAGATAAGGATTTGAAAAATAATCAATAGTATTATCACAAACCCAAATTAATAAATCCTTCCTGTCATGAAATACCCATTGTTCAAATAGCCCATATCGTATTTTAACCTGTTTTTTTGTATACATTGAAGGTGTATCTAATATTTTGATATACATCTATATAGTGAAATGGTTACTTCAGTCAAGAAAATTATTCCATCAATCACTTTCCATAGTCATTCTTTTTTTTCTGATTCAAAATTACATATAAATCTTGATTAATATATAGATCTTGATTAATCTGAAGCTTTCTTTTGTTTAAATGTTCACCAGGCACAAGACTAGAGAGTTGTAATTAAACCTCACATCAAGCAGCAAAGGGAATTGAGTGAATGGCAGCCCGTCTAGGACACTTGGCAAGCTACACAAGTATCAAAGAACCTAAGGCAGACTGTCACCCAGATGGTGACTGGTACTCTGCTAGAAACCTCCTCCAGCCCCATGTTTGGAATGCTGGGCTCCTTCTCTCCTTTGGGCTGGGAGCCTCTGGAATCCAAATACAGTTTCCTCATCAACTTTAAGTCTTTGGGGTTACGAAAGATTTTTATTAGACATGTTTTTAGAGGACTGGGAATGTAGCTTAGTGCTAGAGTGTGTGCCAGCATGCAGGAGGTCCTGGGTTCAATCCTAGCATCAAAAAAAATTGTGCCCAATTAA
This sequence comes from Fukomys damarensis, assembly GCF_012274545.1. NCBI lineage: Eukaryota > Metazoa > Chordata > Mammalia > Rodentia > Bathyergidae > Fukomys > Fukomys damarensis. Next base: position 16,053,851 of record NW_022900925.1, on the reverse strand, counting down.
AGCCTTTAAAATGTTATTACTAGTTGATCTCAGTGGAACATGCTGTAACCCCAGCTATTTGGGAGGTGGAGGCAGGAGGATCATGAGTTTGAGGCCAGAATGGGCCGCTTAGCAATACCTTGTCTCAAAATAAAAGGGGCTAAGGATGTAGCTCAGTGGGAAAGTGCTTGTCTAGTATACACAAGGCCCTGAGTTTGATCCCCAGTACTGCCAAGAGTAAATAAAGATTATTCCTTTTTTGTTTGTTTGTTTAAAAATTTACCTAGCTCTATGTAGTTAACACTGTTTTAAGTGCTTATAAATATTAGCTCCTTTAATTCTTGTACCATCCCTTCAAGACAAGCTTTCAGTTACTAGAGGTAAAGGCCTACTTCTGCTTGCATCATCTGTCCTCTGAAGGGTAGCTGGCGTGTGTCTGTGCTACTCACAGCCTCTGAATCAAAGACTTGCAGCAGGCCCCCACAGTGCGTGCCATTCATGAGAGAGGGATAGCTAAAGCCATCTGCTAGAGCTCTTTCTGTCTCTTATCTCAGTGGATTTTATGAGAGGACCCAAGTCTTGCATTTTCTGGGATACTCCCAGTTTTATAGAATTGTTAACTTTATCAGTAAAGGTGAGGCCACAAGAACAAATGTTATTCATGACATATGTTATAAATAAAGGTATAACAAAAAATGCCTTACAAAGTTTTTCGTATGTATTTGCCATTTATAAAAAGAATCCATCACAAAGGCACAGGTTCTGATAACTGGTTCAGCCCATGCGCTGGTACCTGACTGATGTTTTGTTATACCTGGGATAAGTCCTTCTTTCCTAACTGTTTGCATAGCCAGGATTTGACGCCCAGGAAGGATGCAGGCCTCACACATTCACATCTATCCCTGCTGCTCCTCACCTGTGTCTTTCAGGTAGGTCTGTTTCTTCCAAAGCAGTGTACTGTCTTCAGGTTGCTTTAGGGACCACAGGGTGTGGAAGGAGACAGTTGTTGGGCCACACCACGGCAGTGGTGGGCATGTCCATTCAAAGGAAGGGGCTCTACCTGAGGCCCATGCTGGCCTTCGTTGTGCACAGTGCACAAGCCACGTGTAAGGGCTGCACTTACCATGTGTGCAGTTTCTTACCAGGGCACTGATATCTACAGTGCCTCAGAGGATGGCCCAAAAAAAGAACAAACCAAAGCCAAAAGGCTTTCACTGTGGAGGAAACTGTTGGCATAATGAAAGGCGATCACTTTAGCCATGCCCTCTGCTGACCATTATTCACATAGCACACCGAATCAGACTTTATTGTGACTTCTATAGTAGGTTGAATGTGTGTAGGATGCTGGTGCTACAGAGACTTCAGCCGGTCTTTGGAGGAAGATTAAGTAAAGTAGGGTCAGGATAAAGGATAGTGTGGCTTCATGGCGAGTTTTATTTGGGGTAACTTTGAAGTATATCACTAGCATGTCGTGGCATATTGTAGCATGGAATGAAGGGTGGCTTTGTTCTGAAGGATTGCAACAATCAATACTTTCATTAAAGTCAGTCATGGTGGTAAAGGCCTATATGGACTTGGAAAGCCAAGCAGGAGGATCCTGAGTTTGAGGCCAGTCTGGGCTACATAGTGAATTCAAGGCCAGTTGAGACTTACATAGTGAAACACTGTCAGAAAACCAAAAACCAGACCAAAACAAACAAACAACAACAACAGCAGCAAACCCCACATTAGTAGCAGCCTGTCCTAGAGCTGTCAGAGAAAGCTCCTTCTGTTAGTCATGGTTGTGTGCTTCAGAGCTCCGAGTCTTGGGCACAGTAAATGCTTAGTAAATATTCAGCAGATCCTGAAGCTGGTATCTTGTCCTTTTCTTATACCTTACTAGGTCTTCTTTAAACATTATTACTTTTTGTTATTTGGGTTCCTCCTATTTTTGCTTTGGCCAGGAGGTTCAAGGGCTCTCCAAGCTTTGCCACACCCTGACCTGATTTTATAGTTCTCAGGTGCCAACAGTTGTTCTTACCCAAATCTCACAGCTCGATTGGCTACCTAAGAAATAGCCACTGGTTTGTCCTTGCCTAGACAGTGTAACCCATCGATGTCTCCCCTGCCCCTGCTTCTCATTCTCAAGCCCAGGGGGTTTCTGGCTGACACATAGAGCACGTAATATGGGAGAGGTGCTGACTTTTTGCCAGAGAATCCCCAGAAACTTTGGAGGTGGGGTGGAGTCCTGCAGTGGTTTTAAAGAGCGCAGCGGAATGATGCAATAATGAGTGGCAGCAAATGAATACTCTGTCCAACTTGTGAGTCCACTTGGAATCGAGTTAGAAGAATGTGCTTGCTTGGATTGGAATTCGTCCAGACGTGAGATTTTATTGACTGTGAGCCACTAATTCAAAGACTTTTCTAGCAGTTAGCCCAGGCTTTCTTCTTACTGTACTTCCTCAATTTCTCATAGTCTACATTTATGACTTTTATAATTAAAGTTCCAAATAAAATAGCTACATAAAAATTAATTAAAGCTTGAGAATATCGCATTGCTTGTTAAATTGCACTGTAAGGCCTGCACACCCATATTCCCCATCTGTTTATTTTTCAACTAATAAAGGGCAGAGGATGTTTGTGCTTGAGGCTTGAGGACCTTGGCTGCCTGTGTTGGGATCTGTGATTTTGGTCCAAATTGATAGTGTTCTGGTATTTGTGGAAGCTTTTATTTATTTATTTTATAAAAACCATCTTAAATGAAGGCATATTTTCTAAAACTGACCGCACAGAGTTCAGGATAAACAGCTTGCTAATAAGAGCTTTATGAATAATAGGGATATAGATTTACTGCAGGAGTCTTGAGTATTTTTTAAAGACATTGTTTTACGTTAGTGGGAGGCACAGATGAAAAGAGGAGTTTGAAGATAAGCCCTGTGAGTAATTTTACATTGCAGTGAGGAGTTAAGATGGATGGGATTTTTTTCGGCATTCACCCGTGGTCCTGATGCAAAAGGTGTATCCAAGCAGAAGGCTGCAGGGGACTCTTCAGCAGTAGAGGGGCCTTCGATTTGGCTGGGATTTGGGAATTGAGCATGTAGTGAGTCTAATATTATAAAATCAGTTCTTACCCTTCCCCCATCCTTCTCCTTAAAGCTTTTCTGTCCCTCTCACAATGTGGGCATCAAGCCTCTTTCCCTCTTTGCTTTTGTGCTTTGTGAGCAGTCATTTAATTTACTTCTTAGCTGCTTATCTTTTTATTAATCGGATTTTCTCCCTTGACGAAACTCTTTTCCCAGAGGCCTTGCCTCTGTCTCACGATGCAAGTTTACCAGTTAGAGTAGCTCTGTGCTCAGATACAAACCTCAGCTGCTATAAATGGTAACCGCAAACCTGGACTGTGAAACTTTATCAGAAAACCAGAATACCTATTAAGTTGTGGTTGGTTGTATTGTTTCTTGGTCCCAGTGGCACCAGGGGTGAGACACTAAATAATGTTGAAGACTGAACCTGGCTGCCTCATCTCTAATTTCCTTTGTAATCTTGGGTGATTCAAATCAGTTGTAAGAAAATTTTTACTGAGCTTGAACAACTAGCCTTCTTGGGTCTGTTTCTTCATCTCTACAAGGAGTTAGTTGAATAACTTCTATGTTCTCTTCAGCTCCAGAATTTTATGGGCAAATCAGGCAGTTGTTTAAATTTAGATGCAGTTGGAGAATGCTTAGACTTTCTAAGAAACTATAGTGAACTGGTTGACTTGAAATAAATAATTCAAAGAAATAACATGAGATCCAGTCTAGTAAATACATGGTATAGTAATACTATTGATAATAGCCACATTTAATAAATACTTATTACATGTAAGACATTATTCTGATTTTTCCATTTATTTAGTCTGTATAACTATACAAAGTAAGTGCAGTTATTAGATTCATATTATAATGCAGAAACTGAGGGAGCAGGGAGGTTAAATGACTTTTGTAAGATTACAAAAGTTGGAGTTGGACATGGTGCCACACACTTGTAATCTTAGCACTTAAGGAGCTGAGGCAGGAGAATTGCAAGTGTGAATCCCATCTGGGCAACTTAGTGAGAACTCCGTCTCAAAAAATGAAAAAAGGGCTGGGGATGTAGTTTGAAATAAAAAAAAGATTACAAATTGGAGAGTGATGTAGCTGTGATTTCAATCTAGCCTAACTAAACTCTCCACTATTATACGTACTACCACTAAAATTCCCTAATATGAATGAATCACTGGATTAGTCAGAGTTCTCCAGAGAAACAGAATCAACAGGAGATTGGATGGATGGGTGGATAAATGGATGGATGGATGGATGGATGAAGAGAACTGGCTCTCTTGGTTTTGGAGGCTTAAAAGGCCCATGACAAGCTGTCTGCAAGCTGGAGACCCTGAGATACTGGTAGATGCCTTAGTCCAAATCTGAAAGCCTCAGAACTAGACACAAATCTGGAAGCTGAAGGTGCAAATCTGTCTGAGACCAGATGCCTGAGAATCTGATAGGCCACTGGTATAAGTCTTGGAGTCCAAAGTCTGGAGAGTCTGAAGTTCTGATGTCCAAAGGACAGGAGGACAAGAGTGTGTCCTAGCTCCAGGAAAGAGAGATAATTTTTTTCTTTCTGTTTTTGTTTGTTTGTTTGTTCTATCCAGGCCCCCAGTAGATTTGATAGTATCTACCTGCATTGAGAGAAGACCTTCCCCACTCAGTCCAGCAACTCACATGTCAGTCTCCTCTGGAAACCCAGGCACAGATGTCCCCAGAAATAATACTTCACCAGTTCTCTAGGTATTCCTTACTCCAGTCAGGGTGACACCTAAAATTAACATCATGGTTAGGGAGAGCCCCTCAGTGACTTCCTAGCCCTCAGGTCAGCTGGAAGAGTTTTGGCCTTCTTCTGGTTCCAGTGGATAAACCAGGGCCAACAAGAGGAAGTAACAGAAGGTTCATCTAAGTTCTTACCTTGTGAGTGGCAGGCAAGGATAAAGCCAACAGAACACAGTGTATTGTTTTTCTCAAGAAAGGAGGGTATAGGTCCATTTCCTCTGTTGTAACTTTCCAGGCTTCATCCCTTCTGTCATTGCACTGATCTTCATCAACACCCTTTTTTTCTGTTACTGGGGATCGAACCTGGGACCTTGCATTTCTGAGTCAGGCACAGTGCCATTGAGCTAAATCTCCAGCCCCACCCACATCAACACCCTTTTTATTCAAGGATCCATGAGGGCAAAAGTTCTCTATTGGATTAATGCCCTCCATGCTCAGTGCCACCCCATCCCACCAAATCTAGTTTGAGTTTTCACCACTTTCCACAGGCATCCCTGACAGTCAAAGACCCAACATTGGGCTCATTCCCATTTGCCTTTGCTTGCCCAGATTGTTCCTACTTCCTGGTATACCTTCCCTCTGCCCTCTGCCATCCATATCCAGTTATAATGGCCACAGTGTCCTCTCCAGCTCTCTTGGATGCCCCCCCCCACTTTCTGGAGGGGATGCTGGCAGGTGAATCCAGCTTTCACACGGAGCTACATTCTCAGCATTCCCAGCGGCCCCCACCCCCAACTTTAAATTTTTGAAATAGGGTCCTGCTGATTCACTAAATTACCCAGCTTGGACTCAAACTTGTGATCCTCCTGCTGCAGCCTCTCAGAGCGCTGGAATTGCAGCTGTGTGCCATCATGCCCATCTTTTCTTGACATCACTCTCTTTTGGAACCTCTGGTATTTTCCATTCAGTGATTTTCCATTGATATGTTGATTTGTAATTTTTGTTTTGCTTTCCACCTCTATGATAAGAACTTTGGAGGAAGGCAGTAGGACAGGAAATTTAGATTGCTCTCTGCAGTGAAGAATGAGACCAGTTCTAAATTGGTTTCTGGAGCTTCAGATTTTAATTTCCCTTATTAGAAATATTAAGGGCAGCTTGGCACATAGATCAGCCCACAAGTCTCTAAACTAAATTTTTAGTAAGGCTATTTAGGAGAAACCAAAAAGGAGTCCTTTTTTGTAAAGCCCATAAGAAAAAAAAATCATTATCTAAAAAGGAAAATACACAGAAAATTATAGATCATTAATGACAGCTACCTGTTCCTACCAAGAGATGCTACTAAGATACTGTGTCATTCTTTGGGGCTTTTGCTGATGACCTAATACTTGATTGTACTAAGCCAGGTTTGATAAATTTCATCTTGCCTGCCCACATTAACTGATTAGTAGTGGTTTTGTAAGCCAAGGATTGAGACTGATTCTGAAGCTCTTTATGGTGCCGTGCCTGCCGTTTGCTCTGTAGAGGGAAAGGTGACAATGGTGAGATGATCTCTGCCTTCGTAGAACTCTGACCCAACATGAATCTGCTCCTTTTGATTAGCATTCCCTCTAAAGAGAAGTGGAAGTGAGAAGGCAGCAAATTATATTCCCCAAAGCTCTGGGATATCGTTGTCATCAGAGTGTATGTGGGGAGTGAGTTCTTGCTTCTCCACTCCTACTTTAGTCTATTTTAAGTCAGGGATATCTGAGCTCTTTGTTCTGAATGTCAGAGGCTAGAAGCAAAGTGCCTCTTGCTTCCTTATAATAGCAGATGACTTATGCAAAGCTAGCCACAGCAGGACATTTCCGATCCTTCAGCTGCTCCTGCAAGGGTCATCCAGCCCACTCACTGCCCACTGATGGGAAACTTCCAGAAGCCTTTTCCTGGGATGGGCCTTTCTGCTGAACCCTACTAGAACTCACCCAGAGCAGAGTCACCTCTCTCCAGTCTTGGCCCTAGAAGATCTAGCTCTGGAAATGTCTTTAAGCCCCATATTTCCTTAGAAGGGGCCCAGGCCTTCACCTGTTATTGCCTTCATGTGTATCTAGCCCTTACCTAAGGACAGGCTGATAATTATCAGAAACTGCCTTAGGGTTCTGTGTTGCTCAAGACCTGTGGTTTCCAAACTGGATCTACATCAGAATCATCTGGAGGGCTGGGGGTGTAGCTTAGTGGTAGAGGGCATACGTAAGAGTGTCTGAGGCCTAGGTTCCTCCCAAGCAAGACCAGAAAACAAAAAGTCATCTGAGGACTTGTTAAAATGCAGATTCCCATCCCACTGTTTCTGACTCAGGGAGCCTGGTTTGGGGCCTAAGAATTCATAATTCCAAGTTCTCTGGTGCTGTTGCTGGTGCTCTTTCTTTCTCTAGGAAACAGACTTTAAAAACCAGTACTTGGGGCCAGCACCCTCCTGATTTTGACTTGTCTACTAAGTAGGTAGACTTTTCAGATGATCTTTGCCATATTTTTTTTTTGTTCTAGTCTTCCAAATGGATTAAAAATATATTTTGAAAA
>NW_022900925.1:16036011-16046395 GCF_012274545.1 Fukomys damarensis | reverse complement strand
ATACACACACACACACATACACACACACACATATATATATATGTATCTATATCTTTATCTATGTATATATAGTTTGTTTTGAGATGGGGTCTTGTTATGTTGCTCAGGCCTGTATTAAAATCCCTGGGCTCAGGTGATCCTACTGCCTCACCTACCCCCCAGCTAGAACTATATTCATGCCCCACGTGGCACACACCTATAATCACAGCTTCTCAGGAGGCTCAAACAGGAGGATCACAAGTTTGAGGCAGCCTGGGCAACTTGTGAGACTTTGTCTCAAAAGTGAAAATATAAGAGTTGGAGATGTGGCTCAGTGCTTATCTAGAGGGCATGGGTCCTGGATTTGATCCCCAGTACCACCAAAAAATATGTATATCAAAGGAAATAATATATAGGCTATAATAACACATGCTTTGTTTCTTTCCATTTCTAAAAGCCACCACTTTTAAGTGTCATGCCTTTTTTCCTTTTTTTTTAAATCTGAGAAATTACTTCTATATCTCTGATAATGTTCCTGCTGCTATTTCTCTATCAGTTTTTTTCAACATGTTTGTTGCTTTTCTGCTATGATTGATGACTGTTTATCTCACTCCAGACTCCCCTCTCCTTGCCTCTTAATATAAATATATCACCATTTATGGTTTTCCTGGTTAAATCATTGATTGATTGATTGGACGGTTGATTGCTTGCTTGTTTTCAGTGCTAGGGATTGAATTCAGGGCCTTATGAATTCCAGGCAAGTGTTTTATCACTTAGCTACACCTCTAGCCCTTTACCTTTAACTTTTTTTTTCTTTTTTCTTATTTTTTGAGGTAGGATCTCACTATGTATTTCAGGCTATTCTTGAACTCACTGTGTAGCCCAGGCTAGCCTCAGACTTATGACAATCCTCCTGCTTCAGCCTCCTGAGTGCTGGGATTACAGGCATGTGCCACCACACCCGGCTTATACCTTTAATTTTAATAACATGCTTTTATTTAAATCTTTGTCCTTTAATGAAGACTGTCTGTAGTTTAAGAATGTTGATGTCTCTATCTTGTCTTTCATTCTCTCCTTTTTTATCTTTCCACTGAAAGATTGTTAATCATTGAAAGATTCCTTTATCAAAATTGTTAATATTTACATTTTATTATATAATTGATTCATGGTTTGAAATCATGCTTTGTGTATAGTTGAAAATCAGTCAATCAGTAGTGGCACTGTTTCTGTAAATATTATTCACAGTAAGGTGTAGGTATGTAGCTCAGTAGTAGAGCACTTGCCTAGCATGTGTCAGTCCCTGGGTTCAATCCCCAGCACAGCCCCTTACCCTGCCACCCTGCCCAAGAAAAAGTAATCATAACATATCACTTGAATTTGCTGTGAACTGTACATATGCACTATATATTTTTGTTTGCTTGTTCGAGACAGAATCTCACTACATTGTCTAGCTGGCCTCAAACTCCTTATGTAGCCTCGGCTAGCCTCAAACTTGAGATCCTTCTGCCTCAGCCTTCTGAATTCTATGATTACTTCTGAATTCTATGATTATGGGCACATGCCACCACACCCCAGTTTGTGATTACATTTTTTAGAGCCTTTTGTTTATCCTGGTTTCTAATTGCCTCCCCAACCCCATATTATTTGACAGTGTCCTCAAAGTTTTCCCCTCAAAGTTTTAATTTCATCTTTTTGTGTTTGTTTGTTTTGTACTGGGGATTGAACTCCGGTCCTTGCACTTGCGAGGCAGGTGGTGGAACCACTGAGCTAAATCCCTGGCCCCTCATCAGGGTTTTTGTTGACTTCCTCTTTTTAAATTGGAGAGTCCTTTTCCTGGGACTTTCCAGTCGTCCTCCATTCTGGACCGGTTGTTCTGTGTCTGCTACACAGCTGTCATCCTGGAACTTTCCTTCTGTACTTTTCTGGATTGACTTTCCAATTGCATTTTATTCTAACTCCAGTCACTGATTGGTTCCAAAACTTTTTTTTTTTTTTTTGTAGCCTACATACCATTTAGGAGTGTTACCAAGGAGATCTTAAAGAGCAAAACGTGTTTTCAAGAGCAGAGCTTTAAAATTTAGTATGTGAGTTCAGCACAGGTTAAGTGTAAATGAGAATCAGCTGTCTTTGGATGAAACGCCACTACACAGTTTTTTAAAGAAGATTAAAAACGGAAATAAAACAAGGATTCCAAATACTGTCCACTTTCCAGAGCAGCCCAGCTGCTTTGCAATCTGGATTTCCACTTTTGTGGAGGGTTGGGTCAGCCCAGAATTAGAGCTGGCTTCAGAGGTTGAGGGGTGTGTGGTATGGTGGGAAATATAGATCAAGATGAACCCAAATCCTGAGTTGAAATCCTAGATTTGATTCCGGTTAGATAGTTGATCTCCCTTATAGGCTGAACAATAAACTCAGCATTCCTGGAATATTGGGAGGATTAGGTAAACCAACGGTTAGGAAGGCACATGGGAAAATTGGGACATTCTGTATATACAGCTTATCATTGTGAAGTTGTGTTGAGATGTTGAATCTTACAAGACAAAACCTGCAAAGGCTAAAAGTGAGAGAAGATTGCACTGGTGTTTAATGAACAAAGTTTGGTTAATTAGACACATTTAATAAAATAATATGAACCAACATTGTACGCAGAGGTCACCAATTTCACTGTTAATAGAGGCCCAGGTATCTTGGGGGGTGTGTACACGAGCATGTGTGTGCATGTGTCAGTCTAAGAGGAAGCCCTTCCAACATTCACCTCTAGCTGATTGTTGCCCTGCAGTAATAAAGGCCCCATGTTGCCAGGTCGTCAGATTTTTTTAAAGTTTAAAATCTGGATTTTATGTAAAGCCAGTTAATTTTTACATGCTGTTGACCAGGCTACAATTTTTCTTAACGCTGGGCAAGTCAAGCAAAGTACATATTCAGTTCACTAACTTAAGGTATCTGCTTTATGCAGTAAGATTTAAGTGCAAATTACAAAGAATTCATAAAACCTATTGTGAGTTTTGCATTTACACAGCTTAGTTTATCATTTAAGTTATTGATTTGTCTCCTAATTTTGTGATATCTGCACGTGTGAACAAATGGTGTGCTCTGATGCCTTTTTCTTCAAGAAGTTAAAAATAATGTTGAGTCGAACATGGCCAGGTTGGAGTCTGTTTAGACCACAATGAGAATCTTCCTTCTGTTAATATTCATCTAATTATCTGGTCTCCAGGGAAGTGAGTTCAGCCAGTTACCAAGTCACTTTGTCTAGCCAGTAGGTCTCTGCCTTGTTCACAGGGAATCCATGGGAAATTTTACAAGCTGATGAAGTCAGATACATTGGGAATTTTACATTTCCCCAACTGACCCTACTTCGGAGTAAGATGTGAAGTTAGCTGGATGTCACTTTTTAAAGAAATGGTGCTGAATCTTTAAGAATGGTGCTGAACCCTCATACACACACTTCTTATACTCTCAGCTCGTAAACAAGGTCTTTCATAGTAGCACATTTGTACAATACTTTATTTGTAGAACACTTTCATCTGCATCCTCGATTAGTTCCTTACCACAGTCCTGTGAATTCAGGAATTCTTCCAGATTTTGGCCAGTCCGCTTCGAGTTTACAATCTGTGGTTTTCCTTTATCTATGATGTTTACCCTCTCATCTTTTTAAAATTACCACCATCCCAGCTTCTCAGAGAAGCTCACATTGTTAACACAAGCGGATGGGGTTGGTGAGATTCTAGGTAGCAGAAGGAACATCACATGCAAGGTAATTAAAGGACAGCTGCTGAGTGGGTGGCAGGACTCTGGCTAGGAGTTATTTAAAAAATTATTTTTGGTGTTAGAGATTGAACTGAGGAACTTGTGCATGCTCAAGGCATTCTTTTGAAATGCTCTTCCCTGCTCTTCCTTTTAGCCTACCTCCCTTTTGTCTTTCTTTTGTTCTTCTAAGAGCCAGTGCCCACACCTGGCCTCACAGAGGCAGCTTGTTGTCCCTCAGCCAGAACATCCCTAGCACCTCAGCTTCTTCTCCTTCCTCTGCTTCCTCTTTCCTGCTCCTTTCAGCCTCCCGGCGCTCATGTGGTGGTTGTAACCAACTTCCCTGCTGCACTGGGTGGAAGCAGAAATCTTTATCAGCAGACCCTGTCATTACCCAGAACCATATTCCACAAGAATATGGGGGATACTGCTGTTAATAGAAAGGAGGAAAAAAATAAAAGCACAACAGACAGTAAATGCCTAGAAGTTGCACATGCCACAATGTCTTGACTTTTTGAAAGCTTCCAGCAATCCTGAAGGTTCCTGACGGAGTCATTTGTAATTTTGCTGAGACAAATTTGAGTTGCAGCTCTGTTGTAACTCTTAAGTAATTAAAACTTTCTTTGTGAAAAATGACTGTTTTGAGAAGAAAATCAGCTGCTAGTATTCACGATGTTAAGGAAGAAAAAGCCAATGCATCCAGTAAAGTGATAGGTCTTTGCCAGAAAAGGGGAGTTTTGGATACATTAAAGACTAGAATGATGGATTTTGCTGTGCTGGGAATAAGTCCATCTTATATGTACTTTGAAATAAGGAAAAAAAAGGACATTCATGAAAATTTAGCAGTGGCTTGAGCCAGGGCAAAATTTGTTGGGGTGAGATAGTTCTAGAGAAAGCTAAAAAGTCAGTTGACTTGTATTGGAGGTGAGATATTTAAAAAATAAGCAGGAAAAAGCCAGAAGCTTCCACAACCTTTTCTGTATTTATGGGTTTGGGGATTTATGAAGCCGTCTGGATGTACTTCTTGGGAATGTCAGGCTCCTGCCTACTCCTGTTGTTGGGACGTGTTCAGACAGGTGCTGCATGGCCAGCTGTCAGGAGTTTTGTGAAGGAAATTCCTGCCTTTGGGATCTGGGAGGCCTCATTCATTGACATTTAAGTGTCTAAATCTCTTCCATGCTATCCTTCCATCTTCTGTCTTCTGTTTTACACTTTATTTTTAAAAATGTATTATTATCATGCCATGCTTAGACTGAAACCCCAGGCTTTGCACGTGCTGGACAGTTACGGGGCCACTCGTCTCAACCCTCAGATCACCCCACCTTTTTTTTCTTTCTTTTTAAATTTTTTCAGGGCTTCTTAGTAGCTAGAAACAGTGAATACTGAACAGAAAGCAACAGAGGTTTTGATCAGCTGATCCTTACACCTGAATACCTTGTCTGCTCCTGGCATCCTGGGCCAAACTTCAAAGCAAGCCGCTACTTTTACTTCCTGTCTCATTTAAAACCAAAACTGCCATCTTGGCCTGTCTTTAGCTCTATATAACCGGGGCTCCTGCCTGCTTTTTGCTCTTTTCTGAGTGATAGGAGTTTAGCAGGTGAAAGTAATTTACGCCTAAGGTGTGAAGAGTGTTGGTCTTTGAATGTTTGCATTTTAAAATCAAGTGAGGCTTGGGGTTGCCAGGGGCTGGTGGAAGCAGGGGAACGGGAGAGTTCCTGTTTACTGAGTAGTGACTTTCTGCCTGGCAAGATGAAAAAGTTGCACAACAAAGTGATTGTACTTAGTGCTACTGAACTGTGTGTTTGAAAATAGTGACAGTGGTAAATTTTATCTTAGGTATCTTTTACCACAATGAAAAACTGAAAATCAAAGTAGGCTTTCACAGACACAAAGAATATCATACAATAATATAGATTTTTTAGAGAATTTGGAAGATACAGAAAAACCCAGAGTGAGGGAGTCATAAATCTCCCCACTGTTAAGTTTGCATTTTACTGTGTTTGTATACCCTTCCAGTCATTTTTCTGTGTAAACATACTTGTGTTACTCAGCTTTCTGTTATTGTGACAAATGCCTGAGCTAAATCAACTTACAAAAAGAAGAGTTTCTTTTGGCTCACAGTTTTAGGGAACATGGTCGGGTGGCTGTGTTGCTTTTGGGCCCGTGGCAAGGCAGTACATTCTGTCAGGAGGGTGTTGCAGAGAATACTGCTCACCTCATGGCAGCTGAGAAGCAGCAACAGAAAGGAAGAGACCTGGGTCCCACAATCCCCTTCAAGCACACACTAAAGTGACCTAAAGACTTTCCCCATTTCATCTCACTGGGACCAAGGCTTTAACATGTAGGACTTTTCCAAACTATAGTAATACCCTTCTTTTTAAAAATTCAAGCACAAGGCTAAACTATACATATTGTTTGCTTTTCATTTATTATATCGTGAATTCTGTGTTGCCCAGGCTGGTCCTGAACTTGTGATCCTCCTGCCTCGGCCTTTCAAGTAGCTGGTATTACATTTGTCTGCCGCCAGGCCTAGCTCAAAGAGCCTGTAAAAGTGGAATTCTGAGTTGAGACTCTGGGAGCAGAATTAGCTTTAATAGTTTATAAAGGAATAATTATTGTGGTGGTCATCAAATAAAACAGAACTGACAGTGCAGAAATCTGATTTCCGGGTAGGGAGCCGCAGAAGGTAGGGATATATTAAGCACATTCCATACAGGAACTCGAGACTCTTGGAAAGGCTTGTCAGGCAATGGCAGGTACTTAAAGTGTTTGTGGGAATGGCCTGGAGCTTTTGTCTCCCTAACAGGACTGGCCTTGTTGAGGGTCTCCTTAAAGGCAGAACACCAACCATTCACAAAGTCAAGTCATCTTATCATCCAAGAGCAAGTATCGAGCTTTGCCCACTTGGCTTACCTGTGAAGCAGAGATCTTTAGTGCCTACCTGAGAGTTCCTGGGATTAAATGAGCTGGTGCCTGCAAAAGCCTGCCTGCTCATTACACACAGGTTCTCATGATTTTTCTGTGTTAGATACTATAGAAGCATCTCTTGGCGATGTAAACCAAATGAATATGATAAGGGCCCTGCCTTGAGGTTGTGTGTAGAGAAGATAGAAAAGAAGAAGCAGATTTAGAGAAAGCAGTAGCCTCCAGTTTAGAAATGTTGGATTTCAGGACCCCTCAGGTCACCAGGTGGAGAGAGCAGGCAGAAAGCCCAGGAGAGAGAGGCCAGGTGAGCAGTGAATGAGGTCATGAGCTTCCAAGGTGCTGTCCAGGTTGTGGGAACAGATGAACTCAGGTTGGGAGAGGAGGAGAAAGCTTATGTGGAACCACAGCCCCATTTAGGGTCAGGTATTCGGTCTGGTGTCAGACACCGAGAAAGACAAGCCCCAGAAGCAGAAAAATCATGAGAGGCAAGGGAGGAGATTCATGGAAGAGCTGGAGGAGGCCAGCGGTTTCCAATGGTAGAGTGGCCTAGGGGCAAGTCAGTGCACATGGCATGGGATGGTGCTGATGGCCTCACTAAAAACATGATTTGAGCTTTGTGAGAATGGGGCAAGACTGATGAGAGCAGGTGTCCACCTGTGGGGAGCTGAGCATGAGCCGGTATGAGGAGAGGCTGTGGGAATCAAAGAGGGTCAGAAGGACGCTGGGGAAGCCCAGGATGCACCCCAGAGTTTCATCCCAGCATTTTATTTCCTTTGTGAAATCAAAGGGATCACTTAACTCCTATCTTTACTTGGCTACTTCCTTTTACCTCCAAACTGAAAGTTACAAAGGAAAATCATCTTAATCAAGACCAGAACCCTTTGGCCCCAGGTTTGGTGGATCTGTTTCTGGTACAAAGGACCCAACCCAGCACAGCCTTACTTGACATTCCTTGATTAAAGGAAGAAAAAAATCTCTCTTGTTTTGGGAGAAGTCATAGTGAGTTTTCCAGTGGTTTGTTTATCTTTGGTCCCTCATCCTACAGGTTATTTCCTGATGCAAACACACAATTTTATTTTTAACATGAACCTGATATTTCACTAATGCTGCAAAACTTAATGAGTTCTTGTTATATGCCAAGCGCTGCCCTGGGCCATGCGCTTTCCATAAAGTATGAGCTCAGTAAACATTTTATTAGCCATTAGGAGCTCCTGTCAACAAAACCAACTTATTATTAGGAATGTTATTTTTCTTCACTACCATGCTAGCCCCTTTGTTTAAAATGAGAGTCCCATTCTTGTCCACTCTGTGCATCTCTGAAACTCAGGGTAGTTATCAGCACTCTGCCAAAACTTCTGCAACGTGGCCTTAGCCACTTCTTCCAGTTGTGCCAGGGATGTTCTTTTGGACCAGCCTCTGGAAGAGCTGGAACCTGGGGTTTACCTCCAGGTTGTTGGACAGTGTGAAAATCCTTCCAAACCAGCTTGAAACGATGAGGAGCATCTGGGACAAGTCCTTGAGGGAGATTAGGAAGTCAAGCTAAAGAGTCTGTAGACGTCAGTGCTAAATTCAGATAGGATGAGAAATAAATGAGAGATGAAGACAGGTAAGGAGTGAGAGGGCAGCATGATCAAAAAATGGGAGGAAGTTGGGGATCTGGGACAGTTGCCACAAATGACAAGATAGCACCTGTGACTTGGCTTTAGGTTCATGAATAACAACAGTGTCACAGACATGAAACGCATCCTCCCTTTGTCCACACAGAAACAAGCATTTTCTTAGGCAAAGCTTGTATGTTTGACTTTCAGCTTCAACAAGTATGATAGAACAGACACAGAAGAGTATCTAATAAGTATGATTAATGAATGAAGATAAAAACACTAAAAATACCTGCCTTAAGCTCAATCTGAAGTGTTCTTTTTTGTTTTTTGTTTTTGTACCAAGGATAGAATGGGTCCTTGTGCTTGAGAAGCAGGCAGCAGAACCACTGAGCTAAATGCTCGGACCCTGGTCTGAAATTTTCTAAGGAGGAGTGGTGATCTGGAGGCCTCCTGGCTGCTGTCACTTATGAGCATAATGTTGAGGCTTTCAGTACTCTCAGGGCTCTCTGAACACTGAAAACTGATCCTTGGATATTTACCTAGCTACTCCAGCTGGGGTGCAATTTTACATTTTAGCAGGAGGTACTGTCCCCTGACCATATTCTGAGATCTCCAATATTATTATTATTGATTCTGGGGATTAAACCCTGGCTTCACTTTGCTAAGCACACGTTCTATCATTGAACTACATCCTAAGATCCCCTTAATTTTAAAGTTTTGTTTGTTTGCTTTTGGTTTTTTGTTTGTTTGTTTTTGGTACCAGGAATTGAACTCAGGGCCTTGCACTTGCCAGGCAGGCACTGCAGCACTGAGCTACATCCCAGCCCTAATTTTAAAGTTTTGAATATACTTATGTTTATTTTTGTTGCTTTTTTTCAGTCCAGTAAACTTGAAGTTTAATACATTAATATTACTTAAAATAAGAAATTGACCTTTAATCATTTCCAAAAGCCTTCTGCAAGGGTAAGTTGTGTTTTAAGTAATTTCATTTTCAGAGGGGGAAAAAGTAGAAAAGGATAAAATGGACCCTGAGTCACAGGAATCTCAAAGCTTATCGCTTCTTGCAGTTTTTCCTATTTGATACCGTGCTTTCTGGAAGATGAAATTTTCTGCTTCCATTTCTGTTGTCAACATGCCAGGATTTCCTGCGAAGTGGGCCTAGAGTTTTACTGGAGGTTACTTTTCTTTGGAAGCAATTCAAATAAAATCATCATTCCATTTCTTTTCATTTGACATTTGACTAAAACAATGCTTTGGCCACTAGACAGGAGCTCTTAAGACCATCAGTATTTTCCCCCAATCTTTGCCTTTCAAGAAGTGCTTTTTAAAAATGTGGTTTAAAACTAAGCATAGAAATAAAAACACAGAACCGATTGCTGGGAGACCAAAACTCCAGAGACCAGGAAAAAAATCACTCGGGAGAGAAAAAATCCTGGAAGTCTAGCTCTGACCCGGTGAGTGGTCACCCTTATACGCATCACTTCCTTCCCTCAGAACCTGCCATGCTTGCCTTGTTGGTCTGTTGCCATACCTGGCTTCTAGCCCTGGGGCACCCTTGTTAGATCCTTTTCTGTTCCTACGTGAATACTAGTGATTGTTACACTACATACTAATTCATGCTCACTTTGTTGTAGTTGTTGTTGTTAACAGTATTGGTGCTTGAATCCAGTGCCTCCCCTGTGCTAAGCAAGCGCTCTACTCCTGAGCCATGCCTGCAGCTCCATTTTTACTTTTACTTCTTTGTAGGAACAAGCTTTAAAGATTTTACCTTTTTGTAGTCCAAAGGTCCTCATCATAATCTCATTTATTTTCAACTCTAAAATGTTTCCCCTACAAGTTCCTTTCTGCCACCACACTTCTTTTAATATTTTAGTATAATTGAAGAGATTCATTTCATTTTCTTTCCTCTAAGTGTTTTTTAATTCCATGAACTTCTGTCATGAGCTTCTCCAGGAAGTCCTGATTCCCCAAATATAGTATAGGTGCATCTTCCATTGACCTAATGGTACCTTGTCTTCTCATATTGCGCTATTAATTATGTTTTATTAATTTCCACACTCTGTGGACTGTGAGCTCCTGAAAGTTTAGAAGCAAGTCTTTGTCCCTATTTTTTTTTTTTTTTTTTTTTTTTT
>NW_022900925.1:16009555-16035816 GCF_012274545.1 Fukomys damarensis | reverse complement strand
AAAAATTAAAAAGTTTCCTTTTTTTTTTTTTGTACTGGCACTTATGAGGCAGGTGGCAGAACCACTGAGCTAAATCCCTAGCCCCTCATTTTTCTTTTCTTGCCTCAGTGGTACATGTCAGTAACCCTAGCTACTGGGGAAGATGAGATAGGATCATAAGTTCAAGGCCATCCCAGGCAACATAGAGAGTTCAAGGCCAGTCTGAGTTACACAGTGAGACTCTTTAAAAAAAATGGGGATATAACTTAGTGGTAGAGCACCCCTGGCTTTGATTCTCAGCATGCAAAAGGAAAAACAAGCAAACAAAATGCTCTGAGCTCCTGTGCTATCATTCTTTTTTTATTTCTGGTCTTCCTTGCGCTCGCCCTACTAGATTCTTTTCCTACTTCTGGTCTGAATGGATAGCCCCTGCATTAGGGCAAATTCTTTAATGAAAAGATTTAAAACAGGTCACTGCAGTCATTGTTTTATGTGTTTTTGTTTCTCATTAGACTGTATACTTCTAAAAGTATGACTATCTGCAGATTCAGATAAGTGGCTGGTACTTAAGACATGTTTGTTAAATAAGTAAACTAATCACACAGGTACTCCCAAAGAATCTTTTGTGGTGGTATACTGGTTCTTATTTCTTTAGTTATCCCATTTGTACAGTGATTCAGTGCCATTACAAGAACAGATAGGATTGAAATCCTCCCTGAAATTTGGGAGAATACACCATTGTAACTAATACCCTTGTAATGTAAGTGACTGTATACCATGTAGGTGAGAGGAGAAATCATTTAAAAATGTTCTCTTTACTTCATTTTTGTCTGCTCTTTTACTGGAAGGAATGAGGAGAAGGTACGAGGATAGAAAGGTCCTCTGAGAACAGCTGTCATCTGTTGGTTGCCTGGGGATGTAGTGGGATTTGAGAGCCTGACTTTCACCCTTGTTCTCATTTTGGGCCACGGTATCTCTGGGAAATTGACCAAGTTTCCTTTCCTAGCCCATTGAACTGGCTTATTGTGTTGAAGAGTATCTGTAGTGGCAGGACAAGGACCAATATCTTCATCTGTGATCACTTCTGTTTTGAGGCAGCTATACCAGACTCCAGAGAACTGGCAAACATGTGAACTTTCCAGACACAGTGAGAAGTATGCCCTCACAGGGGTCTATAGTTAACTCTTTAATGCGTTACATCCCTGGGTACTGGCAGTGGCTTGGTTAACAGCGATTTGCTCTTCTAGATTTTACAACATTGGTGGTAGGATTTTTGGTGACTTGTTAATTTTTGTGTTCAAATTTGCCTTTCCTGAAAAGAAATTAGCACATTCAGTTCTGTATCCACAAATTCTACATCCTTGGATTCAACCAGCTTTAGATCAAGAATATTTGGAAAGGGGGCATGGGAAGCACTGACTTGTGGCTTTGACCACCCTGCCTGAACCCAGGAAGAGGAAAGCAGAATTAGATCATGTGATGTTGGTGTAGGAGGAAGTAGGGAGGTGACTTTAGGATGCTGGTTCCATTGCAAGTATAATTATACAAAGCAAAGAATCCAGCAAAGACTGCCAGAGAAGGAATGAAAAATAAGATTTTATATGAAAGCACCCACCTTGATCCTGAAAGAAACCAAAGCAACAGCGGCAATTGAGCAACTTGAACATAGAAAACCAAAACAGAACTTCTTGATCTCAGTGTGAGTCGCATTGAGATCAACTACATAGAGCATTTTACATAAAATTAAAAAGGTCTTAATCATGTAAAGTATATGTAAATAAAATGGATTGTTTGGAAAAAAGAAATTGTAGTGTACGTATATACATATTTTTTTCTTGTCATTATTCTCCAAACAATAGCTTACCATGCAGTGATATTAAGATGATTTAAAGTATATGATGGCACAGTCCTGTAATCCCAGCACTCAGGAGGCTGAAGCAGGAGGATCGCTATGAGTTCGAGACCAGCCTGGACTACATAGTGAGTTCCAGGTCAGTCTCAACTACATAGTGAGACCATGTCTCAAAAAACCAAAACTATCACATAAAGTATGTGGGAGCATATGTCATATGCAAATACTATATCATTTTATGCAAGAGACTGAAACATCTTTGGATTTGGGTATTCCTGGGAGGTCTTGGAACCAGTCCCCTGAGTACCAAGGAATACTACATAGTGAGTTCCAGGTCAGTCTCAACTACATAGTGAGACCATGTCTCAAAAAACCAAAACTATCACATAAAGTATGTGGGAGCATATGTCATATGCAAATACTATATCATTTTATGCAAGAGACTGAAACATCTTTGGATTTGGGTATTCCTGGGAGGTCTTGGAACCAGTCCCCAGTGAATACCAAGGAATAACTTAATTTGTGTTCAGAAAAGTAGGCTAGATTTTATTGATGACTATAAAAGAGATGACTTTGATATAAAACTTCTGTATTAGTCACAATACCAGAAATTAGATCAAATGCTAAACTATAAATTGAAAGATATGTTTCCAACATATATGACAAGAGATAGCAGCCATTATTCCTTTTTTTTGTTTGTTTTTTGGTACTGGGGATCAAACTTGGGACCTCACCCTTGTGAGGCAGGCGACTGCACCACTGAGCTAAATCCCCAGTCCAAGAGCCATTTTTCTTAAAGCATAAAGCATTTTAAAAATAAGGGAATTTCAACAGAGAAAGGAATACAAACCTATTTATTACCATGAAAAGATACTTGTTGCCATTTACAGAAAGAAATGCAGCTGATGAAATACAATGTTATTGTTCAACTGGCAGAGACACCACCTGACAGCTCACAGTATCAGCAAGGTGTGGAGAAACAGCCTCTCACTGGGTTGAGTGACTTTGCCAAAGTCACTCAAAATTTAAAATGTCTATAATCTGCTAGGTGTGGGGCACAGTCCTGTAAGCCCCTTGTTCAGGAGGCTGAGGCAGTCAGACTGCAAGTTTGAGGCCAGCATAAACAATTTAGTGAGACCCTGTCTCAAAATAAAAATAATTTCTTAGAAAGGGCCAAGGATATGGTTCTAGCATTAGTGTGCTTGCCTAGCACGTATGAGGCTCTGGGTTTATCCCCAGCACCAGAGAAAATGTATATAATCAGCCCAGTTTCTAGGAGTTTATCCAGCAGATCTTAGGCATATAAACAAAGATATCTGTAGCAGCGTTCCTGGATGAAGAATGCTCACAGATGTTTATTGTAGCAGTATTAGCAGTGGAAGCAGAATGTGAAACAATCTAAATGACTGTGGGTGAAAGACTGGTTTGCACACTGACAGTGTGTCCACACGGCAGAATCCTATTCTGCCACTGCAAGACTTGTCATTTGTGCTGTGCATAGTGAGTGCACTTATTTTTAGCTCCTGTGGACATTATCCTTTCCCTGCCTCTCAGCTCCAGGTTCACTCTTTATTGACTCGTCTCTGAAAATCGACCTGTGTCCTTTAAATATTTTTTCATTTGCCAATTAGAGATAATACATTGACAACTGGCCTAGCATTTTAAAAGTGAAGGGGCAGGGTGATATTTATGCTTATATGAGTATACACACGTATGCAGGAATAGTAAGAAACTGATGAGGAGGGTTCCTTCTGAGGATCAGACTGGGACCTGGAAAGGGAGGAAGATTCACTTGAAAATTTTCACTGTGGGCATATTTTGTTTTTATAGTTGGAAAAAACTATGAAATTTGGGCTACACATACAAAGAAAATCTTGCGTTAATGGAGAAACAGACTGCTGTTTGCTGGAAATGAGAAATATTGTAAATATGTAATTTCTTCCAAAGTAATTTATAGTTTTAATGCAGTCATAGTAGAAAAAGTCTCAGGGGGAAGGCAGGACATGGTTTTTATTGTTAAGAAGCTTAGAGTATAGTTTGGGAGACAGAAACATAATGTTCACAAAAAATGCCTTGAACAGTTACAAAGCAATATATCAAGTGGAAACTAATAAAATTGAATACATATGTACTGTGGGAACTTGGAGTCCTTTGAGAGAATAGGCAGAATGGAGTTAATGAGCAAAGAATATGCTAAAGAAATTTTTTTAAAGCTAAAAAGGTAAGCTAGAGCAAGAAAGAATCTCTTTAAGTCCGTACACTTTCAAAAAATGGAAACTATCCTACCCTGAGGCTTCCTCAGCTAGGTCTGAAATTCTTTCTTTCTGTTATCTATTTTAAGATGAGAAGCCCTATGTGGGAAAGTCTACAAACTGCGCCCACATGACTTTTCTACTGCTGATCAGAGTTGTTCAGGTATGGCCACGTTTCTGTTTTACAAAGTCATTTTGACTTTGCAGATGACTGAAAGAGAGTTAAGTAGTGAAGGACAGATAGGACTGGATTGACCATCCCAAAGAGTACAACTGCTTGAAGAATCTGGAAACAATACTGACCACATTTATTGGCACCAGGTCATTGAAGCAATAATGCTGTTTGTAAAAAGCATGTTGTTGTTTTAAAAAAAATCAGTCCTGAATATTTGTAGTAACTGAACTCTGACTTGGAACCAATGATAAATTCTTAAACACATAAACGCGCACGCGAACGGGTGCGTACACACACACACACACACACACACACACACACAACAGACAGTATGTGCTTTGGGAACTTTCAAAAAATTCCCCCAGCATTTGGAAAACATTTTATCATCTCTGTATACCACTTACAAAGATTAGAATTTGAGTCATAGGCTGTTTGATTTAGAAGGTGTGATGTGTTGCTGCAACCTAGACTGGAATTTTTAGAGGAAAAACAATCGCTTTTTTGTTGTTGTTTTCTTTGGTTTTTTTGAGACAGGGTCTCACTGTATAGTTGAGACTGATCTGGAACTCACTATGTAGCCCAGGCTGGTCTTGAACTCACAGTGATCCTCCTGCCTCAGCCTCCCAAGTGCTGGGATTACAGGCGTGCGCCACCACACCCAGCCCAACAGTTGCTTTTCTAAGTCTTCATGAAATCTTCACTGATAGGTAAAATGATATTAGGATTGTTCTCATGACATGCTGCCTTTATATTAGAAATATTTCATAATGATTCCTGTGCAATATCCACTGTAGATATATTATTGTATATTATAATATATATAAATATAAAAGGGGAGAGCACTTGCTAGCATTTCCTAAGCCATATGTCATCTTTTGTGTGCTGTTTCCCATTAGTCCAGTTCATAAGCAGTACTCACAGTAGTTCTTTAAGATTCATTTCCTTTAAAACACAAGCTATCAAGCCTCCATTTTTCATTCCTGCAAAACTGCAGCAGAAGTAAGGAAATGCTGTCTCCTTTGTATAGTCTTATGTTAGACCAGGGTTTTGATGACTTTATTGTTTTTCTAATCAGTGTGGGTCTGTCAAAATGTTATATTGAGACTTTACTCTTAAGGCATATCCACAACTTTTCTCTATTTAGTATCACTGCAAAATAAATACAGAATCTTCTAATCTGTTCCATGCTGGAGTGGAAAAATCTTAGAATTTCAGGGAGGATGGTTGTGTAATGTTTGAGTTTATAAGCATTTGTAATTTCAGATTTTGCCATGTCTTGTGAGATTAAAACTGAAAAACACAGCCAAAATTTTTCATTTAACTCAAATATTATGTAACTTTTGAGATATGTCCTCTTATAGATCGGACAGATTCCTGGCAAGGGGTATATTTGTTGAAAGTATGAGTCTTGGTTTCCAGTGATTCAGACATGAGGATCTCTTAACGTCAAAAGGTCTCACGGATCCTTCACTTCATGGCAGTTGTGCTTGTGAGCTGCTGGCCTGCTGACAACTGTTGGTGCTCACATGGATGGGAAGACCTTCGTGCTCATTCTGGCCCTCTGCAAGGCAGCTTTGGCTCATGCGTGAGAACCACTGCTGTGCGCTATTCAGATTTTTTGCTTCACTCCCAAAGAAAGAATCTGAGTTGTTGAAATAGCCAGATTGAGCTCTGGAGGAGAAAAATCAGGGGCCAGAATTGAGGACATTTTTCTTCTTTGATAGTGCTCTGACCCATCTCTGGAACAACCAGTTAAGACCAAAAGAATAAGTGTTTTGTTTTTTTTTGTTTTTTTTAAATTATGGTAGGGCTGGGGATTTAGCTCAGTGTCACCACACCTGCCTTGCAAGTGCCAGGTCCTGAGTTCAATTCCTGGTACTGAAAAAAAAATTACAGTAATGGTGCTGCCTGTAATCGCAGTATTCTGGGAGACTGAGGCAGGAAGGAGGGTTGCAAGTTCGAGCCCAGCTGTACAACTTCATGAGATCCCATCTCAAAACAGGGGAGGGAAGCCTGTGGATATAGCTTAGTGGAAAGGCTCTAGATTCAATCCCCAGTACCACAAGCAGCAAGTAAGTACATGAAAAAGTGTTAAACACCATGGGTCATTCAAGAGTTCAAATTAAAACAACACTGAGATTCCACCTCACTCCAGAAAGAACGGCTGTTATCAAGAAGTCAACCAAAACAAATGCTGGTGGGGCTGTGGGGGAAAAGGTGCCCTTCTCCACAGTCGGTGGGAGTGCAGAATGGTGCAACCACTGTGGAAATCATGTGGAGATACTTCAAAGAACTGAAACTAAAGGTTCCATTTGACCTAGCTAGTGCCTCTTCTTGGTATCTTCCTGAAAGAATTAAAGGCATCCTACCACAGAAAAACATGCACATTCACTTATACAGCAGCACAGTTTGTAATAGCTAAGTCTTGGAAAGAGCCTAAATGCCCATCAACGGATAAATGGATAAAGATGTGTGTTTTTTTTTTAATACAGTGGAGTACTACTCTGCCACAAAGAAGGTTAAACTTGAGACATCTTGAGACAATATTCTTATGGGAAATAAATTGGACACACATGTTTAAATGTTTCATTGTTTCTCTGGTTTGAGAAACTGAAAATGTATAATAGATATTGGGAAATAGGAAGAAAATGTTCAAATGGCAAGGGGGACAAGGGAGAGGAGAAGGAAGGAAGGAAGGAAAAATATAAAATGGAAAGAAAAAATAGAAACAAAACTTTTGTGAATAAGGAGGGGAAGAAGGGTTGCAGGGAGGGGAGGGTATTAGTGGAAAAAAGAATCAAGATATATCATCTACAGGCACAGATTCCCTATGATGATTGTGATCATTATGTATATCTCAAATGTACCAGTAAAATTAACTTTTAAAGTCCCCAGTACCAAGCAAAGAATTTCTTTTCCAGAATGTTGATAGTTTAAAAACCAGTATCTTTAGGTATAAAAGCAGGAATACCTTCGAATAGGGACCAAGGGTATCTACAGAGCGAAAGGCTTGGCAGTAGCCCAGGTAAAGTACTGAGGCTGGTATGCCATTCTGAGCTGATTCTAGTGCTTGTCAGTGTCACCTCGGGCGGCAGTTCAGGTATGAAACCAACATGGACAACCTCCCTCGACTTCCTCCCGGACATGGCCATTTAGGAAAGGTGAAAATGTCTACAGAGACATGCCAGTGTCAACTTGAGAATGCTGCAGATTAGACATCTGCAAAAAGGAACTAATCCACGGCTCAGTTTGCCTACCCCCAAGCACTACCATATCACAGCCCCCGAGGAGTCGTATAGAGGAAGAACCTGAGGAATTGTGTTGGTCCTGGATTTCCTAAAACTCATTTGACAGTGGAATGCCTGTTTCTTCCCCCTTGAAACATTGGAAATCCCTGTAAACATTGTGTGGAACACACCCTGGGAAAGGCTGACTGTAGATATAATCTGGTCTCCAGGTTGTATTTTAGATATAATCTGCTTGGCTGTAAAGTGAGGGTGTTGTCACCGACGGTCTTCATGACCTCCTCTAGGGCTAGTGTTTCTGTCTCCAAGGAAGGGTGCCAATGGCCAATAGATGGGTTTGAAAACAAGGTATTGTTCTCTGGTTGCAGTTAATTTTTTTTTCCTGAGACAGGATCTCACTATGTAGCTCAGGCTGCCTCAGCCTCCCAAATGTTGGGATTACAGGCATGTTCTACCACACCAGGCTTGGTTGCAGTTAATTCTTGGAGACAAAAGCTTTCTCTCTTTTCTTTTAACTTACTCTTCGTAAGATAGTTACTACTCACTATTCAGCTAATCACTATTAAAAGCTTGCATTATCATCTCTATTAACCATAACAGATGGGGGTGGCAGGTCTTTTGTTCAGCTATCAAGAAATATTTAGACATTTGTTCTCTTCTCAGTCCTAAAATATTACAGACAGAAACAGTCACCCAAATTTATAGTAATTTGCTCAATCTCTTGGGAGTCAGAGGCTGGAGGGACGGCAATAAGATGGAGTGGGAGGGCTGGGAATAGATGGTCTTCATCTTTTCAAGCTCAGAATACTTTATTTGCATTGTTAAATTCTCTTGGCAGTCAGGCTAACTCACTCAAGAACCCGTGGACCATGACCAGGTGTTTTTAGTTTTTTGGGTTGGTTTTTTTTCTTTTTTTTTTTTTGGTACCAGAGATTGAACTTGGGATCTTGCGCTTTCAAGGCAGGTGGCAGAGTCACTGAGCTAAATCCCTGGCTGGACCATGTATTTTTAAAGCAAAGTATTCATTTTAGGCAAATATCTATTCAACAAAACAGTCTAAGTATTACTTAGAAATTGTGGTGGGATTTGTCTTGTTAAGTAGGTTTCTGGCTTCTGGTATAATTACTAGTGCTAGGGGATTATTGATGTGTATTTCCTACTGCTTGTATGTCTCTGGGAAGGTAGGACAGGTGTTTGCAAAATGTTTATAGACCCAAGAGAAGAATACCATTGGTCTCTAAGGATGATCTACCCTCTCAAAGTAGCTGTAATAACAATAATTAACATGTGTATCGTACTCTAGGAAACACTCTTCTATGCATTATAATATATGATCTTTACTACAACTTCCCTGTGAGGAAATTGTCTTGGCATTTGTTCATTTTGCTTTACATTTGATGGGGGGTGAAGCAGAAGAAAGTTTAGTTACTTGTCCAGAATCATTTGGTAGTGAATGGGCAAGTGTGACCTGAAAACATTTTTCTGGGCTGGGAATTTAGCTCAGTGGTGCTGCTTGCAAGCTCAAGGTCCTGAGTTTGATCCCAGGACCCGCCCCCAAAGAGAAAATATTTTTCTTTAACCCCCCCCCCCACCTGGAAGTGGAACCTCCACCATGCTAGGCAAATGCTCTCCACTCAGCTAAACTCCCAGCCCCATTCTTTATCATTTTAATATGGTTTCTGTGGTTTGAATGACACAGCCTTCCAGGAAATACTTGATGCCTAGTCTGTGTATTTGGAGATTCAGTGTTAGGTTCACAGTGTTGAATGAATGAGGGAACAAGTTTGTGTGTGCTTGTGTGTGTATTTCTTTCTTTGTGTGTGACCTGGTAAGAGGAAGATGGGGAAGAAATTCTCCAGGGGACTTTGCCAAACTACGTTTCACGGGACCAAAGTTTTTTACTTTTCCCTGCTCTGTGTCGGTGCCTTTCACTGATGGGAGTGGGTCATGCCAGAGTAGGGGGAAAGGATGAAAATGATCACATTAGAGAGAAACACTTTATACCCTCATCTTAGGTCACAAAAAAGATGTTTGGGAAAAGCTTTTCTTTTATGAGGCTTTGTCTACTCCTGTGCCTCTTCCTATCATCCCTGCTGGCTATAGAGTAGGATAAAACCAGGCGGTGTGTTAAACGGAAAGAACCTGGCAGGAGCCTTTCTCTGCCTGGGAGCCCCACCCAGAGCCAGAGAGTTCTTAAGGTCCAGCCTGCTTTTCCCAGGCTTGGCGAGGCTTCCAGGATAACTATCAGATCAGCAGATGTTGTTAGGCATGTATAGACAGAGTTTGATCTAATTCAGTCTAATTATTAAAATTCTTGGCAGGAATTCTACATGAATCACCTCCAAAAAAATGTACATTAATGTTAATGCTACAAGTCTGACTTCAGAACACAGAACTGCGAAGAAATGGAGTTGTGAGTTTGTACATGTGGCCTTAACTCTTTCTTGACCACAGGCTGATGACTTCTTCCCCACAAAGGGACGTGGGTACCCAAGGGAGTCACTCCAGGAGGGAGTTATCTTGTTCTCTTGAGTGAAGATAGATGTCAAGTTGGCTTGGCTGTGGAGTTAAGACAACCGAGGTTCAAATCCTGCTAGGCCTCTTGAAGGTTGTACAACTTTGGGCAAGTTCCTTTTATTTGGCAGGGTAAAGGATGCTTATGATTGTGAGCCCAGGGCCTTGTGCATACTGGGCAAGTCCTCAGCTGCTTCCTCAGCCCATTTGGCAGGTTCCTTAACCCCCGTGAACCTCAGTATTCCATCTGGAAAATGGGAGTAATAACACCTCCAAGATTGTGGGTACTAAAGGAGCTAATGCATTTATAAACTTGTAGCAGAATGGAAGAGGTAAGCACCTAATAACTGTTAGTTGCTTATGTTACCGTTACATTATTATTGCCATCCACTGTGTCAAGATATTTTGGGTAGTACATGTGGTCAGAATGATGGGATGGGGGCATGGTGGTCACTTGGGTTGTGTGACCTTTCCTTTCTTCCTGCATTTCTTTGTGCATGGTTTTGGAGGGAAGATAACAATTCCTGGAAAGCCAGTAGCCTCCTCTGCTCAGCCTTGCGTGGGAAGTACAGGGAAGACAGCCCAGGGAGGCAACATCTTTGCTTGTGCCATCTTTTTTCTCCACTGTTTACTATATAAGAAATTTGTGCCCATACTTGTTCACCATGATTCTCAGCATTCAGAAAGACATTCTGGTGCCTTCTGTGTGGAGTATCAACCTCATGGTATCACAGATTGCTACTGGATGTTCATTTCTTTTTCGTAAGGGTCTGGAGCATAGCTCAGTGGCATAACGCATGAGCCCAGGGTTCAATCCTCAACACTGCAAACTAAATTTTGTTTTCCTATTACCTTTATAGTTTCTAATTCCAGAGCTAATGTTAATTTTTGTATTGGGAATGGGCTAGAGGTGTTTGTCCTTTGTATGCATGGAAGGTGTGAATAATAGTTAAGATTGGTAAGTGCTGTGTTAATGATAGAAATATTTTTTCCTGGTTTCAGGTTCAACCTTGATTTAACAGCTGGGAAAAACACCCTGAGGTTATTTTGGGGGCTGACCTGGAGGGTTGGAACCACAGCCTGGTATTGCTGTCCAGTTTACAGATGGATGGAACTGTACTGGGCCCTGTTAAAACAGCAAGTTAAAGGGAAACTGTCATATTGAGTGTTTACAGGACAAAATACAGTCAACCCAGATTTAGCTAACATTTTTGGGATGCCTACAATTTGCCTCAGGCGTCATGCTGGCTTTTCCCTATGACTGTTGTTGGAGGTACTCACTGCACTGTGCATTTTACCAGGGTCTAAGTTACTTTCTCAGCACTGAGACACAATATCTAACACCCACAACCATAAGGAAGAAAGACTTACTTAGACTCACAGGCTGTAGAGATTTCAGTCCATAGTCGGCTGGCTCCAAGCCAGGGCAGCATGGCAGTGGAGAAAGAGCTTATGACAGCAGAAAGCAGAGAGGAATCAAGGAGAAGGGAGGGAAGGAGATCTTGCTGGGCTATGCCCCAGTGACCCACCTCCCCCAACCAGGCTTCACCTCCCAACGTCATATTTAGCTGTAGACTCATCAGTGAGCTAACCCACTATGAGGATCACACACCCGCGATCCAGTCACCTCCCCAGAGGAAGTCACTCCAGCAGGGCGTTATCCTGTTCTCTTGAGTGAAGGTAGATGTCAAGTTGGTTTGGCCATGGTTGGATAACCTAGGTTCAAATCCTCCTAGGCCGCTTAGAGGTTGTACAGCTTTGGGCAAGTTCCTTTTATTTGGCATGAGGCTTTGAGGGACATCAGATATAAATCACAACAACCAGCAAGGAAGCTGAGGTCAGGGCAGCTAAAGCACTGGACTCAAAACTGAGTCTGGGCACAGCTGGGAGTTGAAACCAAGTCTTTTATTTTCCTGGCCAAAGTTCTTCCCTGAAATAAGGAGCTAACATTAATTAAGTGTTCATTTCTGTGCCAGGTACCACTATCCAATTTAATTTAGATATCCCCACCCAAACCTCCAAGTTTTATAGACGGTGATACTGAGGCTTAGAGAGGTTAAGTGGGCACAAATTACAATGCACTGTTTTTCTTAGTGTCCACATTGGTCTGCCTTAGGGTTAGGAAGTTTGGAGTCAAAGATGAGACCAGAAGTATTCCAGACAACAGGAGGTAAGGGAGCAACAGTCAGAACTAGGACAGTGGTTCTCAACTGGAGGCCGTTCTGCCGCTATGGAGATGTCTGTCAGACGTGGGAGCTGGGATGGCAGAGACAAGAGTGCTTTAAGATGTTCTGCAATGCACTAGGTTCTCCCAGCCCACCAAGAAATGGTCCAGCTCCCAGTGCTGAGGTTGAGAAACACTTAAAGTTCTGACCTGGGTATTGTTAGAGGTAGGGGCAGAGATGCAGAGATGAATAGACCGGAAGAAAGAAATGAAAACTAGTAGTTATTTGAAATAAATATTGCCCAGTCAGCTCAATCTGGAGAACTTTTAGGTGTACAGTCTCAAGTCATCCTTAACTAAGAGTGAAGAAAGAATTCATTTAACACCAACTTGAAGAGCATGCTGTACTGAAGAAACCTTTACTGATTACCAAGGGATGAAGCATTAGAAAGCTAATAGGCTATGCTGTCTGTGATTTCTCTATTTCCTTTCAGTAATAGCGGAACATGCAGGATGTCAGTGAGGCTACCCAGCATTTTTCTTCTCTTATTAAATTCAAGTGATTGCCTTTCTACATCTGACTGATGGGATAAAAATGCATCTGACCCTGCAAGATGCTTTCAAGAAGAAATTGAGTTTCCTTTTATTCCTTTTGACCACATGATCTGTCTTGCTAATTGATTGCCCTCAATGCAATGTTGAAAAAGCAGGCCTGGATGCAGTGCTGTGGGGGCAGGGGCGGGGTGCAGTGCTAAGGACCAAGCCCAGACACACCCCCAGCCCAATGCCTTTCCCCACTGGGGCATTTGCTCATGGGCACAGCCTTTACTTCTACCTCTCTTTCCCAAAGTTGGAGGGCTCACATTCTCCACTGGTCCTGCCTTGGACTTGCCTAGGACCTGCCAGGAGCTGAAGGTTGTTTTCTTTCTCCCACAGGAAATAATTTTCCTTGGCA
Organism: Fukomys damarensis; assembly: GCF_012274545.1. Classification (NCBI taxonomy): domain Eukaryota; kingdom Metazoa; phylum Chordata; class Mammalia; order Rodentia; family Bathyergidae; genus Fukomys; species Fukomys damarensis. The sequence goes on along the minus strand of NW_022900925.1, from coordinate 16,022,680 downwards.
CGGCAGCCCTAAGTTCCCAATCCCTGGCTTTCACGAAGTCTTACCACGTGTGTGACAGTGGCACTATTGTTGGGCAGGCTAGAGTTTCCATTACTGATCCTGTGTTTATCTGCTGCATGGACTTCTCAATAAGAGGAGTTATTTAGTCAGTCTTAGTAAGGGGCTCGTTTGAAAAAAAAAAAGAAAATTTTTTGTGTGATGAAGCAACCAAGAAGTAAGATGAGTCATTGAGTCGCTGTGTGCAGGTGGTCAGAGCTGCTTGGTCCTTCTTACTATAACAGAGTCCTGGAAAGGTTCAAGTGTTTGTTGGTAGGGGACTTTGAACTGAATGAGAAGATTCTATTACCAGAAACAGCTCTTTCTGTGAAAACAAATGCCAGTTGCACAGAAACTTCCCTGGACTAGAGTGAGATGAGAAGTGAAGAGGACTGGATAGTTTAATAACTATTCAGATTTTTAAGTGAAGTTGAAAACAAAGATAATAGCTCAGCCCATCTGGTAAGCATATACTGTATGCTAGGCCCCATGTTAGGATCTCTATGAACGTGAACCAACAAAGCCTCCCAAGAATCCTAGGAGGTACAGGAACAATTAATTCTTGAGGCCAATTTAAAAAAAAAAAAAGTTCCATCTTGGAAAATATTGACAATGTGAACATAAATTAATAACCTTGGGAATGATTAGCTCTTTTTGAGCTGGGAAAATAGCAGCTTTAGAGAATGTTTAGTTCTGCTTTGTCCTGATACCTGGCTGTGTTATGTAGCAATCTTGAGAGTGTTTCTCTTAATTTATATGTTACCTCTCATTTTTCTGCTTCTGCAGTGAGTGTCTTTCCTTCCTCTGACCTTTAGAGAAGGTGATTAATCAAGGGCATGGGTGAAAGGAAAGGAAATCAGGCCACAGGCCAAGGGGAGAGTTAGGATTTGAGGAGACCTCTGCGGTGACCTGTTGATCTGCCAGTGGGGAAGTGGATTTGCGCACAGTTCCCGAGTGTGTGCTCTGCCGTCTGCAAATGGATGCAAACTTGCTCTAGCCACGTCAACTAGGCATTCTGGTGAAGAGGAGTTCGTTTGCACAGGTCTTTCAAATCAGGACAGCATGCAGCCTTGTGTCTCTGCCACAGCCTGCAGGTGTGTGAGGACACAAGAGGCAGAGCTTCGAAGACAGCCACCAAGAGGATGCCAGGTGTGTGTTGTGGGCAGTGCTCAGACACTTCCTCGGGCCTCTTCAAAGCCAGTTTCTCTCCCTTCCTATCTCAGGCTACTGGGCTATAGAATTAACTGTGGGTAAAGTAAAAATCAAGGAAGTGATTCTCATCAAATATCATGAGTGTAGATGTTAAGGTGCTGGCTTTGAGTCTAAGACAGAAAATCCGTATCCCTGTGCCTAGCCTCTGCCAGGATTTTCTCACTTCTTTCAAGATTATCCCCTGGAAGAATCCTAGCAATCCATGTAGACTCAGGAAGTTCACTATTTCCAGTCTTTACCCAGAGATGTGGCTGGGTACAACAAACTTGAGTAGTGACAAACTTGAGAAGGCAAGGAGACCATTGTACTGCCAGGTACTTGGCTTGAGTGGGTAGGCTCTTTTCCCTGCACAGCAGTGACGCTCAGCAGGAACTGTACTGTCCAATAGGGACATGGGACAATATCTGAAGACTTAAAAAAATAGTAGATTTTAATTTTTAGGGCACTTTTAGATTTGCAGAAAAAGCAGAAAATACAGTTTTCCTACACCTCCTCCTTGACTCCACCCCATTTTCCTTACTACCTATTGCTGCCAGCTGGTAATAGTGTAATATATTTATTGTAATTCATGAGCCAATGTTGACATACTTTTGTTAGCTAAAGCCTACTGTTTACATTGAGGCTCATTCTTTGTGTCACACATTCTATGGGCACAAACTAGAGATCTAACCCAGGCCCTCACGATGCTAGGCAAGGGCTTCATCACTGAGCTACAGCCTCAACCCTATCGTAAGTATCTTCTGTGTTCCCCATAGACCCATGTTTCAAAGGTTTGGTTCCCAGCTTTGCACTATTGAGAGGTGGGGGAACCTTTAAGGGGTAGGGCCTCATGGGAGGCCTTCTGCTGTCTGGGAAGCAAGCCCTGAAAGGGAACACTGCAATTCTGCCCCTGTCTCTTTTCTCTTTGGCTCCCCGGCCACCACTCCTGTGCTACGTGCTCCCACCATCTTGCTCTACCTCCCACAGGCCCAAAAGCAACAGAACCAGCCAACTATAGACTAAACTCTCTAAAACTATGAGCCAAAGTACACCTTTTCTCTTTTTAAGTTTGTCATCTCAGGTATATTGCTGCTACAACAACAACAAACTAATACCCACATACATAATGACATGTACCCATCACAATAGTATCATTTAGAATAGCGTCACTGCCCTAAACCTCTCCTGTGCTCCTGGAGACACTGTTTCCTTGTCATAATGAGGAGGGCATCACGGGCATCTCCTGGTTAGCATTCTGTCATGTCCAAGATAGCATCACAGAAAGCCCATGGTGCCGGGATGCAAGATCACTGTACACATATTGGCCAGGGGTTGTGTGTATGCCAGGGGCGAAAATGAGGAGCTGAGGCTCTGGGGATGGAAAGGCCACCTTAGGCACATGGTGCTTGGCTGATGGGAGGCCTGGCTTACAGAGGCAGAAGAGAAAACCTGCGTGGATTTGGGAAGTACTGAGGAGAAAAGTAACTGTAACTTACGGGCAGTATTCCAACCATAACCCCTGTGCACATTCCTTTAACTCTCACCCACTTAAATTCCAACCGTAATGTCTGAGTCCAATTAAAACCACCCAGATTATAATTAATGGGTTGGACACAGCAAGATTAGGTCATTCTCTGATCCTTCTAAAACTAAAAGCCCAACAACTTGGGTTTGGATCCCCTGTGTTTAAGCATCCTAGTTACTTCCCCACTGCCTCGGTTCCTTTTTCTGAAAAGGAAGACAAAGGCTTCTGAGTCTTTGTAGACAGAGTCTCTTTGAAAGTTGGTATCTTTACAGCATGTGACCATTAACTTTTGTGACTCTGGCCTTGTGTTAGATGCCACAGAACATGCTGTGAGAGACCTGGTCAATTAAAAATGACCCAAGAAGAAAAGAGTGGCATTTTTATATTGAAATAGGGTTATGTGGATGCCAAGTGTGTGAGTGGGATGGTAAGCTATCAGATGACTACTGTTAAAGAGATTTATAAGGGGAAAAATATAAACTTTCCAAGTCAGCACTTCTTGCAAATGGAGGGCTCATGGGAGAGGGACATGTAGCAAGCATCAGTCCCACGGAGCTCTCATTGCTCCATAAATCTTATAAAGTGGGAGCAAGGATTATATTACTTTCCTAGGCATGGGAGGAGAATCCAAAAACCAAACTCACTCCCTTATAGGATGTAAATATGAATAAAGAGAAATCGTCCTATTCATAAATTACCTCCTTCACCCTCTTCTGCCTGAAGTCATAAAACCCCAAATGTAACCAGAAAAATGTTCTTTTGAAAACATTCCTCCTTTATGGGCGCATCTTTGGGTTGGAGAGAGAAAAGCTTTGCGGAACAAAAAGGTTCCAACTAGGGTATGTAAAACAAGTTTTATGGAAACTCTAATTATCTCCCACTTGCTGGTACTATGTGACATTCACAGAAAAAAGGGATAATTGAGAACAGCATTTGATGTGCAAAAGGGTTGGTTGGTTCTTTCCTCTTCTTAAAAGGGATTTGTTCTTAATCAAGTTTATTTCATAATAAGTAGGTCCGGACACTGAGTTCACATCGGCATGTTTGATAGTGTTTAATTAAGACACTTTACACATGAGGTGTTGACTTTTGTTGTTTTGAATTTAATGCCTTCCTAAGTTTGGGTTTGGGGCATTTAGCTTAGCGAGGGGATCATACCTTGGCTGTGTTCCTGCATGCTCTTGGGAAGAGTACATTTTGTATGGCATATCTGCAGGAAGTAAAGATAGCATTCTGGTGCCTTGTTCCTCACAGGACTCTGAAATATTTCTGGCCTTAAACTTGAAACCCCAAGCTTCACCCTCATTTTGCATTCTGCAACCTCCAGGATTGATCTGTTTTTGTCTTTTATCTCTACCTTCCTACAGTCTCTTTTTGCCTTGAGTTGCAAAATCACTGCCAGCATCAAGGCTCAGAACTTCTCAGTGTGTTGTAAAACAATAACTTTATCACTTATGAAACATTTACCACAGGTAGTGACTGGGCTTAATGCTCTATCTTCTCATTTAATCCTTCTGAGAAGTGAGAGGTCACCTAGCTGGCAGGTGGTAGAGCTGAGAGTCCAACCAGTTTCCTGACCAGAATCAAACGGTTAACTTCAAGGCTAAAATGCCTTTCTCTTTATGTTCTAAGACTTAGAAAAACTCTCAATTTTCTCTCTCTCTCTCTCTCTTTTTTTTTTTTTTGGTACCAGGGTTTGAACTCAGGTACTTGTGCTTGTGAGGCAGGCAGCAGAACCACTGAGCTAAATCCCCGGCCCACATTTTTGTTTTCTGAGTCTGAAATTTCAAGTGGATCTGCCAGTGTTTATGTAAGTTCTGTTGCATCTGAAAATCCTCCCATTTATGTTTTATTCATTGTGACTGATAATAACAGTTTTCTGAATACCAAAGACTACTGTATAGTTTTCTTGAAGGTTTTTTGTTGATGTTGTTTTTGGTTTTGGGTTTTTTTTTTTTTTTTTTTTTTGTTTTGTTTTTTTTTTTTTTTTTTTTTTTTGGTGCTGGGGATCAAACTTGGGACCTTGCGCTTTCAAAGCAGGCAACAGAACCACTGAGCTAAATCCCTGGCCCTGTTTTTTTGTTTTGTTTATCTTTCTGAATGGTCCCCAGTTACACTATATGATATAAATTATCTTGTTTATTGCATTTAAAGTTTCTTAAGCCTAGCCTTCTTCCCTTTCATGCATCTCCTAGGACTCCTGCACTTCATTCCACAAGTACAGTGTGAGCCCAAGTTGAAGGGGACACTCACCAATCACTTGCTGCGGGCCACATACTTTCTGACAATGGGTGACCCCCTCTAGTGGTCTGTGATCTACATTATGGTTAATGTCCTAGTCCATTTTCCTGCACTGGGACAAAATACCCAATACCTACAACTTTAAAGGAGAGGCTCACAGTTACAGATAGTTTCAGTCCATGGTTTGCTGGCTCCAAGGCAGAAACAGGATTGTGAGGGTGCTCAATCCTTGGCACCTAGAAAGCAGAGAGAAGGGAGAAGCCAGGGACAAGAATACACCCTTCCAGGTCACACCCCAAATGAACCACTTCCAACAAGGCTCCACCTTCCAACAGCACATTTAGCTACTGAACTCATGAATGAATGAGTTCACCAGTAAACTCCCCCTAAATCCAGTCACCTTCCAAATACGTGAGACTTTTGGGGAACATTTTAGATCTAAACCACAACGGATGCAGATATCTCTGTGAATGAGAGGGAGTGAAGGCTTGTGGATACCTGCTCCAAATGTCATAGCTAGTGCATTGTCACAGAATGGGCGTAAGTCCGGTACACCGTGACATCAGTTCTTTCCACTCTACTTCCTTTCCATCAGATGAGAATTAGGTGCGAAGAAACTTTGTTTTTTTTCTTAGGAAAAAAAAGAGACAGAGCAGGCTTGTAGAAACACATGGAAAGCCTTTCTCTCCCCCTACCCCTCGAGCCATAGAGGCCCACTCGGTAAGGGTGGTTTACTCACATGGGATGAATGGAAAAACCAGGTCATGTAGCTGCTAGAGCTTGCATTCCTGTTTAATTGGCTAACACACACTTGCTTTGTGTTTGTTTACCTTATGACTAGTTCTGACAAATAAAATAGATTCTTCTCTTGTCCTCTTTACATGGGAGGAGGAAGCTGGAAGGAGTGAAAATGCCTGAGAGTTGGAAAATCTCCACACAGGTGGTACAGCCACCCTTGTTGGCTTAGGTGACACGAGCATATGAATGGCCACTTCCTGGATCACATTCATCACCTCAGATACTGCCCTGTTACCTCACAACTTTATTACCCACCCCCAACCTCCCACCCTTGCCAGCCCTTCATCACAGAGGCCCCTTCCGTGGCAGAGCACTGGCCAGTCAGCTAAAATGTATTTATTGAGCTCCTACCAATTGCCAAGCAAAATGTCAGACTAGATAATAGAATGAAGTCAATGCATTTTTCTTTGTGGTTTATGTCAGAACCCAAAGCACTGAGAGTAATAATATGAGCTATTTGTTTTTTTAAACTTTTTTTTTTTTTTTTTTGGCAGTGCTGGGGATTAAACCCAGGGCCTCATGCATGTTAGGTATGTACTATACCACAAAGTTACCTCCTTAAAGCCCTGATTATTTCTGTATCTTTTCTATGTCACACCTTTTCAGGGTTATTGGAAAAGGTCCTTATATACCTTCTCCAACTGAAAATTTGAGGAGCTCATAATTTCCCTTCAGAGTCTTTAAAATCATTTTGCAATTGGGGCTTTATTCTGTCGTGTGTGTGTGTGTGTGTGTGTGTGTGTGTGTGTGTGTGTGTGTAGTCCCTGGCTGTTCATTTGCCACAATGTGTGTGTGTGTGTGTGAAGTCCCTGGCTGTTCATTTGCCACAATGTCTTCTATTCTGGTAGCTTAGCAACATTGATTCTCATGTAGCAAAGCCTCCCTGGGCACTGCTGGCCTCCCAAGGAAAAATCATGTGAGAGTGTCAGGTATCCAGCAAGATGTATCTCCTTGGACTAGATACTCCCTTTGGCTTGGTAAAGGCCAAACCCTTTAGTCCACCATGGACGTTAGGGGACCTTCTGCTTGCTTTATTTATTGACTTTTTAAAGCCAAAACAATTTTAGCCAAGCCAAGAATAATGTTGGAGAGATTTTGTACAGAACATACCCTTTCAGACTGAAATCCATTCTGCGTGACACTGGAGACCTAGGAGAAGCTTCAGCTGAGAAATCCTGCACCATGATCTGATGGGATGGGTCCTGAATGTGGGGCCTTTAATTTCTGATGGGCTGCACCTCACCCTAGCCTCCTGCCTTTTATATTATTCTGTGCCAGGGTTTTGAGCTATATTTGGAGCCTTTGTTTAGAATTGTCTAAGAGCATCAAAAGCAAGTACCCCAGTCCCCAGGAGAGCATGGAGCCTTTTCTTCAGAATGGGGCACATGCAAAATGAAAAGGAAACAGTCACTCGCTTCCAGAGATGGTTCCTGACTAAGAAATGAGTAAGAGAAATGGAATACTGAAAGTAGAAGATGGACTGCCAAGTCCTTAACCCTTTTAGAGCCTACCTTCTGCTCTAATTAAAAATATCCAGTGTTGTGGCACGCACCTATAATTCCAGCACTCTGCGAGGCCAAGGCAGAAGCATTGCAAGTTTGAGTGAAGCCTGGGAAATTTAGCAATTTAGCAAGAAATTGTCTCAAAATTTTAAATATATATATTCAAAAGGGGCTGGAGATGTAGCTCAGTGTGAAAGCCTTGGGTTCAATTCCCAGTACCGCTCTGCCCCCCAAAGGGATCCAGGGCTGCAGGTGTAGCTCAGTTGTGGAGTACTTGCTTAGCATGCGTGAGGCATTGTGTTTAACCCCCAGCATCATCAAAAGACAAAAACAAAACCAGTCATGCATATCTGGTTAATATTGTCTCCATCTAAACCTTGGCTAATCGTTACGGGACATGTCATCCTGAACAAAAGCCTGTTTCTGGAATTCTCCCCTTTATATCTTTCCATCTGACCCAGGAGACCTGATACAGAGCTGCTTGGTCTCAGATGTCCCTCTTACCCTTAACTGAGAGGCCTCCTACCAGGCTCATCTTGCATACCCACCTTAGTCATTCTAGTATCTTCAGCTAAATGTCTGGGGGGAAAAAACAAACTCTCCCTATTTCCTAGGTTCTAATTCTAATCTAATTAGAATATGTATGCTTAAAAACTGTTCACATTCTAGAAACATTTTACTAGGACTCCCAGAAATACCAAGATACTTGGGATCAGATATCAGCTCAGGTTAGTTTAGTAATTCACAAAGGGGCTGTCCATCTCTTTTCTAGATTCTGAATGTTTGTATTCCTCATCAGGGACATTTCCCTACTACTTAGGTGACTAGGAAGCCAAATTAGGAAGCAGTAAGGTTTTCTTTTTAAAGCAGATGGATGGGAGATACGGAGGAATATTTCATCCCAGCCTGTCTCCTACTTAACTGAGCCTGTCCAGTGACCATCTCTTTCCTCTGAAGCATTATCTTCCACCCAGACAGTGCCAGACACACTTCCACTTGTGTGAGCTTGATGGTGTGTGCCTGAATGTTCCTTGCCTATTGCTGACCATGTTCACCACCGTTAAACACAGCACCCTGAGTCTGTGTTTAGGATGCATGTTCTACAGACCAGGCCATGATCTCCTGGCTTTGCTGTTCCCATTTCTGTACCTCAGCCTCTTTTGGACAGTTCCTCTTCATGGACAGTTCACCAAGTGAGCTATCCTGGCATTTCTGTTCTCCCTGTGTTGAGCTTAACTTTATGGAGAGCGCGGCAGAGTCTCTCCATGGGAAAGCTCTCTTGAGAGGAGATTTCTTTTTTCTTAACCTAGGGAGTTTATGGCCAGGTCTTTTCTTTCTTTAGCCTGAGGTCACAAAGATAGTATAGGAGGGTTTTAGAGCTTTAGATGTAACGGAAATTTGAGGCCTGTGCTGGTTAAACTCCAAGAACAAAGACTACTTATGCCACAGCCAGTGAGGAACAGCTTCTGCCTGGGACACCCAGAAGACAAGACAGGCCAGGGCTGCGCACAGCGTGTTCCCCATCCCAGAAGCTACGATTTAATGAGAACAAGACAGCCTCCTGTAGCGTCCCACGCTGCACCCCATACCGGGGATTGAACTCAGTACCTTGCACTTGCGAGGCAGGCGCAGTGCCACTGAGCTAAATCCCCAGCATTCTCCTATAGCTTCTTCTTCAAGCTTTTACCTCACAGGCCTAATTGGCACAGTCCTCCCCTTGTGTTGATGTGAAGACAGGAAGAACAGGAAGGAGAGGTAGACAATAACATCATGGTAGGTTTTTTTTTTTGTTTTGTTTGCCCTTTCCACTTATAAATGGGAAGTTTTGATTCTGTGACTGGCAAGTTAGCATAAAAGAGGAGGAAGGGCTGGGTCAGACAGAGGCTGGCCACCCACACACCTGCTCGTTTCTCCTAGTGCTCCATAGCTGGCCCTTGGGGTGCTGGTGGCTTCTGTCCTCTGGTGTCTATGGCCATGCAGAGTCTAGATCACTCCCCTTGCATTCTCATGGACCCTGAGATGGTCCTGTGAGTTCAGATACTCCAACACCACCCTGGCCATTACCCTACCCATTGCAAGGCAGCAAGCTGATTGTTTTCCCTTGGTGGTTGGCAATCAGCCTCTCTTTCCTTGAGCTGATAGCTTTCCACATGTGCTTTCTAGATCTTGGCGCCTTGCAGTTTCTCTTCCCAGAATTGCTTCCAACACATACCTGACCCTTAGGGCCTCCTTATGCAGCACACCTTCTTCTCAGTCCTGCTTTTTTTTTACCCCGTAATGGTTTGGTTTGTAAGAGTGTTGCTCATTTAACCCAAAGCTATTAGTAACTATAAACATATTGTGAGCCTTTCTCTCATTCTTATTTTCATTCTCTAAAAATTCCAGAGATTAAGGCCCCGTCTTCACTGTTCACTTCAACTCTTACCCACAGGATGGATTTGAGCAGGCAGAAGCATAACTGGGGTCAAGTGTTTGAGCAGAGAGGAAGGGCCAGCTGTCACACTGATGGCAACTCTGTCCTTTGCCAGCTCTCTGGCCCTGAGGACTTTGCCTCTGCCTCCTGTCGTCATTTTAAAAGCAGCTTCAGTAAGGCCAGAGTCATTTGAGTCTTGGTTTCTATTTTGGTCTGTTTTATGTTGTGATAATAAAATACCTGAAACCAAGGAATTTATAAAGAATAGAAGTTTATTTGGCTTGTGGTACTCTAGGCTGGGATGTCCAAGAGTCTGACACCACTTCCACTCAGTGTCTGGTGAGGGATAGCACGTAGTCACTGAGCAAGCGTGTGTCAGCCCAGGTCATTTTCCCACCACTTATAAAGCCAGGAGGCCTGTAAAGGATGTGCCATCCTGAAGACCTTATCCAACCTCAGTTGCCTTTCAAAGTCCACACATCCAAATACTATGGATATACAAATCCAAGGGTTAAGATTCCAACACGAGGGCTGGGGCTTTAGCTCCAGGGATTTAGCTCAGTGGTGCTGCCGCCTGCCTCGCAAGTGCAAGGACCTGAGTTCGATCCCTAGTACCAAAAAAAAAAGTTTCCAACGTGAAATTTGGGGGACACCTTCAAACCATAGCCACTTCCCATTCTATGAGAAGCAGACATAGTGACTCAAAAAACCTTGAGTTAAAGCAGTAAGGAGGTTTCCCATTTTTGTCAGTTGGGGAAGGAGTGTTCTAAGAGGGAATAATATAGAGGCTTGGTGTTAGAGCAGCTTTCCTTTCAGTGGCTCTGGTTCCTTACACTTAGCATCTCAGAACCTCAGTTTTCTTATGTGTAAAATTGGGGATGCTGATGGGGATGCTCCCCTCCACAGCTTTTGTGAGGATTAAGTGAGATTATGTGTGAGAAGCCAGACAATGCCAGGTTTAAGACAGGCTGTAAACTGGTATAGTGAAGAGATTAAGGCAGTTGAGACATCTGAGTGACTTATCCCAAGGAAGTACTTTGGATATAGCTGAGTTTTACCAAATCTAGGCCAGGTCAAAACCTCAGCATCCAGCTTGTCCCAGATAGTTCGTTTTGTTGTAAAATGAAATACAGACCATTTTTTTTTTGGCCTTAACTTATTTTGTATTCATTAATTCAGTAAGTATTCATTAAGCTATTTATCTATATTCTCCTAGTGCCTGAATAGGTACTAGAGAAAAGTTGAACAAAAGAGTTCAACCAGGAAGCAAAAACGGAAACACAGTCATTACGATGCAGAGTGATAGTTGCTATTATATGAGATGACACATGTAAAGAAAGTGCTTGCACCCGGGGCCTGGCCCTGTCCTGGTGAACCATCTTGTAAGCGTTAAGCCTTATGTCAGTGTAAGAGGAAAGAGGAAGGCAGAGGGCAGAGAAGGACACTTAGAGAGAGACTTCTAAGACTAGATGATGCTCGGTCAGTCATAAGGAAGGTTTACCAGGTGGACAGGTGTGCGGTTGGGGTGGGGAATGGTGGGAGGAAGGTGGCAGGAGGGTGCACTGGGCAGTTGCAGCAGCTGCCGCACAGTTGCTTGGTGCATGAAGGGAATAGATTGCCTTTTCTTCTCCCGCTAAGGGGTTTGGTCTTTATCCTCAGGGTGATTGAGAACAACAGAGGATTGTTCAGAGGCCTTAGTTTTTCCATAAGGACAGATGGGAAGGGAGCCACCAGACAAGTGGAGCAATCTGGGTCCAGACTCTGGCAGCAGCGAATGGGGTGCAGATGAGAGGAATAGGTTCAGGGTTGTCCAGAAAGTGACCGAGAAATGGAGAGGTATGGGAATGGAACCCCAGTTTCTAGCCTGGGAAAGGGTGGAGGACAGTGTCATTCACTGAGACAGGGACCAATAGAAAGATGGGAGGGGGGGCAGCCCCTTGTGGGAAGGTGGCCACACCCCAAGAGGTAGATGTTTCTCTGATAGTCTAAATTACCTGTCCCCACATGGAGGAAAACAGTTTTCTCTTTTTTATATAAAACACTTGAGATGAATTTAATAAGGCAAAATGCGTGGTTCTTAAGTGCTTGTTTCAGTGTATTTAGAATAACCAATATGCCTACAGAAATATCCTAAACAAGGTACAGAATTTTCTCTCTCCCTGCACAGTTCCCTCACATTCCTTTCCAGTTTACTTATCAGACCAACTTTCAACCCCACTTTCCCAGGAAGACATCTCACCAGCCCCAATGATAAAGCAATCATCCAGATGTGGGCTGATTGCTCTTTGTCCTAGGTCCTGACCCCAATACACAGTCTTCCTGATTGATTAGGTGGTGCATGCCCAGAGCATAGCCCAGGGCTCAGCTCCCTCACATCAGTGAAACAGAGGGGCAGGGGGAACTTTACCGAGACAAGAGCCACCAGAGCCCGGTCTGAGCAGCCTCTTGGAGCTCAAGCCCAGACTGTGGGATTTGAGTAGGAGGACCTCATGTTGATACTCTGGTCGCCAGACCAAGTGTCCTACCTTGTTTACAGTTAGAAATATCTGCCTTTCAGAGTCAACTTACTGTTTGGGCTAAAGGATCCTTTGTTCCTAAACATGTATAGGGAGTTGGGGCTACAGAGCCCCAGCTCAGGCCCTGCGATGGAAGGAACAGCACTTCTTCCTTTTTCCTGCCTCTTTTCCTTTTGAGTAGGTGTCTTTGGATTACCAGCTCACAGCCATTTGGGAGATTGTGGGTTTTCTGTGGCCTCTTTTGAGTCTGTTTGGCTTTAATCAGAAAAATAAATGCTTTATTATCTTTTCACTGGCCTAGCTGAGTTAGGTTTAAATGATTTTTTTTTTTAACTCTACCACATATGAATTACAGGAAATACTGTCCTGTTTGGGAAATGGGTCAATTCCAAGATTTTTTCTCCAGGAAAAGTGTAACTCATTAGTTTCTTAAGAAAGGTTCAGACAAGCAATAAAGAAGTACTTATTAAGACATTTTCGGTTACTGGGGATCGAACTCAGGTTCTTATGCTTGTAAAGCAGGCAGTGAAACCACTGAGCTAAATCCCTGGCCATTTTCTCTTTTTATATGTCCCTAATCACCGCCTTATCATAAGCCTCAGCCATGGTAGTTAGTTCAAAGTTGTTTAAATTCTTTCATTTTATATATGAAGAAATAAACACACCTCTTCCTCCTCCCAAACAAGAATGATTTGCTCAAGGGTATGTGTTGTCCTCAGGGACCAGGATCAAGAATTATACACTGAATGACAATAAGACTTTTTTTTAAATTAAAAGAATCATTTGGGGGACTGGGGATGTAGATTAATGATACAGCACTTACCTAATATACACAAGGCCCTGGGTTCTATCCCCAGAACTAAAAAAAAAAAAAAAATTTTTGTATAATAAATATCTTTTATA
>NW_022900925.1:16004748-16009337 GCF_012274545.1 Fukomys damarensis | reverse complement strand
AAAAAAAAAAAAAAAATTTTGTTAAATCACTGTGATCTCTATGATCTCATATATATTTTTAAAATTCCTTCAGTGAAACCTCACTCTTGAGCTTGGTACATTAGGAAATTTGCTTGGAATAAAAGTGGGGTTTCCATTTCTTAACCAAAAGAAACATAATTCAGAGATTTTTAGTGTCCTTTTGTTCATCACTTTCATCTTGGACAAGTACATTGCTTCACCACAGTGGGCAGTGTGGTTGAATTCCATACCTGTGAGAGAAGTTTCTAGAGACTTTTGACTTGAACTACATGTAGTTGGCCAAGTTCTTTCTTCTGAACTGTTCTTTTTGCTGCCCCCTGCTGGAGGCCAAGGAGAGGCCACTGCTGAAAAACCCTACCAGCTCTCTTCCAAGGTGCAGAAAGGCAAAGTCCTGTGAACTCTGGGGTTTCAGGGGAGGTTTTCATGGTGGACCGTCCTGCTCATCAGTCAACCAGGGGTGTTCTGACCTCAGTGTCAGAGAGGCCTCAAGTTTCTTGAGCCCCAAACCAAATTCATTTACCCCACTTCCCACTTGTTTTTGTTTACCACTTTGTTCTTTCTCCTTCACTCTATAGCCACTCATGCATTCATACATTCCAGAAATATGTGAGTTTTTAACTCTTCTGCGTGCTTCCTAAGCCTTGGTTAGTTTTGGTAAGTGTGATAATGGCACATGCACTCAAGCTACGAGCTTTACTGTTTCTCAGCTCGTTCTTTCCTGTTCTCTGAATCTAATTAGGCCAGGGCATAATCATGTCAGTAGTCCCTTAATGAACCCACACACCTCCCATCCCACTCTCTCTCATTGTTACCCACCAAGTGACCTTTCTGCTGTACCAGTTGTTCGTGTCACTGTCCTACGTATAAGCCTTCATTGTTGATCAATCAAATTCAGACTCCCTGACATGGACTTCAAGGCCTCCCACCACCAAGCCCTGCCTAGCTTTCTCCTGCACTCTCCCCTTTGCCCTCATGGTCCCCGGTCACACCCGTGAGACTTTATGCATCATAGTACCTCTGGGCCGGGGTGACCGTCTTACGAGGCTGTCCTCAGATATAAGCTGTGTGTACATTGATCCTTCAGATGTCATCTTCCCTCCATATATAATTGTCACTTTGCTGTCCAGACATCTGTTATGACATCTGTCACCTGTATTACTGTTCTTTACTTGTCTGTGCCCCTGTCCAGACTCTGACCCCAGGGTCCAGCTCAGGTTTTCCAGGCCTGGCCTCATTTCCAGTAGTTTGTATCAGTGATGTCACAAATTAGAGTTGTCCTGGTTCCTTCCACACGGCTCCGGCTTTCCCATCTCCCACAGGTCCCCTGCTCTCCCTGACAGCCCCCGAGGCTTCATGTTCTGTAGTCATCCTGGCTTCCCAGAAGTGCTGGACTTCCCTGCCGTTTGCTCTGTCTTGAATGCCTTCTCCATCTCACTCTTGGCCCGCCAAGTCAGATCCAGTTCATGCTTCCGAAGTTGCTCCGGTGTTGTTACTGCTGCTTTCCTCTTTTCTCACCCTAATTTGCAGCAGGATTAAATAATAAAAACAGCTAGTACTTATGTGGCATGAAGTATGAGCCCCAGGCATTATTCTAAGCATTTTATGTATATTAACTCATTTCTCTCACATGCCAGTGTTATTTTACCTGTATTATCCTGTCTCCTAATAGTGTATATGTGTGTGTCTCCCTTACTGGATCAGGGACAAGGCCATGTAGCATCTGTCTTTATATCCTAACCATTTAGCATAGTGCTTTGTGTGTACAAAGAACCTAGTAATGGTAAATTTTGTTGTTTAAAAAATACAGTCACTGTTCACACAGTCTTTGTTCAGTGTATCTTAACATATTAAGAACTATTTTTGATTGCATAGAATGCTGTGGGCTTGAATTATCCCTCAGTATAAATGAGGAGTGAAGACCATCTTGTACAAAGGAATAATCAGTGAATTACATTCAGTGAAGTTGGAGTTCCCAGGCCAGTGAGATCAATTCCTAGGCTTAAGAGGTAATTTCAGAGGACAAATATTTTAAAATATTTTTAAATTTTTAGTACATTCATCATGGAGAGTTGGTACTTGTACATAACACATCTTAATTATTTTTCCGTCCCTTTTCTCTCCTCTCCCTCCCCGCTCCTCTATCTCTTGGTTGCAGAAGACAAGTTCTTACCGTCTTCCCTCAAGATGCTTTTTCTGTTAATGGAGAAATGCACATAAAAGAGGGCACATAACATGTAGCAAATGGTCAAAATGAGATATGATCAGGTACCAAGTTAAGGAGGTATAGCTTAATGATCGAGTGCTTGCCAAGCGTGTGTAAAGTCCTGGGTTTGATTCCTACCCCTGGGGAGAAAAATATTTTTTTTAAAGAATTTTATACATTACAACTGTTTTTATATGAAATAAAAAGATCATGCATTTTTAAAAAAACTTTTTATACATTACAACTTGTATTGCTTTCTTTGCCTACCATTTTTACACTTTTATCCTCCCCCCACCGGTACTGGAGGTTGAACCCAGGGTCTTTGGGCTGAGCCCCCTGCACTTTTTTAAATTTTTGTTTTAAAACAGTCTTGCTAAGTCACTGAGTTGATTAGGTTTGACTGGAACTTGTGATTCTTCTGCCTCAGCCTCCCAGAGTTGGGATTATAGGTGTGTGCCACCTTGCCCCACCTCCCTACTCTCTTAAAAATGCAATGACTCCCTTTTTGTCAGCACATGATACTTAGTGTTTTAGCATTAACTTTGGGAGGCTGTTTACTGGGTACCTGCATTCCTTTCTCCAGCCCCACCTCCTTCCAGCTAATCCCATGCTTGTCCTCTAATGTTTAATTTCCTATTTATGCTGTTTGTGTATTTTCATACTTGGCTGGCTAGTCTGTAATGCCTTTTTAAAAATTTTCCCTATGAGTTCTGTGAGCCACTCCAGCAAATAGATTGAACCCAAGGAGAGGCAGTCAGGGGAGCCCCAGTTTATAGCCGGTAGGTCAGAAGCACAGGTAAAACAACCTGGAGCCTATGATTGGCTTCTAGGGTGGGAAGATGAGTCTTGGTATCTCTCTTCTTCCCATCTCCCCTCTCCCCGCTCCCCGTTCCCCGCAGATTTTGTTGTTGAATATCCTGGCCTGTGGATGTCTGGCAGCTTGGCTAAAAGACAGGAACTCAATACCTGGCCTCTTCATGTCCTTGGTTCTTGCACTGGCAGCTGGTATTACTTCCGGCCTTCTTTGCTCTGTATTAGAGTATAGCCCTCAACTTTGTTATTTATTTATTTTTGCCATGGCACACATAATAAGTGAAATTCTATGCATAACATACTTCTACAGGCATGTCCAAATTTTGACATTCCTCTTCCCTCTTCCACATCCCCACCCCCAGGTTTCCCAGGAAATAAACGAATAGCACCACAGATGCTTTGTGGCATGTTGTTCATAAGAGCACTTTACAAGCTTGGGAGTAGCCATTAAGTATTTTCAGCAGTGCAGCACAGCTAGCTCTGAGATGGTTACGTGCAATTCCTGGTTAGTTAGTATAACATTCACTTTTTTTTAGTCAAGGAAGCTTATCAAAAGGAACTGCATATGCTATGGTTTATATTTGAAAACCAAATTATTTATAAACTTACCTTCAAGTGAGTGTGAATAGATCACTTGTTTATCTCCTTGTACTGGGCTATTCTTTCACATTGGAGCTGTAGATGCATGATAGGTTTATTCTTTTGCTTACTGGTGGCTGCAAACATGTCTCCAGAATTACTTCTGTGAAGATCACCATGCTTAAAATCAAAGCACAGAGCCCCAAGAATGTGATTGACTCCAAAACATTTGCTCAGAAAACTACTGAGATAGGATTCTTCGTCATCCTGGCTCTTCCCACCCTGCTATGTTTCTAGCAGACAAAAACAAGACTATTAAAGCTTGTCCATGAATCTCCCAAATGGCACGGTAAGTTCATGGTACCTCCCCCACTACTCATACATACAGAACCAGCACCTTGCTGAATTAACTTTACCTTTGTGTTTCACTAACCCATAACTCTGTTTCAGTGCTGGAGAATTGGAATTAGGAAGCAACCACGGGGCTGAATGGAACCAAAAGAATTCCAGTAGATACTTGGGGCAGAGCTTCTCAACCTCAGCATTTTGAGCCAGATAATTTTTCATTGTCAGAGAGTATGCCATGTAGAATGTTGAACAGCATCCCGGGCTTTTATTTATTTGGTGTCAGTAACAACCCTTGTCTTGATATGTGATGACCTGAAACTTCCCCAGATATTGCCACATGTCCCCTGGGAAGCAAAACCACCCCAACTGAGAACCCACTTTAAAGCAGTGACCAAAGGCTCAGGACCATCTCTCCCTTCCTGAAGGCCTCTTCTCTTTCCAGGGGGATCTCTATGCTGCCTTTGATATTGGGGCAGCATCTTGGCAGTTTATGACTTAGGCCAAAGAGAAGGTGAAGAATTGTTTTCCAGAGACATTTGGAGGTATAGTTGGCAGGATTTAGCAGTTAATTTTCCATGGGATTCAAAACTGTAGGGGAATTTTTTTTTTTTTTTTTTTTTTTTTT
>NW_022900925.1:15991748-16004574 GCF_012274545.1 Fukomys damarensis | reverse complement strand
TTTTTTTTTTTTTTTTTTTTTTTTTTTTGGTACCGGAGATTGAACTCAGGTCTTTGTGCTTGTGAAGCAGGCTGCAAA
The DNA here is from genome assembly GCF_012274545.1 of Fukomys damarensis. Taxonomy (NCBI): domain Eukaryota; kingdom Metazoa; phylum Chordata; class Mammalia; order Rodentia; family Bathyergidae; genus Fukomys; species Fukomys damarensis. The sequence continues at coordinate 16,004,496 of NW_022900925.1, read as the reverse complement.
ACTACTGAACTAAATCCCCAGCCCCTAGGGGAAGTTTTTTTTTTAAGTCACAGTTTTAGTTACTTAACTTACTCTCCTTTCCTTATTTCTCCAGGTAACTGCCCTAATGAGGGTAAGGCTCCCTCAGTGCTTCCATTGATATGTACATATTATTATGCCGTTATTCTTAAAGCATTGTTCTAAAACAGTGATGGCAAACCTTTTACCATTAAGCACCCAAACTGCAATCCAAAATCCACTTACTTATCACAAATTACTAATGCTGCAACAAAACCTGAATACTGAGGTTTTAGTTTAGAAAAAACAACTCATACATCTTTTGTCTTAAAAGAAAAACAACATACATGCTAGAAGTTTGCCACCACTGTTCTAAAGTATGAAGTGTAGATGCCGTGGGAATAATATTCAAGTATAAAATATGTGGATGTGAACAGTTCCAGTGGATGTGGTAACGAACTTTTGCCAGAAGGCCTCGAGCCACTGTCCTGTTGCAGCACTGTAGCTTTGGCGCTCTTGTCAGCTCAGAATGGATGGATCAAGCAGCCCCCTAGTACCTAAAGTCACTTGCCCAGAGCCCCTGATCACAGAGTGTGAGCTGGTTCCTGGTGAGTCACTCCCGGGTCAGTGTCAGGAGCCACAGGAGCAGCTGGTGTCTCTTCTGGAGGCCTCCAAAAGACATTCTGGCCTTTGATGTAACCCCATGTGCCTCATGATGGCCTGGATGTGTGCTGGGGAGTTACCAAGGAATGAAATGGGAAAAGAGATGAGGAAAACTGTCTGATGGGTCGGTTTCGCCAAATCTGGGGTTTCCTCCATGAGGAGGCCAAACTTAAGACGGGCTAGAGCACGTGGAGCATTCTGCCACAGCCACAGCCTCCCTTCTGGAAGGACTGAAACAGGTTTGGGAAGACCTGGGCCCAGGGAGCACCAGAAGCCTGGGCCTTTGTGTCCTGCACCTTGCTCTGGCTGCAGAGCCAGAGATAAAGGAAAGCACTTTCCCCTTTGTCCTTCGGGACGTTTCCTATTCTCTGCTCATGGACTCCCACCTCGATGGACTGGAAGATAGGCCCGGCACAGGGCCTGTGCTGCCCTCAGAGCTACCACAGCTCTGGCTGCTCTCCGCAAGAGTCAAGGAGGGGGCTGCTCAGGCTGCGGGCCAGATGAGAATTTGGAGATGAGGGCAGGCAGAGTTCCCAGAGATCTTCATCTTCTCTGGAAAGAGAGGACAGGGCAGAGTGGTTCAGGGAGAGGGGACTGCATATTCCAAGGACAGGGAGAAGAAGCAAATTCATTGGTGTATCTCTGCTATCAGTGGTCTCAGGAATGTAGGCAGGGAAACATCTCAGAAGCACTGCAGAGATCCAGCTGGTAGGCTTCTCCAGCCTTGCACGCAGTCTAACACGTCCTCTCTGCACCCTTCGGAACAGGTTCTGGTCCTAGGACTTCCGGGTTATTCATGAGCAGGCAGGAAATCATGCTGACATTTACTTATATCCTGGCCGGTTCTGCACATCCTTTGCAAGTTAATTGGCTGAAAATACATTTGTTTAGATATTTTAATCTTTCAAGTGTTAAGTGGCCTCTCCCTAATAATATGTCACAGATTTGGGATTATTTAGAAGACCAACCTTATAGGATTAGGAAAAAAATACCCTTAGTGTCACTTAGCTGTGTGGTCTTGTGGACTTTTCCTTCAAGAAAGGGAGAAGATACTTTAGCCGGGCAAGCCCTGCCCTGAGCATAACTTCAGGGACTGGCAAGAATCACCCGAGCACCCAGGGAACTTGCTGACCAAGCTGGCATTGGTTTTCTTTCCTGTAAAATGTTTCCACTCACATGTTCTGGCTGCAGCTTGAGGCTGGCCCCGGCTGAGGGTTTGCAGCAAGACAGTGTTTGAATGTTGGCCTTGCCCTGACCCATGCTCAAATCATTTGTTTCACTAAGAATATGTATTTTGAGATAGCAAACTAGATTAGTTCACAGCCATTTAATTGCTGATTCAGTGAAAAAGTCTTCACTTGAGAGGCCTGAGCTGAAATCAGGCAACCTTGGAGGCTGCCAGAACTTTTCTTAAAAGAAGAGGCCCTTCCACCCCTCTTTTCTTTAATTATAAAAGCAGAACTATGTGCACATGGTTAAAAACACTTAAGCTGTACTGAGGGAAATAACAAAATTTAACTCCTCGGATGTAATCAAGTTTCTTACATATCCGGCTGGAATATTCTCTGTGCGTTTGTAAACATGCATTTGTGTGTATGAGTAACGTCTGCCCTATTTACAAAAACACCCTTGATGTTTAAAAATTATTAATACACCTTTGTGATTTTTCCCTGTCAGCACACTGTCTTTCTAATACCAACCTTGTATTTCATACAATTAGAATATCTCGTAATTGTCTCCTAACAATGTGTTTCACCCCTTCCTTAGTCTTTTGCTGTTTCAGACAATGCTACATTGTGCAGTCATCCATGCATATCTGTAAAGTAACTTTTTAGAATTGGGATTGCTAGGCCAAAGGTTACGTATATTGTTAACTTTTTTTCCCTTCTAGTATTGAGGATTAAACCTAAGGCCTTTGAACTAAGCTACATTCTCAGCTGTTTTTTTGTTTTGTTTTGTTTTGTTTTTGACAAGGTCTCCATAAATTGCTTAGGCTCAGGTCGAATTTGTGATCCTTCTGCCTCGGCCTCCTAGAGTGTTGAGAATTTTACATGTGTACCACTGTACCCAGCTGTACATTAACTTTTTTATTAATTTATTTTTATTAATTATTATTATTATATTTTTTTGGTACTGGGGATCGAACTCTGGTCCTTGCGCTTGAGGCAGGTGGCAGAAGCACTGAGCCAAATCTCCGGCCCCGTACATTGTTAACTTTGAGAGCCATTGCCAAGGTCCTTCTTGCAGGGAGCAGAGTGGGGTTGCTTTATAGAAAATGCTTAACTCCAGCTTCTGATGACCAGCCTAAAGTGCTAGCACTTTCTATTGTCCAGAAAATACCCCTCCCATACAGAGGTTATAAGTAAATGCATTCAGATTGTAGAACATCACTAGGCGCAAAACATGAATGACATTTGGGAGGACAGGACTTCTAGGGACCTCAGTCTTTTCTTCTGCTAGATCAATCTTCTGTTTGATCTCATTGCATGATTTTAGATAGACTCAGGTGTGGTTCTAGTTCTAAGACTCAGGAGCTTGGACTCCCAGAGAGGTATAAGCAGGAAGTAAAATGCCCGAGTCTTCTCGTTAGACTCTAGGGTCCTTTATGTTTCACCAGCACTGAATGAAGAGAGAAGGCTTTGGGTGACCTGACCTTTCCCTGAGCTACAGACTAAGCAACTCCTTGGCCGTCTACTTTTCAGGAGGTTTCATGGCAGCTTAGGGACTCATACGTCCTCTTTTTTTTGCTTCTTCAACATCAACCACATTCCTTAGAAGCCCATTAATTAGAAAGGCTTCCAGTTGAGAAATGGGGTGATAATGATTTCCATTACAGTTAGTTTGGAAATTATCTTTAGGTAGAAACCTGTTCAAAAATTTTCTGAGACATTGGGCCGGAGAATTTTCTGGAGAGGGAAGAAATTCAAGACAAGTTTTTCCCAAGCCTCCTGTTCCTCTTGGTCTAGCTGAAACGTATTTATCAGGGAAAAACAGTTTGTATACCAGAGGCAGCAGTTCCTATTGGGCAGAACCAGATATATTCCTGTGATTTATTTCCATGAAGCCAGCATCCCCTTATACCTTTGAAGTCAGTATTTTATCCCACATTGTATGCGGTACTACAGATATACGGGTCGGGGGCCAGGTATTTAGCTCAGTGGTTCTGCCGCACAAGGTCCTGAGTTCGATCCCCCAAACCAACAGAAGAAGAAGGAGAAGGAGAAGAAAGAAACAAACACAGATTGACCCCCTTACATTTTTGCAAATTCAGGAATCAGCAATTTAAAGAACCATAGTTTGTATTCTCTGAAAGGAAAATGTATTAAGACTTAGTCTTTTCACTTTTTTTTTTTTTTTTTTGAGAAATTTCAAATCCATTTAATGGATTCTTAGCATATACTCCTCTCCAGAGTTTACCAGTTCTAAACATTTGGTCACATCAAATTCTTGGGTGCTGCTGGCCTGGGGAACATATGTTTGAACCTCTTAGGTTAATCTGCTCCTATATTAATGGTGGCTATATTTTTTTCTTTGAACGCTTTAAAAGTAGTGTGTGTATACATCATGATAGTTCACTCTTAAACATTTCAGAATGTATCTCTTTTTTTTTTTTTGTCTCACTATGTAGTTGAGACTGACCTGGTACTCACTATGTAGCTCAGGCTGGTCTCGAACTCACAGTGATCCTCCTGCCTCAGCCTCCCAAGTGCTGGGATTACAGGCATGCACCACCATGCCCAGCTTCAATATGTATCTCTTAAGAATGAGACTGTTCCCTTCATAAGAATAATATCTTCATCATACCTAAGACAATTAACACTGATACATGACAAGTGTAGGTCAGTTGTCTTGTAGAATTTTCCATAAGCTGAACTTTCAGATTATTCCCTCGTGATTTCAGACATTTTTGTCAAGAATACTACAGGGCTAGGGATTTAGCTCAGCGGTACCACCACCTGCCTTGCAAGTGCAGTGTCCTGAGTTTGATTCCCAGTACCAAAAAATAAAAAAACAAAAAACAAAACAACAAAAAACCCCTACACAATGGAGCCAGCTGACTATGGACTGAAACCTCTATAAACTGTGAGCTGGAATAAACCTTTGCTCTGTTAACTTGTGAGCGTTAGGTATTCTGCCTTAGCAATGAGAAAAGTATCCAAGACAAGTACCTACATAATACCCTCAATTTTGCCTCTCAGTCTACAAAGCCTGAAATATTTTCTATCTGCCATTTATAGAAAAGTTTGCAAATTCCTTGGCTGAATCAGTGATTTGGAACTGTAGAAGAATAATTTGTATTTAACCCCTCTGAGTTCTTAGTTAGACATTTTCCTGTAACAAAAGGCAGATCAATAAAAGAAAAACAAACAGGTGTTTACTAACATATATACTACAGGTGTACAAGGGAGAGACCCAAAAAACTGAGTACAGTTGGTCCTCATATCTGTGGATTCTGCATCTGTGAATTCAACCAATCTCAGATTAAAAAAAACTAAAAAATTGGAAAAAAAGAATACTACAGAGGTGATACTGTATACCTCCTGTTGTGTTTCACCAGGGGGCACATAATAGCTTTGTCCAGTTATTGATAATGCACACTTGGTCAAGGTAATGTCTTCCAGATCTCTGCTTTGTAAATGCATTTTCTCCTTTATAATTAACAAGCAATAAATGATCTGATACTTTAGGACCACAAGAATATAGTATTCTGTTCCCAATAACTTGTTACCCAGTGGCTTTAGCATCCACTGATACGATGATGATTTTTTTCCTGAATATGTTTTTACGGTGATTATTACAGAATGTTGATCTTTGAATCCACTGTCCTTCTACATTTATCAGACTGCATACTTTTATAACAAAGAGCACCTTGGGGCCCCTTCCTTTGAGTATCATTTTGGACTGGATTTTTTTTTTTTTCATACTGAGGATCAAACTCGGGACCTTGCACTTGCAGGAGGCAGAACCACTGAGCTAAATCTTTGGGCCCTGTGGATTGTTTTTTTTTTTTCAGTTTATCAGGGATTGAACTCAGGACCTTGTGCTTGTGAGACAAGTGCAGCACCACTGAGCTGAATCTCCATTCCCGTGGATATTTTTTAATTCAATTGCTATAGACCATAAATTTCATTATATTTTAATGCTCTAATTATCCCAAATTTGGTTAATGTGCACCCTTTTAACTTGTCCCCTACAGCCTATAAGCATTTCTTTGCTTTTCTGGCACACAGTGATTTATGCAGGCTCAGTTTGTCCTTTCCCCGGTCTTGGAGTCAGCCTTTTCTCTAAGAGAGCTTCCTTTGGGTGGGAAGATCTGGGTATGAGGTATGCTTATTGCTAGATATGTCACTGTTTCTGGGCACTTTCAATGGAAAGAGCTAAGAAATTGAAATATTTTTCTAAAGTCTTGTTCACTCTGAGATGTTTGTGTCAGAACCAGCATCCCAGGGCTCTTCCATGCTCTGCCCTTTCTGTGTTCTTGTTCCTCTTCTCCCACGTGAGAACATTTACAGCGCCACTCATGGCCAACGCTAAACTGACTAAATAAAGTTCAGGATTCGTTTTAGTTCTTTTTGTCTTTTAATTATACCCAACTAGAGATGAACAGAGAACTATATCCAAAAGTCACATGGGTTCCCTTTTTTTGTGCAGAGAGGTAATAATCATCATACAGGTAACTTCATGTTTCTATTTCTACTCACTTTAGGGCTTGCTTTTTCCTCTCATGCTTATTTGTTTTTAACCATCTAGTAAACAAAATATTTATAAAGTTCAAAAGTCAAAACTGTATAAAAGAATATACTGAGTAGTCTCACTTCCTCTGCCAGAAGTAACCATCTGTATTAGTTTCTTTTTTTAAAAAAACTTTTATTAGTACATGTTAGCAGTACATAATTATGACATTCACTAAGGGAATTGATACACGTACATAACACATTTTCAGTTCCCTTCTGATTTATCTGTAGTCTTCCTTGTTGCAGAATTGATGGATTCGTATCTGTATTGTGTCCTGAACTTTATGCACACTTAAGGAATGGTCTAAAGTTCTGGGTATCGGGATCAGTCATGACCAGAGGAAGCCTGTTAGCAACAAAGTTCAATTCCTCATCTTTCCTGGCTCTGTTCATTTGCTTGGTTTTGTCTATTACTTAGTAATCAGTGAGAAAAGCAAAGCACCCTGTGGGAGGGTCATTAAAGGACGACCAGGAAGACCTGATGGGCAGGCCTTTCAAGTAGAACGAAGCTGTCTGAATTGGGTCTCTCTGGCCCACTTAATTGCTTTTGACTGGAGTGTTCCTGATTGTGGCAAAGTTGGAGCAGATCTGGGACCCATGAAACAGATTGTGACTAAGTAAAGAAGTCAGGTCTCTCTGGCCAGCCTTTTGGTGCAGCTGTTGTTTTGCACTTGAATGATTTGGGTTTCCTTTTCCTTTTCATGCAGTGTTCTCTAGTTTAAATCCCCTCCTGCATAAGAGTTGCAGGGGACAAATTTTTTTCTTTTGAATAAACATCTTGGGGAAGTTAACTTTTCACATTTGTTGTTGTTGTTCTTTACTTGACATTTAGGAGCTCTTATAAAGCTATTAAAACTAGGAGAAAACTCAATCCAAAAATTTCCCTAAACTCTAGATGACCTCAGTAGAAATCTTTCCAGTATGTCTAGTCTTAACTGCTTTGGTGTATTTAGGGAGTGATTTTTTTTTTTTATACCACTTCCGAATGACAACTTTCAATGATTTGTCAGTGTTGAAACTCATATCTAACCAGACCTAAAAGTATTTCTTGGAATAACTTGGTCCTCTTCTTGAGTGGTAAATTTTCTTGGTGAAGAAACTAATCTCTTCCACCCATCCTCAAACTGGGTTGTGGGCTTGGGTCCTTCTTTTCTCCATCTTACTTCCCAGTCATGAGGTAAATGGTTTGGCTTTACCAAATACTCTCACGTTCCACTCAGTATGGCATAGGAGTGTGTGAAAACATTTAGTCACCTTAACTAAAGAAGAAAACCCTCTGCAGACTGCCTAGCTCTAAACTGCTGAACTATCCGGGGTAAACTGTGATGCTAACGAAAGGAAATAGCTTGTCATATGGGATTGTTGCTTAATCTACCAATTAACCAACATCAACTAGAAGCTGGGAAAGTGCCTACCATAAGTAGTAACTTTAGCTGTAGAATTCAGCCTTTTTGATAGCAGCAGGGTAAATTGTTTCTTCAAGGTGATAATCTTGTATCATATACTGTATGGTAAAAGAAGGAGGCCTGCTGATATTTTTTGTTGTTGTTGAGTGGCCAGTGCCCATTCTCCTCCAAAATGGTGCCAGATACTGAACCATTAGGAACAAGTTTCAAAGAAGAGAGACCAGAGTGGAAACCTGTTTTAATCTGTTTGAATTTGCTCCTTCGGGATAACACTTCCAATTCTGACACTCCCCCTGCCAGTTTTGACCTTCCCATGATTACAACGCAGGGTCTGGATGTACCACAGTAGCTCAGAGTTGAGTTTATACCCTTGGCCTGTGACCCTTTCCTGACTAAATAAAGTCCATAAAAGCCACAGATAATTTGATGTTTCTATAATGTGGGTTTTTCCAGAGTAGTAGAAAGTATTACAAGGCTGTGAAGTTACCTGAAACCCCTATGAAACACTACCCTGAGAAACCCCTGACTGCTTAAGCAAGTAACTAATTGGTACTCTCTGTTGACTCTTACCAAGGATGGGTTCTTCTCGCTCGTTAAGGCTTGTTCTCCTGTGTATGACATGGCTCGGCTTTGTGGACTAATGAGTGAGAATCTGGTTTCATTCAGGTGAACTTGGCCATCCAGGTGCAGAGCAGGCTCAGCCATGGCAATGGAATTTCTAGTGAAAGAGAACTACTAGCAAGATCAACGAAGCCATACATTAATATCTGGTAGGTTCCCATCCTAGAACTTGCTCTATGATGATTTAAAGTTCTGCCAAAACAAGTCCAGTCAGAGTTCCAGAGAAAAAGACCTCAATGGGAAAGTTTTCCTGCAGGTGTTCATGTTTGTTTTGTGCTTGCAAAAGCCATGACTTTAGAAAGTCCATCTCCTGTTATTTCATGTTGTAGGCCTTTTCTTTTCTTGGCCATCTTGGGGAAGAATTTTTCAGATGCAAGGTGAGATTAGACCCTTATCTCCATCTCCCCCAGCAGCAGGCTGCTCTGGAGCTGTCTGTCTCCTATGACAAGAATCCTTTTCTATGGTTTTGATTGAGTTCTCTGGCAGGCTGGATAGGATTTGTTGTAACATACACATTGCCCCTGCCAAGGTACACAGACTCTTTAGACTCAGAGGCTTGTTTTATGCTTTTTTTCTTCTAAATTTAATTTATTCTACATCTCCCATGGTAGAGCTAAACATTTGTGGGTGTTTGGCTGCCAGAACCTGGTGGTGGATCAGATGGGACTAGGCCTATACTTGTTGAAGAATGGGAAAATTGCTCCCTCCTGGGGTATATTTTCAGAGAGGAAGAGAGTTCTACTAATTCAAATGAAACTTTTTAACAAATTTTAGTCTTGAATAGAACTTATGGGATCTGGGAGAACTTTACCTACATTTCAATCCTGGGGTAGCTGTCAGGTTTTACTAACCTTTGAGATGCTGTAACCAATTGGGTAGGATATGTTCACTTCCCTCTGCTTATAGCAAAGCTGTTCTGAAGTAGCTTAGGGCACAAACAGACTCCAGAGATTAAGAGCTGTCTCTCTTCTTGTCCTGTGTTAGTATATGAAGTATTTTGGATTGGGGTAGCTCAGTACTCCCTAGTACTGCAAAAGAAAAAAATTACTCTAGATTCATTCATCGTTTAATCAATTATTATAAGTCTTCTAAGTGTCAGACACTATGCTAGAAGCTGGGGTACAGGGTGAGCTGGGGACCCCTGCCTTCACAGGGCTTTGTAGCCCAGTAGGAGAGAGAATGTTATTCAGCAGGTCACACAAATGTAGTTTGTGGTGAAAATTGTGATAAGCACCATGAAGGAAGAGTATCAGGGCTTGGATATCTAATGAGACACCTATCAAGACGTGGGTGGAGAGGAAGGAATGCCTAACCTGAGATCTTCAGGATAATTGAGGTGTTTTTTTGTTTTGTTTTGTTTAGTTCCAGGGATTGAACTCAAGACCTTGTGCCTGTAATAAACGCATGGCGCCTCTGAACTAAATCCCTGGCCCTAAATAGGTTCAGCCCCCCCCTCACCCCTGAGTACTGGAGGGAACTCAGAACCCTGCACTTGCCAGGTACACGTGGCACCACTGAGCTACATCCCCGGCAGTGAGAATTAACCAGGGTATGGTGCAGTATTGGCAAAGGGATGTCGTGTGGCTCAAACTTCAGTGGCCGTGCGAGTTATCTGGGGTTCAGTTAAAATTTACATTTTTGAGGCTCACTCTCAGAGAATCCCATTTAGTAGGTCAAGGATGGACCTAGAAATCTGTCTCACCCCAGACCCAGGGGATTCTGATGCAGATGGTCTTGAGGAAGTATTTCATTAAACACTATTGGTAAAACTCTTTCCTTGAAATTTTTCCATTTGTACTGGAGACAACTGCAGGCCTCCTCTGTAAGGGTGGGTGCAGTTAGGTTTGGCATAAGCATAACCCCAGCTGTTCAGGGTGACTTTACCTCTCCTCTCCCAGCTCTCCTTCCTTTCTTCTTCCTTCCCCACCCGCCATGCACTAGCCCTGCCCCCACCCCTTTCCAGGGATCCCAGATCCAAAGCTAATACCACTCTGAGCTCTGAGACACAGGTGAGGAAGAAAAGGAAGAGTATTTTTCCTCCCTCGAGCTTCCTGGACGTCAGTTTGTACAATTAGATATAAGTCCATCTACACATTCTCTTCTGGGTTTTTCTGGAGTTAGAAAAAGAACAAACAGGGATGAGTTTGAAGAGCGCAGCTGTCAGCGGGTGGCAGCCTGGTCAGGGTACTCCTGCTTCCTGGTCAGTGGGGAGTTGATGAGGTTTCATGCCTTTTGGCAACGGGTAGGGGGTAATGTGGCCCATCTGATTCTGGTTCTCTTTCTCCTCATTGCTCCTACTGGTACAGGGCCTCAGAAATTTGAGATGGCAGGACTGTTACTGAAACCCGGGCCCCTGACAGAACTACATCATCCTTTTTTTTTTCACTCACCACTTCCAAGTCTCTGGTAGTACCAGAAGAAAGTCTTGATGCAGTACTCCATCTTTAAACCTCTGGAAAACTTGCCAATTTCCCTTTCAGTAGGGAAAGCTGACCCCACAACCTTCTGAGGCAACAGGGGTAAGATCACATTTAGTAATTAGTCTTTCTTCTTTTTATTTTGACACCCTCTACTTAGGGTAAGTGGTACTTTCCTAGCAGTATAAAGTATCCTTTCAAAACAGACTTGCTGCCTTTTTTTTTTTTTTTTTTTTTTTTTTTTTTGTACCAGGGATCAAACTCAGGTAGGCGGCGGCACCACTGAGCTAAATCCCTGGCCCAGATTTGCAACTTTTAAAGTCTATTTAAAGCAAAATGAGCAAGTAGAACCAGAATTGGGTAACGGGCACAGGAAGAAGCCATCTGGATTTCCTATCTACTTTAATCTTCACAGCAATCTTACGAGATGGAAATGAAGTGATTTCACAACCCCACCAAATTCAGGGCTCTGCCATCCAGCCTGCCCTTCTTGGTGACTGAGGGACTTGGTGAGCAGGGTTTGTTTTGTGACTCCCAGCCTCCCTTTTTGCTGCCCTCTCACATTCTGAGCACTTACCTGCTCTGTGTGCTGCCTGAGGCTGCACAGGGAGGAGCAGACAGGGTTGTCTCACCCTCCCTTCCTGCTCTTCACGCTGCCAATGCCTCTCAGCCCCAGGACAAGTGGGGCTCCCTGTGGCTTAGCCAAGAACATAACTCAGAGGCACTGGAACCCAGCTTCTTGCCTGAATTTCCCAGCTTTTGGACACAAAACTCTTCTATGGGTGGTCTGGCGACCAGTTTGAAACGTGTTGACATTTAACAGTTCGGTTCTGCTAAAGGTTGACAGAATTATTGTGCTCTTTAAAATGGCCAGTGTGTCCCAGAGAGTCCGCACCCCTCATAGAGAATTCATTTGTATTTGGTTTCTTTTCAGAAGGCCTCAGCAATTCAAGTTTCCTAAGCAAGTATTAGTGGCATATTCAAGGTCTGATTCACTGGGACATTTCACTTCTGAAAGAGAAAGACAGTTCCCTCGCAACCTCAGAAACTGTACTCTGCCCGTTTTGGTTGTGTGGCCCTAGTGGCTTCTGGAAGCAGCCTTGCGGGGTGTTGGTGTGAACTGTATTTAACACTAACAGCAGGAGACTTGTTAATTCTGCTCCTGAACCACCTGTGTGCTATCGTACCTGGGGCATGCACCAGGCTCGTGGTATCAGTGGTAAAGCGCTTGACTACTATATATGAGGACCTAGGTTCGATTCCCAGTACTGCAAAAATAAAAACAAAATGAATAAACTAAAACCAAAACCCTCTGAAGGATTGCATTTTATTTTATTGTAAATGGCCATTCATCTTGTTGGGAAGAAACCTCAAACTTTCTTCCCCCCTGATTTAGTTCAGGGTGGTACCTCCTGGAGGCAAATAGAGCACAAAGCTTTCTAGAAGGGAAGTACAAAGAAAGGACTTTTCTTGGTGAGTTTGGGAATTTATTCACAGCCACTTTCTCTTGGACCCACAAGTCAGAGAATCAAACTGATTTTTCTCACATCTGCCACATATAAAACATATATAGTATTATAGGCTCACATTTAAGAAACACTGTATTTCAGGGCTGGTAGCCAGCAAGGAATGAAGAGGCCCTGGGACCAATTTGCTCTGTTGTCTTAGACAAGTCATCTTGCTCCCATCTGAACCTCCCAAGCATGAAAAAGAGTTTCCTTTTTGGGGCCCCACAGTTTTGTGGGGAAGACAGAAAAATAACACAGTAGCCCCCCACCACACACACACCTGAGGTTTTATTCTCCATGGCTTCAGTTACCTGGATCTGAAAATATTACATGGAAAAATTCCAGAAGTAAACAGCTCATAAATTATATTTTTTTTTATTAGTACTTTTTTTTTTTTTTTT
>NW_022900925.1:15968443-15991731 GCF_012274545.1 Fukomys damarensis | reverse complement strand
TTTTTTTTTTTTTTTTTTTTTTTTTTTGGTACCAGGGATCGAACTTGGGACCTTGTGCTTGCAAAGCAGGCAGCAGCACCACTGACCTAAATCCCTGGCCCAGTATATGTTTTTAAGTACATCATGTTTACAATTATCATGGGGAGTTGGTCCATGAACATAACACATATTAATTCTTTTTTCGTCCCCTACCTATCCCAGCCCTTACTGTTCCTTCCAACTCTTGGTCCCCTTCCCTTTGCAACAATTCTGTTTCCTTTGTTTTATTTTTCAATTTTTTTCCATCCCCCTTTCCTCCTTTCCCTTCCCTCTCCCCAATGGGAAAGAGAATAAATTCTAAATTGCATGCTGTTCTGAGTGATAAAATCTTGTACTGTCCCACTTGGGAAGTGAATCATTCCTTTGTCCCAGATATCCACAGTGTATATGCTACCCTCCTGTTAGTCAATTAGTAGCCACCTTCACTATCAGATGCTGTTGAGGGCTACATTCTTACATTCAGCTAATCCTTTTAGTAATGGCCCTAAAGGTTCAAGAGTAGTAATGTTGGTAATTCAGATGTGCCAAAAAGAAGCTGCAAAGTGCTTTCCTTAAATGGAAAGGTAAAATATTCTTGACTAGGAAAAGAAAAAAATCATATGCCGACATTGCTAAAATCTGCCATAAGAATGACTCTTCTTTCTGTGAAATTGTGAAGGAGGAAAAAGAAATCCATGCTACTTTTGCTTTTGCACCTTAAACTGTGAAAATTGTGGACATAGCACATGATAAAATGCCTGCTTAACATAAAGAAGGGATTAAATTTTTGTACATATAGGGGAAAATAGTAAATATAGGGTTTGGTACTATCTTTGGTTTCAGGCATCCACTGGGAGGAGGATGTCTTTAAAATAAATCCCCCTTGCAGATGAGGGGGCTCCTGTATATTACAAAGGAGTTTGAAAAAGTTGAGAGTATCCAGTAATTTTGCTTTTCTTCTGCTGGTGTTTTAAGTGGGGAGGGTTTCATAATATACTTGGGCTTTCTGTGCTCACACATACTCACACATCTGTCTTAGTTAGGAGCTGTTTACAAGCAATGTAATCCACTCACGTTGGCATAAGTTGATTGCGTTAGACTCTCAGAATATAGTTGTTAATCCCATGGGCATCCCAATTCAGGAAATGGAGAGCAGCTGGGAGACAGAGGGACCAGAAGTGGGTTTCCAGGAACAGGTCTCTTACTCTTTTGGGGGCTGGCTGCACAATTTCTCTCATTTGCTTCTCTCTGTTCTCTGCCTCTCTGGTGTCTTTATGCTGTCTGTCTTCTGTCCCCCTCTCTCTGTCAGCTCTATTACAGTCTGTTTGTCCCTTGCCCAACAAGGCTACTCCTGTTCCTGTTCTTTACCTGATTGCTTGGTCCTCACCTCCACCATCAGCATTCCCCTCCTGTAAGGAACAGTCACATCCCTTTGACACTTAGGAGGTGACCATTGTTTGTCTCTGGTGATAAAGGGACAAAACAAGTGGCCATCAGAGGGAAGGACTTGGAGAGAGCAGAGCTCCAGCTGCTTCCAGGACTGACAGGATCAATATGGTGCCCTCCAGTACCTGATCTTACTGAGTCCATATTTGTAGCCTGTTCTAAATTCCCAAGAGAGTATGATTGATCTTAGATCGAGTCCACACCTGCTGAGATCACTCATGTGTGGGGCTGGAGCCTGTGGAAGAAGAGTGACCATCAGCTTACCAGGAGGGGTCCATGTGGAGTGATCAACAAGGAACCAGGCTTCAGTACTGATCAGGCTCTTGTCCTGCCTGGAAAGAAGAGAGCTCTGTCTCAATGGCTCTGTCTCTCTGCCTCCTGATTTTAAGTGTCTGTTAAATGCCTCCTGGTGACAGATGACCAAGCACGTGTGTGGTGTGGACCTGATGTTCAGCTGAGCACCACCTTAAAACATGGGACTTGACCCATCCAGGAAAACTCAGCCACCTTCCCACACCCTGTGTTGTTCTTGGACTGCCTCACCTCATTTCACTAGCACATCCTAGCATCTAGGCACATTCCTGCTGTTTTCCTCTTTCTTGTCACCCTTTAAAGTCTCACACTGAGAGAAGTAAACTAGCAAGACAGGCTGTCTGTGTTTTTTCTCAGTGTGAGGCATTTGGAGCCAATTGTGCCTTGGCCCCTTTGAGTTAGCTGTTTAGAAGTAAAACAACACACACTAATACTGCATTGTAAAATGTCTTTCCGGCCAGAGTCTTGGACTTTTGTGTTTTGATGGAAACGCCCATCTAAATTTCCTGCTTTATTTTTTTTCTTAATGGTCAGGCATGAACCTGGCAAATGCTACTATTTGTAAAATTCTGCTGATGTCAAACAGCTGAGGTACCTTTTGGAGATAAGAAATCAACATGCAGCAATTGGAAATAAATTGGCGGTGGTTGACATCCTGTTGAGAGTGACAGGGACCTCAGAGAACCTCTGCTTAATTACTGGTGTTTCGTCTTGGATCCTTCACTCACCCTGTTTTATAACAACTTCATTTAGCAGAAGAGAGATGTGAATTGGTATTTCTTTGCAGGAATAGGAGAATATAATGTTTTTTTCTGTGTTTACTCCTATATTTATTTCTATATTGAGTATGTGGCTTTTTCCCCTTATTCTACATGAATCACTTGGATGCATAAATTCAAAGACATATGTTGTGGCTCTCACACATCTGTCTTGAATTTCATCTTTTCTACCCTGTCTTCTACTTTCCAAACAGTTTACTTCCCTCCCTGTTTCTCCCTGCTGTTACTTATTTCACTGTGCTGTGAAATCCTTTCATTTCAAGAGCTGGTGGAGGGGAACAATGCAAGCCACAGTTCACTTCTATATTAAAGCGTCCTGGCTCTTGGTGATCACAGTTGCTTAGTATAGGATACTGTTCCTTTTGCTGTGGACACCAGCTGGCCCGTAGCTGTGTGGCTGATGCTGTTTTCAGAGCTGAGGAGGCACTTGGACTGCTGGATTTCCAGGGAGGTGATGTTACCATCCTCGACCAGTCCAGTCCAATTTCTAGAGAGCCTTTACATGCCTGACTCCATGAGACCAGTATATGACTGTTCTCTTTGATTTTTTTTTCCCCCAGACTGGGAATTTCTCACATCATTGTAAAGGTTTCCTTTCCTTGCCTTGTCATTTGGCGGGGGCTCCATGGGGACTTCCTGAAGCAGGAAAGTGGTAACAAGGGGTTTATAACTGGGTGCTCAGAAGGTTCTGCCAGGAAATAGAGCTTTCTGTGCAGTCAGAGGTGGGTGGGGGACAAAACCCTGATGAAATAATAATCAAGTAGGAAATTGGAAAGAGTGTTGTGCTGAGTGCTAATGGCTCTACGGTGGAACAGGTATGGATGGCGCTGAGATGATAAACATCGCCGCCATTCTCACAAACCACACTTCCTGCTCTTATTTTCATTTTGGAAGTGGACATGGAAAAGCTCAGCCTGCTGACTTGTAATTTATAGCATTTGGTTTAGTAGGCGTTATGCAATCACATTCCTGATCTACTGGAAGCTGCAAAAACATTTTGAGACTATTTTTCCCTGATTTCTTTTTTTGGCTAGCAACTTACTGAGTAGCTGTTTAAGAGCCATGATGGATGTGTGAAAATAAAATAAAGGCTTGCTCGTTTCTCCTGCTTCATCTGTGGAATCAAATGTGAGAAGTAACTAGCAACTCTGTCAGCCTAAAGGTGTCCTCATGGGCATTTTCTGAGTCCCTGCCACGTATAAGGCCCTGAAGACAAAGCAGTGTAGTTAAGATTCTATTCCCTGGGAGGACTCATCCATTGAGGAAGATGTGATGTGGGCTTTTGGTTTCGAGCCCTGTAGGGGGGGTGGCGATGTCTGGAAGTACAAATTCTCCCTTGCTGTAGACTTGGTGAATCCCATCTAGACACTCCCTGTCTGTCTCCATGGTTTGTGCAGTGGACCTCTTTCTCACCCAGCTTTTCACTGTAGTATGTAGTGTTGGGGATCCTACTGCACGCCGTGAGTGCCTGCTAGACATGTCCTTCCAGTGCTGAGCCTGAGAGTCAGTAGGAAATCAGAGCCTGCAGCTGTGAGTGCACAGCTTGTCAACCCAGCGGGAACTGGGAAGGCCGGGGAAGCCCTGTTGCCCTGTCCTTGGGAACCAGTACTAAAACTGCCTCCAGGGGTGGGCAGTGGGAAGGGTGTCTATTTTCAGATGAAAAAGGCTTCTTTCTTCTCTTCTTCTTCTTCTTTTTCTCCTCCTCCTCCCCCTCCCCCCTCTTCTCCCTCTTCTTCCTCCTCTTCTTCCTCCTCCTCTTCTTCTTTCTTCTTTCTTCTTTGATTCAGCCAAGGGTTTTGATGAATTTATTGTTCCTAAAATGTACCAGTTAAAAAGTACATCAATGAAATACAATTTCATGATGACTTTTGTATAAAAAGATGGCCTGCTGTTTTTGAGGTGATTAATGAGCAATATAGGACAAGTCAGAAAATGACATAAACTGTAGTAATTCTTTCCACAGGTTATACTTTCTTATTCCATGACACAGCTTGAAAAAGGCTTCTTGGTATAAGTTTGTTTTTTCAGTTTTAGAAAATAAAACAAATTAGGATAGAAACCTTGCTAGCATACTTTTTATAAAATTCTTTTATCAACTGTGGTCGTCTCCCAAATTATCTAGTACTAACCCACAGGAATAGATTGCTTAGAGTAAATTGTGGCATCTACCATCTTCCAGCCGAGGAGGGGCAGGGTGGGAGGCAGTGCGGCCTGGAGAAGTGTATTCCCCCACCAGATCATCCCACCTATAAGGCATGGTCCTGTTCTCTCCACATCATCTGTATTTCTAGGCTTACTTTCTGCTTTTCTGTCTTGTCTTGTTTTCTGGCACTGGCAGTTGAGCCCAAGACCTTGCAGTAAAGCTGCATTGTAGCCTTTTATATTTTTCAATTTTGAGACAGGTTTTCCCTAAGTTGCTAAGTTACCCAGGCTGGCCTCAAACTTGGAATCCTCCTACTTCACTCTCCCAAGTAGGAGGCTTTATTTGTGTGCACCACCACATCCTGCCCTGTTTTGTTAACCTGTGGGCCCTGTAAAGATCTGAAGAGAAAAGACTCAGAAATGGATCCCCCTTGGTCTGACCTTAATGTTCTGGGTTGGACTTGTATGGTGATACATCTCTCAAAGAAGGTTGCAGATCAAGGTCCCAGTGCTCAAGCAAAAAGGCACTAGTCAGAGGGTAAATTTGAACTCTTTCCCATTGTATCAGCAGAGGGACCCATAGTGACATAAGCCACAGAAACCCTATCCCCAACTAGAAGTGATGGCCTTTGCGGCTGGAACATGTGTCTCAGATTCCAAACTCACTCGGGCTTTGACTCCCTCTTGGAGGAAAACTAGCCACTTTAGATCTTCCCTTTAGTAGCCTGTTATTATGGGCTGCCCCCTTGTTGTTCCAAACCACTCTGCCCATTTGAGGTTTTGGGACCAGATGGGCTGTAGGAAATCCCTCCATCAGCTTGTGAGAACTGCAGTGCAGGGAAACCCAGCAGCCTTCCCCTCCGTCTGCTGAGCCGGCCAGGAAGAACCTGGCAGCCATATGCCACTTTGTACTCCCAACAAACTGCTCATCTCCTAGCTTGATGAGGCATTAGAGCAGGAAGTTACATGGCTTAGTAAATGAACCTTCCTAATGAGTGTTACAAATGATCCCAAATTCCAAGTGTAAGGGAACCGGGCTTTCCAAGCCAGCTGTGCACTGGAATAATTCAGAGCTATTTTGCACTTTTGAGAGGATGGAAAGAAAGCATGTACACATTGGTCTTTATATTTGTGGATAATCTCATCAGTTTATAAGTGTTGCTATTATTGATAGAAACCAGTCCAAAAGTGCCGCTTTCTGAAACAAAGTTCAGTTAAAAAAAAAAGAAATGAAGCAAAGTTTAATAGCGAAGCTGCTTTTTCTGTGACTCCTGAGGAGGCGGCCACAGGTCTCAGAATGTGCTTTAGTTCCTTTTATATCCCCTCTCCTTCCTAGGATGGTCGCCTTTGGGAAACCGCCTCTTTCCTGTTTACACTCTATCCTCACCAGTAAGCCACTATGGCCTTTGTCACTGTGGTCACAAAACTAGCCTGCTTTTGTTGCTGGAGGACCAGCCCAGGCTCTGAGCCACATGTGCCTTGTTCCTAACAGCATGGCCTCCATCAGTCCCTCGCAGCCAGGGCTGGGGAAGGAGAGTCCTCAACTCTCTCCTTACTTGATCAGAGTTGCTGTGCTTACCTTCTGGCAGAGGGTCCGATATAAAATAGTCTCTGCCTATTTGTGTGGATTATGCTGGGTTCTGGCCCAGGCAGGGACTGGCAGCACTGGGTATCCTTAGCACCAAGGTTCAGTGCTGCTTCTTCAGTGCCCTTGTAGCCTGAAAACCACGGGCAGAACTCATTGCCCTCGTGCCGACTGCCCACCAGGGACTTTCTAAGCCCTGCCTATGTGTCATTAGCCTCCAGGAACCTATGAGGTAGGGACCACAGGACCAGTTTGCAGTTGAGGAGAGTAGGGCATAGGGAGGGCAAGTCCCTTCCCAAGGTGGCAGGGTCGGGATTCAGACCCAAGCCATCTGTCCCCATGGCTGTGCCCTCACTCCCTGCCCTCTGCTTCCTACCATGATGGAACAGAGGATTTGGGACTGTCAGAATATAGCAAGACTTTGGGGACAGAGGTTGTTTCATGTTCATCCCAAGAGAAGCACAGTGTGCAGTCCTCTCTCGGGATGGCCATGCCCTTGGCGAGCACTCTGGAGTGACACGCACAGACAGAAGCATGGCTTGCTCTGAGCAGTGAGATGTGGGCTGGCTACAGTGGAAGACAGGCACCTCCTGGATGAAGAGACAGAAGCAGCCCATCAGATCTCTGCCTCTCCTACTAGCAGAGTGTGGAAGTGCCCACACACCAGGATGCGAGGAGCAGGTGCTTGCCTTGTAGAGCTGTCTCTTGGTCCCCCGACTGGAGGTATTCCAGGTGGACACGAGGCCCAGTAAGTCATTTCCCTCCTTCCTCTTTCACCAGAACAGGCGCCAGAGGCCAACATGGGTGCTGCATGAGGGTTAGGGGGTATATCTCATTTTTCTACTTGTGGTCAGGGAGAAATGGCAGTATTCTCTCAAGGCACTCTCATAATCATTGTCTTAGTTACTTTCTCATTGTTGGGACAAATTACCTGATCCCCACAAGTTAAAGGAAGAAAAGTTTATTTTAATTCTCAGTTTGTAGAGGTTTCAGTCGCAGTCAGCTGGCTGCAAGGGCAGGGCAGCATAGCAAGTAGGAAGCAGAGACTGCCTCTTTGCCTTTTTATTCCACTCAGGCTAAAGCCAATTGGTCGGGGCCACCCTCACCCAGGGTGAGTCTTCCCTCTTTAGTAAGTCCATAATCCACACCCAGAACTATGTTAAACCAATCAGTGGACTGATCCAGAATCACACACCCATGATCCAGTCACTCCCAGAAGTCCCACCTATGAGCACCTATGAGCACATAAGGCTTTCAAGCATCATCTAGATGTAAGCCACAACAAGCGTTATCATCATTGTTTCTTTCTTTTGTTTTTTAAAGAGAGAGAGAAAAATCTCCAGGGCCTTACACATGCTAGGCAAATGCTAGGCAAGAGCTCTACCACTGAGTTACACCCTCAGCCCTTATCAGCATTTTTGACATTTATTGAACACTTACCATGTACAAAACAGTATTCCAAATGTTACACATATATTAATCCAATTAATTCTCACGGGAACAGGGTGAAGCAATATCACTATTAACCTCACTATTAATATTATTCATTAAGAAATTGAAGCTCTGAATGGTGATATAATGGACTTTGGCTTAATAGTTACCCAGCTGGTAGTACACAGTAAAGTCAAGATTTGAACCCAGGCAGTCTGGCTCCAGAACCACGCTCCTGACCATTTGACTCTACCATAATGCTCTCTCTAGCCAACAGTGTGGACTAAAGATTTGACTGACCAAAAGGGACAAACTCAGTCATGAGCTGTGGGTTCTGGTGGCCACCCTCAGTTACAGTGGAAGCTGTCATATGGAGGAGGTTTGAAATGGTCAGGTATCTGATATAACATACAGAACCCTTACTGCATATTCACTAAACTAGGGTGGAATCTGTCTTGCCTTTTGCCCTTTCTGTTTGTTTCTCTTAGAAGTTGGCACAGTCTGCCTATGTTGCGCCTACTACACATAGCCATGGCGTTTCTCTCTCCCTCCTTCCTTGCCTCCCTTTCTGCCCTCAGTAGTCCTAGGGAGGCATATTTTTTATTGTGCTGTGTAGCGTACAGTTTACCATGTTAACAATTTTCCACTTAAAAAGTCTAAGGCTCCTGAAGGCAGGTATATAGTATTTCACTACCTGCCCCCTCTCTAAATCCTGCAGCACTTTGATTAGTGTTTTAAATAAATCACACCTAATAAAACCCTGTTGGATTGCACAGCCCAGTTACATCAGTTGTAAGTCAGTTAAAAAAAAATCACCGTTCTGAGATTTAAAATAATGAAGAATAAATTTTTTAATGTCTTATCTACCCAGTCTTTTCTGTTTAGTAGAAAGGGAACCAGGAGAGCCCGAACTGGTATGTTTGATGCTTGGTGCCTTTGTCTACGGAAGCAGAGTGGACATACTAGGTTTTAAACCTCACATTCTTTTGGCCTTTGGAGACACAGATCCTCCCTCTACACCAGCTATAAAATCCAGTGTCATGATTACAAATCCACTAGGAGGGCTTTGAATCAGGTCCTCAGTCGATGATGGCTCTGGCCAGCCCAGCCCAGGCTGCCTGCAACTTTTCCTTGGTCTCACGCACTGGTTCATTCTCTGTGTCAACTCTGGGTGAAGCTGAAACAGAAAGGGGACTGGGATACAGAGGTCAACGACACCATTGGATAAAGGGACACTTACATTGAGTGTCTGAGTCCACTAGCACGTCTGCTATTGAGTCATTTATTCTGCAATTTAAAGAGCATTCCAAGACTCCAGGGAGCTAGACAAGACTTGTTCATGAAGATGCCATTTAAACAGTTGAAACTGATTGCCTGGCTAGGCACTGGGTCTCGCTGGCCAGGACAGTGCTCCCGCCCTCGCATTCATTTATTCATTTCTCTGTTAATTCACTTATCACTTATTGAACGCATAATAGGCCAAGCGCTGCGCAAACCACTCTACTAGGCTGTGAGAATTAGGCACAGGTTATCACCCACTGGCAAGCAAGCCTCAAGAGCAGGGGGATAAAAAATTTGGTCTCTGCCCTGCAGAGATGTGGACAAAGTCCTATGGAGCATTTAGATATGTTGGGATAGCAACAATAATAATAATTGATGTTATGAATAGCAGTTGAGCCTTATATAGTACCATTCCCTCCTTTGTAGTCTGTGCCAGGCCTTATTCTAAATACTTAATGTAATTCATGTTATCTTCTCAACAGCTCAGTGAGTGGTAGATTCTATTATCCCTATTCTATTCTATTCTATTCTATTCTATTCTATTCTATTCTATTCTATTCTATTCCTTGAGACAGGGTCTCACTCTTTATTCCAGGCTGGCCTTGAATTCACTATGTAGCCCAGGCTGGCAATCCTCCTGCCTCAGCCTCCCAAATGCTGAGATTACAGGCATGTGTCACCACACCCAACTTGTTATCCCCATTTTATGGATGAAGATATCAAGAGAGAAATTAGGTAGCTCACCTGATGTCACCAGCTTCTTTCTAAGTGGCTAGAGCAGATCTAAATCCAGGCAGTCTGGCTCCGGAATTCTCAAGGGTATATATTGCCTTGACGTTGTAGGGTGGGACAAGGAGAATTTTTCCTCTCAGACTGCATATAATGGGCTTTAATCATGTTTAGTTAGGGAGGGTGGGGACGCTGTTAAGGATCTTTCTGATGATACTCACGGAAAGGGTGGTTCTGACTGTGGCCAGCATTAAGTGAAGAGCAGGGGTAAAGTTTGCCTGAGGAGGTTCTGCCTGACCCAGCCAAGGAGTTTGCTGATTAATCCGACATCTGTGTTAACTTTGGCTTCAGCCCACAGATTTCCAGCAGCTGTTGAGAAATAAAAGCTTAGCCCTTGGTCAAGCACAAGACTCAATCTTGAACACGAGAGGCAGATCCTGTGTCACCCTCAGGAGCAGACTTCTCAGAAATCACCAGGCTGCGGTACCTGTGGGTGCTGACTAATCTCACCACTGTTTCAGATTAGCTCAGCTTTCTCATTTGCATTTTTAGATCCCAATCATGTTCCTTGTGATATTTGTTTCATTGTTTTGTGGGTCACTGTAAAAGCGTTTCTGGCCAGCATTCCTAGGACGATAGTTCCAACCACAACCTTGGAACCAGAATCAGCCATCAGGAACTGGGAACTTGCAAGTAACTGGATAGCCCGTTTTGTCACCATTTTTCATTTCTGCCTAAGTTGAGCTGATACTGTGTTTGTTGCGTTCCTGTTTTATCTTTGTTGCACATCTGCATATATAGAGTGGTACCTTAGTTTACCAGTTTAGAAACTTCCTTTATGGTTTTGGGTAAGATGGTCATGGTCGTGTTTGTCACCCGATGTGGAGTTTGTGAACAGATGCAAAAGTTTGCCTAACACCTTTGTTTGCGAATGGAATTATTTGCAAACAGAAGCATTTGTGAACCAAGGTGCTATATTACCTATTACCGTACTTTGATTTCTGGGCGTTGGGGCTTTGTCTGTTGAAGTCCCCGGGCCTTTGTGTAGCTATGGAAGAAGAGGAACCAGTGAGTCTCAGAGGTCTTCAAAACGATCTTTAGGTGGACTTTTTTGCTAGGATAGTCACAGGAGAAAGAGCAAACATTGGATGATGAAGTCATTGGAGCTTTCTGAAATGCAGCAATAACAATCAAACTAGCCTTTTTAAGGTACTGAAGTTGCCATTAGCCTTTCTCAAACATCTCCAGTGCCAGTGGAACTTGAGCTCTTGCTCAGTCTCCAGGTCCAAAGGCTGCTGGGATGGGAATTGCCTGACTCATCCCCTTCCCCTCCCTTTCTCCTTCGCACCAGACTATACTGTATTTCATGCTTTAGCCATCAGAGCCAGAGGTGAGGAAGCCAAGGAGGAGTCCCCTTCAGAATCAGATGTGGTACCAGAGAGAGAAAAGCAAAATCCACATAGGCAATTCAAAAGGAATGTTTTCCCTAGCTGCATGCAGTGTACACTTGCAGTCCTAGCCATTTGAGAAGCTGAAATGGGAAGTTTACTTGGGCCCAGGAGGTTGGGGCCACCCTGGGCAGCATCTCAAAAACAATTTTTTTTTCTAGATGCCCTTTTAAAGTCTCGAAATCCAAATGAGGGAATAAAGAAAGAGGGCAGCAGCCAACAGACCGCATAAAATAGGCCCCCAAATATGTATGTGTTGCAGAAGGTGCTCATGGCAAATTACTTGCTCCAGAAGGAAATCCCCATTCTCTGCATAGTTTCATCTACAGCCTATTAGCTATACAGTTGACTGATTAACTGTAAATTAAACTTGACAGGGAAATGTTTTTTGAAGAGGATGCTGACAAGGGGCAAATAAGCATAAATTGGATTCTGATATTAATGATGTGTCCCATGTGTGCAGCGCTTTTAGAGTTTGGATTGTTTCTGGACACATCACCTCCTTTCAGTCTCACATTTGTCCTGTGAGATGGGTATGGCTGTGCTAGGAGCAGGGTGGGACCTCCTTAAAATCTTGTCCCATGTTCCCTACTGACATCTAATAGGTGCAGAGCCAACATTTCAGCCCAGGTCCTGAGAAGCTGGTTTTCTTTTATACTGCCACGTTTCCTCCCCCAAAGGACCTTTAAAATGACAGGGAAGCTGTGGTGATTAAATGTTGTAATATAAGGGATGGGGGTGGGAGGCAGTGATAGAGCATTTGTCTAGTGTTTGCCTTGCTTGCTGTGGGTTGGACCCTTAGCATTGTAGAAACCAAACACAAACCTGAATGAAACAAAAAAGGGCTGTAGTATGGATAGCAAGAAAGAATGTGAACTCACTTCTTGGGGATGCTTTAAAGGAAAATGTAGTTACCTCTTGGCCTGGATGGTTTGGATATTACCACCCCGAAGACGAAGGATGGACTGAGGCACTCAGCAACTCTGGAGAAGCTGAGAAGACCCTGGCAGCAGCAAGATAGTGGGATTTTATCACCGACTCCTCACTATGTTGCCATCTTAGATTTTAAGCAAATGCTGAGTCTATTGGAGTAGATTTTACTTTATTCTTCCATTAAAATTTCCTGCAAAAAACAAAGTTGGAACAGTATTGTAGCTCTCTCCATTAGGTCAAAATCTGCACTGAAACGAACTATTAAAACAAATAGGTTATAAACTGGGCATGGTACTGCACTCCTGTAATCTCAGCACTCGAGAGGCTGAGACAGGAGGATCATGGAGAATTTAAAGCCAGCCTGAACTGCATAGCAAGACCCTGTCTCAAAAAGCTCCCTCTCCCTCAAAAAAAGGGAAAGCAGTTCTTTTTCAGGGGCCCATGGATCTGTGTTCAGGCAGGCTCCACTAACAGACTTCAGGTGATTCATGAGCTCCATGAACTTACCCACAGACCTTTGGTGTATATGCATTTTTCTCTGGTGAAAAGATCCATAGCATCTATACTCAAAAGTGACCCAAAAATGGTTATGAAACTGCTGTTTTCAGAAGCCTTTTGGAAACCTCTGTGGGACTTGAAGTGTCACACACCATGCTAATACAGAAGATGAGTCATTTCTTTAGGCACAAGCTTTTCCCAAGTCCAGTCAGTGTGAGAGAGCCCTCAGTGCAGTGCAGGCTGAGCCACCTTCTCTAACCCAATGACCTCTTTCTCATTCAGGTGTTGAAATCAATAGGGTTGAAATGATCACTCCTGTGCCTTCTGCACTGTTTCAGAGCCGAGTAACCTTGATGCTACAGCCTGAAAAAGATAGTCTGTGATGGACACAGCTCACTGATGAATGACATAAGTTCCTAAATAAATCACTCATATAAAATTAGACTGTGATGGCCTAGTCTATAGAAGCGCCAGCTTTTTTCTGTGTCAATTGAATCTAGAAGCAAAACTTTCCACTAAACCAGTGGTCTTTTATTTGGAAGCAAAGCTCCAGTGATGAATGGATAAAACTGAAGCCAAGACCTGCTGTCTTCCTTAGAATCCATGAGAAAGGGGGATCAGGTTAAGTGAAAAGATGATAGTCACAGTACAGTTATAGGTTCTTAGCTCTCCAAGGATGATTCTGAGAGAAATTATGTAGCTCTTGTGATTTGGTTCGGGCAGGGAGCAGTGTTCAAATGTTTGTGTACATGAGGGACTCAGGGAAAGTTGAGTTCTTTCTTATCTAGCAGGGGGCAGCATCTCTGCTATTTTTTCCTTAATGTGGTAAAGACTATCTCAAACCAATGGCTGACATTATATTTACTAATAAGATTACATATACATCTGTTGTCATCGGTTGGGAAGATAAAGATGCTGGCTGCCTAATGTTCCCGAAGTTCCAGCCACTATAGTTCTATAAGAAAAAGATATAAATGGTGTAACTATTAAAAAGAGAAGGTAGAACTGTCTTTACTTGCAAATAGTTTTGACTTTTTATTCAGATTAAAAAAAAAATACTTTGAAATAAATGAGTGTAGCTTTTAGGGGATCATGATGGCCCACACCAGAAATTCCAGTCATTCAGGAATTGAGCAGGAGGAGTGCAAGTTTGAGGTAACATCACAGTCCTGTCTCAAAATAAAATTTAAAGCAATCTGCGTTTGTACCTCAGTGCTTCCTTGGTTTAATCCGCGGTACCACAAAATGAAAAAAAAAAAAATGTGTGCAGGCTTCAAAGTCAGCTGCTCTTACAACTCCACCTTCCCCGTTTGTGACCTTGTCTCACTGTTTGGCCCACTCAAGAACTAAGGCTTTTGTTCTTGCAGTCTTCCCTCATCATTGCTTTCTTCGAGGTCATTCCAGTCAGCCTGCATTATCATTGTGTGTGTGTGTGTGTGTGTGTGTCTGTGTGAGTGTGGTACCACGGATTTGACCCAAAGGTTCCCTACCACTGAGCCAAGCTATACCCTCAGAGTTTTTAAAATTTCATTTTGAGACAAAGGCTCACTAAGTTGACCTGGCTGGCTTCAACTTGAGATTCTCCTGCCTTAGAAGTCTTCTAAGAAGTCTGCCTAAGTCTTCTGGAATTACAGGCATATACCAACCATGCCCAGTATGTCATTGCATCTTTGAAATATCCTCCCTCTGGCCTCAGTGTGTTTTTCCAACTACACTCCCATGTAACCAGTCCCTTTACAGAAAAACTCTTAAAGAGAATGTTTGTGGTCATTTCTGCAGATTCTTCCTTCCCTCTTTTCTTTCTTTCTTAGCAGTACTTGGGATTAAGCTCAGAGCCATCCAATTGAGTACATGCCCCTTTTCTTTATTTTGAGACAGTATCTTCCCAAGTCAGTGAGTTGCCCAGGCTGGACTCGAACTTGGCAATCCTTCTGCCTTAGCCTCCCAGAGTTCTGCAATTGCAGGCATGTGCCTCTATGCTTGGTTTCTCTTTCTCTTTTTATAACCTTTTTTTCTGCTCATTATTCTCTTCTTGATGTCTGCTATGTTGGCAAGAGGACTCGAATTTGTCTACAGGCCCACTTGGGGCAAGTGTACCAGACAGAACTATGTTCATTCCTCTTCCATGCCACCGGCTTCCCTAACCCTGTCCAGCTTGTAGGTCAGCAGCACCTTACATGGTTGCCTGCTCTTTCCTCCTCACCTGTTCCTGCTTCCCCAAGTATTCTTCAGTCCTCTTTGTCTGTCGTCCCTGGATCTGTCCCAGGATTTCTTTCTCAGCCAGGCCCTCTCCTTGGAAGATCTCCCCAGATCCATGACCTTATACAACTATGTAGCCATAGATGATCTGATATCCCTGATTGGCACCTCAAGCCTCCTCCCCAGAGACTAGATTTGTAAATCCAAGTGCTGACTTGAAATCTCCACAACGGGCACAAGAAAGAATAAGGCAGATGAAGTATTTGCCATCATGCAAGTGTTTGTTTTGGTGAGAAAGAAAGTAAACAAGAATAGAAATAAAAAAATAACTTCAGAGCCTTGTAAGGGGTAGAAAGAAAATATAGTGGGGCAAGAGCAAAGGAACCTCAAAGTTAACCCATTCAAACTTGACTTGATTTTTAACTCTGAAATGAGCTTATGCTCCATGGCACACTTGATCATGTGCCAACATTAGTCAGTTTTCTGTTGTCGTAACAAAATACCTGAAACAATCAACTTACAAAGAGGAAGGGTTTATTGTGGCTCATGGTTCCAGAGGTTTCAGTCCATGGTCACTGGGCCCTTTTGCCTTTGGGGCTGTGGTGAGGCAGCACATCGTCATGGGAGCACTAAATGGAGCGAGCTGCTCTTCTCATGGCAGCTGGGAAGCAGAGAGAAAGTGGAAGGGGCTGGGGTCACACATGTTCCAATCTACCTGACTTCCCTCCACCTGCTCTACCTCCTAGAGCAGTGGTGGAGAACCTATGGCATGCATGCCATAGTGGGCCGTCTGTATTATTGAATTGTTGGATTATTGAATTGTATTATTGAAGCACTAAAAGATTTGCCATCACTGTCATAGAGGTCCCACCATCTTCCAATAGCACCACACTGGGCACCAAGCCTTTAGCATGTTCTCGATAGAGCTGTAATCCTGTGCCTTGTTGCTGGTTGGCTACATGCGTGACTATCCATGTATGACTGTACCATTTCTATAATCACTGGTACAGGCTGCCCAGTGGGACAGTCATGCATGTACGTCCAGTGGTTCAAGCTAGCAGCAACGTGTTAACCCGTGAATCTTTTTTAAGGCCCAAAATATAAGATCCCCCAAACCTTGGTACATTGTCTTTGTCTTCCCTTGTCTCTTGGATATTCAATCTGCCTGCCTACCCTGCTGACTGTCTTCAGAATAGATCGTGTCTTCATGGTGCTCCCGTGACCCAAGTTCTGCCCTCGGCTCATCACATCCCGCTCCTGGCTGTCTCTGGCTGCATCCATTCCAGCCTTCACAAGCAGCTTTCCGGCCTCTATGCAAGTCCCCTGAGCCTCACTTGGGTGGCCTCCCTCTTGTTGTGTAGCTTGCTCCATTGCATTATTGAGGTCATGACCAAATATCTTTCTTTAGAGGCTGCAGTTCATGCTCCCTAAAATGTGGCTTCCTTCCTGACCCATGCCATTGCTCTTCCTCTGCTATATTTTCTTTCTATTACTTACAAGGGTCTGAAATTATTTTTCTATTTCTGTTTTTGTTTATCTTTTCTATCTCTCATACCAGAGCAGATACTCTATGATGGCAACAACTTCATCTGCCTTAGTCTTTTTGTTCCTGTCATGTTTAGCACAGACCTGGCACATAGTAAGTGCTCAGTTAATAACTCCAGAGTGAATTTCAGTGTTTGTCAGTTAAAAACCATACTGAGAAAACAAAATGTGTATTTACTACACTGTATATACTAAACAACATCAAGTAAGAGATAAGTAAGAAAAATTAGGTACATTTTTTTCCTATCAAATTGGAAAAACTACTGTCAGTAAAAATGTTGATGAAGAGCCTAGGAAATAGGGATTCTTATTTCCTGCTGGCAGAAATATAAAATGGTTTAAATTCTCCTAGGTGGTAAATCATGGGTGATTTTTTTCTACTTTAATTTTTGTGTTTTGCTTTGTTTCCCAATTTTTCCCAGTGATTACTCCTCCCAGACTCAAACATACTTTTTAATCCCCCCCAAAAAATCAATTATTTAACTCTTCCTTTAAAAAATAACCCTTGGGCCCAGGGATTTAGCTCAGTGCTCCTGCCACCCGCCTTGCAAGCACAAGGACCTGAGTTCCATCCCTGGTACCAAAAAATATATAATAATAATAATAATAAAAACCCTAACACATGTCTGCATCCTCACACAGCAAATTTATGAAGCAGACCTGAGGCAGGATGAACTTGTCTGTTCAGACCTCTTCTCTTAAGAAGGTTTGCTCGGAGCCCAGAGCCGCTCTTGCTCAGAAGTGTTTTGTGAGCCCACTGGAAGCGCGGGGCGTGGGGCCCACCCCGTTTGAGGTGAGGTCCTGAGACCCTTCCTGCCGCAGCACAGGCTCCACTGGCAGGGAAGCCTAAAGGTTCTTGGCAGATGCCTTTCCCTGCTCCCTCTCTGCTGGGACCAAGTGGAAAATCATCAGAGCTACCGCCACATGGCCTTCCCTCTGCTGCGTGCTGTGTGAGCCCAGGACACATCCCTGCCCCGTTCTTCCAGTGCCCTCGTGCCCAGCCTCCCTGTCTGGCTGCACTTTCCCAGAAAGGAGGTCCACAGCAGAGGGTACTAACCAGTGGGCCCTCGTGCAGTCGCGCCTGCTTTCTTTCTGGAGATGTGTTGCCAGGCTGAGATTTCATTTCAGGGTGTTAGCTTTGGGGCTTGGCAATTACTTTTCCGAGCACCAAGCCCACCTGAATGGCATTGGCCGTGTGGCACTGAGCAGACACCAGGGCCTGCACACACTTGGCTTCCCACCTGGGCAGCTGTGTTCATGTTTTCTCAACCTCATTCGTCTTAGACCCTGGGCCTCTGACATTTGGCACAGCTACCTCAACAGCCCACCAATAGCCTAAAGGTTGTTTTGAGAGGTTCCTCGGCCTGAAGGTTGGCATTGGCTTGGGGTATCCAAATGGCTCACACTATGACACTTCACGTGTGGGTGGTTTGAGGGCCCCATCTTAGTTCCCTGCTCTTGCTGAAAAGCCCTTGGAGCTAAGGGACACAGCTGAGCAGGCAGGCAGGGGAGCAACCTGCCACCTCTACCTGCTCGTGGGAAAGAAGTCCCTCTTCCTTCCTGAACCACCCGGTGGAGGTCTGATTGTGCCTTAGGATGTGTGATGCAACTTCGTTTTCATGCTTCTCAGAGGATGTGCCCATGGGGAAAGTGGGAGAGCATGAGCACGGCTCTCCATCAACCCCTGCTGCAGCATGAGCCTGGGTGGGACTTGCGTCACTGCACAGACCAGAGGACACACAGGACGAGAGCTAACCTGCTTCTTTGCCCTGCTGCCCAGTTATTCTTTTACTTACACTTTAGTGCTTCTGTGCTTGTCTCGCCATGGGGCCTGAGGGACTAAACAGAATTCTGCAATTATTTTGGTTTGGATTTAACCGTCTTTTTTTTTTCTTTACAGCTTAAACTTTGGAACAAATACCGAATTTCCAACATTCCATCGCTAATATTCCTAGATGCTACCACTGGCAAGGTTGTGTGCAGGAATGGGCTCCTGGTGATCCGTGATGACCCAGAAGGTGAGGCTTCGCTATGCCCATCTGTACTCTTATTGCACAGCGAGTCCCTGCCTTGTCTTGCCCTAACCCCCTCCTTGCTGGCACAGGCGGTACTACTGAAATGTGTGTAAGTGGGTTTGTGTGGCTAGAAAACATTGTCTTGATGAAATTATGCTATTCTCTAGGTAATGGTTAAGATTTATAAAGGGACCAGAATGTTCCTCTAGAGGCCTTTAATTCACGGACCAAAGCAGATGGAGTCTGGAAAAGAAAGTTCCGCTCCGAGGGCTCAGGAGGCTGTTAGAAAGCAGCAAGGACCCAGATACTTACTGGCTTCTAGCACTACTTCCATGGTGCCTGTCTACCAGGCAGACTACGGGGGTTTTTTTTTCCTTTTCTTTTCCTCTTTGAAATATAGATTAAGTCTCCTTTATCTGGATATGTGTGGGACCAGAAATGTTTCAGATTTTGGAGTTTAGAATATTTGCATAGACTTTACTGATTGAGCATAATTAATCCAAAATGAAATCTAAATTGTGATGACTGCTTGTGACTCTCAAAAAGTTCCAGATTTCAGATTTGGGGACTAGAGGATTAGGGTTGCTCTGCTTGTCTACCACAGCAGAGCTGCAGACTCTGGTTGCTCTCCGGGCCTGAGTGGTGAATGTACAGTACCTCATTTCTTAGTTTGGCCTAACTCCCACAAGACTTGGTCCTGCTGCCTCACTGACCATAGCCATGGGTTGGGAAGACTGCTCTGGTCAACGGCCAGCCAAGATCTGCTTCTTTCCCACTTGCACTAGAGTGATAAGAACTGCAAGACCTCCCCTTCCTTGCTTACTGATCAGATTAGAGGTTTCAGCCCTGGTCACAAATTTTTCTAGTAAAAAAAAAAAAATTCACCTGTGTTGAAGGATTGTTTTCTTTAAAAAACCAGGGCATGACGAGACCAGGTCTGCACTTGCACACACGCCTGACTCCAAAGATTGTTAACAAAATAGATGGCCTGGCCCCTTCTCTAGAGATTTTCCTATTCTTGTGTTTCAGGCTGGGCTTGGCCACCTGCAGTTTTACTTGGTCTGTGCTTCTCCCTCTCATCCTGGACCCCTCAGGCGATTTTGAGGCAGTGGGCCTTATACCACCCTATGAGAAAACACTCTTCTGTTGAACTGGGAGCATATTATTTATTCTTCCCGCCTGAAGCTTAAGTATCATCACACTGTTGACCATCTGGGTTGGGTGGGTTTTAGTCTTCCTTTTATTAGTATTAAATTCTCACTTAGTTCCTTGACCCCCAACCCAGACCAACTGAATCAGACTCTCTAGGGATGGGACCCAGTAGCATCATATTTTTTAATTCCCTGGTAGATTCTAACATACAGTCAGCACTGTGAACCACTGAGATGCCAGCCTAGGCTTGAGTTGACTCGTGGTTAGTATGTGAAGTGGTAACTTCCAGATCTAGCCCTCATTCGAATGACTGGGAAGTCTGTTCTGTTCTGTGTGATTTGTGGGGGCAGGGGGTGGTTACTGGTGATCGAATCCAGGGCCTTCATACTGATGTATATATCTCCAGCTCTTTTTATATTTTATTCTTGAGATAGGTCTTGCTAATTTAATTTACTTAGTTGCCCAGGCTGGGCTCAAACTTATGATCCTTGTGCCCTGGCCTTGCAAGTACAATACTGGGATTACAGAGTTGTGCCACCATGCCCAGTTTGTTCTGTTTTATTTCGCCTGTACACCTCCAGCCTGGCTTCTGTGTCCTGAGTTAAAATTGTCTTGCCTGCAGCCCTGAGGCTTCCTGGGTGCCAGGCCATAATGAAGAGCCTTGACGGTCGTGCCATCTGTTGCCTGTTTCAGGTCTGGAATTCCCCTGGGGACCTAAGCCCTTCAGGGAAGTCATCGCGGGGCCCTTGCTTAGAAATAATGGGCAGTCGCTGGACAGCAGCAGCCTGGAGGGGTCTCACGTGGGAGTCTATTTCTCCGCACACTGGGTGAGTGTTTGGTCCCTCCTCAGTCCTGATGGGAGGAAGCAGCAGTGTCACCACAAACCCAGCTGGCTTCTGGCTTCTGGAGGTGTGTCTACTCTGGCAGGTATTTCCTGTCCTTGCCTTCCGCACCTGATGCATTCTGGCATGCAGTGACTGCTTAATGTTCTGAATGATGATAGAAACAAGAACATGACTTCTTTGGACTGATCTAAAAGGACATTCCTCATAACCCATGCAGAGGCTACCTCTAAGGGCCCCCAGGGGACTGTTCTAACTGCTGCCTGCTGGCACACTGCATGGGCAGGACAAAGCCTCTGCTGGACGCTCACCATGAAGAGAGTCAAGCTTAGTACCGCCTCTTTGATAAACTAGATTTTCTTGTCCTAGTCCTACTTGGTTCTTACTTACCTGGTCTCTGACAGCAAGTGGCTGAGAAATAAGAGAAGGTACGTCATGCAGCAGAGTTCTGCTCTTTTCTTTCAGTGTCCACCTTGCCGAAGCCTCACCCGAGTGCTGGTTGAATCCTACCGGAAGATCAAGGAGGCAGGCCAGAAATTTGAGATCATCTTTGTTAGTGCAGACAGGTAACGTGTGTCTCTGCAGACAGGCAGTGCTGCACCCCTTCCTCATAGGCAGTTAACATCCATTTCTTTAGTCTTATATTTTTTTTCTTGCTGTAGGATGTGAAGGTAGGGGTTGGGGAAGACATCTGAGATTATTGGCGGAGAGGCACATGCATTTCATATTTACTCATGTAATGGAAGGGAGCTGGGAAAAACCTCTTCTTGCTGTAAACACTGGGGCATGTCCCAATGCAGACCTGAGTTATTTGAGATCAGGATATGTTTTCTGATTTGTTCAGCTTTCTGGATTGTGAGAAAAGGTTATAGAATGGGGAAGATGGAAGAGAGCCAGAGACTAATGCATTGTGACATCTGTCTTGGATGGATATGCAGTTGTTTTCTTTGCTCTGGCCATGAACTCTGTCTGGGGCTATTTGAATGCACGTGGATAAGGACTCACAAAAGCAGAGAGGGCAGAGGGACATTCTTCCTGGAGCAAGTCAGGTCCTTTTAGCTTCAATTTCCTCCCCTTCTTGATGTCTCTCTGGCTTCACTCATCAGTGAGCTCCCTTCAGCTCCAGCCCTGATTCAGACTTAGCTACCAGGTACTTTTGCCTTTTAAGTTCCTGCTCACAGAGGGGTCTCTAAGATGCCAACATGCCAAAGGCCTTTTGCACATTGTATCCTCATCTGTGTACTGTCCCCTGCTCAGGTTACTGTGATCCTGCCCCACAGCTCCCTGCCTCAGTGTAAGGGAGTAGAGGCAGCCCTGAAGGCATGCCAGAGGAAGCAGTCACTTTTTTAAAGCCTTAAACAACCTCACCTTTATTGGAAATATAATTTCTGTACAGTAAAATGCATCCATTTAGAATGCATCTGTTCTACAGCTCAGTGGGTTTTGCCTAACTGCCTGTGTGGTCATCACCGTCATGGTCAAGGTGGAGAATATCGCCATCACCCCAAAGGTTCCTTTGTGCTCCCTCTCAGTCATTCCCCATCCCCAAGTCCCACCCCCAGGGAGACGTCTGTCTGTCCTTTGAGTAGACCTGTCTGTCTTTCCTGGAATTTCTTACATAGAGAATCATAGGTGTACACTTGGTTTGAAGTGTGTGGTCCTATACAGATCGTAGTCCCATAAGCAAATTAGAAATACCACAGGAATGTGATGACTGTGTACATCTAAGCTCCCTAGAAAAAGTAAGGCCTGTCTGTGTTGAAAACACAAGGTCAGGTATGGATGTAATTGGCGTCAGGCGGGTGAGCAGGATACTGAAATGCACTGCCAGGCTACATGGAAGCATGTGCTTCTTGGTGAGCACAAGAGGGGTAGATCAGTCCACATCCATAGCCTGCTGTCTGAGGAGCACAGTGAACCCGAGCCTCACGGGGGCCTGGGCACAACTTGGTAACCATGGGGGAGGACCAAACAGCACCTTGATCTCCACATGTGTCACTGTAGGTCAGAGGAGTCCTTCAAACAGTACTTCAGTGAGATGCCCTGGCTCGCTGTCCCCTACACTGATGAGGCCCGACGGTCGCGCCTCAACCGGCTGTACGGAATCCAAGGTAGGCATCCCAGACCCCAC
The DNA here is from genome assembly GCF_012274545.1 of Fukomys damarensis. Lineage (NCBI taxonomy): Eukaryota > Metazoa > Chordata > Mammalia > Rodentia > Bathyergidae > Fukomys > Fukomys damarensis. Next base: position 15,969,245 of record NW_022900925.1, on the reverse strand, counting down.
CTGACTCCCTGCAACTCCTGGATGGAAACCTGACCCCTGAGGTTCACTTTGTTCCTGGCTTTCTTTTTTGTTTGTTTTTGTTTTGTTTTTTTGTATTTTTGATACCAGGGATGGAACTCAGGACCTTGCGCTTACGAGACAGGCGGTGGAACCACAGAGCTAAATTCATGGCCCTCTGGCTTTCTTTTTAACAGAAAAATAACACTTTTATTTCTGTGAGTGTCCATGTTCCTTGCCATCTTAAAAATTACTTGGGGTGGAGCCAGGGATTTAGCTCAGTGGCACCACACCTGCCTTGCAAGTGTAAGGTCCTGAGTTTGATCCCTGGTACCAAAAAAATTTTTTAAATCTTACTTAGAAAGAACTTTATGGTATATAACTTATACTTTATTAAACATTTTATTAAGGACTGGGGATTTAGCTCAGTGGTGCTGCCGCCTGCTTTGCAAGTGCAAGGACACAAGTTCAATCTCCGGTACCAAAAAAAAAAACCCCAAAAACATTTTATTAAGTACTCATCCTACAGGCGTTGGGTAGTAGAGTGCTTGCTTACCATTTATATGCTAGGCTCAAACCCTGCACTGCAAAAGAAAAAAATATATGCATGTATTTGTCTTGGTAAGAATAAATAAAGTACTTGTCTTGGTAAGACAACTGCTTCTTAGCTAGGAATGGTGGCATACAGCTATAATCCTGGCATTCTGGGAGGCTGAAGCAGGAAGATCTAAAATTGAGCAACTTAGTAAGACCCTGTGCCCCTGAATTCAATCCCCGGTACAAACAAAAAAAAAAAAAAAAAAAA
>NW_022900925.1:15935464-15968222 GCF_012274545.1 Fukomys damarensis | reverse complement strand
AAAAAAAAAAAAAAAAAAAAAAAAAAAAAGGAAAAAAGACAGGATAGCTATTTCCTCAGCATAGTGGATTGGATGTGGGAGGAGTATGGAGCACATGTTTCCAAATGTGTTGACCAACACTGTCTCCAACAGAAACTGATCTTTGTTTCTGTCACTGAGTCACTGACCCTCAGTTTGCTCTTCTGCAAAATGGGAATGTAAAATATCTGACACTAAGATTTGGGAGGATTGATGAGAAATGTGTATAGAGCACCTGTCACGGTTGCTGAAGCATCATGGTGAGGGCTAAGTACCTTTCAGGTGAGGAAGTTACCTGAGAGGGTTGAGAACTGGAACTTGGAGTACGAATCATCATGTTTTTCAGAAACAATGATTATTAGAGAAACAGAATATTTTTATTCTTTAGTTTTATTTTTATTTTGGGGGGGTACCAGGGATTGAACTTGGGTCCTTGCACTTGTGAGGCAGGCAGTGGCACCACTGAACTAAATCCCCGGCCCCTATTTTTATTCTTTATTATGTGAACACTGCCAACCTAAGTCTTCAGCTAGACAGGCTTTTTTTTAAACTAATGGCTAGGGAGGTAGTTCTATGGGAGAGCACTTGCCTAGCATGTGTGAGGCCATAGGTTCAGTCCTCAAAAGATCAAAACATGGATGCATGGGGTTGTGCTTTGTCCTTCTTGTGGGATTCATTTCTTTACCCCCAAGGTGACACTGTGTTTTCGTTAAAGGAGATGTGACTATCTTTTTGTAACTGTGTGTGGGAAAGGGGTTCTTTCTCACCAGTACAACCCAGCAGGTTGTATCTCAGCGTCTGTTTCTGGCTTGTGACTGGAGGCTCTCTGAGGGCTACAGGTGAGACAATAGGCAGGCTGGGTAGGATCCAGGTCTTTCTTAAGTGTTGCCAGACTTCACTGTCTCCTTTGGTGCTATATCCAGGTGCACCTGTGCCCTGCCTCCTCAGTGAGCATGGACTTTCCATCATGGCTTTTTAGTAATAGTGGGATACTCCTGGGTTTTTAAAAAAATTCCCCATAGATACCAGCAGGTGCCTTTTATGTGTGACCTCCTCTGATCCTCAACCATAGTCTGGTCTCTCTTCAAATGTGCATAAAACATAATTCTGGGATGTCTTTGATCCTTGACACACACACTTACAGGTTACTTGAAAAGCATCTCACAGATGCAGGCCAAGAATGTCGACTGTCCCATGTCTGCCAGGCCTGGGCCTCCTGGATCTTTGCCTGGGATCCTGCTTGCTCTCTTACTTCTTTGTACACCCACTGGCCACCTTAGTGTCGGCCTCCAGTGTCCTAGCCCTAGCCCAGACTCCTACTGGTCTTAACCAAGTTATTTAACCTCTTTTCTCTGTAAAATTGGGATGTTTCATCAATATCCTTTACAGAAAAGGAGCTTTCTCCTTAAAAAGAGACAGACATGCAATTTAGGAGAAAACATAAGATAGAAGGCAGGAAATATACCCAGTACACACTGTCAGTATGGATATGAAAAATATTTGGCATAATTGCATGATTTACAGATGGAAATACAAAATTTGTGTCTGTCACCCCACTCCCCTTAAGATAATCCAATCCCAGTGTAGGGAAGATAACAGGGTGCCAGGAGAAGTGCATAATCAGCATGACCTTTCTGGACAGCAATTTGGCAGTACACATCAGCAGCTTGAAAAGTCTGTAAAGCTCTTAATTTAGAAATCCCATTTATAGGAATTTATTCTCAGGAAATTATCCTCTAGCATCCAGTAAAACCTGAGGTTTTTTTGAGCAGGGGGTGGTTTTGTTTTTGTTTTTTGGTGCCAGTGATGGAACTCAGGGCCCTATGCATGCTAAGCATGTAGTAGGCACGTGGTGTCTAGGCTACCCCTAGCCCCAGGTTTTTGTTATTTTTTAATCTTTCATGTACTTTGAATTTCATTATAGGCCACACTTCCTTCTTTCTGTGGGGAGTCACTGGGAGCAAGTCTCGTGCTGCCTTTGAATGGGTCAGATAGGATTTACACTGGGAATAGCTGAAGAGCAAGGTGTACCGATGTCTTAAGGAACCAAATAAGGTCAAATAAGTGCCATTTTGTACGGAGGCTTAGACAGCTGATACTCATCCCATGGAGGAAGCTGGTGCTGAGCCTCCCTTTGCCACTCTGCTTGGTCAGGGGGCCTCTCCTCTTAGGGGCACTGTGTTTCCAAACACTACCTCATCAGTGGAGTCTCCTACTTCTCAGAGGTAGGGAATTGCCCTTCCCTGAAGGTGGGGCCATTGAGATGGCAGATGTTGCTGGTGGTCAGTGCTAAGGCTGGGGTCACCTGAAACTAATGCATTCCCAAATGACTCCCTTTTGTAATACAGTACACAGCCAGTTTGGGGGAGTAGTCTGTGCCCCACTGTGTTCATTGGGATGCTTCTGAGAGCCCTTAGAGGGTGAGTAGCACAGAAGAGATGTCTTACAGGCACAGATCAAGACCCTTTGTGTTTCTCCTCAAGCTTAGGCATGGGGCAAAAGTTGGAGAGGCCTGTCTGTAAAATGCTGGCAGGGTTTAAAAAATGAAATTGACAGTTTTATGCCAGCCTCCAGCACAGAAGGGAACACTCCTCTCTAATGGTCCAGTGGTCAGTGGGTAAATATCACACACAGAGGAGCTGTGGTTGTTGGGAGTGGCCCAGACAATGGAGGAGAGAGTGAAAGGCTTCCAGAGGCTGGTTCATTCAGTGGAGCCTTAGGCCCTGGCAGCGTTTGAGTTCCTCAGCTACAAAGTACCGTCTGTTGGGCATCAGAAAGCTGACACGGAAAGACCCTCCCCAGGCAAGCAGCAGCTATCTAGCCATACTAAGAGTGAGATCCCTCTGGAGCCCAGCTGCTGCTCTGAGCACCCCTGCAGCCCAGCCCCACACCTGGCCCCTCCTGCTCCTCTCCTGCCATCTGCTCTGCTCTCCCGCTGTTCCAGCTCCTCACCTCCTGCTTCCTCATTCTCTGGTTCCTAGTCTCTCCTCCGTCTGGTGTTCCATGACCTTTGTTTAATTGACCCCCTGGTCTAATCCTCAGAGTCCTTCCCAAGAAGTATTTAATGGAATAATCTCAGTTCAGAGGAGACTCAGCCTTAGAGCTGTTAAGCCATGGGAGAGGGCTCTGGAGAGGGCCTCACGGATTGGGTGAGATTAGAGAGCGGCCTGGGGACATTGCAGGACCAATGTCAGAATAGGAGCACGAGGTGTGCTGTAGGGGCAGACGGAGGGTAATGCTGATGAGGCCACATGCAGAAGGCTTTGAGCAGAGTGCTGAGGCCCTTGGACTTGACCCTCTGGACGGTGAAGCCAGACTAGAAGAGAAACCTCAGAAGCGGGTCACTCACTGCTATTTCTGGTGGACACTGAGCCTCACTCTGGAATTCAGCATCGTGCTGCCTGACTGCCCAGCCTCACACAGGCCTGCTATGCGGAGAGGGGTGCTGCCCCCTTGAATATGAATACTCCCTTCCAGCCTCCTGTTGTCACCTCTGGTCTTCTACTTAGTGGCCTTCAAATGGTGAGGGAGTTTGTAATCCGTGTGCATTAGGCAACTCATTTCTTGTAGAAGCATAGGCTGTCATTAAGTTCTTATGCAGCTTTTTACATTCATCTTATTAATCGGAAGCATTGTTCTCATAGGTACCAGTTCAGGCAAGTTTTTGTATCTAACTGCCTCTGATCACCGAAACAGAAGGAACTCCACAGCCTGTTGTGGGCAGGAGGCCTGCAGAGAACTCAGCTCCATGGCCTTGCTCAGGCTGGGCCCCGAGTGGAGTGATGGGGGACATGAAGTAGAGCTAGCTGGGAGCTCAGTGACCACACAGGCATCCTGGGCCCATTGCTTCCTTCTTTTGTACCCTTTCCCTGTCCCTCTTCTGGCCCATCTCTCTAGCAGACTGCATGAGTGGAAATATGGCCAGCTCTCCTGAATTCTTTCAGTTTCCCCCTTCTGCATGAAACATCCCGTGGCTTCATTAGGCGCTGTGTCTCCACGTTGTCGCTTGTCTTCTTATCCCCTTTACTCTTTCTTGTTAGCATTCTCATCCTTATTTTCTAAGGTTTCCCTTTATTCTCCTAGGGACTTGTCTTCTTGATCTTGCTCCTGTTGTTCTCTCTCCCTCTCTCCCTCCTTTCCTGTCTCTGTCTCTGTCTCTATCTCTCTCTCCCTCATCGGATTGAACCCAGGGCTCTGTGCGTGCTAGGCAATTGCTCCACCACTGAGCAGCACCCCAGCCTCTCATTGTCTTTCTTGCCTCTTTGTCTCTGTTAGCTCTTTCTCCACTTAACGGTATACTCAGATCTAAGCCATAAAAAGCCCCCTCACCTGCTAAGCGACTGTCTCAGTCTACTGGGGCTGCATAACAATGTGTTACAGACTGGGTGGCTTACAACAGAAATGTACTGCTTACATTTCTGGAGGCTGGGAAGTCCAGCAGGAGCTGGTTGATTTGGTTCCTGGTGCCCTTACCTCCTGGACTTGCAGATAGCCACCTTACTGCTCTGTGTTCAAAAGGCAGAGGGAAAGAGCTCTAGTGTTTCAAGATCTTATTTATTTAATTTTTTTGGTACTGGGGATTAAACTTGGGTCCTTGTGCTTGCGAGACAGACAGCAGAACCACTAAGCTACATCCCCAGCCCTCAGGATCTTACTTTTAAAAAAAGTACATATAATATAGGGCTGGGGATGTAGCTTAATGGTTCCACTGCCTGTCTTGCAAGCACAACAGCCTGAGTTCAATCTCTGGGACCAAAAAAAAAAAAAAAAAAAAAAATCAAATAATAGTATCTCACTGTGTTGCCTGAGTTAGTCAAACTCTTTATGTTCAAGTGATCTTCCTTCCTCAGCCTCCTGAATAGCTGGGACTAAAGGGCCCTGTCATCTTGCCTGGCTTTTGAATTTTTAATTCTATGTAAATATCTAGGAAAATGTACTAGATGTTAGGGGCCTACTTACAAATTCAACTCTTTTAAACATTTAAAAATGATTTATTCATTTAAACCTTTTAAAATATTTAATTGAGGGACAAACAAAATGTTCTTATGTTTTTAAGTCTGTCTACTAATGCTAATAAATTTGACATACATGTGGAAGTACTATTAAGGTGTTTCAACTTAAAAATCACAAGTATACATCAGTTTCTTAATTACATATTTTAATATTGGAATCCCAGGATGGACCTGTTAGGCCACATTTTCTTAAGCATAACCAAATTCTGAATTTAAACAACAGATGTTTCACTTTGCTTATATTTTTGACATACAAAAAATACAAATACGACAAGTTTGATTTGTATCTCTAAACTTAATTCTAGATCATCCTGTTTGAAACTTGTCCACTTAATAAGGGAATAATTATTCCATTTGCATCATTTTGAAAGTATCTTCCCATAAGGCTAAGCTGCCCAGCATTCTGACCCTGTTGACAGCCTATTTATAAGACTGTATTCTTGCCCTCAACTAAGATGGCCATCTTCCCTTCAGAGCCCCTAGAATGCATACCTGTGGTTTGATTGGTATCACTTCTCAACTCTTGAAAACTGGCAGCTCCCCAGCAGGCTTTGCTAGGACTGGGAATTTAGCTCAGTGGTTCCACTGCCTGCCTTGTAAGCACAATGTCCCAAGTTCAATACGTGGTACAAAAAAAAAAAAGCTTTGATTCTCCAACAGGCTTTGCTAGCCCTTGATTGGATTTTTCTTTCATTTTCCCCTTTGGATATTTACAGGTCTCCAGCTCTAAATACATTTGTTTGTTTGTTTGTTTTTTGAGACAGGGTCTCACTATGTAGTTGAGACTGACCTGGAACTCACTATATAGCCCAGGCTGATCTCAAACTCACAGCAATCCTGCTGCCTCAGCCTCCTGAGTGCTGGGATTACAGGCATGCGCTACCATGCCCAGCTCTAAATACCTTTGAATTTGAAGGAGCTGTATATTTGTTCATAGTCTTTATTATAGTCTTTTTTTTTTCCTAGTACCAGGAATCAAACCTCAAGACCTTGCACTTTCAAGGCAAGCTTGGCACCACTGACCTAAATCCCAGCCCTGTTAATACTCTTCACAACATCTTAAAACTGACAAGTCTTTTCTTTTTGAATTCTGAATATGTGTGAGCTTTCTGGGACACCGTAGTTACAATTTCCAAAGTCATTCTATTTATGTGTTCTTGTGTACATACGTGCGTGGGCACACATGAGTACACATAGTCACGGTCGGTTTCCAGTTGCGTGTGTCTGGCATTCGGTAGATCCTCCAGGGATGTCCTTGGGTGAGTGAGTGGCTGCTCCCAGTGTGGCTCTGTCTGGGTGCCCTGGGCTCTCGCACTCCCCATTGTTTCTCCCAATTGACCATTCTGTTTGATGAAGGTGCCTTACAGAGCAGCTCAGGGGTGTTCTCCTGCCCAAACCACCTGAGCCACCTCCACCTTGCCCTGTCCGTGTGCCTTGTAGAGAGGGAGTTACTTGACCTGACAGGGACTTTGCTTTTTGGTGCTATCCTGGCAGACGTGGGTGATGATGAGTAATGCGAAAGGAAACTGGAGCCCCGTGAGCACCCTGGGAGCTGCATTTAGAGTGTTCCTGGATTCTGAGTTTCTGCAGAGTGAGGGAGGCCTTATAAAATGCTGACAGTTTGTTGTGGTGTCCCTGGTGTGGGGGACCTTAAGACAGTGTCTCTTAAGTCACTCCTTTCCTGGGTTAGCAGTACCTGCTGCAGGCTTTGATGATGAAATTTGTCCCGGGCTGGACAAGCCAGTAGTCCTGCTGTTAGGGGGAGCAAGAGTTGTTAGAGCCTAGCTGAGACGACTTAGTGACTTAGCAAAAAAATCTATCTCAAAATCTAATATTTAAAAGGGTCCATGGATGTAGCTCAGTGTGAAGGCCCTGGGTTAAATGCCCCGTGCTTCAAGAAAGAAAAAAAAAAAAAAAAAGAGCCCTTATCATTAGCTCCTCTTGGGTACCCTGGATCGAGCCCAGGCTGTGAGAACCAGCAGACTTGTAGGGCCAGCCAAGCTCCCCAGGAACTGGCATCTGGCTCCCATCCATCTCCTTTGTCTCACCAGTGTAGCTGGCTTCCCCTGAGTTGTAGGCCTTCCTACTTCCAGGGCTGTATACAGTCTGGGGAGTTGTGGTCCTATAAGCTGTTCAAAAATGCCTTTCTAAAGAAACCATTTAGACACTTTTGGCAAGAGGCAAATCCCATTAGCAATTGTCTAAGGAATCCTGGGCTCTCAGAACACGGTATTCTTTGCAGGGAGGCTTAGAGCCCACTCTCTCTTGGGCTAGGGGTGCTAGCAGGTTTTCTTCCTGTCTCCTCTGTCCTTGGGATTTGGGGGGAAGACAGCCTAAGGCAGGGATGGCAACCCTTTTAGAGGTTTCCATGATACAAACAGCCCACTGTGGCCATAGACTCACCACCAGTGGCCTAAGGGCTGTGTTCAGCCTAGACTGATGCCCATCCTGCCCAGCAGGAGAATGGCCTCTGGTCGGGGAGAAGCCTGGGCAGGGGGACTAGTGGGTAGCTTTTGGCCTTTGGCAAGGAGGCCAAAGTATGAGAGCCCTTTTCTGTCCCAACTAGTCTTCTGTTTCTTTCCCTTTTTGTCCATCTTTCTCCTCCTGCTTTCTTCTCCTCTTTACTTGTTCCCTTTCCTCCTATTCTAGTTCCTTCCTTTCTCCTCTTGCCTTTTCTCTCTTCCTTGGCCCTTTCAAAAAATAAATTTGAGTGAGAATCTGTAAATATAAATAAAAACGACACATTTGGAGCTTTTACTTTTTCATCAGGAGAGGACAAGCAGACCATTCTTGCATATTTGGGTAAATCTCAGTATGGAAAGGGCTGGTGTAGGCTGTTTGGAGCAATCCTATTAGCTGGCAAGGGCAGGCTGGGGGCAGCCTTTGTGTGTCATTAATTCTGAGAATACAAAAAAGAAGAAAAAACATGAAAGGACAGAGAATCATGTAATAAACACCCATGTGGCTACCCTCAACTAAGGTGGCGCTCTCTCTCTCTCTCTCTCTCTCTCTCTCTCTCTCTCTCTCTCTCTCGGATTGAACCCAGGGCTCTGTGCGCACTAGGCAATTGCTCCACCACTGAGCAGCACCCCAGCCTCTCATTGTCTTTCTTGCCTCTTTGTCTCTGTTAGCTCTTTCTCCACTTAATGGTATACTCAGATCTAAGCCATAAAAAGCCCCCTCACCTGCTAAGTGACTGTCTCAGTCTACTGGGGCTGCATAACAATGTGTTATGATTGATACTGGTATTTTTGCTTGCTCAGGTATTTAAAATATAAACCAATGAGTATAAGGTCCTGTGCTTAGTTCCTAGCACCCCAATAAAATGAAATAAGGACATACATGAATGGGGAGCATCATTACAGACAAAGTCAAGAGTTCCTTTACTCTCTTGCCTTCTTCCTCTTTCCTGGGGGACACTGCCATACATTGCACGTGTAACTTCCTGAGCTGTTTTTACATTTTTCATATACATATGTCTCCATGAATAATATATAGTTTTTCTTGGTGTAGCTTTTAGAAGCATACTTAAAATGCTGTTATGCTATAATAGCATTTTTTTGCAACTTGCTTTTCTCACTTGCACTGTTCCCAAGATTGACTGTATTTATAGTTCATTCATTTATCTTCAGTGCCGCTCCATTGTTGATCCTAGACTGTATGTATTGTAAGAGCACTGCCATACATGCCTTTCTGCCTGTTTCCTGGCACAGGTACTAGCCTGAGGAGCTTTGGATCTGCTGCCAAGTTCAAGTAGGTCCAGGCTGTCCCTTTGATCTCTCTTGGGTTTCTTCAAGTTTCCCCTCCCAAACTGCCTGCTCCTTCCCATCAGCTCTCTAAGCAAGGGAAAGTTTTGGGGATACAGTGAGCAGATCTGACAGTTGATTTGGCCGAGGCTTGGGTTTGTATTTGTCATCCCCCACCCCAGCCCTAGGGGCCTTCGGTTCTGATTTTTCATTCTGTGTTAATCTGCATATTAATGACCCCATTTAAGAAAACCCAAATGTATCTTATCTAACCCACATTCCTGCCTTACTAGCACAACTGTTTCCACTTTTCTGAGTCCCTTGGTCTCTGTTCACAGGCACACACTTCCACATAGCACTTGTAGTCTACATTTTTCCCTTAATATACAACAAAACTCTTCTGTGTTGCTGCATTCCTCACAATGGCCATTTTCATGATTGCATGGTATTTTACCCTATGAGGCCCCCAAAGCTGTGCTTCCAAGCAAGGATCTGCTTTTCCTCCAACTTCCTCCTCCCAACTTCCAGCAATCTTTGGGGAATGAATACCATCCCCTCTGTTCATACTGCTGTCCAGCTGCAGAGAGAGCTAGGTTACAAACCCCTGGCTGATTCCCTTTCTCCCTGCGGTTCTGGAGGAGGTCAGCTGTTAACCCCATGTACCCCTTTCCCTTCTCCCAGTCTCCCAAAACTGTGTTAGTAATAGAAAAATAAACTAAGCTGGGTGTGGTGGTGCATGTCTATAATATCAAGTACTCAGCAGTTAAGGTGGAAGGATTGCAAGTTTTTGAGCCCAGCCTATAGACTGTACTAAACACTCACAGATAGGTTCCCCCAGGGGAAAGGAGTTTGGAGCAGGCTACTTAACCTGTGGCCTTTCTTCTCTGCTTTGAGGAAGATGGGACTCTTGGTTACTGCTCCAGGTCCAGTCCCAGGCCTGGGGGTCAGAGGTTAGCTCTCTCTAGGAATATAAGGTATATGTTCCAAGCCCCCAAATTACGCTTAGGTTGGTTGAAGTAAAAGACATCCCCACCCCGGTACTGGGGATCAAACTCAGGACTTTGTGCTTGCCAGGCAGGCATGGCACCACTGAGCCTGTTTTGTTTTTCTTTTTACCAGCCCCATTCTTGACAGACGTTGCTGTTACAACTCTGGCTATGTTGACACTGTCTCTTCTGTTCTTTAGCTCACTACCTCCAAGCCAACCTGTAACCCAGGTTACAGAGTGTGGTAACCCATGCCTATGATCCTAGCACTCAGGAGACTGAGGCAGGAAGATTGCAAGTGAATTCAAGGCTATGGGCTACATAGTAAGTTCAAAGCCAGCCTGAACTACATAGTGAGACCCTGTCTCAAAAAAAAAAAAGAAAGAAAGAAAGAAAGAGAAAAAGGCTCCAGTCCTCTGTAACTCTGCCTGCTCACAGCTAAAACCATCAGCTTAGAGATGACTTTTTTAAAAAATGAGCTGATTGGGCTAGGGATTTGGCTCAGTGGCAACCACGCCTGCCTTGCAAGTACGTGGTCCTGAGTTCGATCCCTGGTACCAAAAAGAAATAAAAAGTAAAAATGAGCTGATTTATAATAATGGTGAATGGTTATGGAGTACTTACTGTATACTAGGTACTCTGCTAATAGTATATTACACTAACATATTCCACCCTGCAACCAATTAAGATAGGAAACTCATTATCCTCATTTGGCAGCTGTGGAAATGAGGCCTGAAGAAGCTGAGGAATTTGCCTGGATCTTGTCTTCCTTAGAATCCTGACTTGTGATTCCCCCAGTCCGCTGACCCACCAGCTACCCCAGCCAGCCAAGCAGGGAATGAGTTCTCAAGCCAAGCAGCGATGAGTGCCCCTTTTTAATTCCCTGCAAGAAGCCCCTCACTGCCAAAGCTTTACTGGGATGTGGTAATGCGGAGCTCTCTTGCACAGCTGACTCAAGTCCAGGATCTGATCCCAGGGATAGAGACACACCTGATTTGGGCCCAGGCTTCTGGGGAAAACGCAGTTGTCGGGACAAGACTGGAGAGGCACTTGACCCCTGAGCTCTGACACACAACTTCTCAGGAGTCCTATTCATTGCCAGGTGTATCTTAAAAGTCCTCAGGGAATGCTGGCTGCATGTGTTTGTGTGTGATGTGGCAGGAGTGGCAGTCCTAGGGCCCATTTCTCTCTGGACCTGTTCCCTGACACGTCAGCCACTTCTCCTAATAGGTGTGAACATAATGGATTCGTTTATTTCTTTAGAAGACAGGCCCACCTCTGCATGCCCACTGCGCTGGCTGCCACAGCAGGTTACAAAACACCAGGGCCGTATTTCTGATACTTTGCCATTCCCCCATGGAGAAGTAAAATGTCAGTGGAGCAAATTACTGACCGAATACTTTGGAATCTATAAATATTAAATTGCCTTGGCTTTCATATAAAATTCAAGCTCTGTTCTGGCCTGAGAGGAAAGGTGCCGGGATAGCTTTGGGGGGAGGGGATGGACTGCCAGTGTAGAGACAAATGTCCCCAGAGTGCAGGGAGGAGGCTGACCCTGTGGTGGGTTGGGGGCAGCCGAGGCCAGAGGAGAAGCAGCGGGGAGCGGGGTGTGAAGAGCAAAGAAGTGCAGACACAACAGGACTGTCCCCCAGGAGGGACCATCCTCCATTTTTGCCAGAGGCCTCATGGTTGACAGTGTGTGTTTTGCAGGCAAACTACATTACATTTCTTACTCCAGCCCAGAATCCCCTCTGGGGATTGCCCTTCAGCATGTACTGGCACCAGGGCTGGGCCTGGGGTAGGGGACTTAAAAATTGTCCTCTTTCCTGGCTTCTGCTGCTACAGCCTTGGACCCAGGCTCCTCCTCCCCTGTATGCCCCTCCTCATCGTGCCCTGCCTTCCTGCCTCTATTCCCATCAGTTGTCTTGTGTTTTGCGTGTGCGTGTGTGTGTGCGTGTGTGTGTGTGTGTGTGCGTGTGTGTGTGTGTGTGGTGTGTATTCTTATGCCACCTTTATCAGTTTTAGACTCCCTACAAGTGGAAGGTCTTCTGTGTCTTTAAGGAGTCACCAGTGACCACCTTTTCCAGGGTACCAAGACCTTGTGTTCAGTCTTCTTCTGCCTCACAGGGCTAGGGATCAAAATAAGGACCTTTTGCATATTAGGAAGCACTTTCACCATGTTGTGAGGACACCGAGGCCCAGGCAAAGCAATTGCTCAGGGATTCTAGAGAGGTTCCACACAGACACAAGGAAGTTTTATAGTTACTAAGCAGCCAAGCTGGATCCAGCCCAGGGCTTTCAGGCTCCAGGCCTGGATTCTTAGTTGGGAGTGTGCCTGGGGTTCCCAACCTGGCTGCCTCTCCTGAGCTGGTGGCCAGATGAGCACTCTTTCTTGCAGGCATCCCCACGCTCATCGTGCTGGACCCACAGGGGGAGGTGATCACACGGCAGGGGCGGGTGGAGGTGCTCAACGACGAGGACTGCAGGGAGTTCCCGTGGCACCCCAAGCCCGTGCTGGAGCTCTCTGACTCCAATGCTGTGCAGCTCAACGAGGGCCCTTGCCTCGTCCTTTTTGTAGGTATGGAGCTCAGTGGGGGCCCCAGGGTGGAAATGGGCCGGGATGGCCTTGCTTGGGTATTGCCTGTCCTCTCAGCCTCTTTCTGCCACTAACTGTGTTGAGCTTGGGCCTTTGTCTCTCTGCAGCAGCCTCACTTTTGACCCCAATGATTTATTCATGGTTCTCCCTCTGGGGGAGGTGGTCTGGGAGCTGTTGCTGATGTGCTTTTTCTCCTAGTTGTTCCCGGCTGCCAGCTGGGCAGAGTAGGTTAGGCCTGGAGGATGCCCCCAACCCCCCATGAACAGAGCCATTGTTGGAAAGAGGCAGGGCTGCACATACAGCAGCTGCAGGGGGCTGGGCCCCCTCAGGCCATGGCTCACCCCAGGCTGCCTCTGAGCTCTCTGTGTTCCGACTGTTCTGGGACTGCAACAGCTGGCCCGGGAGCTCAGGGAGGCAACCCTGGCTCTTCCATCCTCACTGACCACTTAGGTGGCTGCACTCATACCGGGCAGAAGGACATCAGAGCATCCACTTTAGGATCCCTTATCGCCCAGTGGAATAAGCAGATTGCCTTTGCAAACTGAGCAGAGCATAGTTCTAGCCAAGAACTGTGTTGCTCCCAGCCTTGGGACTTGCTCTCCTGCAGCTGAGTTGCTGTACTAGACCATGGCTGAGATGGGCCCTGCCTGCTTTGCTAAGGAATTGGGGAGCAGCATCCTCCTCCATTATCTAAGGTCTGGTTTGGGGAGCACCAGGAGGGGAGCTAATAAGCAGACACAAGGGAATTCTTAAGCAATTGGACTTGTAGGCTGGGTCTGGGCTGGAGGGGTGGGGAAGACCCCCTGGAAAGAGGCAGCCTTGGGGAGTCTCTATGTTGGGGCTTTTCTGCCATCCTAGGTTTAGGGAGGAAACAATTCTGAACCCAGGGACAATTAGGTACCTCATGGCCATTAGCAGATATGTGGAAAGAGGGCCCCAGAGAGGCAAGTTAGATAACATCACAATTTAGGGGATCCAGAGAGTGTCTTTCCATCTCTTCGTGTACTGAGGGCCTCTTGGGTGGTGCAGCACTGCTCAGTGAAATCCCTGTATAGGAGCCTGCTGTCCCCTTCCCCTGCTTTTGCCACTTGGGGATGTTGCCCTTACTCCTCTGTGACCTGGGACCTTGTGTGTGTGGCTGTTCCTGTTGGGGGAGCCTAATCTATGCTCTCCTGTGCAGTTGGCCTCCCCCTCCAGGCCAAGTCTGGTGCCAGCTGTGAAGGTGCCTACCACCATCAAAGCTACAGACTGGCCCTCATTCCTGCTTCCCTCTCTGACAGTACTGCCATTTTCACTGCAAGGTCAGAGGTCCCAGGTCATGGCTTCTCATTCTGTGATGGAGCGAAAAACCAGGAGGGACCTCATGTCCTTGCTTAGGGGGAAGCCCAGCTTCCAGGGTGGGTCTGTGAGGAATTCAGTGATGAGGTGTCTGCCCAGAGCACTAGTAATACTCACTGAGGCAGGTTGTTCCTGGTGAGCCAGTGCAGGAAAGTGCTGTATTCTTTGCTGCTGCTACACACATATATGCACATGTGTGTAAACACACTCTGCTGCACACAAGAAGTAGACCTGTGTCTAAGAAAAAGTTCTTTTCCACTCAGGGGCTGCTCAGGTCTTTCTGTAGCTCAGGCCCACTTGGTGGGTACCACCATTTAACAATCTAGAGTTTCCCATCTTTTTCTGTCTTCTTCTGTCACAGATTCTGAGGATGATGGAGAGTCTGAGGCAGCCAAACAACTGATTCAACCAATAGCTGAGAAAATCATTGCAAAGTACAAAGCCAAAGAGGAGGAGGCACCACTTCTGTTCTTTGTGGCTGGGGAGGTAAGTGTGGAATGGGGTCTGGCCCTGGCAAGGCTGGCTCACATGGGGACTTTCAGGACTTGAGTGACACTGGCCTTGAGATTTGAAGGGACCTCTGGGTCTAGGTTGACTCTGCCTTAGACAAATGTGGAAGAAAAGGTGTGTTCGCTGAGGAAAACCACTTCCTACCGCTGCTGCTCCGTGCTTCCTTCCTGCCCACTCGGTAGGTAAGAACAGTGAGAAGCCCTCTCAGGGCTGTTACTCACCCTGGCTGTGGGGGAGACCTCACCACACATATTCACCATTCACTCTGGCCATGCAGGGCTAGGTCAGAAGAGGCCCTGGATGCTTTACACAGTGGAAGATTGTTAATTCCTCCACACCAGCCTGCACAGTAGCCTTCGCCCATTGCAGGGATCCCAAATGGCTATAGCTGGGGTCCACAGTCACCAAGCCAAGTCAGAGAGAGCTTAAATTAGAAGCTGTTGCTGTTTCCAAAGTTCAGCATCCAAGCCCTGGCCCTCTGTTGCGCTGGCCAAAACAGGCAACTTGTCCCAGGGTGAGAAAGCAGGCCCTGGCGTGGAGCCCTCTGCATAGGTGCCCGTCTGCCCTGAAGTGTGAGAACCTGCATCTCGCAGACACCGCTGTTCTGCAAGATGGCCACACAGCGCAGGCGCACTGCTTGCTCCCTGACGCGAACCCTCCGCGCATGCTCACTGCCTCTTACCCAACCCTGGCGCCCCCTGAAGCAGGCTTTCAGCAATGCTCTGAGGCCGTCCTGTCCTGTGTGCACCCGTCTACCTCCAGTTGGTCAGAGCCCTGGCTCATTTCATGCTGGTTGAATCTCAGGAGAGGCATGGGGAAGACACCCTGAACCACCTATTCATCACCTCAATAGCCGACCCTTTGGGGCCCCTCGAAGGCAGCTCCAGTCGCCCTGCCCAGCCCAGGGGTGGAGGGGAACAAAGAGGGTTCACAGGCCCTGCCTCAGGGCTCACCAGCCGCTGCACACACAGTGCAGTGAGCTGCTCTGCATGTATTAAACTCTAACCCCTGGAGAATGGCTGGGAAGAAAAGATGGGTGCAGAACAGAATGGGCTGAGCGCTGTGGGGCGGGGCTTTGGAAATGAGGCTGAAAGGAGCATTTGCAGGTTTTCAGGATCCCAGGCACCCAGCCAAGTGCTTCACCTGCCATCTCCTTTGTATCTCACCTCTCTGGCTGGGAATTTAGTCATTGTTATATCTCACCAAGGAGGAAAGTAAAACCTTGACAGGTTGAGGGACCCCTGCGCTCCCTGCAGGGTGGCTGTGGGTACTGTACTGGTGCTGGCTCATCCTCACATCCACCCTCGGCAGGGAGCCTCTGTTAAATCTACCCGGCCCAGAATGGAACCTGGGCTTGGAGAGGTGTCTTGCTAAGGTCACACAGGAAGTAGGCAGCAGAGAGGGGGCTGAGGTGAGGACCCAGTGGCTCCGGAAGCAGAGCTCTTCCTCCTTTGGTCCATGGTCTCTGATAAATGGACTCAGTCATGCCTAAAAGGAGGAGGGGAGGGTGAGGGCAGAAGGAAGGCTCCCTGGACCCAGAAGGCTGGGCAGTGGTGGCTGTGTCATCCACTGTTCCAGTCCCCGAGTGCTCCAGTCTTGCTGTGCACTTCATCAAGGCTTCTGACTTTGATGGCTTTCTTGGTCCATTCTCTGTCCTCATGCTCTGAAGCAAAGCAGCATGGAAGAGGAACAGGGAGCTGGAACATTGGGCATCGACTGAACCCAGGACTCTGGCCTAGGGTCAAGGGAGCACCTTTTTTTCTGCCTTGCTCCTGTGCCCTGTGGTAGACAGAATTTAGCCCTTCTGAAGCCTTAGTGAAGGTTAGAATTCATCTCCCTGTTGTTTGCTCAGAGGGACATGGAGAGGGGAGGCAGTGGAGTCCTGGGCTTGGTCTAGGCCTCCTAATGGGAATGAGATGTGCAGTACTTGTCCAGGTGCCTCCCCTGTTTATCATGCAGATTTTTTATTAGCCCGTACAGAGGCGCTGATTGGGTGAAGATTGCCAGAGATGATGAATCACCCAACATTGCTGGGAAGTGCATAATGTTTTAGAGGAAAGAAAGACTATCACTAACAGTCTTCCTAAAGATTTGCTTTTTGAGAAAGTTGGTTTGGGTTTGTTTGTTTGTTTTTTGTCTCAGAAATCAGTGAGCTGTAAAAATGCCACCTCCTCATCCCCATTTAAAGCCAGAAATAATATAAACCCTTTCTTCACAGGCAACTCAGGATTTTCATTAAGTTTATTATTTATTTATTTTGTGACACTGGGGATTGAACCTAGAGCTTTTTCACTGAACTGGATCCCCAACCCTTTTATTTTTTATTTTGAAATAAAGCCTTGCTCAGTTAAGTCACCTGAGCTGGGCTGGAACTTTTTTTTTTCCCAGCACCGGAGACTGAACTCAGGAACTTGCGCTTGCGAGGCAAGCAGCGGAGCCACTGAGCTAAATCCTCAGCCCTGGGCTGGAACTTTTAATCCTCCTGCCTCTGCCTCCCAAAACACTGGGATTACAGGCATATGCCACCACATCTGGTTCTTTAAGTTCAAAATATTTTCCATTTTATAGCAAAATAATCCAAGAATGGTAAAGTCTATTTCTGTTACCTATCAAATGAGGGTCAGTAGTATGAAATGTCAGCCCAAGTGGTCACTCCCTGACAAACCTTCTCATCGTTGGATTTGTGTTTGTTTTTTTTTTTTTTTTTTTTTTTGGTACCAGGGATTGAACTCAGGTCCTTGTGCTTGTGAGGCAGGCAGCAGAACCACTAAGCCAAATCCCCAGCCCTAGCTTTTATGTTTGAACAAGGCAGTACCTGATATGAGAGTTCACCTGGACCACTGGTCGGAATAGGTGAAAAGTGCCAGCTCCTTTCTCAGACAAATGCAGCCAACCAGTGAAAACTTTAGTGTGTAAGCAGCCGTCTGGTGAGGCAACTCCTACCTTCTTTGAAACCACAGTGTGGAAGGTAGTGAGTCATTTCTATTTAAAACCACTCCAAATTGAAGTCCAGCTGGCCTCAGATAATCCACAGAGGTGGCTAACAATAATTGAGAGCTAATTGCAAAAATAAGCAATCAAGCCAGACTTGTGGCATGTACTGGTAATCCTAGCTGCCAGGGAAGCTGAGGAGGGGAATCATAAGTTTGAGGTTAGGCTAGGCAATTTAGCCAGACCCTACCTCAAAATAAAACATACAAGGGCTAGGGATGTAGTTTAGCGGTACTGCTCACAGGCAGTCAATCCTCAGTACCACACACCACATAGCACACAAAAAAGCAAAGCCAGAAAGGAATAAATATGAGAAAAGAAAAAAATGGAAACAAAGTCTTTGTAAATAGGGAGGCATGGAGGGGTGAAAGAGTGGGCAGGGGAATGGGGAAAAAAATAATAACCAAGATATCTTATATAAAGGTACAAGTTTCCAATAATGAATGTCAGTATATTGTATACCTATAATGTACCAATAAAATTAATGGGGGGAAAAAAAGAAAGAAAAAGCAAAGCCAGGCATGGTGATACACACTTGTAATCTCAGCCCTCAGAAAGTTGAGACAGGAAGATCACCAAGTCTGAGGCCAGCCTGGGCTGCCTCAATCAAAGAGCATCACATTTTTAAAAATCAGAGGGCATTTTAAAGTTACTTTCATGCTAATAAAGACAGAGACTCACCTATGGCTCAGGGGATGCAGAGGGAATTTTACAAAGCAGTGGGCTTCTCCCTAAGGCAGGGTGGGGTCACCTTGCCTTGCAGGGAGGGGCGCTGTCCATGTCTTCTGAGGAGAATGGGCTCCTCAGGGGACTCTTTTTAAAACTTACTAGTTTTCTCTCTCCTTTGGTGACTTCCAGGATGATATGACTGACTCACTGCGAGATTACACCAACCTACCCGAGGCTGCCCCTCTGCTCACCATTCTGGATATGTCCGCCCGGGCCAAGTACGTGATGGATGTGGAGGAGATCACCCCTGCCATTGTGGAGGCCTTTGTGAATGACTTCCTAGCAGAAAAGCTCAAACCAGAGCCCATCTAGTGGAGCTCTGGGCTCCTGAGCCATTATTTAAGACTCAGTCTCCTCCTCCTCCTTCCCTTTTTCTCCTCTGCCCTTGGACTTTACCACCATGTACTGAATCACACAGCCCAAGAGTCCAACCTCTCTGTGGTGCCTTGTTTCTGCGTTAATTCCTCAGCCAGCACCCAACAGTGCACATCCACACAGCAGCAGCAGAACCCACCGTGTTGGGAGACTGCTTGGGATGTGTGCAGGTGACATAACCTAGCTAAAACAGGGACTGCAGCACTCTCTCCAGTTCACTTGTCATCTCTTGTGAAGGCACTGTTATGGTGAGGGACAGCAGATGGGGGCTCTTACTCTGGGGTCAACACACATACACAGCACCCAAGACAGCTGGAAGGGAACTGCTTGGTGACAGGTGCACACAGGTGAAGCAGAGAAAGAGCCGTAGGCTCTGCAGGCACCAGCTAAGAGCTGTTGGTGAGAGCAAGTTTTTCTGGGGGACCTCATCTTTTTGGTCCTAGGTGAAAACAGCAGCTTGTCAGTGGGTTCTTGGGCAGCAGGCCTCCAAATCTAAAAGGAAGCTCATGGGTTTTGGGGTGAGAAAAATGAGTAGCTATGGTAATGATTCATATAGCAATTGCTTACTTTTATTGAGCTCCTACCATGTGACTAGAGTTTGTAATTCCTTTCCTACCTCTTTCTTCTTTGCTATTAACTTTCCCCTAATTTCTGCCTGCTGCTGCAAATAGCTCCTACTGTCTTGGAATTTTATTAATGAATTCTTTTCCTTGGGCTTCTTCCCAAGATACCGGGCTCTGAGTTCTTAGGGGAGCTCTGCCAAGCTGGCACAGACCTGCCTCTGCCCAGCTCTGTGCCTGAGGCTTCTGGACCTCTGCCAAGGCACCTGCACCCCCTTGCTGTTACCCTTGTCATACCCTTTTCTTTTCAAAGCAACACTAAGAAGCAACAAGAATTTACCAGAAGCCAATCTTTTACCTAAAAAGAAGCTGCAGTGGAAGCTGGTGCCCTAGGGCAGGAGTGGGGGCAGACAGCAGGCAGGACGAGTTGGTCTTGGGCCCCCTTTGTTGGGCTCAGGTAGGTTGGCTTCTTACTTGAGCTGAACTAACCACAAAAAAGGGAACCAACAATGCCCTTAGGCTTTGAGGGTGGAGGGTTTAGGCCTAGGGACTCACAAGGGCTTTTGCCTGTCTCAGTCAGGTGTCAGGGTCTTCAAAAAATCCTGGGCGTTACCCTCAGCTTCACTCAGCACTTTGCCAACCAAAACCATTTATTTGTAAAACCCAGAGCTATTGACACTGTCGTTACTTACTGAAATGGATTGTTGGTTTGTAGTGCAGAGGTATAAAATCAGTTGGTAATTAGACTATTTGATGTTGCAGCCTGAAATGCAATCACCTAGTAAGAAATAAAACAGGCATCTCTGGACATTACCATCCACTTGGCCTTCCCTGATCTATTGGGGTGGCCAGAGACAACCTCTGGTGGTTATGTTCCAGGATTTTCAAGAATCCCAGGAACTGGGGCTGGCGATGTAGCCCATTGGTGGTGGAGACTTGCCTAGCAGGGGCCTAGCAGGCCCTCAATTCATTTCTTGGCATGGGGTGAAGAAGATGTGGGGGGATCCTAAGAATTACCTTGGCCATCTGTCAAATCTTGATTCCAGAAGCCAGGAAGTTCATTTGGATGAGAGTGCCAGAAGAAGATCCCTTCTGGAGCTCTGGCCACCACCTCTCCTGGTTTGCCTTGGCACTTGGAGGGTAAATTCCCAGATTGCAGAAGTCACTGTGGACATTCCCGTGGTCTCCAGTCCTGCAGGGGAGCTAAGGGCTCTGAAATCTGAGAAGGCTGTGGGGGGGTGGGTTCACACAAGACCTAACTCGGTGTCTTAGTTACGTTCTTGTTGCTCAGGCACAATACCCAGGACCCACAACCTAAAGAAGTTCATTTTGACTCACGCGTTCAGTCCACAGTTTGCTGGCTCCAAAGCAGGATGGCATGGCAGAGAAGCATAGTGTAGGGAAAACTGCTCATGTCATGGCAGCCAAGAAGCTGAAAAAATAAGAGCCACAGAAGGAGAAACACCCTTCCTGGTCACACCACCAGTGACCTGCCTCTCCGACAGGCCCCACCTCCCAGCAACAAGTCAGCTGTATCACTCCCATCACAATTCAGTCACCTTCCCAAAGCCCTGCCTATGAAAGCATGAGGCTCTTAGGGAGCGTCTAGATATAGACCATAATGTGCAGCATGGGTGTCCCTGTGAAGAATGAGGCAAGACTTGGGGACACCCAAGCCCAGCTCTAGCCAAGGCTAAGGGACTTCTGAAGGAACTCTCCCAGTACCTCTCGGGGTGGGTACAAGATGAAGTCCCTCCCTTGGAAGATTTCTGTCCGTGTCTCCCCCCACCCCATATCTTGTGTCAAGCTTTTCTTAGAGGCCAGAGGATCCCTTTTAGTAGCTATTCATCTTTGGGAGCATAAGCAACAAGTCCAGTGATGAGTTGCTGAAGTCACTGCAATGCAGTAATTGGGACATCTGTGATACTTTGACCTGTACTGGAGTGACTCTTCTTACTAAAGCCAACTGGATCCTTGTCACCAGAATTCCCCTTTCGGAACAGATGTGTAGGTTTATGTCAGCAGGGAAGATTTACTAAAAAGGTCTAGGTCTAGACTGTGGCTACACTGGGAGGAAATACTAGGGAAGAGCTCCATGGTATGAGAAATCCTAAAGGTTATTGATGTAGATAAAGTGGGTGCATGGCAGATCTCACCAAGCCGCTCCAGAATACCTTACAAGGCTTGTTGCTATTAGAAGTGATATATTCAAAGGCTTCTACCAGCAGCAAGGGAAGCCATGCCCTGCAGGTTGAGACAGGAAAATGGCTATAGAAATGCCACCTGGGGCAGGAGATTTAGCTCAGTGGTGCCTCCACTTGCCTTGTAAAGTGCAAGGGCCTGAGTTTGATCCCCGGTACAGAAAGAGAAAGAAAAGAAAACAGAAGAGAGGAGAGAGAGAGAGGGAGGAAGGGGAGGAGAGGAGAGGGAGAAAAGAAAAAAGGTCACCCCGGGTTTCCTGACTATATTCACAACTTTCAACAACCTCCAGATCCCATTCCTCCCATTCTCAACAGAGATGAGTATTTCTTTTTTAACCTGTCTCACCTTATTAAAGATCTGTTTAAGGAAAAGGGCACGTATTGGGATTGCTATGTAGAATGGGCAGATGGAAACCAGTTTTCTTTCCAGGAGTGAGGTGATGTTCTGCTATTCCTTATGCCCCCTCCCTGCAAAAGTGGCTTGAAATCAGTGGCCATCATTTATCCCAGCATAAGGAGCCAGTACTGCTTTTCTGGCATCAGCCAAGCTTCAAGTTGTAATTTTCAGTCAGGTTTTGTTTTTTTCCTGTTGCCTAACTAAAGACACTAAAAAGATGTTTCCACTCCTGCTGCTGGGCTCCACACAGCAAACTGCATTCAACAATGAGATAGACAACAGGGTATGGTCTAAGAACAGACCAGTGGGACCTGGTTATGGTGCTGCAGTTTACTGTGGGGAAGAAACCAGGGATGTGTGAGGACGTGGAGAAAAGCTGCGCACATGAAAGTGCCATGCTGGCAGGGACCCAAGTGAGCATGTGCGCCCTTGTCCAGTCATGCAGGGGCAGACACACATTTTGTACATGGAACCATTTCTCCAGCTAGCCTTGGCAGGCCCAGGCTTGCTCCACGGGAATGGGATGCCACTGGGCACAGATCTTGGGGTGGCGACATTCATGGACTGCAGAGGCTCAGGAGTGCCCCCCGCAGCTCCACTCTGGGGACCCTGAGCATAGGACGATCACTCACGTTTTCCCCTAAAAGCAATTGTGTGGAAGTCAGCACCTTCTCTACACCCCAAACTGCTAAATGCCAGTAGGGACAAGAAATGCCCTTTCCTCACAGTCTGCTTAAGAGGACAGATGGTTGTTGACTGTGAGCTTATTAGTGCCAGAGGCCTGTGAATGTGTGTGGAGGGTGAAAGGTTTTCCAGGAAACAAGAGGCTATAGGTGGGTTTTTATATTGGTTCTGCTTTACAGCTGGGATTTCTCTTCCTGGGGGAGATGAGACAGAAGGTTCTTCACCTTCTGTGTGGAAGGACAAAGCAAGTGTGCTTCATTTTTCGAAGTGTTAAGTGTGGCTCACCCCCTGGCCTCTTGGAATACTTCCCAAGCCAGGAAATGTGCTAGTAAGTGCAGGTGGAACTTGTTCTGAGGGACAGTTAGATTTCTGTTAAATAATGTGCCAACTTGAATAAACCTCCATCCCCATGGGCGGTGTGCAGCCCAGAGTAGGCAGAAGTAGCCTCAGGTCTGTATTCCTGGGTCTCCTTCCTGACACAAATGAGGCACCCACACAGACTGCAGCTAGGACACAGTGACATGGTCATAGGACTCAGAGCCAAAATGATCATTCTTCTTTGGATACCAGAGGACATGGAAGTCCCAAGTCATGAGGGCCACTCTGCAGGCTTGCAGTCAGTATGTGCCTCCCTCTCTGTCCCAGTGGTGTGAAGGAGGCTGAGCCCGACCTTGCTGCTCCTCCTACCCAATCTCTGTTCCTTCTTACATTTTGAGGAAGCAGCAGCTTTGGCAGTGGCCCATCCATCTCCAAGGCTTCAGCTGAGAAAAGGAGTTCTTGCCTCCAACACAACTAGGAATCCCAGTATTGAGAGGGAAATGGGAAACATCAGATGCAGTGTAATCCTAGCTACTGGGAGGCTGAGGTGGATCAAAATTTGAGGTCAGACTGAGCAATGTAGCAGGACCCCCCCCACTAAAAAAAGGAAGAGCAGACCTGATCCTGATCCCATCCATGACACACTGCAATTATCAGTCATACCTGGCCATTGAGTGTTAGCACTGAGGCTTCCAGTGAGGACTTGGTCTGCAGCTGTGATGTCAGCTGCTCAGATGTGACATGCCTCCTCAGTTCAGAAACTCATTTCATCCATTCATTTGGCTTCTAGTTTATTGTTTATGCATTCACTGTGGAAAAAATATCTTGGAGTTTAAAAGTATCAATGTGCCAGGCACGTGGCACATATCTAGAAGCAGGAGGATGAAAAGTTTAAGGCCATGCTGAGCATGGTGGCACATCCCTATAATCCCAGAACTCAGAAGGCTGAGGCAGGAGGATTGCCATGAGTTCAAGGCCAGTCTGAGCTACATAGTGAGTTCAAGACCAGCCTGAACTACACAGAAAGACCCTGTCTCAAAACAAGCCAGGGATTTAGCTCAGTGGTTCTGCTGCCTGCCTGGTAGGCAACAAGGTCCCAAGTTCAATCCCCAGTAAAAAAAAAAAAAAAGTTTGAGGACACTAGGAATTTTAGCAAGCCCTGTCTCAAATTTTTTTTTTAAAATAGAAAAAAAAAATGGCTTGAGGGTGTAACTCAGCGGTAGAGCACTTGCTTGGATTTGTGAAACCCTGTTTGGGTTTGATGCCAGTACCCCCCCACCAAATGCCACACATGCCTTCTTAAAAAATTTAAAAGCACAAGAGAAGTCTGCTGTTGACGGAAGAGGCAGCTGGACCCAGTGGGGGAGGACCAGGTCCAGCAGCACAGCTGTAGGTTTTCAGCACCAGCTGGGGAACCTTGGGCAGGTGCTGTTTTGGGATCTCTGTGTGGGGAACGGCAAAGGTGGAGCTGCAGCTCAGCTTGGATGGCAGACACCTAGAGTTGCCCTGAACCCTGGGGCAAGTGATAGAAGGTGCCCAGCTATGTCTCTCCTGTGGGTCTTTTATGACCAGGGTTCTGCACAGGAGTGAGCAGCTGGGGTGAGGGAAGAAAATGGTTTCTGACCTCCTTGCCCTGCAGCACTAACTGAAGGGCCGTGTGTGGCTCCCAGTGTGACTCAGGTTCACTGGGGCATCAATGTCTGCCCAGCTGCTCTGCCAAAGGCTCTGCCACAGAGGGAAGCTGGGCCAGTTCTGCCTCGTCCCATCTCTTGAGTTTTTGGTAGTGACTTCCTGAACTTTAGATTCTTACTTGTGCAAAATTATGAGACAATGTGCATGGATCTCTGACACCTCTGGGTGTGCTCTGTGCTGGAGACTGGACTCCATCCTTCTTTCCCTGACTTTTTAACAATTTAAATCCAGAAAAAATCCTGACCCTTCCCAGCAGCTTTGAGAGCCATTTCTGAGGTATGGCCTTGCCACCTTGTGGCAGAAACCAGTATTACGGCGGTGTCTCAACAAAAGGCGGGAGCTTGGCTAGCATTTGATGACGTTTATCTTTGAGTCAAGCAGTTTTTCATGTCCTATGCTACTCACTTTTATTCTTGTTTACTCTGAAAATGGTGACAGAACAAGTGCTGGGCTCAAAACTGAGAATACATGACTGATTTTCCAGTATTACTCAGGAAATACTGTAACCACCACTTGGGCCCTAATAGTCATTCAAAAGACAGCAGTTTACCTCCTGCCCCTCCTCCTCGACCCCAGGCTAAATCATACCCATGAATATAAAAAAGAACTCAGGCGCTGTGTGAGCCACTGACTATAGAATGAATAACATGTAGTTTTTTGCTCTGACACCCATGAGAAAGTAGATGGTTCGTTCTCTCATTTTTATTTTGTAATAAAACCCAGCAGGAGCACAATCCAGAGATACAAATTGTAGGATATCGGTTTCATGCTGGAAAGATAAAGTCCTCCATTTAGTAACTTGTTTCTTAGCACACTTTTAAGGTGTTGAGGGGGAGACCACAGCCTCTGTGGAGTGGTAGGAATTCTCCAGGCTGCCTTCCAGGGTGAGCCTGCTGGTGTGACAGTTAACTGCACTCTTTTCAGCTCAGCAAGTCTGCCAACTGCTCATGGGCAGCAGCGCCGAAGGCTCTGGGCACATCTACTTTCTGAAAGTTGACCAGGGACTTACGGCCATTCCACTCTCAACACACCTGATCTTTCTGAAAGCTGACCAGTGATGATGGAATCTCCAGAATCTGTGCCCCCCCAGAGTGTACATGGGGGTGTCCTTGGCAGGCCCAGAGTGAAGCATGGCACCCCAGTTGCGGTTCAGGCTGGCCAGTCTGGAAGGATGCTGCCAACCAAACTGAAAACTGCAAACATCCGTAGCAATGCCACCTGCCACTTGGGGCACTGAGCATACCTGACCCCTTGGTTCTCCCAAAAGGCACTTTTACTAGGGACCTGGGGGAACAAAAGGAAGGATAACATGTTTTATCTTGAGCATTTCAGCACTCAACATCAGAATGAGCAGCTGAAGGACCTCCGGAGAATCCAAACCATTACTAGAGCTACTGTATCAAAGGGACGTGGTAAAACTATTTTCCTAGTGTTGCCTTTAACTCCAACCCTGTTCTTTGTGGTTACAAAAGCAGTGTTTGGCCTGGTGTGGTGGTGCATGCCTATAATCCCAGTACTTGAAAAACTGAGGCAGGATTGCCTTGAGTTCAGGGCCAGCATGACATAGCAAGACCCTGTCTCAGACAAAACAAAAAAACGTTTGGAGGAGTCCCACTCTCCAATCCACCCACCCCTTCCCACAGTTGCCCACAGACATGGTGACTAGCATCAGATATAGTGACTACCTCACATCCCTGACAGGCACCTGGTAAGGATCCAGCCTGCGCTGGTTCCCTGGAGTTTTGAGCGAACAGCAGGGTCCTGTAGCAGTGTTTTGTGCCAAGGGACCCAAGATCTTAGAACCTTGGCCACCCTTCCCTCGAAGGAACCCTTTGTTCACACTGCGTCCAGGAACACTGGAATTTTCTTGAGTTCTATCTTTGTGGAAGGAAGAGGACTACAAATTAAATAAGTATATTACATTGATGTTACATTTTGTTGTTTCTGGGACAAAATACTCAATACCTGCAACTTAAAGGAGGACAGGTTTATTTTGGCTCTCAGTTTCAGTGGATTCAATCCATGGTTGGCTGGTTTCATGGCACAAACAGCATGGCAGAGCAAAGCTATTCACATAGCAGTGAGGAAGCAGAGAGGGAAGGGAAAAGCTGGGGACAAGAATACACTGTTCCAGGTCACATTCCCAGTGACTTCTAACAGCCCACTCAGCCACAAACTCATTAAAGGACTCATCCACTGCTAAGTATATCGCCCTCAGATCCAATCACCTGCAAGTCCTCCTCTGAGTACGTGAGACTTGTAGGACAGGCTAGATGTAAACCATAACAAGGACTTGTTACAGGAGAAAGCTACTTAGAGCTCTCCTGACAAATGCAATGTTAAGTCACAGATTTTAAAACTCAATTTCTTTTCTGCATAGTTCTCAAATTTGGAGAGTTGACAAGGTATGAGACCACTTGATGAATTAACCTTTTCTGCTGTTTGCCAGGGAGAGAAACAGTCGCTGCTGTAGTGAGGGCCTGAACAAACAACCCGAGACTGACAATCCAGCCCCCCCAAAACAGCCAGCTGGTAAATTCCATGACCTACAGCCTACTAGTCTCTGAGCAATGTTCTCATCACTAGGCCAAAGATGAAAAGACACTTAAATGAAACTTTTTAATGTAATCTCCGGTTCTGTACTTCATAAGAGTTTATTTTCCAATGACCAATGATCAGATGAGAGTGACTCAGCCATGGCTTATAACCAGGGCTTTGTAGCTGTAAGACACCCCCCAGCTGGTAGAGGGAATTCTCTACTGACCAAGACGATGTCTTGGGAAACTCTGGACAAAAAATACTCCTTAGTAACTGTTTTTTGAGGTGCTGGGGATAGAACGCAGAGCTCTGTGCATGCTAGCCAAGTGCTCTACCACTGAGCTATATCCCAGCCCTAATGGGTAGTTTTAAAAATAGGTATATACCGAATCATGGATCATCCATAAGCCTCAAAAACTGGTGGTGATGGGAGATCTTATGGAGAATTATGACCTTTGTTGTTTATGATGAAAAGAAGAATCTTCTATAGAAATGCTTACTGCTCCAATAACCATATGGCAGTAATGCCTACTTCCTGCCTCCTGCATGTAGCCTGGGAAGCCACAGTTGCCAACTGTGTCAATCTCCTAACACTGTGCCAGGGAAGAAGCTACAGGCATCCTCTCAGTGGTAACTCCTGTCCCTGCTCAAGTGTTCTGCCCTTACCCGTAGCTGTCTTTTCCCTTCAAAGAGCAGGATGCTCGCAGCCATGGCCGAGTTCAGGCTGTCCACACCAGGCACAACAGGGATCAGCAGCCTCTTGCCCCCCGTGCTCTCGGCCAACTGCAGGGACTCCAGGCTCACACCATGGGTCTCCCCACCTACCACCACAGCTGCAGGTGCCTCTGTCCAGTCCAAGTCATAATTCTGCACCTCGAGATCAGGGAGCCAACCTTTATTGGCTCCGGTCTCTAGATCCTTGTCTTCCTCTACCTCCTCCTCGTACTTGTGAAACTTCAGGAATCGTTGATCACACACCCAGCCATGGTCACTCGCTTTGTTAGACATCTGGGCCTGGGTGTAGAGACCACAGTTGTCTGCCACGTAGACCCTGGTGTCAGGGGGCAGATAGTTGGGAACTGATTCCCACTCCAGATTGTTGATAATGGGCACCTGGAAATGTGCCCCCATCCCTGCCCGTAGGACTTTGGGCTCCCAGACATCCACACAGCCTAGAAAACAGAGTGGTTACAATCAAGACTTCACAAACCTTCCCAGACTAGAAAACCTCAGTAAATCAGATTAATTTTGATGAAAACAATTTTTTGCATGAAA
The DNA here is from genome assembly GCF_012274545.1 of Fukomys damarensis. Lineage (NCBI taxonomy): Eukaryota > Metazoa > Chordata > Mammalia > Rodentia > Bathyergidae > Fukomys > Fukomys damarensis. The sequence continues at coordinate 15,940,256 of NW_022900925.1, read as the reverse complement.
GCCTTCTCAAGAGCTGGGACCTTCCAGAGCCACCTAAGTGATGGCAGCATCCAGCAAGGGACTATAGGATTACTCCCTGCTAGTGCTCAAAACAGACTTTGTCCATCCCTTCAACACTGTCCATACAAGTGTCCAACACTATGGAAGGGATGTGAACAATTAATACCATCTCTAAGGACTCAAAGCATAGTGGGTGGTTGTGGTGAGCAGACAATATTTAATCAGATGGTGACAGTAATAGCCAGGTGTGGTGGCGCACGCCTGTAATCCCAGCACTTGGGAGGCTGAGGCAGAAGGATCACTGTGAGTTAGAGACCAGCCTGGGCTACATAGGTGAGTTCAAGGCTAGCCAGGACTATAACAGACCCTGTCTTAAATAAAACAAAACAAATCACTAGTGAAAAGTGATATGAAATCATGAGCAAGGTAAGTGAAAACTTGTGTAAAATGGGACTTTCAGGAAAACCATCAAAAATCTACGAAAACATGACACTGTGCTGACTCTTTGGTGCTTTTCAGAGAGGACTCGGCAGAGGACAAAGTCAGAAGAGGCAGAGTACTAAGGCCTAAGACCTGTAAGCAGGCAAGAGGCCAGCTGATGTGGGGCTGTGCTGGGAAAGAGAGTGGGCAGGCAGCTGTCAAGATAAAGGAAGCTAAGCTGGGGAGTCTGGGGTTTTTTTTGTTTTTTTCGAGAAAGGGTCTCACTCTGTAGCCCAGGCTGGCCTCAAATTCTCGGCAATCTTCCTGCCTCAGGCTTCTAAGTGCTGGGAAAACAGGCATGCGCCAGCACGAGTTTGGACCGACTGATAGATTGATGCAGTACTGGGGGTTGAACCCAGGATCTTTTTACTGAACAATATCCCCAATTCTTTCTTTTGAATTTTTAAAATTTTAGACAGGACTTAATAAATCACTAAGTTACCCAGCAGGCTGAGCTTGCTTCAGTCTTCCAGAGTGCTGGGATTACAGGGTGCACTACCATGCCCAACCGAAGTTTGGGATTTTATCAGATGGCAATATAATGCCACTGAAAGACTGTAACCAAAACAGTGACAGAACCTTATCAGTGTTTTACAAAGACCCACTTGGCTTCAATGTTCACTCCAGATTGGGAAAGAAATTCTCCATGCTAGAGATAACAAATGAGGTGAGTGCAGCAATCCAGGGTAAAGAGGAGCCTTAACCACTCAGCACCCTCTCATACTGCAGAAGGAGACCAGAGGAACCTACTCCTTCACACCATCACATGCCAGGCCTAACCGCTCCTGTGTGTTGGCTGCCTGGCAGACATTTGAGTTTTCTGAGTCTGCTCTCACCATGGGCATGAGAGATGGCGTGACCAGGGTACCGCACCATGGCTGCATCACACACTTGCCATCTTCCCCTAACTTGTTAGCACAGACCTTGTTACTTTATTTTTGTTTTGTTTTGGTACTGGGGATTGAACTTGTGTCCTTGGCCTTGCGAGGCAGGCAGCAGCACCACTGAGCTGGGGAGCCCTCATGTTACTTTAAATTGTTCTGTCAAACTTAGGTAGATTAACCAGGCAGAGTAGCTTAAAAATGGAGACCGAGACACAGATATTAGAGTTCCCACATGCAATTCCCACACACAGGCTTTATCACACGCTGCAGGAAACCAGAGATGGGAGGTGGGCTACAGGCCAAGAGAGGAAGGGACTAGAAGAATGGCCCAGATTTGTGACAGGAACTGTAGTCTGACCCCTTTGTCTAGTGGGGAGTAAAGAAAAGGTGACACTTCTCTCCTTGCATCCTTACACTGGGGACCACAACAAGCATGTCCTACCCCTTTCCCTACCTTTTGAATACCATCCACAGCCATCTTGTGAAAACCACACTGCCTGGATTATATAAATATTTCCAAAATCATACCTGCTATCATAGCACTCAACAAGTGACGTACTGGCTATGGAACCACAGGACCTAAGTCTCACACTGGCAGAGAAATACACTCCAACAGGGTACGACCGGAAGAATTGAAAGAAGCAACCCAGGCAAATTTCAATGACTGTCACTATTAGTTTGTTTAATGGTAGCTTAGGTGATTGTGAGGAATGATACTCTCCCGCCCCTCCACTCCCAAGGTGTAATAGGCACTTTCTTCATGTCCCATTCGTTTGGCAACTCTAATTAGAGCCAAGTCGAATAACCTCCATTTCTGATGAGGACAGAGGTAATGAGATTAGTGTGAAGTGTGTGACCCATCCCGAGGCTGAGGGAAAGGTGTCACCAAGGCACAGTCACACTGTTGACAGCTTTCCTTTCATAGGACTCAGAATTCAAAGGTTAGGAAGGTTTCATAGATTCAGCAACTTGGGAACACAAGCTCATTAAATGTAGGACCTAAAACCAATGTTAAAACTGGCACCTGCATTTTACCCTTATTAATTTTTAAAATCTTTAATAACCTAGCAGGTTTCAAAATAATTTTAAAAGATAAATCAACATTTACTGGATCACATATTGTCTCAGGCAGTGCAAAGTACTTTATTTGCATCATCTCAAGTAATTCTCAAAACTCCCTGAAGAGAAAGCCAGGCATAGTGACACATGCCTCTAAGCCCGGCACTTGGGAGGCTGAGGCAGGATTGCCACAAGTTCGAGGCCAACCTGGGATACATAGTGAGTTCAAGGCCAGCCTTAACTACATATCAAGACCCTGTCTCAAAATATACAAAAACAAAATTCCTATGAAGAAATTGTATGATTTCCATTTTATCAATAAGGGAACTGATACTTAGCATACTGCTCATGGATACAAAACCAGTAAGGGGCAGATCCACAATTTAGACTCATACATATCCGCCCAGAGCCCTGGCTCACTTAAAAATGGCCAACCAGTCCACCTGGCGATAGGTGCTCTTACCTTTGGTGAGTAACACTTTGCTGCAGCCTGCCCCAGCTGCAGATCTCAGAACTGTACCTAGGTTCCCAGGGTCACGGAGATTGTCACAAATTAACAATAAAGGTAGTGAATGGTGAAGCTGAGTCTCTGGATATGTCATCTTAACAGAGTCAGGTTTGGCAAATATCCCTAAGGAAAGAACACAGGAAATTTACTTATCTGATGTGGGCACTGGTAATAATTTGAATTTCCATTTACTTATCATTCTATATGTGTTATTAACTACACACGCAAAAATATATAAATATATCCTGGCCGAAAAAACTGAAACAACATAAAACTCCACAATTGCTAATCCCCTCCCTGCTCCACCTGTTTTTCAATCTTGGAGAATATCCTTTTAGAACTTTATGCATTTATCTACATATAGGCACATTTCTTTTTCAACATAAATCAAGTATATGTGCTATTCTGTGATCTACTTAATATACTTAATAGCATGTCTGGAAAACCCGTATCAGTACATTTGGAACTACCTTACTATAACTGCTGCATATTATTTGGTAATATAAATGTACTGTGGTAATTTGGCTCTTCTACTGACAAATAATTTTAAAATTTCCATTACACATAAATATCACTTATGACTATGTACATGTCTGAACATCTCTCTAGGACAAACACCTGTGAGATGGACAAATAGTGTATAGGCACTTTTAATGTAAATAAATGACACCAAAGTGCCCTCTCCAAGGGCTATTCTAGTTTACCCATGTCTGGGACACATATAAATACCTGTTTCCCAGCTCAAACCCTATTACTGAGTATATGATGTTTCAATTTTTGCCATTTTGATGGGGGAAACACCATTTCCTTTATTAACTTGTAGTTTTGCTATTAGGCTAAGTATTTTAAAATAATTTATAAATTTAGCTGAGCATGGTGGCATACACCTATAATCTCAGCGCTCAAGAGGCTGAAGCAGAAGGATAACCCTGTGTTCAAGGCCAGCCTGAAGTACCTAACAATCTGTAAAATTAACCTAAACATTTAAAACCAGTTACCAGTCTGCTCTCTCTGACTTGAGACTTATCTCTCCTTCACTGCTTGTTTTAAAATTCAAACTACATTCCCAGAAAAAATGATGTGAATTCAAAAACTTTGAATGCATCAAAATAATGACTCCTTCTTCAAATACCTCAGCTCAGAAGCATTATTATTATTATTGTTGTTGTTGTTTTGTTTAGTATCAGGGACCGAACTCGGGTCCTTGCACTTCCAAGGCAGATGACGGAACCACTGAGCTAAATCCCTGGCCCTCAGAAGCATTATTTAAGGAACACACTCTGCAAAGATTGCAGACTAAAGGGATTATAAGTGTACTGTGGGACTAAGTTACTTCTAAGACCTAATGCTAGAGGTCCAGATGCTTGAGGGTTTTAGATCAACCACGGCCATATTTACCTAGTGACTTCTCTGTCCTTAGTCTAATATAAGGGAATACAAATGGGCTTGGGGATGTCTGGAAAAATGAAAACAATAAGTGGCATTCTTAGTGAAAATTTATTTAATAATCTCTACATTGTACTCACCAGCTTAAATTTGTTTTTTGTTTTTTGTTTGTTTTTTTTTATACCAGGGATCGAACTTGGGTCCTTGTGCTTACAAGGCAGGAGGCAGAACCACTGAGCTAAATCCCTGGCCCTCCAGCTTAAAAGTTTTATGGAAAATGTTTAGGGGAAAAGGGAAAAACTGGAAAAAGGTAAATATTAAAATAAAAATTACCTTAAGAGTATATGAAATTTCTCTGATGTACATGAACTTAATTCTCATAGATGTACTATATATCCACAGCAAGATTCTTTGAGCTGGTGAGTTGATAACAGTAATAACATTTTCTTTAGGTCAGATACTGTTTTATATAAAT
>NW_022900925.1:15923937-15935331 GCF_012274545.1 Fukomys damarensis | reverse complement strand
CAAATATATATATATATATAAATTGGTATTTATATAAATTGGTATCAAATAAAAAGTTCTTTTGTAAGCACATGCTCCCAAACAACTGTGCAATTTTTAAAATTTTACAAGCATCTTGCTGAATATTACTATTCCAATAAATGAGTTACTAGCTGGGATTACACATGTGTAATCCCAGCATTCTGGGAGAATGAGCAGGAGGATCACAAGTGTGAGCCCAGTCTCAGCAACTTATCAACTTCAAGAAAACCTGTCTTTAAAAATAAAAAACGGCTGGGGACTGGGGATTTAGCTCAGTGGTTCCACCACCTTCCTCGGAAACGCAAGGTCCTGAGTTCAATCCCTGGTACCAAAAGGGGGAGTGGACTGGGAATGCAATGTAGCTCAGGGCAAAGCCCAAAGTAGTGCAAATAAAAATAAAACAAACAAAAAACTCTAGTTACTGCCCTTATACATAATACAAAGAAAAATTTAGGATCCTTTCAAAGACAACAAAGATACAAAGTCCTGAATATATACAATGTCATGATATCAAGCACCTGTGTGCTATAAGGATCCTGTACTTTAGAGTTATGATGGCCACAAGATGGCTCAGTGGGGCAAGGGAATTTAGGTATCCCTAACTTCTACTTGGATGTTTGTGGTAATGAAATTCTACTACTTACAGAGCACTCACTAAACCAGGTTTAGAGTGCCTGACACTTGACAAGTAGCACTGGTTCCTATTTCTCCCCTCTGCCCCCTTCTCAAATTTGAAATATAACACCATATGAATAAACTAAATAATATAACTTTTTAAAAAATGATGAAATGGCTAGGTGTGGTGATGCACACCAGTATTCGAGAGGCTGAGGCATGAGGATTGCCAATAATTTGAGGCCAGCCTGAACAGAGACGTAGCAAGTCTTTGCCTCAAAAAACAAACCCCAAAAATGATGAAATTATAAAAGCAATCATTTCTCATTATGGAAGCTACAAAAGTCCAAGATCGGCTGGCCACTGTTAGCACACATGCCCAAAGTGACAAGCATGGTAAAAATGGCTATACAGTCCAAGGATGGAGTCACATCAGTGAGCCCACAATAGGGAAATACATATAATTCCAGTGCCAAAAAGTATAAAGAATTATTTTCCCATATATAGAAAGAAGACATTCTAAGTTACTGAGAAACATCATTACATGAAACCTTGAGTTAGAATTCAACCAAGTGCAGAAAGATTGCAGCAGACAAAGTGTACTACTCATTAGGCCAACAGCAGTAAGTTACAACTTACTCTTCACTCTTTAGACATGCTTCTGGCGTAAGGAGGTTACTGTTACAAGTTATTACTACAATGGCAGAGTTTCTGTAGAAACTGAGAGCAATATCTTTCAGGAAATATTTTAATTTTTAGTCTGACATTAAATGTTGACAAAGAGCTGGGTGTGGTGGTACACACCACCTATGATCCCAGCACTCAGGAGGCAGAGGCAGGAGGACTGCCTAAGTTTGAGGCCAACCTGGGCTACACAGTGAGTTCAAGGCCAGCCTGAACTACATAGAAAGACCCTGTCCCAAAAAAAGTTAAAGAAACATGAGGAAAGACTATAAAAAGCCATAATACAAATGTAAGAAATTGGCTTCAGCTTTCACTGAAAACACCATACATAGGCTTGAGACCTGTACCCTTTTGGGTGTCATAAGAAAGGACACACTAGTTAACATTTTGAATTTGTCTTAAGTAAAATTTGTTGCCCTAAGACAGGATAAACAAGAAATTCTAGGGTTTTACACCTAGCAACACATTGTGTAACCACTGACCCATTATTCCTTGTGGAGCAACTAGGTCGGACCAATCCTTGATATCCTCAAATTTCACCTTTATGAGGCTGACTCCTTTCAACTTATCAGCCGGCAACTCTTTAACGTAATCTAGACGGCTAAAGAAAAAAACCTTTGGTACAGCTCCTGACTTGAGGGCGTCTGCAATCAGCCTGCGACCTTCCAACAGAATCTTCCCTTTCCTTTCTCGAAATGACCTGGACTTAACGATAGTCATTATACTCCTGTGGATGGAAACGAAAAGATGGACGATTACCAACATTGTTATTGAGGCATTCACTTCTAACAGACATAAAGAGCTTCACATGGATAGAAACAAATTTCAAGTGACATTTGTTCTGAATAATAAAAATAAAATAAAAAACCAGCGGGTTGTACTGGAAATGCTCCATCAAAATGAGGTCCTGCTGTAAGGCAGTAAGACAAACAGGAACACCGACAAGCCTCAGAAACATCACCTCAGCCTACTGTCTCCAGGAAAAGCCTTATCGTAGTGAAGCCCTGCTTCTTCCCAGGTGCTAGGAGTCCGGGATGGGGACATATGAAGTGGCTGTTTACGTCGCTGTTCCTCGGGATTGGCTTCAGAGGCTGCCTCGTGGGGCTGCTTCCCGGGAGCGCGCTTCTTTTCCACCACTTCTCCAGATGGAAATACTACTTTCACAGGGTTCCTCCGCAGCGCCCGGACCCAGCGCCGCGCTCCGAGGTCCCCAGTCTGGACGACAGGCAGCAACGGTTTCAGAGCACACCGCAAGCACCCGGCCAAAGCCGCCATCTTTCCCGGCGCCGTGAGTTACGTCTAAACGCGCCGTCGATGCCTGGTGACGTCACCCGCCCCTTGCGCGGCTAGTGCGTCTATTGCTGCCCTGTCTAGCTTTTTGCTGTGGAGATCATGGCCTCTCGCAGAGCTTTGCACTTCGTGTTCAAAGTGGGAAACCGCTTCCAGACAACGCATTTCTTCCGCGATGTCCTGGGGATGAAGGTGGAGGCCGGGGCGACAGGGGCTGGTGCGCGGGCCTGGGACGGGAGAACCAGCAGCACCTAGAGAAAGTGGGTGGGGGAGAAATGGCAGTGTAGTGAAGCCAGAGGACTGGGAAAAATGTTCCTATCTGTCTGACGTTAGGCCCAAGACTCCCCAAATGGCACTGTGGGGGTTTTCAGCTTCAGGAAATGTTGCGAGTCCCTCAGTACAGATTAGGTCGTTTTCGAATGGCTAAGATCAAGTGTAGATAGTTTTTGAAGGGAAGCGTGATACGCTCTTTCACTTAAGTTCGTTCACAAGTATTTACTTGGCTTCTGGTCCTGGTAAACTATACAGTCTATTGGAAAGCAAAAAGTTATATATGACATTTGTACATTTCGGTTTCTGAATAGATAATCTGAATATTCAAAGTTACGCCCCCACTGCCAACTGTGGATTGAACCCAGGGTCTTAGTACTGAGCGACATTCTCCGCACTTTTGTTTCTTTCCTTCGTTTTTGTTTTTGTGTTTTTGAGACAATACTGGGCTTGAATTTGCTATTCTTTAAAAATTCTGCTCCATTTAAGACTGGTTTGAGGGGCTGAGGGACGTAGCTCAGCGGGGCCGCGCCTGCCCAGCAAGCACAAAGTCCTAAGTTCAATTCCCGGTACCAGAAAAAAAAAAAAGACTGGTTTGAATGGTTTCTTTTGGGTACTCAGTCTTGCTTGGTAAATCTCTGACTCACACTCTCCTTTCAGTACTTCAGTACTCCTCCCCAGACAAGAAGCAGCCTGTCTCCTTAGCTGAAAACTCAGGTGGAAATTACTGGGGAGCTCCTGATAAGCTAGGCAGAAGGGTGGTAAGAAGCACACCACACTTTTGAAGAGCGGGAATTCAGTTTAGGGTGGACACAGTACAGGAGATGTGTTAAGCAAATTACCTGCCATTACCAATCATTTTTAAAATATCTGCTGTTTCAGGGTAGTATTATGTTGACTTTTGGGAAAAGGTGCAAATAATCTTGGTGTCTGTCCTCAGAGCTCATGGTCTGGGATGTGATGGAAACAGGATTGGATTTATACATAGCTAATAATAATGGAAGTCGGAATTTGGTAAATGATAGCAGGAAACCATAAAGCTCACCTTAACTATATTTTTTTATTGATAAAAGGGTTGTTGTGAAGATTAAATGTTATTTATTAGCTATTATTATGGTATTAAAAATAAGTAGTATTCAACACATAGATACTATGTGTTCTATGAGTGTCAGCCACTGTTATATATACAAAGGGAGTGCTGGGATTTAGCTCAGTGGCAGCAGCGCAAGGTCCTGAGTTGGATCTCCAGTACCAAAAAACAAAAAACAAAAGGAGCTGGAGATGTAGCTCACTGCTAAGCACTTACCTAGCATACACAAGGCCCTGGGTTCAACCCGCAGCACTGCAAACACAACACAACAAAACAAAAAAATGGAAGTGTTTTCCAGCCTGGCTTATCAGTAGATAATTCATGGAGACTTTGCATTCAAGTTAACCTCTAAATATAATTAAGATTTCCACAGATCAAGATTATACAGACAAATTATACTAAAAGAACTGAATTGATGATACAAAGATACACTTGGGAAATACCACTAGTTTTATGTGCCTTTGATTTCACTAAGGTTACTTATTTGAAGAGATGAGATATCAGGGCAAATAAATTGGAATTGCTTCTGATAGAGTCCTGAATGCTATGCTAAGGAGCAAGAATTTTATGCTGCATAAGTAGGGAGTTCATTTACATTTTTAGAACAGGGCAGTGATATGATAAGAGCTGCATTTTAGAGATATAGTAATGTTAGGGAGGAAGATCAATGAAGATGATTTCTAATAGCCTTTAAAAAGATTCAGTTGCAGTAGTAGCAATGGGAATTAAAAAGGAAAGTAGAAACTAAGACTTTGACAGTCCACTGTATACTGGTTTCTGTGTTGGATGCTTCGAGAAGTTGTCCATTTTTAACAACTCCAAGATTAAGCAGCTTTCTTAGAATTATGCTTAGAATGGGGGCCGGGGATTTAGCTCAGTGGTTTGGTGGCCTGGCTTGCAAGCGCAAGGACCAGAGTTCAATCCCCAGTACCAAAAAAAAGAATTATACTTAGAGTTAGTGTTGGATAGCAGCTGTAAGAACTTATCATACTTCTCTAATGCCAAAGACCAGACCTTTTTCATTACACAGCACTGCTTCCCAATCTAAATAGATTTATCAACTTGCTTATAGTCTGACTCTTGGTATCTAACTGTTCTTTTGTGACTCCATTGTATCTAGCCTGGAAAAGGCACCTTGCCTCACCCCTGTCCTCCCCTCTCTCTTTAAATAAAGCTTACAAATGATACTGTGTTTTTACCTTTTAGTTTGTGCAAAATATGTTATATGCAGTACTCATAAAACTACTTTCTAATGCCTTTACCAGGTCCTGCGGCATGAGGAATTTGAGGAAGGCTGCAAAGCTGCCTGTAATGGGTATGACACCTATCTTAAAATCTCCTTTAGATTCTGAATACCCCAAGAGAATAGAAGGCATCTCAAAGTGAGTATAAGACAGTAGAATAAATTAAGAAAATACATTAGAGAGACAACTTGAAGAACACTGAGGAGACATTCTGCGTTTTGCTGCACTCTCACACACTTGTACACTGAGCTGTTCTTGAAATACCAGCCAGGTGTCCTACTATTTAATTTATTTCTTTACCTCTCTGGAGTTGGTGTCAGATCCTATAAGCTAAGGACACAATCCCACAAGATTGCCTCCACTTCAGGTGCCAGTCACAAGTCTGAGCTATAAATTGAGGATTTCAAGGCTTATTGGAATTATTGATGCTTATTGATGTGCAAAGAAATAAAGTTAGCCTGGAGAACTGTCTTTAGGATTCTGCTCTCTCCTTTGAACAAAACATAAGTGAAAGGTCCCTCTAGTAAGTGCCAAATGATCATTGGATCTTGTGGCTGGGGCCCGTGAGCACTGTCCATAACTGTTCTCAGCTTTGTCTCAGGTCATCTCATCTCCTCAAGGATTTATGAGGCCAGAAAGGACTGCCCCCATCTGTGCCCAATAGTTCTTTTGGGGGAGGGGAGCTGAAGTAGAGTTCGTGTGTGATCACTGACTTTACTTTTCATTCTTCTAGGCCTTATGATGGGAAATGGAGTAAAACAATGGTGGGATTCGGGCCCGAGGATGATCATTTTGTTGCAGAGCTGACTTATAATTATGGCATCGGAGACTACAAACTTGGCAATGACTTCCTGGTAAGTATTCTGTCCCAGGAGATTTTTGTCTGGGAAAATTTGTTTTAACTTAAAATGGGATTGGCTATGCACATGCAAAAGATTGAGTCTAGACTCTATCTCTTACCATCATTCCCTTTTTCTCTCTATTCCAGCCATACTGACTCCCTTGCATTTCCTGCAACATGCCAGGCACTGCTTATGGGCCTTGGCACAGGGTCTTCTCTGTCTAGAGTTCTCCTTCCAGCCAACCCCATATTCACATGGCTGAGTCCCTTTTTTTTTTTTTTTTTTTTTTTTTTTTTTTGGCGGTATTGGGGATCAAATTCAGGACCCTGAGCTTGCAAGTCAGGCATAATGCCAATTGGCTAAATCCCTGGCCCAATCCCTTACATTCTTGGAATCTTTGCTCCTCCTCACTGACTACCCCCCCAAAACCCTCCTTGGGATTAATTTGCTATGATCCCATTTGCTGATTCTTGGTACTATTTCCTGTACAACTGGAGTTCTGTTCAGAAAGTCCTTTCCTACACCTGTGATTTCAAGACTTTTCCTATTTTATCTTTCAGCAGGTTAAATATTTTAGTTCTTTGATCAGGGTCAGAAGTGTCATGGATCAGATTTTGTGAATCTTTTAGGCCTTTATAAACAATCCAAGTGAAGGCCAGGGATTTAGCTCAGTGGCACAGTTCCTGCCTCACCAGGCTCAAGGTCCTGAGTTCGAGTCCTAGTATAAAAAAAACAAAAACAACTATCCAAGTGAAATGAAGAGCCATTGAGAGATTTTGTGTGTGTGCGTGTGTGTATGTGTGTGTGGTTTTGGTATAGCGACTATACTCGCTATGTAGTTCAGTTCAGGCTGGCTTTGTACTCACTGTGTAGCCCAGGCTGGTTTCAGAACTTGTGGTGATCCTCCTGCATCAGCCTCTTAAGCATTGGGATCGCAGGTGTGTGTGCCAGCACATCCAGCCATTGAGAATTTTGTGTTTTGGAAAGTTTATTCTGGCTACAGAGTGGGTTTTGGATTAACAGAAGTAGAGCAGAGATTATTATGATAGTCTAAGCTAGAAATGATGCTAGTTTTATATGAAGGCAGAAGTGTACATTATTAGGTACTTTTATTAAATTTAAAGAATGCTTTTATAGTTGGTTAAATATTTTTTGTTTGTTTAAAAAAAGCAAAAACAGATGGGCATAATGCTGTATGCCTGTAATCCCAGCACATGAGAGGCTGAAGGAGGAACATCTCAAGTTTAGTGCCAGCCTGGACAATAAAATGAGACCTGGTATCAAATAATAAAAAATAAAAATAAAAACAAGAATAGGCCCAAGGGTGAAGCTCAGTGGTAGAGCTGGGCTTGCCTAGACCACCCAGGGCCCTTGTATTCATTTCCTAGAACTGGGAGGAAAGGTGGCGGGGAGGGAGGGGGGGAGGGAGCAGTGGCGGGGGAAGAATATAAACAGATCATCTCAAATAGGTAGCTGGCAGGCCAAGGTAGGATCATAATTTCTCTGGCTAGATCTTAAAAATTTGAAAAGATTATCTTTGGTATTAAATGGATCAAACTTCACTGGCATTTGAATTTTTGTCCTGGGATTTATGAAATTTTGAATCATTGTGGAAGAAAGCATCCAAAACTACTTTAAAATTGCAACAAAATAAATAAAATGACTAGAACAAAAATTCTGAACGCCAATTAAATCTCATGTGATTTGACCTCAGTAATAAAGGCAGTGGGGTTTGGGCTCCTTATCTTGTTCTGTGAAAGATTGTTATTATATATGTGGATGTTACTGTTATTTGTCATAGGGAATCACACTCACTTCTAGCCAAGCTGTCAACAATGCCAGGAAGCTACAGTGGCCGCTCAGCGAAGTTGCAGAAGGAGTTTTTGAAATTGAGGCCCCAGGAGGATATAAATTCTATTTGCAGAATCACAGTCTACCTCAGTCAGGTAATTATATTAAGACTAGTGAAAGGTGATCTAAAGGCTTTTTTTGTTAGGAGGAGAGACGGCTGGGTTCCTTTCTGTATTGACATGACGTGTCCTTCCCAAGTCAGTGCTTCTTTTTTCCCCAAATCACTGCTTTTGCCTGTTCTCTGAGAAACTGTTTGCATGTTAGAGCATTAGTGCATAAATACAGAGAACCTAAACCGGTTCTGTTTTACGGGCAATGTATTTGTTTAGGAATCATTCAGCTACAAATAACAAAAAACCCAACTCAAACTAGTTTGAAAAATAGTTTCTTTTAGCTCTAGAGTAGGTATTCTAATTTCTTTATGGGCACCCACATTCCTGGTACTAAGGATTGAACCCCGGGACCTTTGCACTGAGCTATATTCCAGGCTCCCTTTTTTATTTTTATTTGGAAGTAGCTCAAATGGGCTAGACCTTGTGACCCTCCTGCCTTAACTTCCCTGAGTACTAGATTATAGCTGTACACCATCATGATTGACTCAGAACAGGTATTCTAAGGGTAGGAAAGATTTCAGGGCTGGGCAATTCAGTAGCTCGGCAGTGCTATCAGGAACCCAAATTTTCTTTCCATACTCTGTTGCCCGCAGTGTATTTCTCTTAGACCTAGTCCCCTCATGACTGAATGATGGCTGCTTGTAGTAGCAGTTGGGCTATATGCTCCCACATATACTTTGGGTAGAAGAGGGGAACCTGACTTCTTATTGCTCTTCTTAAAGACCACAGCAACTGGGCATAGTGGTACATACCTATAATCCTAGCATTCAGAAGGCTGAGGCAGGAGGATCACCATGAGGCTGGCCTGGGCTACATATGAGTTCAATGCCAGTGTGGACTACATGGTGAGATCTTCTCTCAAAAAGCAAACGGAGGGCTGGGGATTTTGCTCAGTGGCACCATGCCTGCCTTGCAAGAGCAAGGTTCTGATTTCAATCCCTGGTACAAAAAAAAAAAAAAAAAAAAAAAAGTAGCCAGGTGGCATTGTGGTGCACTCGAGAAGCTGAGGCAAGAGAATTGCCACAAGTTCAAGGCCAGCCAGGGCTACAATAGTGAATTTAAGGCCAGCCTAAACTGCGTAGTGAGACACTATCTCAAATAAACAAACAAAAAACAAAATTTTTCCTGGAATCGTCCACCTAACTTCCTGGTCAGTTGTAATGTGCTGTACCTGCCCCTGAACCAATCACTGGCAAGAGAAATAAGATTATCCCTAGAGAAGTTGGCTGCACTCCTTGACCTGAGGTCAGTTTCCCAAACTAGTGATGGTTCTTAGTGACTGAGGGATGAAATGGAAATGAGCTCACCACACTGAAGGCAGGAAACCTCACAAGGTGTTTTTTGTTTGTGGTAGATACAGCTGTAGCACATGTATTTAAGTCCTACAAATCCAACTACCTCTGCCAAAACAAAAGCAAAAGCAGGAGGTGTGTGTTTGCTGGTGAAGAGCAAGGGCAATGTTGCCTGCCCTTTTGCCCAGTGAGCCTGTGCCTGGAAGTGACCTGAAATGGGAGCCAAATTCTTTCCCCCACTGATATGCCTCAGATCCCAAATGCTGGGTCTGCTTGTAGTGTTTAATGTTACTTGTTTTTCATCTGCTACTCAGCAAAAGAAAGACCAATTCGTTCTGATGTGGGAGGTTGGACTGGTTGTGTGGGACTTATTGAGAAATGGTATTTCTGTACTTCACTGAAGACTCAGATTTTTATGGTTATTTTTGTTGATAGGCAGTTGTTGCTTTATATACTGACTTTAAACCTTAACTCTTTTCTAAAGTCTGAAAAACTTCAAAATCTGAAACACCTCTGGCCCCAAGCATTTCACTTAGGAGACACTCAACCTGGAATTAAAATAATGGAGTGTGCCACAATCCAAACAATTTTTTGTCCTCTGCAGTGGTAGTGCTTTTGGAGCCTGAATCATTGGTAATGTAGTCAGATCTGTCAGTCTAGCCGGCGTCCATTCTCTCTTTGAATTACTCAATCCTGTGTAGTTTTACCTGGTTTTTATTCTCCCTGCATCTCTTCAGGCTTTTGGTCAATTAGGACTTGTTATTTTGAAATAGAGAAAACAAATTGAATCTGCCAGGAAGAGGCACTTGTGAGAAATACTACATCACTGACCTACACCCCAGAAAAGTCTTAATTGTTTTAATATAACTTTTGTTCTTTTTACTTTTTTGGTACCGGGAATTGAACTCAGGACCTTGCGCTTGGGAGGCAGGCAGCGGAACCACTGACCTAAATCCCCAGCCCCCTGTTCTTTTTACACAATAAGAGATTTTTTTCTTGCTGGGGGATTTGGCTCAGTGGTTCCACCTGCCTCACAAGTGCAAGGGCCTGAGTTCTATCCCCAGTACCAAAAAAAAGAGAGATTTTTTCTTAAATAGGCACACACATTATACATGGGTACATGTGTTCATATATACACACAAAGAAAACAAAAAGATAGGTAATGGTAGTGAATGCCTGTATTCCCAGCTGAGGAGCCTGAGGCAAGAGGAGCTCATGTTTGAGGCCAGTCTGGGCATCTTAGCAAGACAGTGTCTCAAAATAAAATTTTTAATAAAAGGACTCAGGGTATAGCTCAATGGTAGACTGTTGGCTTTGCACGCCCAAGGTCCCAGGTTCAGTCTTCAGTAAGACACACACATGCACACGCACACACACACAAAGAAAACAATACCATATGTCCAGCAGTAACCACTATGAATGTTTTAGAGTCTGTGTTTCCAGTCTTTTATCCAAAAATTTGTCAATATCCCTTAATAATCCATTCCAGGAATTCCACTGCATTATTACACTGTAGGAAGATAAACAATTCTCTTCTGTTAAATATTTGTGTTGTTCCTAAAGTTTCATTGTTTTGGGCAATACTGTGATGAATATCTTTGTGATGGAAGCTCTTCATACATCCACAGCTACTTTTTTTTTTTTTTGGTACCAGGAATCGAATTTGGGATCTTGTGGCATCACTGAGCTAAATCCCCAGCCCCACAGTTACTTCTTGAATTGCTGCAAATAGAGTTGTTCTTTCAACAGTGCATTTTTTTTTTAAGTTTTTATACACTCTGTCAACTCATCGCTCAGAAATGTACTAATTTACACACCACCAAGCTTTATATAATGATCACCTGGACTTAAACAGTTAACACTGCTATCTTTTAAAATTATTTGCCAAAAAAAAAGAAAGAAAACAAACACAAGAGTAAAATCTTTGCCAGTTAGATAAAAGATTTTATTTGAATTCTAATTTTTTTTGTGAAATTAAATAATTTTCCAAATGTTCATTGACCATTCTAGTTCTTTTGTGGACTACTTGCTGATTTTTCTAGGACGAACATCATCTATTAGTTTTTTTTTTTTTTTTTTTTT
>NW_022900925.1:15913447-15923520 GCF_012274545.1 Fukomys damarensis | reverse complement strand
TTTTTTTTTTAGTTTTTTGAGACAGGGTCTCACTATGTAGTTCAGGCTGCCCTGGAACTCACTGTGCAGCCCAGGTTGGTCTCAAACTCACAGCGATCCTCCTGCCTCAGCCTCCCGAGTGCTGGGATTACAGGCGTGCGCCACCACACCCAGCTTCATCATCTATTAGTTCTTGAAGATGATTTACATAATAAGGATTTTTTTGTCCAGTGTGTTACAAAAATTTTTCCCTGCTTTGTTGTTTACTGTTTAACTTTTACTGTAATTCCTTTTTCCTCCCACAAGTAAGGATAGAACCCAGGGCCTTGTGCCTGCCAGGCAAGCACTTTATCACGAGCTACACCCCAGCCCTGCAATTCTTTTTGTTTTCAGGTTGTTGATAGCTAATGGTTTTCCATCTTGTGTGATTAACCTAGCAGACTTCTTTCTTCATGGTTTTTCTATCTTTGCCTCGTGTTTAAACACAAATCTTCCATCCCAAAATTTTATAAATAATCACCTGTGTTTATATTTGCTTGGCTTTGTTCTTTAAACTTGATTCCTTAACCTATCAGGAATGTATTTTGTTATTTGATTCAGATATGTAATCTTTTTTTCTTCTTCTTCTTCTTTTGGGTTTTTTGAGACAGGGCTTTGCTCTATAGTTCTAGCTGGCTGAAGAATGCTGAAGAACGGATAGCAGTCCTCTTGCTTCAGCCTGGCAGATCCTGGGATTATAGGCATGTTCCACTATGCCTGGCTTTAGTGCTTTTTAAAAAAAATAACGTGCCCTTTCATACTGACTTGAAACCTTTTTTGTCATTACCTAAATTGCGGGCGGGGGGGTTGGTTGCTGAGGATCAAACCTAGGCTCTCACACATGCTAGGCATGCACTCCACCATTAAGCTATGCCTGTGAACTAAAATATTACACATATCAGCTTGTTTCAGTGTATTCTACTCCACTGAAGTGACCTGCCTTTTCCTGCTGTTTTATTACCATGCAGATCCTGTATTGAAAGTAACTCTAGCAGTGTCTGATCTTCAGAAATCCTTGAATTACTGGTCTAATCTCCTGGGAATGAACATTTATGAACAGGATGAAGAGAAGCAGAGGGCTTTGCTGGGGTATTCTGAGAACCAAGTGAGTGATCTTAGAGAATTTCTAAATGAGCTTCACATGAAGGTTGTTTTCCTGGTTTCTTCACGTGATTCCATATATATACACAGATAAACAGAAAGAAGAAAAAGAAAATTAGTGGTAACCTCACTGCCTAAGTATTACCTTTTTTCTATTTGGGATTATATCCTTTTCGAAGTGAAATGGGCTAGGGATGTGACTCAGTGGTAGAGAACTTGCCTAGCATGTTTGAGGCCCTGGGTAGATTCCCAACACCACAAAAAAAATAAAAATAAGAGAGAGAGTGAGCAGTAGAATTGCTTAGTCAGAAAAGATAATAGATAAGGTTTAATCCATGATTGTATATATATTAGTTTTTAATAACCTAGCATTTGAACTTGATTGAATCCTTATACTTTGACCCAGCAGTTGTACTTCTAAAATTATTTTACAGATGTCTTCATCCCATATGCACAAAAAGAAGTGAATACAGAGTTATCTATTATAGCATTGTTTGCAATAGCAAAATATAAGAACCTCCTTGCCTTGTGAATTAGAGTGATATTTCAACGATTCGCTAATAGAAGGGATTATTCAGCTATTAAAAAGACTAGTGTAAGTCTTTATATGCTGGTGTGGTATTGTGCTACTATTTGTGTTAAAAAGAAACATAGCACTAGGTGCATTAACACATATCTGTAATCCCAGCTACTCGGGAGGCTGAGGCAAGAGGATCACAAGTTCAAGGCCAGCCTGGACAACTTAGTGAGACTGTCTCAAAATTAAAAAGGGTTGGGAGGGCTGGGGATTTAGCTCAGTAGCACTGTGCCTGCCTGCCTTGCAAGAGAAAGGTTCTGAGTTTGATTCCTAGTACCAAAAAGAAAAAAAAAAGATTGGGAATGGAGCTCAGGTCTCCCTGAGTTCAACTCTCAGTACTGGAAAGATACATAAGCAAAAATTTAAAAGGGTAAAGGATGCAGCTCAGTGGTAGAGTGTTTGCCTAGTGTGTTTGCCCAACCTATGTGTGAAGACCTGAGTTCTAGTCCCAATACCACAAAAAAAGAAAAAAAAAAAGAACAAAGAAAGAGGAAAGCATGGAGGGAGAGAGGTTGGAAATGTATCTAAAAGGACACATGAGAAACTTAACTGATTGCCTTGGGTGACAGGACAGAAACTTCATTTTTACTTTATTCTTTTAGTACTGTTTAATTTTTTTTAAGCACATGCATGTATAATTTGTATGAAAGCATAAACCCACCTCCCTATTTCTTTTCAGTGTAAGCTGGAGCTACAGGGCATCAAGGGCTCAGTTGACCATGCAGCAGCTTTTGGAAGAATCGCCTTTTCTTGTCCCCAGAAAGAAGTAAGGTTTGATTACCCAGTCTTTCATTTAAGCTTTTTGACAAGCTAGTTCAACCCAGCTGAGAACCTTGGCCTTCCTTTCTTAAGTTCATTCTGACTGTGGCTCTGGTATCAAGTTCAACAGATAATGAAATAAACAAGTGGTGCCTTGGTTCTTTCTGATCAGATACTCCCTTAGCACTAATGAGGATCATGTCATAAAAGTAGTACGTGACCCTTGCTTACTTTGCCTTTTTGTTTTCCTCAAGTTGCCAGATTTAGAAGACTTGATGAAAAGAGAGAATCAGAAGATCCTCACACCCCTAGTGAGTCTTGATACCCCTGGGAAGGCGACTGTACAAGTCATCATCCTGGCTGACCCTGTAAGTATTACTCAGCAAGGGAACAAACAGGCTTTACCACGGTCTCTTCAGAGGCACCTTTTTTGCCAAATTGTTTTTTCCTTTGTTGGTATAGGATGGACATGAAATTTGTTTTGTTGGGGATGAAGCATTTCGAGAACTTTCTAAGATGGATCCAGAGGGAAACAAATCGTTGGATGATGTGAGTCTCATTTCTATATTTTTTATATCACCACAGCCTAATTATATAAGGTAAGGTATAAAGCGGGGAACTGTGTCCTTTGCTTCTGGGATGACTTTTTAGCCTGGGCCCTGTGTCTTCATGGCCACCTGTATGACCTCTGTGGACTCAGCATCTGCACCTTCCCACAGTCTGCGGCTGCCGTAGGAAACCACTGCAGCCATAATAAACATCATTATTCTGCTCAGTGAATGGAGATGTCTGCTTCTCACTTGCTTAGCCTTCCAGCCATCTCATCTCCATTACATAGCATTAGTCTCTTCCTTCTTAGGGAAGGGTTCTCATCAGCATTCAGACAAGCTCCAGTAGCTCCCATCTTTTAAACCTTTTATTGACACTGTATCCCTTCTGTACATTTTTTAAAAATTAGTAATGTTTGCAGTATATAATAGTTACATTGCTTGTGGGGAGTTGGTACATATGTACATAACACATCTTAATTATTTGTTCATCTCCTTCCTTTCCCTCCCACTCCCTCCATCTCTCGGTCCGCTTCCCATTTGAGAAATCTCTTATCTCCCTACTTTCTGTTATCTTTTATTTGGCTCTCTGTTTATAATTTGGGTTTCTCATATAAGAGAAATTGTGTTATTTGAGCTTATGTGTCTGATTTATTTCACTTAACAGTATGATCTCAAGATACATCCATTTTTCTACAAATTCAAATTTATCTTGCTTTATGGGAGAGTAGTACTCCATTGTATGTAAAAACCATACTTTTAATTTTTTATCCATTCATCTGCTGTTGGACATAAGGCTGCTTCCAAGATTTAGCTATTATGAATTGTGCTGCTGTAAACATGAGCATGTATGTACCATTGTGATATGATGTCTTTACCTCTTTAAGGAAGATACCGAGAAAGGGAATAGCTGGGTCAAATGGAATTTCTAGTGTGAAGAAACTTTGTACTGATTTTAATAGTGATTATACGAGTTTGCAGTCCCACCAACAATATAGAAAGGTTCCTTTTCCCCCTGCAGCCTAACGTTTGTTATTATTGGATTCTTGACAGTTAGATTTCTTATTTAAAAATCCATCTCTCACTTAGATTTCAGTCTGCCCTATACTAGCTCTTGTGTCTCAATTACTAGTATTTACATCATTGGTAACATCCATTTTGCCAGATCTAGCATCTGCTTTCCTAATTTAGTCAAACTTGATTTTTAGTAGTTTTCAATGCAGGTGCACATTGTTGTATCCCAGCTTTTGGCACATACCTGGAATGTAGTAGATAGTCTCCCAATATGCTGGGTTTTTTTTGTTGTTGTTGTTGTTTTTTTTCTGTACTGGGGATAGAACTTGGTCCTTGTGCTTGCAAGGCAGGCAGTGGCACCACTGAGCTAAACCCCTGGCCCACTTGTTTTTTTTTTTAAGACAGGGTCTTTCTATTATACTCAGACTAGGTTTGACTCCTGGGCTCAAGTGTGATCCTCCTGCTTCAGCTTCCTGAATAACTAGGGCTATAGTTGTGGAGCACGATACCTAGCTCCCCTCTGAACACTTTATTGACTGAAGGAGTCAATAAAAGGTTAATTGTGTAACATCTATGAAGCACTTTTAAGTAGTCTATTGAATTTTCTGTTTTTCTGTCTGATTACCTAAAATTTTGAGGAAATAAGGATAACTTCTTCATGAGATTATTGTGTTAATTATGCAGATGCTCAATTAATTAAGACAGGAAGTGTGTTAAAAATGCAGTCTTTATAAATTTTATCATGCAGGAAACTAGAATCGTAAGCAGCCTATCAGTTGGTAAATTTGCCAGATTCCTCCACTTTCTTGACAAACTTCTTTGGTGTTAAGGTGTAGAAAATGCCTCAGTGCACATGTACACACATGTGCACACACACTCCCTTGTGCAAAATAATTGTTTCCATAGCTGAATCTTTGGCTAGTCAGTACACTCCCCATGTGTGTAGCCTTGACTGTCTCTGTTGCCACATCTGATTCCAGCATAGTACCCAGCTCATGATTAAACTTGTTTGTTTTTTGTACCGGGAATTGAACTCAGGACCTTGTGCTTACAAGGCAGGTGAGGTGCCACTGAATTAATTTCCCGATCCTTTTTATTTATTTTTTTAGTGGTATTGAGTATCAAACCCAGGGCCTGCACATTGAGCTATATATTTGCCCTTTTTATTTATTTGTTTATTTTGTCATATGTGCTGCCAAACAAACACTTTTTTTTTTTTAAGTCTCTAGTTGCCCAGACTAGGCTCAAACTTGTGATCCTCCTGCCTCAGCCTCCCAGAGTGCTGGGATTATAGGCATACACTACCACACCTGGCTGAAAACTCATTTTTATTTTTTAAATTTTTAAAAATTTTACAGGTTTTTTTTTGTGTGTGTGTGTGTATATTTATGGAGTACATATTATTTTGTTTATTTGTTTGTTTGTTTTGGTACCAAGGATCAAGCTCAAATCCTTGCACTTGTGAGGCAGGCAGCAGAACCACTGAACTAAATCCCTAGAGTAGGTGGGAGAAGGTGTAAAACAGAAATTGATAGCTAAGACATCAAATAACTTCTCATATTTGGTCTCATGATTAGGCTGAGCCTCATGAGCACTAGGGTTTTGTTCAGCCAAAGACTCTCTGACTTAGTGTGCATGGTCCTGCTTTCCCATCAGCCATCTGTGCTTCCCAGCTGCAGTCTTTGCCCTTTACTCAGCGATGAGAGTCACCACACAGTTGCTTGGTTCACACCAGCATCTCCTGCCCCATTCAACAAAATGCACCGCAAGAACACACTCTTTAAATGTCAGTTTCTCCTTTGTGGATAGTGGAATGAAGTACAAAGTGAGCTATATCTTTCATTTTTCAGACTTGGAATAAATATATATTCAATTTTTATTTCTATAGGCAATGGCAGCAGATAAAAGTGATGAGTGGTTTGCTAAAAGAAGTAAAGTAAAGGCTTCAGGTTAATGGAAGACATCATGTGAAACAAGCATCTGTAATTTCCATCCAGTACCCCGAAGCCTGTTGTATCTGCTTATGATAAATGCTCTTACTACTTGTTTGTGTCCTGTGCAGTCAAGGCGGCCTGGCTGCTGAAGATTTGTGTCTTTCAATCTCTGAAAGTGCTGGTACAGTTTAGAAATTAAATCTGATTATCATTGCTCCAAGTAAAGGAGAATTCTTGCTATAATCTGCACTGTCAGTAAATGGCACATTCTATGTAACTGTATTAAATTAGTAACAAATTATTTTTTAGACTGGGATAGTTTATGGGACATTACCCTTGCCTGGGAATGGAAGGAATTTTGATGAGCTGTGACTCATCAGAACTGACAGATTCTATTGGAGCAAATGTTCAAATAAATCCAGATCAATTGCTTATGATGGTTGTACTCCAAGCACCTCATAATAAGCTGTTCTAACATCTTGCTCTGGAAGATGGTCTTGACATTCAACTTTTTTAAAAAATTCTGTTCCTTGGAGAAAAAGACTTAGTTAAACCCCCATTTTACCTGCTTTTACATCTTGAGTAGCCAGAGAAAACAGAAGGATTTTATGTGCTTTGACACCTGTGGCTCTGTGCTAATATTTTTTAATTCTCTCAAGAAAGGATCCTAAAATAGGTTAAATTGGGCTGGGGATTTAGCTCTGTGGCATTGCACCTACCCTGCAAGTGCAAGGTCCTGAATTCAATCCTCAGTACGGGGTAGCGGGGAATAGGTTAAATTATTTCTTCAGCCTGAAAAAAATTATGTTTTCTCTTTGGCTCTACACAAGTTATTTTTAATCACTGGAAACAAAATTGTATTGCATATATTCATTATTAAATTTTTAAATGCTTCTCATGTACAGGTACAAATTCCCAAGATGAATGTGATTATTATATATATATATATATATCAAAAGTATACCAATAATTTTTTTTTCCCAATACCAGGAATCGAACTTGGGACCTTATACTTGCGAGGCATGTGGTGGAACCACTTAGCTAAATCCCCGGCCCAAAATTAATTTTTAAAAATGCTTCTGAAATTAGGCTCTTACATGAGTCTTTATGTTTCTCTTTTTTCCATGGGTAGGGGAAGGAGGATTGCAAGTTTGAGGCCAGCCTAGGCAATTTAGGAAGACACCGTCTCAAAAATTTTAGAAAATTGGGGATATAATTCTGTAATAGAGCTCTTCTTGTCTAGTAAGTTTAAAACCCCAAGTGCAATTTCAATACCATTTAAAAATAAAACAACAACGAAAACTTGGTCAATCCCATTGCCCCTACTCTAAACAACTATCAGTTATAAATATAGTCTTATTCCCCCTCCCACAAAATTTAGCACACTATATACTGGTGCCCTGTCCCCCACCTCTGTACCAGGGATTAAACCCAGGGTCTTTGCACTTAGGTATATCCTCACGTCTTTTTTATTTGTATTTTGAGACAGGGTATCCCTGTTTCTCAGGCTGGCCTCAAATTTGAAATCCTCCTGCCTCAGCCTCGTGAGTAGTTTGATTACAGAGGTGTGCTACCATGCCTGGCTATCCTAGCTCTCTTCCAGTTACTATCTGTACCCCTAGTTATGATACATTTTTATTTTGTCAGGTTCTGTAGTGATTTACAGAATGGTATGGCACACTTACAATTCCTAAACTGCTGCCACAGTTTGGAGCAAAGTATATTATTTTTCTGTTAGCATTTAACAAAAACCATGATCCTCAAAGTATAAAAAATATGTTCACAATACCAGAAAAGAGCTGGGGAAATACCTCAGTGGTGCTCCCCCACCCCTTGCAAGTGCAAGGTCCTGAGTTCAATCCCTGGTACCAAAACAAAACAAAAAAATTCTGTTTTACAGTGTGGTTCTTGCCCGGCTTATAATTGTAATACTTTAGTCACTGTGATTTACAGTACTAAAGATTGAACCCAGGGCCTTTGCATGGAGCTACACCCCCAGTCTTTTTTCATTTTGAGACAGGATCTCAGAGTGTTAGTTGCCCATCTGGGCTCAAACTTACTGCCCTCCTCTCTCAGCCTTAGTACCTGGATTACAGGTATGCCTCACCACACCTGGCTAGAAAATAATTTTTAACAGGGAAAATCGTATGAAATGCCATACTACAGAAGACCTGTTTCTCTAAAATGTCTTTAAGAACTTAGCACTCCATATCCCAGCCACTGGGCACAGTGGTTATGCACTGATGCCTCCCTGGTGATTAATATGGAGTAGATGCCAGGCTCCGGTACTGTAGCCCTTCATAGGTGGTGGTCTGTGCTCTTACAACAAATCTCATATAACCAAACCTATATGCATGATTTTGTCTTAACACAGATCTTCATACAGCTAGTAGGGTTAGCTGTGTGGTAGTCTCAAAAAAATATTGATTGCTAGATCTTAGATGAGTCATCAGTGTCTGAGATTTTGAAACTATGGCTCCACTGTTTTTCAGCTACTAAGGTACACTGGATCAGTTACCTCACCACTGTATCACTAAACTTGGCTTCTCTCAATATAGTAACTTTAGAGCCAGGGATGTAGCTCAGAGGTGGGGCTTGCCTGGCAAGTACAAAGTCCTGAGTTCAATCCCCAGTACAAAACAAAACAAAAGATACTAACTTCATTGAATTGTGTTCCACTAAGGACTTCTGAGCTTGACCTTAGCTTTTTGGAAGATAGAGTCCCTATCTCATCTAGTTTTGGATTGCTGGTGAGTCAGCAGCCCCGAAGACACAGAGGCAGGGTCCTCAGGCTCCCTAGAAGCAAAGGTCCACTGGAGAATGTTCTCACCTCCAAACTTGGGCTTTTTTTTGAGACAGGGTCACTATGTAGGTCTGGCTGGCCTTGAACTCAGTATGTATAAACCTAGGCAGGCCTCAAACTTGGGGCAACCCTCCTGCCTCAGCCTGGGATTATAGGTGTACACCACCATGCTCAGTTAACCTTAGGCATTTTCATACCATTGGTTCTCCCATTATCCCCTCTACTACCCAAAATCTACATATGCTATGAAATAGGAGAGGAGGGAACACATTCACAACCACCCAGAAGGCCAGTGATTACCTAGTGAAGAGATTCAGTTATTTAGACACTCTCCCAACAACATACAGTCATCCTTAAGCAGTTTAAGGGCTTTATTGATGTCTTAGCTAACCTTGCTACCCTTTCAGGACATTTCAGCCCTCAAGATCTTTTAAGCCCATTCCTTACCAGAGGAGCCATGCTACTTCTGTCTGTTAAAGTCTCCCTAATCAGCCTCCTTTTTCTTCAGCTCTTCCACTTTGGCAATGTAAACCTTCATGGCATCCTCCTTGGACATCCCTTTGTTCACGTTCCATGCCCCCCACTTGACCTTGGCTTTCACATCCAAGTCAGGAGGGGCGGGGATGTTGCAGTCACCCTGAGTGGCCTGTTTGTAGTAGCTGTATACCATCAGTTTCTCCTGGTCACTCACAGGACGCTTCAGCTGCTTGATGGCAGTGCAGGCCAGCTCAAACTCTGCTTGGCACATTGGGGTACTCAAGGCTGGGACCCTCTGTTCTTTCCCGGTGACACCTGACACAAAGTCGAGGGGAAAAAGTACACACGTGAGGCTGCTGGATTGGATCTGCCTCACAGTGCGTTTTCTGTTTTCTTTAAAACAATAAAAATGTCAAAGGTGTCTATGATCCTGAAAAATGAAGGATGGTGGTCGCTGTAGGAAGGGAGGCAGTATGGTATGAAGGTACGCTGAAGGCAACTTTCTGTGGGCCCAGGCACGGCAAGTGTGAGATTCGGGAACCTCTGCGGGGAGGAAGATTGTGAAGGACCAAGTGCGTGCTGCAATGTAGGCAGCCTGGGGAACGAGATTCGTGCCAGTGAACTTTGTGCGCGAGCTATCCGGGGATCCTGTGAGGGGGAATGCGGGGTCAGGGGCTATGGACAAGACCACCTGGGCTCAGGAAACCTAGAAAGGGACAATGTAGAGCATACCTACCTGTATGGCCGAGAGGGGGCGCTGCGGGCCTGGCGGCCTGGGTGCAGCGGGCTCGTTGGCTAGGAGCGCGCGTGCGTGCTGAACCGCGTGTGATCTGCCGCAGGAC
>NW_022900925.1:15895796-15913406 GCF_012274545.1 Fukomys damarensis | reverse complement strand
CCCGCGCCTCCCATTGTGCCGTGGCACTTGCGTTGCGCTCGCAACCTCCGCCAGCGTCGTCGCCATGGACCTAGGTGGGTGCACGGCTCCCCTACCCAGGCCCGCCAGGGCCGCATCCCTCAACGCGCCTCCCAGGCAGAGCGGTCCGACGTGCCCGTCTAGCTGTGCACGCCCGCGCGGGCCCGGGCCAAAAAAACTTCCGGGCTGGGAGTGTCCTTGGAGACCCGGCGGCGGGAGGCCCGGCTCTGGTCTAGGCCTCTCTGCCCCTTGCCCTGCTTCTTTCCCTCTTCCGCCCCCTTCCCCTTTCACGGGGAAAATCCCTGCGAATGTGTGTGAAGTTGGATCCCCGAGATGTAGCCGTGGATGTGCACGTGCTTTGGGCCATGCTGTGCTGGCAGTACGCGCGGGGCGAATCACGGACGACCTGACGGTCTCATGTATTGAACATCAGCTAAGAACTTGAGCAAGTTCACTATCTGTACCCCGGGACTCATCGATAAAATGGGGATAATGATACTTTCTTCCTCCCAGAGCTTCTAGGAAGTTTTCATTGTGGCCACGTGCACGCAGTATTGGGTATGGTGCGGTGGAGCAGGGCGCCTCGCGTCCAGATCGCAGTTCTGGGGAGGGGTTCAGCGGCCGAGGTGGCGCTTGCTGATGAACCTGCGTGCAGCTTCTTTCCAAGGAGATCTTGAAAGAGGGAGGGTGGAGCTGCTAGAAATCGATGGCACCTTGCCAAGCCTCCGCACCCTCCTGGGTGTGCTCTTAAGAGGGAAGGGCTCTTAGGAGGCTGTCAGAAGAACCAGAGGTGCGGCCCCAAAAGACATGCTAATAATAGTAGACTTTAAAGACTTGTGGCTTTCCCCAGAGCAAGCTCTGCAGTGGTGCAGTAGCAAAGCTTGAAGAGTTTGTGGAATCCTGCAACTGTGGCATTTTGCCTCCATCACACCACTTTGTGGTTGTGGACGCCCTGAGCAAATTGTGCCTGAGCCTTAATGTTCCCAACTTTAAAACAGGAATCATAATAATAATCTTCAGAGAGTTGTCTTAAAGATTAAAAGATTTTATACGTGTACCACGTAGTGCATTGCCTGCCAGAGTTAAGCAAGCACTTAACAAAAGAAGTAGGCACTCGCCTGCACCAGTTAACCGTTAGAGATAAGCTGTTAACTGCTCTTGGGGCTTTTTCTAGTAGCATGTGTACCTAGTGTCTGGAAGGCAGGTGTTGGGGGCCAAACATCTGCTGAGATGTTAGTGCAATAAAGTTGAATTTACAGAGTGACAAGGAAATGTGCTTTGCGCCCCTGGGAGATCATTCTGATCAGAAAGAAGGGCTCCAACTCCCAGAAAGACCCTCCCCCCAGTAACCTAGACCCTGGGAGTGTGACCTGGACACTAGGAGCCAAGATGGGATTGCTTTCATAAGTGGGTTATGTAGCAGTGCTGATTCTTGGCCATTTATACTCACATAAAAGTTGACAGGGTAGGACATTCTTTAGACTTCTAGAATCAGTACTTTTGTGCAGGCTTCTGGCCTGTAAAAATGGGAAAGATGTGATCTTGAGGGACCAAAGGGCTGGTATGTCTCATCCCCAGGGAAAGGGAGAAGCATTAGGAGCACTGGTGTTGTGAGCAGTGGTTGTACTCTAATTTTAGTTTCTGGGCCAAAAGAAACATGGTAGAGTTATGTCCCAAGGTGGACATGGTAGCCCACATTTGGGATCCCAGTTACCTAGGAGACTGAGACAAGAGGATTGCAACCTCAAGGCCAGGCTGGGGAACTTAGATCTGTCTCAAAAATAAATAAAAAGTGCTGGGGATGTAGTCCTTCCTAGGTTCATCCCTAGTACCTGTCCTTTCATGATTCTTCTGTTTTTATTTTGTTTTGTTTGAGACAGAATCTTGCTGTGTAGTTCAGGCTGGCCTTGAAACTCACTGTGTAGCCCAGGCTGGTGTCGAACTCTCAGTGATCCTCCTGCCTCAACCTCTCAAGTAGTGGGATTACAGGCATGAGCCACCATACTCTGTTTATGGCTTTTTTGGGGGTCAGGAGGCAGTACTGGGAATTGAATCCAGGGTCTTGCATATGCTAGCAAATGGTTTACCACTGCCTTTCATGTTTTTAGGAAGAGTGACAAGATTCTGTTCCCCTGCTTCCTGCCTCAAAAGCGCAAGGACCTGAGTTTGATCCCTGGTACACACACACACAAAAAGAGAGATTCTGATCCTAACAACAAAGGAAAAATTTGGAGAACCAGCATTTACTAATATTTAATCAGGTAATTGACCTGATTTTTAAATTTTTATTTATTTATTGGTACCACGTATTGAACTTAGGACCTCAAGCTTGCCAGGCAGGTGCTGTGCCACTGAGCTAAATCCCTGGCCCAATGGCCTGATTAAAGGGGCAGGGAAATAGATGGGGCAGGGAACACACACACACACACACACACATCATTACTTTTGTTTTTTCGAGTTTTTTAATTTTTTAAGTTAATTAATTAATTAATTTTTTGGTACCAGGGATCAAACTCGGGACCTTGTGCTTGTGCTACTGAAGCGAGCACTGGACCTTGTGCTTGTGAGGCAGGCAGCAGCACCACTGAGCTAAATACCCTTGTTTTTTGAGACGGTCTATGTATTTCAGGCTGGCCTCAAACTTGGGCAGTCCTCCTGCCTCAGCCTCCTCAGTGCTGGCATCACAGGTGTGTACCACCACTCCCATCTTGCTTTTTGCTGAAGGTCAAACCCAGGGCCTCATAGGCTATGGAAGCACTGGACCACTAAGCTGCATCCCTAGGCCTAATCTGATTCTAAACCCTTACCCTCTCCCATCCTTGGGAGATGAGATTAAGAGATTAAACAGCAGCACTCCAGTGCCAAGGGTTTGGCTAGTATATAGCATTTGATCCTCAGTTATACCATGAAGTCTGTATTACACACATGTATGCAAAAGGGAGACTCAGAAGTAAGCTGCCCAGATCACATAGCTTTCTAATGGCTGAACTAGGATTTAAATCATTTCTGGTTAAACTTCAGGATGTCTTTCATAAGTCTGTGGAAATAATTTCATTTTTTTACCTGGTACAGTGTGTAGCTGCCTCCTGGTTTCTACCACAGAAGCAAAGCCATGAGTTACCTGGTTTTTTGTTTTATTTATTTATTTATTTATTTTTTTGACTGAAAGGAACTGTGGGCTGAATTATTTGCCTGAAAGGCAGAAGAATGTTTGAAACCCATTGTAAGGCTATGAGAAAAAAGGGAAGGGAGGGCTCATCTGATTGCTTCTGTGTCTGTGGCTCTGGGGCTGTGCCCTCCATCTGTATCATCACTGAGACGCACAGTTGTGTCCAGAATATACTTGGTGGCCCCTGTCATTTGGTACAGTCCTTGTGCTCTTTCTAAACCTTTTTCCCCAAGTGCTCCAAAGGCTGCCCTTTGCAGGAAGCTCTAGCCACAGCAGTGCAGCTTTTCTTTTCCATACTCTTCCCAAGGGATCTCATTCACTTCCTTAGTTCCAGTGAGCCTCTCTGGTCCCAGATTCACATTTCAGGCCTGATTCCGTCTGAGCTCTAGCCCTGCAGTGTCATTGCTGGAGGACACTTCCTAATATTCTACCTCACACTCCCAAGTAACCAAGAAACTGAATGTCTCTTCCCTCCATACCTGTCCTGTGTTCCCTGTTTTTTGTGAATGTGTAGTATATGTACTTCTGGGGATTGAGCCAGGGCCTTTGCATTTGCTAGGCAAACACCCTACCACTGAGATGTAATTTTATAAAATTTTATTTTGAGAGTGTCTTGCTAAGTTGCCCAGGCTGGCTTCAATCTTGTGATTCTTCTGCCTCAGCTTCCTGCTGCAGCCCCCACAGTATCTGGAATTAACAGGCACGTGTCACCACACCTAGCTCTCAGCTGTGTTCCCTAATTCTTTCCCTCTCTTCCTTTCTGCCATACTGGAGATCCATCCTATGGCCTTGTGCATGCTAGGAAGTGCTCTACCACTACCTATACCCAGCTATGTTCCATTTCTGTTGGTACCTGTTGTCCTCCCCTTTCCCTGGCTAGGAAGTCATTTTCTGTTCCTCAGCTAAGTCCTAATGACTCCAGCTCACAGTGGCTCTTATAACCATCCCTTTTCCTCCTTTCTCACTGATGTCAGTTAAAGCCTTTATCTTATCCAACTTTGATAAATGACAGCCAACCTAATAACTGCTAACTTTGCTATTTTGAAAATTTTTTATTACATTCTCTTTACTTGACTTCTCTGTATATAGGACCCTTCAATATCTGTGAAGAAATGACTATTCTACATGGGGGATTCTTGCTGGCTGAGCAGCTGTACCGACCCAAAGCATTGGCAGAATTAACAAAGTCTGACTGGGAACATGTTGGGCAGCCCATTGTGGAAGCCTTGAGGGAGATCTGCTCGGCCACAGTGCATTCCCAGCCACTTGCCTGGAAGAAGAAAGCTCTGATCATCATCTGGGCCAAGGTTCTTCAGCCCTACCTTCTTACTCCTCCTGACACTGAAACTCGGTGGCAGGAAGATGTGTTCTTCTCTGTAGGCAACATGATTCCTACTATCAATCACACAGTCCTTTTTGAGCTGCTCAAGTCTCTGGAAGCTTCTGGACTCTTCATCCAGCTCCTGATGGCCCTGC
Organism: Fukomys damarensis; assembly: GCF_012274545.1. Lineage (NCBI taxonomy): Eukaryota > Metazoa > Chordata > Mammalia > Rodentia > Bathyergidae > Fukomys > Fukomys damarensis. Next base: position 15,908,743 of record NW_022900925.1, on the reverse strand, counting down.
CTACCACTGTCTGCCGCACAGAACTAGAGCGCTTTTTGGAGCACATGACTATAGACACTTCCTCCACGGATGTGGCCTTCTTCCTTGATGTGTGGTGGGAAATGATGAAACACAAAGGCAATCAGCAGGATCCCCTGCTCTCTCACTTTAGAACCATGGCCCAAAAGTACTTGTCCTCTTCAGATGAGTTCTCCCATCCTCCAAAGAGGTTTAAGTCAGATTCAGATGTGTGTCCAACCTTGCCTTTGTTGGCTATGTTGCTTAATGGACTGAAGCAAATCCAGAAGAGAATCCTGTGCCTTGAAATGAAGTGCTGTACATTGGCCAACTTGGCTGACATGCTGACCGTGTTTGCCCTGATGGAGGATGACCCCCAGGAAGTTTCTGCGACCATGTATCTAGACAAACTGGCCACAGTGATCTCCGTGTGGAACTCAGACACCCAGAACCCATACCACCAACAAGCTCTGGTAGAGAAAGTAAAGGAGGCAGAGAGGGATATCAGCCTGACCTCACTGGCCAAACTACCCAGTGAGACCATTTTCCTTGGATTTGAGTTCATGCACAGCCTGCTGCAGGAGTGGGGTGAGGAGCTGCAGGCCCTGCTCAATAGCATCCAGGGGATAAATTACGATAGCTACCGGCTATGTGACAGTCTGACCTCTTTCAGCCAGAACTTGAAGCTGTACCTGGATACCACCAGCTTGTCCAAGGAAGAGAGGCAGGTGGTCTCTGAATTGGCTGAGTGTGTCAAGGACTTCCTAAGAAAAACCAGCATGGTACTGAAAAACAAAGGTTTTGAGGACATTACTGCTTCTATTGCCATGGCCATTATTGAGCAGAAGATGGACCGGCACATGGAAATGTGCTACATTTTTGCTTCCGAGAAGAAATGGGCCTTCACAGATGAGTGGGTGTCCTGCCTGGTTAATAACAGGGCTCTCTTCCGAGAGCCAGACTTGGTTCTAAGGCTCTTAGAGACAGTGATGGAAGTCAGCATGACAGACAGAGCCATTCCTCAATCCCAGATTAAACAAGTGATCGGCTTGATCCTAGAGTGCTATGCAGATCTCTCGCTGCCAGACAAAAATAAAGTGCTCTCAGGTGTCCTTCATTGTTGGGGACGAAAAGGCCTCTCTGAAAGGTTATTGCCTTACTTGGAGGGTTTTCAGGAAGACCTCAATATGATGTTCAACCAGCTTGCACAGAGTACCTCTGAACAGGGCCTGGCTAAAGCAGTAGCCTCTGTGGCCCGCTTGGTAATACTGCACCCAGAAATCACAGTGAAGAAGATGTGCAGCATAGCTGTGGTCAATCTTGGTACTCAGAGGTTCCTAGCTCAGATTCTCACTGCCTTCCCTGCTCTTAGGTTCACAGAAGAGCAAGGGCCAAATCCATCCACCACTTTCGTGGTGTCATGCCTCAGAGAAACTGTCTGGACAAAGTTCTCTACACCTAAGGAAGAAAAGCAGTTTTTGGAGCTCTTGAGCTGCCTGATGAGTCCTGTGAAGCCCCAAGGGATTCCAGTTGCTGCTCTTCTTGAGCCAGATGAGGTGCTAAAGGAATTTGTCCTGCCTTTCTTGGCGCTGGATGCTGTAGAGGTAGACCTAAGTCTGAAAATCTTCATCCAGACTCTAGAAGCAAATTCGGGCCTAGAGGAATACTGGCTCCAGACCTGTTCTCCATTCCCCCTCATCTTCAGCTTGTGCCGGCTCCTGGATAGTTTCAGCAAATACTGGCAGCTCCCTCAGGAAAAGCGGTGCCTTTCTTTGGAGGGGAAGGATCTGGTGATCCACATCCTGCAGCTCCTCTGTGAGATTGTATTAGCAAATGCTGAGACCTTCTCCCCAGACACCTGGATCAAGTCCTTGTCCTGGCTCCACCGGAAGTTGGAACAGCTAGACTGGACTGTAGGCCCGAGACTGAAGAATTTCTTTGAGGGCCACTTTAAGTGTGAGGTGCCAACCACACTCTTTGAGATCTGCAAGCTCTCTGAGGCTGAGTGGACCTCTCAGGCATACCCAGGGTATGGGCCTGGCACAGGGCTTCTAGCCTGGATGGAGTGCTGCTGTATCTCCAGTGGGATCTCTGAGCAGATGTTTGCTCTCCTTGTGGTAGATGTGAGCAATCCTGAAGAGGTTAGATTGTTCAGCAAGGGCTTTCTGGTGGCCCTGGTGCAAGTCATGCCTTGGTGCAGCCCCCAGGAGTGGCAATGCCTTTACCAGTTGACTAGGAGACTATTAGAGAAACAGCTCCTGCATGTCCCTTATAGCCTGGAATATATTCAGTTTGTTCCCCTGCTCAACCTGAAGCCCTTTGCCCAGGAGCTTCAACTCTCTGTACTCTTCCTGAGAGCTTTCCAGTTTCTCTGTAGCCAGAGCTGTCGTAACTGGCTTCCTATGGAAGGGTGGAATCATATAGTCAGACTCCTCTGTGGGAGTCTGACCAACCTCCTGGACTCAGTTAGGTTGATACAGCCAGTTGGCCCTTGGGCTCAAGGACAAGACCAGGACCTGACCCAGGAAACCCTGTTTGTTTATACTCAGGTGTTCTGTCATGTTCTGCATATCATGGCTATGCTCCCCCAAGAGACCTGTGAACCACTCTATGTGTTGGCCTTGGAAGTCCTCACCTGCTATGAAACCCTGAGCAAGACCAACTCTTCTGTTAGCTCCTTGCTCCAGAAGGTAAATGAGCAGCACTTCTTAAAGTCCATTGCTGAGAACATTAATCCCAAGGAGCGGCGCCAAACCCTGCTGCAGAAAATCAGCAACTTCTGAGCTTTGCAGGTCAGAAAAGCTGGGCCCCAATATGATGGTTCTGTAGGGGCTAAAACTGAGAAGTACAAGCTTTCCAGTTATATTACATTGTACACAAGATAAAAGGCATATGGCAATAAGAGTGTAAAGAAAATAGTTTCTTAGGTATTTGTAACATACAAACGAATAAAACTCTCTTGTCTTGAGTCCTAGTAATAGTTTGGGATTAAATACACTATAAAATTGAATTTAGATCATCTTTAAGATCAAACTGGGAGGAATATTTTCATAACTGAACTTCCTACTCTAGATTTTGGCAGATAAGCCCGAAAGTGGAACTACCTGAATTGAAAAATATTACAGGGTATGTTCTTTTAAATTGAGACCCTTGGACTGGGGATGTAGCTCAGTGGTGCTGTGCCTTACTGGCAAGCACAAGGTCCTGAGTTCAATCCCTGGTACCCACAAAAAAAACTGAGACCCTCTTCAGGAGTCATTTCAGGGCTGGAGATTTAGCTCGGTGGTTCTGCTGCCTGCTTTGCAAGTGCAAGGTCCCAAGTTTGATCCCCGGTATCAAAAAACCAAAAAAAGTCATTTTAACATTTAATACTTTTTCATGAGGTGTCTTGGATAGGCCACTAACTTGGAAAGCAGTGTTCTTCTAGCTCTAGCTCTACCTCTGAATGGCTGTGATTTGTGTGTTCAGGAGGCCTGCACCAAGAAACACTTCAGTGTTCTTGATGATCTCAAGAAAGTGTGTGCTGCAGGGCAGACTGCCATCCAGCCCTGACTCTGTCCATTTGCACAGACAGGGCTGTGCTGAATCCAGGGCCGGTGAATGCCTGAGATGTGCTTAGAGGATGGGTATAATTGCCTTTTGCCTAGGGTTCATTTGTCATGGTTTTGATGAATGAGTGGGATCAGGGAATGATGTGTTCAGAGCAATTTTAAAAAATGAGAATTTAGAGGCTGGGGCTGTAGCTCAGCGGCATTGTGTCTACCTCACAAGCATAAGGTCCTGAGTTCAATCCTCAGTACCAGGGCAAAAAAAGAATTTAAGGTTTCTAGGGCATTACAAAATTATAACTGGTTGGAGATGGTGTTTTGGGAGACAAAAGTCCCATCATTTGCATATCCACACCCTCATTCAAAGTAGGGCGCTACTCAAATTCCCTCCATCTAAGCAAACTGCTTGGTGACCAACAATAGGGCTTCCTTGCATCTTCATAGTTCCTCCCTGAGATTCACTTGTGAAGACAAGACCTAAAGTTACATTTGACCATTGGGCTTGATCCTGGGAACCTTCAATGTACTTGTACAGTTGGTTCACTGATATAAACCAACATATCAGTAAGGTATGACTCAAGACCTCCCTGGAGGCTGAAACCATTAACACGCACCCTTTCCTTGTTACATCAGCAGGAACTACAGCATATGACAGCCAGCCCACTTAGGTCACAGTATGGTTATTACAAAAGTCAGTACTGAACATTTCACAAATGAGAATAAGTTGGGAAATTAGTGCAATTTAATCACCACATGGATGACCTGTAATAGTGACGTAAACAAAACAGTCATTAAACACAAAACCATACCGTTCTGTTTTTAAATGGCACCTATTAGACTGAAACAGTCAAAATTTGAGACACTTACATAATCATTCAGTCCTTTAAAAGTTTGTAGACAATGAATTAAAGGCACTTTTTAAAAATTCTAGTCTTACTACCACTTGAAAAAAAGTCCTGGCAGTAGAGTCAAAACCCATCCTAGTTATAAGGAATGATTAGTGTTGGCACCAGAAGATCCTATCTGCAAATGGGTATGAAGGCGCTGGTCCACAGGAGCCTTTTTGCAAATGGGGGTGAAGGTGCTGGTCCACAGGTCATAATGGCTGCTCTCTTGTTCTCCAGTCTTCTGTAGCAAAATGGCAGTGTACTCAACATAGGAATGGGTTCTGGTGTATTAGGAGGCTCTAGGGAAAGGACTCTGGTCTAGATGAGACGTCTCACGTCTATAGTACAGAATTCCATTTTTACTTCATATGAAAAGCACATTGTCAGAGTAGACAGAGTCAGTCACCCAGTAAATAGCTACTAAAACCATCATTTCACTTTGCCCTTATTGTTTTGAGGTTTTGTCTCTTTTTTGGCTTTTTGAGACAGGAGCTCACCATGTAGTTCAGGCTGGCCTTGAACTCAATATATAGTCCAGGCTGGCTTTCAACTCAGTGGTCCTCCTGCCTCAGCCTCCTGAATGCTGGCATCACAGGCATGTGCCACCGCACACAGCTTTCCTTTTTTGTGGTACTATGGGTTGAACTCAGGGCCCCTGTACTGACCTACATCCTCAGTCCTATTTAAAAAAATTATTTTTTCGAGATGGTCTAAGTTCCCTAGGCTAGGCTCAAACTTGCCAACTTCCTGCCTCAGCCTCCAAGTGCTAGATGACAGGCATATGGTACACCTGGCTTGCCCCTGTATCTCCTATACATATGGATATAGGAGAAACTAGGCATGAGGAGTCATACTAAAATGGGAATAGAATTTGTGACGGCTTGCAGCAGGCTCACACCTTTAATTCTGGTCTTTTACCAAGTCAGCCTGCCAACATTGTGCCAACTTCTCTTGGCCTCCCTACCTACTCAAATGCTTCATGTTGCCAGCCCTTCCTCCTACCCATTGCCACTGATACTTCTGAAACATGGGAATTCAGTGGTGACACATGGATGACAGGATGAAGCAAAGAACTGTTAATGGACTATCTAGTAAACAATAAAAACTACATACCCACCATGATCTTCCCAGGCCAATGATGCAAGAAGACATTTTAAGAACCAAGTCATCATTTGCTTCTGCTGGCCCAGTACTGTGGGTACTGCCCTGAGTACTTGGGAAAGTAGGTAGCCACTAATATAGGTGAGTGCCCAGACACTTAGCACTGTGTTCTACCAACCTCTGTGTCCCATGCTTCAGCCTCCCAGAGCTCTTGAGAGAAGACCCAAGGAAGGATCCCTGGGCTTATAGTAAAACAACTTTGCTGCTAACAGAGAGCTGACAGCACCCAATAGCTGTTAACAATGAAAAGTGCTTTTGCAAAAAGGCAGGTTAGAAGAGGGAGGTAATAGCAATATTTTTAAAGAAAAACTCAGAGCCATCGCTTATCAATACCCAAAAGACTGAGGCCACCTGGGGCACAGTTTGGTCCATGGAATACTGAGTGGAGGAGGCAGCTAATGTGAGGAGACACTCACTGCCCAACTTCTGGGGATCTTTAACCATCCTTTTTGTCTTGGGGAGTGTCAAAGAGCCGGAGTGCCTTCTTGCACAGCAGAGAGAACCAGTAGATCTGGGGAGCGATGAGTAAGGCATTGGCCACATTGCAGAAGAAAGGGATATTATATGGTACTTGGAGCAGGCTTAATCCCTCTTGTTGGCCATAGGACCAGTACATGAAGGGGAAAAGAAGGATCCGACAGCAAAAGAAGCTTATTAGTGTGACAATTCCATTCACCTTATACAAAAGGGTGTGCTGCTGCTTTCGCTGTCAAAGAAGGAGAAAGAGAATATGAGGTCAGTGAGAGAACAGGCCATCAGGGAATGACTAGCCCAAGGTTCGCAATGGAAAAGAACAGCAAGTGCATGTACTAATCAAGATCTGGGCTGTCAAACTGCTTATACCTATACATGCATCTAGTGTTCTGACACCTGAAGAAAAAATTCCTGAGCATTGGTGTATTCATACCCTATCCATAGCCTCAGTTTCTCCAATAATGTTGAGTTTGGCCTAAGCCACCCAGTGATGGGAGTATAGGAACAATGGACTGGAGAAATTTTTGGCTAGGGGAAAAATATAACGAGCAGTATCAAGCTTGGGTCAAACCTACAATTTCACCTCCATTGGCTTGGATGACCACCTGACCTTTAAGTCTGTCAAAAGGTCTCCTATTCCGTTATTCCTAGCATCGAGAGATTTCTCCAAACCCTACAGTCTCCAAACGAAAAAGCATCATCTACTGCTTCCTTGACTATTTCTGACATTTTGTTCATACATGCCTGAATCAGAACTCTGCCCAGTGACACAAATGGAGTGCTCAGTTCTGCTGTGAATATGCAGCCAACAAAGAAGTCTCCAAGCTCTCCCCGGAAACTCTGGAGGAAGAGGAAAAAAACAAAGTGTAAGTTAAACACTGGATAACCCAAGTGTGGTGGCACATATCTGTAATCTCCCCCAACACGGGGAAGCTGTTTTTCATGGATGTGCAACCCTTCTGCTACAAAGAAAAAAAAAGGAATGCAAGTTCAAGCCCAGCTTGGGCAATTCAGCAATTTACTGAGACCCTCTCAAAAATTAAAAATAAATAAAAAGGGTTGGGGGTATAGCTCAGTGCAAAGGTCCTGAGTTCAATCCCCAGGATGAAAGAGAAAAGACCACTAGATACAGTCAGAAATGATGGCACATGCCTCTAATCCCAGCTACTCTGAAGTATGAAATAGGAAGATTGTAAGTCTCAGGCCAGCTTGGGTAATTTAGAGAGACCATGTCTCAGAAAATAAAAAAGGTTGCTGGGAATGTAGCTCAATGGTAGATTACTTGCCTAGCACATACCATACCCTAGATTTAATCTCACCCACACCCCTCGAAAAAAGAAAGACCAAGGAGAGAAAAAATGCTAAATAGGCAAGTGTACACCCACCCAGTTAGTATTTTGCTGCTTCCATAGCAATAGACTTTGATGATCCAATCCCTAGGACCTACAGGCAAATCCTTCTTTGAGTTTCAATGTCAGCTGGAAGGAGGAACTCTGTAGCCTACTTTTATGTATCTAATTTAATCATGCTAAAGGCACTGAGCCTGTGCAGCTCAACAAAATATGTGCTAGATGGTAGGGTCCCAGAGCAATAAACACAAACTCCTTAAAGAATTTCAAGTAATCTACTTCTTTTTCTAAGGAAGAAATCTAGTATAGTAGGACCTCTGTCACTTTTACCACCAAGTGAGATAATAAACTCTTAGAGCCCTTGTTTCTTCATTAATCATATAGGGCAAATAATTTTTTTAAATTAATTTTACTGGTACATTTAAAGTATACAATATAAAGGCATTCATCGGAAATTTGCACCTTTACATAATCCATCTTGATTCTTATTTTAGGGCAAATAATTTCTAATATGAGCTTTTAGATCAAGTGCCTGACAACTGATAGGCACCCAAGAATTCCCAGTTTCCTCTCTGCATTCACATTTCTCTTCCTTATTGGATGGGTTTGTTGTTTTGGGTTTTTTTTTTTTTTTTTTTTTTTTGGTTTTTTTCTTCTGCAAACTTGAAATCCTCCAGCCTCAGCTTCCTAGGTAGGTGAATTTATAGGCATGTGCCACCATGACTGGCTTGGGTAAGTTTTTTGTTGTTGTTTTTGTGGTACTGGGGATCGAACTCAAGACCTTGCACTTGGGAGGTTGCCCGTTTTGTTTTTTTGACACAATGTCTCCCTTGAACTCACTATGTAGCCCAGGCTGGCCTCAAACTTGCAGGGATCCTGTTGCCTCAGCCTCCTGAGTGCTGGAATTATAGGTGTGCACCACCATGCCCAGCACTTGGGTGAGTTAATAGGAAAATTATTCTGGAGAGACTTTATGAAATTATTTGATTTTGAGAATCCGTTTTTATGACATGAAACTATTGCTCCCCCATCCTCTTTGATAGTGTTACACTGTTTCATATTATATTTTTATCATTTATACACTGCACTGAATTAAAGACAAGTTTTGAAAAACACTAAGGAATGAGAAGGCTGGAGATTGCTAAAAATGTGAGCCAGATGTGGTGGCTTAATTCTGTAATAGTGAGTCAAGGCCAGTCTGGGCTGCATAACGAAACCCTGTCTCAAAAAACAAAAAAGAATAATGTCAGTAAAAATGATCATGAACATTATAGATTTAATGATTTTTCATCTACTACTTGCATGGGGGATTAGACTGATAAAGCAGCTGGCACAAGAGGATGGGTATGATAGAAAAGGAGAGGAAGACAGGCAACCCTGACTGCTAAGGAATGATCAGGACACCCTGCTTAACAGAAAATGAGCACCCAAGGCTGCTCCGACAAGGCCATACCTGTGCAACCGGCACAAGGACAAAGAGAATAACCATATGGTGTGTGATCATAAGGCAGTTTTGACTCAGGAAATTTCGAAAAACGAAGGAGTGTCCAGGATTCTGCTCTTTGTTTCGGCACCAATCACAGAGGTACATGGCATAGCAGTCATAGACCATGTAAGGAATCAAAAACCAGACGTATTCTCGGGCAAGCCAGTGCCTGAAACAAAGCATATGGATGGATCTGTGAAATAATTACTGTGTCAATTAAGAGTAAAAACCAATCTCTTCTAAATCATGTTCCTTTACCTTTCTACTTAACCAGCAGTTATTATTCCAAATACTTTGTAATGAAGATGCTGAAACTGATAAATATGGACAGTGGACAACTTTCACTGAATTACAGGGCAAAGTAGTAGGAATTCACTCAGTGAATTTAAGTGTGTTGTAAGTAGCTTGCTATTACTATTTGCCTTTGAGCTACTCATTTATAATGCATTTCTGGCATTTTGTAATATAAGGTGACTTTGACATAGATAAATTTACAAATTTACAACAGCCCCACCAAGAAACTGGTTTAGAAGGTGTTCCCAATCACAAATCCAAACTTTCTAGTTTAACTCCTTAGTTGCTCAATAGTAGGGAGTTTACAACTTAAACCCCTGAACCTCTGAGCCTTCTTTTAATCTACACATAACTCTACTCTAGGGAGACAGAAGCAACCCTGGCCAATCCCACTTCTACTCATTAAGAAAAGTAGGTCTGGAAATGAGCCTGAGACTCAAAAACTATGTGATAGTAGTTACATATGAGGACAGGGGAATGTGGGACAAACATCAGTATTCCCATTTACTTGTCCAGTGCAAGAGCCAGGGACTTAGCACTGAACCTGCCTCACAAGTGCAAGGCACTGAGTTCAATCCCTGGTACCATAAAGGAAAGTCCACATTTGTCCAGTGCAACTGAATCAGTATTTGCTTAATCAAAATGATAGTTTATTGCCTTCTAGAGTACATTAGAAGGCAAATCTCCACAATTAATAGTATCGTTACCAATGCTAAATATCTTCTATAAAAAATCATGTAAACAATCCATCTAAATTGAAATTATGCACCATGCCAGGAAAGGTTACATTCATTCACTCAGCATGTTTTTGTTTTTGAATATCCATATGATAGGTAAAGGAAGCCAATTTTATGATTCTCAAACTGCCTGATCAGCAGAATCATCTGTATCAGAATCATCCTTTAACAATCATCTGCTTGTTAAGGGATCCACTCCAAGATTTCTAAATTGTACATGTCAGACCTCCAATCTGTACCTTAACCTTGTCTCAGTTGATTTTCTGAGGAGCCAGTGTACTGTACAGCAGCACTGGGAATATACTCTACAGCGGACTCTATGTAAATTTCAGTTCCTGAATAGCTGACTCCACACTTACCACAGCACAACTAATGAATAAACAATGAAATAGAGGCAGACAAGCAATTAGGGCAAATATAATACGCTTTTAGGTGCTTTAATTAGCCAGATTCCATCTGGACAAAAAGACACAATACTCATTCCCCTGCCAGTCAATGCTATCAGTTGCTTTTTTTTTTTTTTTTTTTAGTACTGGGGATCAACTGCAGGACCTTGCACTTATGAACAGGTGGCAACACCACTGAGCTAGATCCCTGGCCCTCATTTGCTTTCTTAAAGCAATTCCAAATTTAAAAACTAGAAAGAACTATTGAAAGCCTGGCTGAAAAGCTGACCTCTTCCCTTGAATGGAACCTAGTGTTTAATATTTTGCACCTAGAACTAATTCAATAAGATCTGAAACCACAATTCCTACTAGGTAGAATTCTCTAAAAAGGTATTTGCAAGAGATTTACATTATAATCTCAGCTACCACTAGCCTGTGATTTACATTTCTTTGTAAAATGAAGATGATAACCCTTATCTTACTCCCCAGATGGAGTCACTGTGAAGGTTAAAAAATTGAAAAATGTGAAAATCCTTTTAAATATAAAAAGCATTATCCAAATATAAATGTTTCAAGGCAGAAAATTGCTTAGGGCTGTAATTTAGGTCTGGAACCCTGGAAGAACCTGCTGAAATCCTTGGACTCCTACTACATTCAGCCTAAGATTTGGGATTTATAGATACCCCATCCTATAGACAGTCGAGATAGAATAAAATGAGACGGCATATAGCAGAAAAATATTGGGTGTGTAAACGTGTAGTCTGAGTCAAGGCCTTTAAAATAATGATACAGGTGTTTTATCACATCTTAATGCACCCACACAGAGGTGGAGGGAAAAAATGTGTCTTTCGCAAACAATAAAATCCAAGGCATAACGATACATAAATGAAGAAATCTGAAAATCATATTCAGGTTTGCTGCCATGCTCAACTGCTAAAACACATTAGTTCTAAGAGGCCAACGATGATGGGTGTTACAGAATCATAAGTTAATTATGCACGAATATCTTTTCCTGAAATGCATAGCAGTTGCTTCCTGCTCACCTTCACATTAACTTAAAACTAGTGCAATGGGGCCACATTTATCTTAGCTTAAGCATCTTTGCAAGGAAGCTGGTTTCAAGTTTGATCTGACAGTGCAGGCAGTGAGAGTACCTGCTACAAGACCAGAAAATGGTCAATTAAAATAAAAATTGAACCCAGCCAAGAAAATGCTTTTTACCTTTGGTGTATGTAATTAAGGTCATTTGGCCCATCTTCTCTTAGCATCTACAATTCATTGCCAATAACTAATTTGTTTAAAAAGAGGTATAAGAATAAAAGATAAAAATAGTAACAGCAAGATCAAACCAATTAAGATTGCAAGCCATAGGGAGACAGACTCTCCTGGAACAGGCTCTCCTGCCACCCAAATCTCAACAGGGCAGGATGTGGCTGAATCAACATGAGAGAGGAATCAGGAAAGGCTGGCCAACACAGCTGACTGTCACTCTCCTACTTAACTGGGAGCAAGTGCGGGTGGGTCTAAGATGACAGGTGAAAAAAGCGGCTAAAAAACAAAAAGTGCCACCTCTGTCCGTGTGTAAATACTAAAGAGAACAGATCTTTCTGATCTTTAATGTGTGATTTAAAAAAAAAAAAAACTGAAGCTGCAAACAAATGCTTATTTCCTGACCTGTCTCTATACTGATCTGGAACACTCAAGTCAGTTTTCTGAAGGCACCTGAAAACTCTTCACCTCTTTTACCAAATCCAAAGGGAAAACACAAGGGCAGCATCTGGAGGGAGAAGTGGTCCTGTCAGTACTACATGTATATGGTATCTCGACTAAGGAGTGGTCCAGACTGGGAACCGGTTCAGTGGGCACTTTAAAAGAACCAAAATTCGTACTCCAAGTACTTTTCACATTTATAAAGAAACTTGGAACAACGGACTACACTGCCCTCTAATACACCACCTTAAATCAGTCTCAGACTCTTGCTCTCACCATCATTTCTTCACTTTCCTTTTTCCTAGGCTAGGGGTGCTGAACGAAGCAAGGAGAGGAGGAAGGCACTAATTATGGTGCTCCAAGTTTCCCCATTTAGTCTATCAGCTACCTAACAGTATGTGCTGATAAAAAACTAGTGCCTGTGAGCCACTACAAGGTGAAAACTTCCAAGTTCCTTAACCCTGTCATTTGTATCTTTTTCACCTGGGACTGGATGTTACCTGTCTGAGACCACGTTGCTGCAGGAACGGATGATGATGATCCCTGCCCCAGTGGCCAGCACAGCCTGCACTGAAGAAACCACCCTAACGTGGGGCAGAGAAGGAAAATGAAAGAAAGCGCGTTCCATCAGTACTCCGGACAGCACAAAGCCAATCTCGCAACCTGACTTTCCCCGCCAGGCGAAGGAAAATGGTAGATGTGGGCTGCAGGCTCCGAGAGATGCACACATCCTTCCCTCCCCACCCGCACTCGTGGGGCAGCCCTCCACCCTGATCCTTCTGCCTCCACGAACAGGGGCTCCAGGAAGCTCTGCCAAGCGCGATACAGAGGGGCAGGGAGGCAGCCCCCTCGCTTCCTGTCGCCCCCCTTTTCCGCCCTCAGCCCCGCGTAGGGTAGGGCAGCGCCCAGGCGCTGGGC
>NW_022900925.1:15861256-15894314 GCF_012274545.1 Fukomys damarensis | reverse complement strand
AGACCCCACCAGGGAGGTGGGCGAGCCCTCGGGCCGGGCACTGCCCGGTGCCCACGGTGCGACGGGCATCTCCCTGTGAGCGGGTGGGCTTGGGGCTGTCGGCCGTCTGGCCGGTCTACCCAACACTCTTGCTCCCGAACGCGGGTCTGGGGTAACTGGCCTTTCCGCACCGCACAAGTGGAAATCCCTGGGAAAGCTTTAAACCCTGACCACAGTCGGGCAGTTCTCTGTACTGTGACCCTGACTGCCTCTTGGCTTTTGGTCCAGATACTGTCTAGAGTCTTGATAACTTTTGTTGTCAATGACATGTCCTTTTTAAAAAGTTCTTGGGCCAGATGTCCTGAACTTGAATGAAGTCTATCTCATTTTCACTTAGTACCAATCCCATGGACCAGGGCCATAGTTCCAATATTACTGGCTTCTATCCTTGAAGAGAAGTTTTACTTTGCTTTTGCTTTGGTGTGTATCTTCCTCACTCAACCTGTGTGTGTGTGTGTGTGTGTGTGTGTGTGTGTGTGTGTGTAGGGTACCATTCTTTCGTGCCTTCTACCATGGAAAGGTACTATGGGTGTCTTCAAATCACCACTATGCAATATGCTGACCGAAGTCCCACTCAAGGGCTTTGTCTGGAACAGTTGGCTCAGCCACTATTTCCTCAACTGTGGAATGAGGAGTCTGAATTACAAACTCTTCAAGGCTCTTCCAGCTCTAAATTCTTACGATTCTATGGCCTCTATAAAACAGCAGATGGCTTCTGCTAGATGCCAATAAATTGCTTTAACGTGACAGTTACTGGTATGGAAATTATATATGGAGTGCACAGAGCTTTTGTTTGTTTCAACTTGTTATTTAATTATTGAGTCTGAGAATGTTTATTAGGTTTAAAAGTAATTTTTCATCATCATCATTATTATTATTAATTAGGCTGTGATCTTTTTGGATGAAGACAACTTTTAACATCTTCATACATGTTGCCAAGATGAGAGATTCAGCCAACATTAAGGTAGCAGAAAGCCGAAAGAAAGTCTGAAATTTCAACTACTTAGAGCAGCATCTTTAACTCTCTGAAATGAAATGATATATGAAAATGATACTTCAGTTTGGTACCAAGGTGTCTGGCAAACAGGAGGCTTTCTGTATTTTCACATTTGCATGTGGAGGAAAAACAGCTCTCTGTAAACTTTTCATACTACCCAGAAAAACTTTCTGTTTTCCACTTTCTTTCCCTACCCAGATATCCTGGTCACCTCTAGCTCTGGTTTTTCCAGAGAGTGACAAGTGGTTACAAGTCCTTGCTGCCCTTCCCTTAGGAATCAGCAATATGTACCTGGTATGTAAACCCGAGTGATGGGCATAAATCTGTCTTCCTTACAAGAAGTATGTTGTGGGCTGGGGATGTAGCTCAGCGACAGCTCTTAAGGTATCTTTAAGAAATGAATCATCACAAAGCTGACAAGAATAAGCATGAACCCTGGCTTTTTGAGTAACAAACCCCTGTGGGCAAATGATAATGCCAAATTAAAAGCACTGAGGGGTGGGGGCACATCAAGCCTAAAATACACGCGTGCACACACGCACACACACACTCACACTTTATATGTCCTTCAAAGGGTTTTTGTTTTTTTAACAGTGGTTGGGTTTTTTGAGACAGGGTCTTGCTATGTAGTTTGGTCTGGCCTCGAACTCACTGTGTAGTCCTGGCTGGTCTCGAACTCACAGCCAGCCTCCCATGTCATTCTTCTGAGTGCTGACTCAAGATTACAGGTGTGTACCACCACGCGCAGATTAAAGAAGGAACTTCTCGGGCTGGGGATTTAGCTCAGTGGTTCTGCTGCCTGCCTCGCAAGGACCCATGTTCGATCCCCAGTACCAAAAATAAATAAATAAAAAGGAATTTATAAATGCCCAGCTTGGGAGGACTGGGTTCTTCTGCCACTAAGATATGTGATCCTACCTTTTGGTCCCCTCTCATTACTTTAAAGGCACCATTCTGGGTGCTATTGGGGAGCAGTATACAGGGACGCACCCATGTCAATTCCCTGGTTCCCCACCCTTAAATTGAAAATACCATTATTTACTTGCTAAATATTTGAGAATTCTCCAGTGAATACCATTAGATATGTGATGTGAGCTTCTACTCTTAATTAAAAACATTATCTTCTTCCCTAGGAAAATGCTTCTATAAGAAAAAAAACTATCGAGATTCATATACAGATATCTTCATATTGAGTTCTAGAACTGAAAGAGAACTTGGAGGTCTCCATCCATTCATCCACTTCAGAAATCCTAACAGAAAAAAGGAAGCCCTATTCTGAAATGAAAGCTATTTTTCTTAGCACCATATTTCATTTCTGCACAATGGACAGTTGAAACAGAGGCACAGCAGAAAGGACAAAAGAGAAATGAAGTGATAGGAAGAGAAACAGAAAGATACAGCACAAGGAGAACATCCATCAAAAAGAGACCAAGATACATTTGGTCACAGATAATGAAAGGTCCAAGAGCCCCCTCCGTCACAGGAGAGTAGGCATAATGATCCAAGTCCTGCGAGCGGCACTCACAAAAGTTGAACCAGGAGGAAAAGGACGGAACACACAGGGAAAAGTGGAACAAGGCATACAAAGAGAAAGCAACACCCTTTCATGGGACAGTATCCCCTTTAGGCTAGCACCAAGAAAAGCCGAATTGCATTTAAAGAAACATGGTGCAGCCAGGCATATTGGTGTATTCTTGTGATCCCCATTACTTAGGAGGCTGAGGCAGGAGGATCACAAATTCAGCCAGGTATGCTGGCATATGCTTGTCATCCTAATATTTGGGAGACTCGGAGGATCCCTGGGAGTTTTAAGGTCACCCTGAACTACAGAAAGAGACCTGGTCTCAAAAACTCAAATAAAGTAAAACATAAGTTTGAGGCTAGCCTGGACAACTTAGTAGACTATCACAACAGTCTCCACTACCACATTAAAAGGGGGAGGATCAGAGAGAGTATGGTGATACATGCCTATAATCTGGCATTCAGGAGGCTGAGGCAGGAGGATCACCTCAAATTTGATGGCAGCCTGGGCTACATAGTTCAAGGCCAGCCTGTACTACATAGTATGACCCTGTCTCAAAACAGCTAACCAAATTCCATACATACATACATACATACAAAGGATTCCTCCACCTACCTTACGGCATGGCTTGGAGAACTAGGTGAGACTATTTTCAAAAATACATATTAAACTACATGCTTTACATAATCTATTGTTCTTTATCTTGGGGTCCTTGAAGCACAGTTCCCTGCTGTTAAACTTCTTAGTAGCATCTATTAGATTGAAGATACCCTAGACTGCAGCTTCCTTGGTTTTATCCTGGACAGTTTGCAAAAGCAAACTATGAGCCTGAGAAGCACAGTCACACCCCAAGCACATGGTTTCTGCAAACAGTGAGCGCAGCTGCACACCGCAGGGAAGTCTGTTCTTGTACACAATGATAAGATCCATGTCAATAAAATCCATAATTTACACAAAGAACTGATTATGTAGGACTTGCCTTTGTGTTGCCTTACATTTTGTAAAGTGCTTTCATGCACACATTTCTTTTGTGAGTAAGTGCAGAAGTCGACTTGTTTGCAGAGTCACACCTAAAAGCAAGCATTTCTAAATTCAGGTTTTAAAAATATTCAAGGACATCAAATCATTAAGATAATTACATTTGAAATGAGTTAAAAGAAATAGCAAATACCTATAAATAATTTCAGCTGTCTTCCTAAATTATTAGACTAGTATTTTTCAGTATGTTCATGTCATAAATAATTCCATAAATCTTACTTGCTTTTTCAAGTCATATGACTTTTTTTTTTTTTTTTTGGTTTCTGACCATAAAAGGAATATATTAAAAAGTAAAACATGGCCACTATGGGAAACAATTACCACAAATAATGCTTTCACTGAGAGGTAATCACAAAGCTCACTGTTAACTATTTTGTAATATTTTTTACGGTCCTCTTTATAATTGTATATTTGAGGTGATGCCTTAATTTTGAGAATGAATATTTCACCTGCAATCATTTTCAGTGTTACTTAAAATTACACAAACTTCATTTTTTTTCAAACGTCATTTTATGTCATTATGGGGGTGGTATTGGGGATTGAACTCAGGATCTTGTGCTTGCAAGGCAGACACAGTGCCACTGAGCTAAATACCTAGCCTTCAAACTTCATTTTAAATGAAAGAGAAGTAATGACGTGGATTATTATTATTTTGTGTTTCACAGAGGGGAGGATAGGTTTTCACATTTGTACATAGGCCAACATAGACAAGGACTTCTTCCCTGGTGTTCTTAAAATTTAAAATATTCATAGTTCCACCCTAATTAGGGCCCATTTTCTGTCTTTGGAGTAAGCAATGTAATCTCTTTAGGAACAAAAGTGCCTATTTAAGTCTCATTTTTTTTTCTTTATATAGTCTCAGCTCTATTAATCTGTTTAGTACAGAGCATATTTATTTGGGTACTTGGTTATTTACTGAAGGAATAAAGCCATTGTGAAGCTAAGAATATAGTGACTTTTACCATGCACAGCCAATTTCAACTCCAGTAGTTATTTCTGAAGATTGTAGGTTAAACCCAAAGTGGCCAGAAACTAAATGCAGAACATCAATTAGTTACAAAGACTTAAAAGATTTATTTGGGAAGCAATCTTCTTTATAAATAGCAACAAAGACCTCAGCATCAAGACTTTTTTTTGGGGGGGTGGTACCGGGATCAAACTTGGTACCTTGCCAGAACCACTGAGCTAAATCCCTGGCCCAAGCTTATTCTTTTATATATATATACTTGTTAGCACATGTTTGCAGTACAAAATGATTAAATTCGTAGTGGAGCATTGGTACATGTGCGTAACACTTCTCAATTCTTTTATTCCCTTTCCCCATCACCCCAATTCCTCTTTTTTATCTTGCCAGCATCAGATTTATTTATTAAGTCTATCAAGTTTATCATCATGAACATAGATTAACAGACTAACAGGCCAAAAAACATTTCAAACAATTATACTAAATCAAAGTACACTTTAGATACATTGGTCATGCTATATTACAATAACTTGTTTCCTATTGTCTGTCTGTCTTTTGCACTTTATTTGTATATTGAGTTTCTCATATAAAAGCCATATGAAATTTAAGCCTATGTGTCTGATTTACTTCACTTAATGGTTTCAGGGTGCACCTATTTTTCTACAAATGATTCAAGTTTATCCTTTTCTTCTTTTTTTTTTAGTGGTATTGGGAATCGAATTCAGAACCTTGTCCTTGAGAGGCAGGCATAGTGCCACTGAGCTAAATCCCTGACCCCAAGTTTATCCTTCTTCGTGGCAGCAGAGTACTCCATTGTGTATGCATACCACATTTTCTTTATGCAGTCATCTGGACATCTAGACCTATATGGCTTGATGGACACACAGGCCATTTCCAATATTTAGCTATTATGAACTGTGCTGCTGTAAACATGAGTATGCATGTATCACTGTAATATGATGTCTTGAACTTTGAACTCCTTCAGGAAGATACTTAGGGAATATCTGGGTCAAATGGAATTTGTATTTTTAGTTTTTTGAGAACGCTCCATTCTGATTTCCATAGTGGTTGTATCAGTTTACACTCTTACCAACAATAAATAAGGGTTCCTCCCACACCCCAACCCCCAAGCCTATCCAGCATTTGTTCTTATTTGATTACTTGAAGATAGATAGGCATTCTTTCTGGAGTGAAAGGGAATCTGAATGTTGTTTTAATTTGCATTTCTTGATCAACCAGCAATGTTAAACATTTTTTTCAATGTATTCATTGACTATTTGTATTTCTTCACTTGAGAAGTATCTATTAATTTTAGATGCCCGTTTTGATTGGGCCTTTAAATTTGGGGGGAATATAATATTTTTGAGTTATTTATAGTTCTAGATATTAGTCTTTTGTCTGAGGAGTAGCTGGAAAAATTTTTTTCCCATTCTGTAGATTTTCTCTTCACTCTCTTCGTAGTTTCCTTTGCTGTGCAGAAGCTTTTTTTTTTTTTACATCTAGATCACATTTATTATTTAACTCTATAAACTTGGGCAAGACATTTTATCTCTTTTAATCTAGTTTCCAAATCTGTAAAATGGATTAATATAAAATACTTCACAGAATTATCAAGAGAGTTAAGTAGTAGGTATAAATCAACTTGCCATAATTTTCTTGTAACATACTAGGCATTAAATAAATGTTTATTGCTTTCTACTTCTTTTTTTAAATTGAGTTTATTGGTACAATCTAGGTATACAATACAGTTACATTCTTTATTGGGATCCTGTACCTTTACATGACAGTCTTGATTCTCATTTTTTCCCCTTGTCCCTGCCCTCCCTTCACCCCCTCCCCCTCCCCATTTACAAACACTTTATTTCCATTTTTTCATTTTCTCATATTTTTTCCTCTCCCTTATTGCCTTTCTCCCACCCTTCCCACTTTCCCTATACCTTTAGCCCTTTTCTTCCTATTTCACATTATTAATTATGTCATTAGGATCTTGTGTACTATTATAGTTTTTCACACAGAAACTATTCGGTATTTACGCATGTGTGACTTATTTATTTCACTTAGGACTATATCCTCAATATGTATCCATTTTCCTATGAATGACTCTAATTTCTCATTCTTTATGGCTGAGTAGTAGTCCATTTTATAGAAAAGTCACATCTTCTTTATCCATTTTCCAACAGATGGGCAAATGGGCTGTTTCCAAGTTTTAGCTATTACAAACAGTGCCACTATAAACACTGTGGTATGATTCTTTTTAATTCTTTTGGAAAGATATCCAGCAGAGGGATGGCTGGGTCAAATGGAACCTCTAGTCCCAGCTCTTTGAGGTATCTCCATATGTCCTTTCTTTTCTAACTTGTGCA
The DNA here is from genome assembly GCF_012274545.1 of Fukomys damarensis. Lineage (NCBI taxonomy): Eukaryota > Metazoa > Chordata > Mammalia > Rodentia > Bathyergidae > Fukomys > Fukomys damarensis. Next base: position 15,887,391 of record NW_022900925.1, on the reverse strand, counting down.
GAAGCTTTTTATTTTTTTATTTCCTAGAAATAAAAAGCAAAACAAACATCTTTTATTGACTCCTTAATCATTTTATGACTTTTACCATGCATATTGTCTTTGTGTGTTCTTATATCAAATATATTCAAGAAACTAAAACAAACTCTGTAAGAATGAAAATTTGATGGCCAAGGGATTTAGCTCAGTGGCACCGCACCTGCTTCACAAGTGCAAGGGCCTGAATTCCATCCCCAGTACCAGAGGGGGAAAAAAGAAAGAAATTTGCACAACTGCTTCTTCCCTCCCCCACAGAAATGTTGTCATTCTAAAATGCTCAAAACAAATGCTAAATCGTCATTTATAAATAAGTCTTCATATACTCTACATATAACTTACATTCTGCACCCGCCTTAATGATAAAATGAAGCACTGGTGAAGGGACACTAGAAGCCCAGGCATAAAATATAAAAACATCAGGAGACTGTAGATCCCACTCCAGAAGGAATGCACCAAACATATTCACATTTATTTTCTTTTTGTTTTTTAAGCAAATGACAAAGACCCAGCTCTTATAAACCTAAGCTCAACATTACACATTTAAACAATTGTCAAAACTTTACTAAGTTGCTGGCCAACTAGAAAACATTTTTAAATATGCACTGAACCAGAAATGTATTACCATTAATGCATTAATATCTTTCATTACAAAAAACTGGAGGGAAAATGGAAATTATTTCTGTGGAGGACTTGTCCTGGCAATGTTAGCTTCACAGCAGGTGAACACTGCTTGGCTCATGTTTCAAATGGAAAGCAGATTCACACTGGTGTTAGAGTACAGTCTTGTTGTAGAGCTACTCAAGAGTCAAGGATCATCTTGGGTCACATTTTTTAAAAAGCAAAGTTGGGTTGGGGGTTTATTTCCATGGCACTGCATCTGCCTTGCAGGCACAAGGCCCTTAGTTCAATCCCTGGTAACACACACACACACACACACACACACACACACACACAGCCAGTCAAAAAAGCGAAGTGTATACAGAGATAACAACAATCTTAAAGACAAAAAATGGTCCTACTGTGTGATCCCAACAGTAAATTCAAAAGTCTATGACAGAGGCTCTGATGAGCTGTTTATAAATACTTTAGAATAGGTACATTTATACTGAAAGTTGAGTTCATTTGACATCTTCAAAAAGTGGCTAGGGTTGTGGCTCAGTGGTACCACGCCTGCCTGGCAAGCACAAGGTCCTGAGTTTGATACCTGGTACCAAAAAAAAAGTTCCTGTTAATTTTCAAATGGTGTCTGCTGTAGTTTAACATTTGTTAAAGACGTGCATTGAATTACTTGTTATCCAAGTGTAGCAGCTGCTCCTTACCATTTATTGTTAAGGACTTTAACTGTCATCTTCTTGAACTTCTACTCTTTCTTGACTATTCTTGACAATTCTCTTTGAGGTGTTTTTTTTTTTTACTATTAACAATTTTAGTAGATGTTGATATAGATTTGAAGTTACCCATCCCACTGCCACCAAATGACATGAGTTAAAAAGAAGTGAGGTTCCCATGACCTAGGGACCTGAATGAAGTAAATCTTGTATCAAAAGAAGAAAATCCACCTCCAAAGGATAGAAATTCACTAAAGCAGAGGAAAAGGAGCTTGAACCATGGCTTCTACTTCCTCGGGACCCCTTTAGTTCCCTAAAAAAGTCTTTAAATGGGTCTTCAAAGAAGTTGAGGGAAATGGGTCCCTGCCACAAAAAATTCCCTGAAGACATCACTTGTGAAGCCAAACTCAAATGGACAGTCAAACTGACTTTCACCTCTACACCATTTTTGTTTGCCATATTTGTCAGAGATGTCCCATTTTTTCAGCATCTAATAACACCTCAAAGGCCTCAGCCAATGGCTTCAATTTTTGCTCTGCTTCTTCTTATCCTCAGGATTTTTGTCTGGATGCCACTTCAATGCCAGTTTCCAGAATGCCTTCTTGATGTCTTCAGGGGAGGCACAGCTCTGCATTCCTAGAGCTTCATAGTGATCCACCATGTTTTAACAGTTTGCAGGAACAAGTCGGCCATGCAAAGGAGGGAGATGCATGGCAGGCCCCTTTACAGCTCCTGCACAGTAACCTGGTAGTGGTGGTGGTGGGTTCCTCACACTTTCCTTTCTCTCCTTTCTCCAACAACAAAACTGCAGAACTTTTTAAATTTGGTGTGATCCCATTTCTTGATTGCTCAGGCTTATTCTTATCTGGCAGCTGGGTGTTACCACGTCTCTGATGGACCTCATGAACTTTTAATAGACAGGTAGATGAGCTATTAAGGTGTGAGACAGGCAGAGAAAGTTTCTGTGTTCTAGGTAAAATGAGAGAGTTTCTTGATAGAGGTTTTGGAAGGATTTGGAAGATTTTTTGTTTTTGTTTTTTTGTTTTGTTTGCTTTTTGAGACAGGGTCTCACTATGTAGTTGAGACTCACCTGGAACTCATTATGTACCCCAGGCTGGTCTCAAACTCACAGTGATCCTCCTGCCTCAGCCCCCTAAGTGCTGGGATTACAGGTATGCACCATCATGCCGAGCTAGGAGATTTTTAATATTAGTGTGAGATGATGGTCAGGGGTATTCATTATAAAGATACTTCCATCTTCCTTCTCTTATGTGTTATATGACCATTGTTTCATTATGTGGGATCATCTGTGGCTTGATTGATTTGTGGTTTATGTTTTCTTCTATTTATATTGCAGGCTCAATCTGCTGTTGTTTAACACTAGTCCAGTATAAGGGCACATATAAACTCTCAAAAAGAGGAATGGAAAGTGAGAGAAAGAATTATCACTATTTCCAAACAATACTTATCAAGGAAAAAAAGAAAAGGAAAAATGAGTTGGGGTGTGGCTCAGTGGTAGAACACTTGCCTAGCACTAAAAAACAAATAAACAAACAAAAATATATATATATATGAAATAAGTAGCGCTGGGGATTTACCTCAGTGGTGCTGCTACCTGCCCTACAAGCACTAGGTCCTGAGTTTGATCCCTGGTACCAAAAATAAAAAAAATAAAGATTTTCTATAAGTATTAACTATCAATTAGAAAATATAATGGAAAAAGAGGATCATTTACAATATTTTTTAAATTTTATAAAATGATTAGTTTTAGATCTAACAAGAAATATGCAAAGCTTATGTGAAGATAGCTACAACTACTAAAATTTATAAAATCCTAAGTAAATAAGAACATGGCCCTAGAAGACAAAGTTTAATATTGCAAACATGTCGATTTCCCTAAACTGATCTATAAACTCAATGAAATCTTAGTCAAAATCCCAACTCTTCCCAAAGTTTATACAAATTAGAGAGAATATGCAAGAATGGCCAAGAAATATTTGAATAAATGACACTGGGAGAGGGAGAGACTTTAAAATATATCAAAATATCTTACAATGTATTATAATTAAAACAGTATAGAAATAATGTTAGGCTGGCCTAATGGTTCACATTTGTAATCCCAGCACTTGGGAGGCTGAGGCAGGAGGACTGCTGAGTTTAAGGCCAGCCTGGGCTACATAGTGAGTTCAAGATCAGTCTGAACTATATAGCAAGATCCTGTCTCCATAAACAAAAACAAACAAAAGAAATAACATGGGTTAAATAAAACAAAAGTGAACAATATTATCACCAGTGAAGAACTCTTACAAAGTTGAAGGGTATAGTTTCATTGGTCCCATGCTTGCGGCACATCATCGCTGTTGATGGGAAGCCACCAACCTGGGCAGAGTTCCCCAAGGGTGTCTAGTGTACACCATGGCTACAGTGCAGGCCCTGGGAACACAGGCCAGCATGAAATGGACCTCATAGCAAACTATCGCCCTCAGATGTTGCAGTAATTGTGTATACAAGTGGATCCATGGGAATTCCCAAAGGAGTCCTTATCTCTCACAGTAGCATCATTACTGAGATACCTGGGATGGAAAGAATTCCAAACCTGAGAGAGAAAGATGTCCACATAGGATATTTGTCCTTGGCCCATCTTCTGAGCTTGTTTGTCTTTCTCATGAATGCTGCACTGGCTACTCTTCACCACAGACTTCAGCAGATCATTCTTCATATAGAATAAAAGGAAGCAAAGGGGATACCTCTATGTTGAGACCAACACTAATGGCAGCTGTTCCAGAAATCATGGATTGGATCTACAAAAATGTCATGAAGAAAGTGAATGCAATGAATAGTTTTCAGTGGAATTTGTTTATTCTGGCCAATAATTATAAAATGGAGCAGATTTCAAAAAGGTGTACCCCACTCTGTGACCACTTTGTTTTCCAGAAAGTGTGAAGCTTGTAGGGGGAAACATTCTCCTTTTATTGTGTGGTGGTGCTCTGCTCTCCGTGACCCCACAGAGGATCAAGAACATCTGTTCCTGCTGCCCTTGGTTCAGTGAATCTATGGGGGCCCGGAACAATCCTGGAAGTGTGGGATACAATACTAGGAGAGTAGAGCACCATTAGTTTGCTGTGAAATCAAAGAACTGGGAGGGTGGTGGACACTTTAATACTGATAAACCACACCCCAGGTGTAAAATTCTTATTGGCAGGCAAATTTCTTTTTGGGGGCCAAAATGTGACAATGGGATACTACAAAAATGAAGCAAAAACAAAAGCTTATATTTTTGAAGATGAAAACAGCCACAGGTGGCTCTGTACTGGAGATTCTGGAAAGTTCGTCCCTCCCAGTTGTTTGAAGATTATTGATCAGAAAGACTTTGTAAAACTGCAGAGGCCTGAGAGTGTGTTTCTCTTGGGAAAGTAGAGGCAGCTCTGCAGAACCTCCTGCTGATAAATAACATTTGTGTTTATGTGGAGTTATCATTCTTACATCACTGGACTTGTTGTGCCCAATCAAAAGGAAGCAACAGAACTGGCTTGAAGGGAAGGACTTCAAGGAACTTGGGAGGAGCTGTATAACAGTAGTGAAATGGAAGACAAGGTCCTTAAAGTGCTTTCTGAAGCTGCTATTTCAGCAAGTCTGGAAAAGTTTGAAATTCCAGTAAAAATTCGTTTGAGCCTGTGGACCAGAGAAACTGGTCTGGTGATAGTTGCCTTCAAGTTGAAATGTAAAGAGCTTAAATGCATTACCAGGTGGACATTGAGCAAATATGTGGAAGAAAATAATTATTCCCTTTTGGCATCAGTTATGCTGCAGTGAGTTCAGATCAAATAGGAAAATACTTAAGATGCATGTCTTAAACTGATGCAAACTCCATTCCTCATGTTAAACCTAAACTGTTATTTCTCATGACATCACCGTTTTAAACTGACAGGCTTAGAAAATACTAAGACAGAAAACTTGTATCTTTTTCTTCTTTCTTTATCCTCCTGTTTACCATTTATAACTCTGCTTGTCAGTTAAGAGACATTTTCTGGATCATAGTGGGGGAGCAGTGATTTTAAAACCTCACATTTTTAAACATAATTATATGTGCTGTATAATGTTCAGTTTGTAACTTTTTTCCTGCCAGTACTGGGAATTGAACTCAGGACCTTGCACTTGCCAGGAAGTCATGGTGTAACTTTTTAAAGTTTGGATGTAAGAAAGGATAAATAAGAATATAAAAATTGGTTGCTTGGGGGCTTTTTTACTTGATTTATTTAAAAATATAAGGGTACTAATGTGAAATTTCATTTATGAAATCAAATCATTGATTTATGAATGAAATCATTTATGAATCAAATCATTGTTAAGCAAAAGATTTGTTGTATAATTATTGCCTTATATGCATTTGAGAGAAATAAATATACCCATACTTATGTTTTAAGGAAAAAAAGACGCCAAGGATTGGCCAGGCATGGTGGCACACCCTTATAATCCCAGCACTGGGAAGGCTGAGGCCAGCCTGTAATACTACATAGAAAGGCCCTGTCTGAGAGAGAGAGAGAGGCCAAGGATTTCTGGCAGCTACCAGGAAACAAGGAAACAGTCTGAGATGGTCTCTCCTTCAGAGCCTCTCGGCAGGGACCAATCTTCCAACATGTTGATTTAAGACTTATTTCCAGAACTTTGAGAAAATTTCTATTGGTATGAACTACCCAACCTGTGATAGTTTGTCAGGGCAGCCCTACAAATCTAATATAATGCCCTACCACACAACAAACATAAAAATTAAATTTCAGATATGTTAAAGGTTAAATACTATACCATAAATGCATTTGAAGAAAATATCTTTGTAATTCATAGGTTAGAGGAAGCTTTCACATATAAGGTATAGAACCCAGATGTCATATAGAGAAGGACCAATAGATGTGTGTACATTAAAACAAAACTGTACATCAGCTGGGCACAGTGGCACACACTTGTAATTCTAGCACTTGAGAGGCTGATGCAGGAGGATCACCTTGAGTTCAAGTCCACCTGCACTACATATTGAGATCTTGTCTCAAAAAATGAAACAAAAATAAAGGCATTACATTATTAAGTTAAAAAACAAATAAAAGTCATGGTGGTGCCTGTAACCCTGTAATACCAGCATTTTGGGAGGCTGAGATGGATCACAAGTTTGAGCCTATACTGGACAATACAGAGAAAACATTTTAAAAATTTAAAAAAAGAATTGTGGGTGGGGATGTAGATTGGTGCAAAGGGACTGGATTCAATCTTCAATATCACAAAAAAATAAATAAATAGGACCAGGGATTTACTCAGTGGTGCTGCTGCATGCTTTGGAAGCACAAGGTTCTGAGTTCAATCCCTGGTACCAATAAATAAATAAAAATTTTTGTAGTATATAGCACAATAAGGGTTAATGTCTAAAATGGAGATTCTGCAAAAAAATTTTTGCAGGGTACTGGCCATCTGCAAATTATTAAGAAATACAAATGACCCCAAAGAATTAGTTAAATTAGGGCTGGGGATTTAGCTTAGTGGTTCTGCTGCCTGCCTCCCAAGCATGAGGTCCCGAGTTTGATCCTCGATACAAAAAAAAAAAAAAGAATAAGTTAAATTATTATTACCATTATTTTTTGAGACAGGATCTCACTGTGTAGTTTAGGCTGGCCTTGAACTTACTATGTAGCACAGGCTGGTCTTGAACTCACAGTGATTTTCCTGCCTCGGCCTCCCAAGTGCTGGGGACTATAGGCATGCACCACCTTGCCTGGTTAAGAATTAGTCAAATTATACAAACTGGAAATAAATAGAAGAAATACATAAAGGCTAATAAAATTTTTATATCTAATCCAGGCATGGTGGTGCATGTCTATAATCCCAGCACTTGAGAGGCTGAAGCAGAAGGATCACTATAAGTTGGAGGCATCCTTGGCTAGTTGATGAGGTGAAGGCCAAACTGAACTATAATAGCAAGACCTTGTCTCAGAAAACAAACAAAAAACTGTATAATATTTAAATAACTTAAAATATTAAATGGACTACACCCCTAGGTTTTTTTTTTTTTTTTTTTTTTTTTTTTTTGAGGGGTTTTTGTTTTTTTTTTTGGAAGCAGGTTTTTGATAAGTTGCCTAGACTAGCCCTCAATTAGTGAACCTCCTGCCTTGGCCTTCCAAGTAGCTGGGATACAGGTGTGTGTACTACATCCGGCCACTACAGAGCTGTTAAAGGAGAATCAGGTGATGTAGTGGAAGAGTGCTTGCCTAGTCTGCCCTGGATTCTATGCCTAGAAATTAAAGAGGGAGAGAAGGAGGGAGAAAGATAATGGGCTAGATCGGGGTGGCAAACGTTTGGTACGTATGCCACAGTTTGTGTCACTGAGAGCTCTAGAAGGTTCACCATTACTGGACTAGATCAGTCAAAGAGAAGGCACTTCAGAACACAGTGAGGGGAGAGAAGAAGTCGTAATTTATGTTTTTACACAACTATGCACGTGATTGGTACATACACTGCTAAATAATCATGCAAACTGAGAAAAACACCGATTTGCTAACAGTATTGCCTCTGGGGAGAGGAAATACATATGTGCATGTGTTGGTTTTGGGGGTAGAGATGGGGTGAGGGGAATAAAGAGTGATGTTTACATTTTCTTCCATGTACTTCCATGTTGTATGAGTTTTCCCAATGAAATGATTCATGGTTATATAATTAAATAAAAACTATCACAAGCACCTAGAAAATAATTACAGTAATGGTTAAATTTGCGAAACACAGTGGAACATTGTTTACGTAGTATAATAAGCATATGAATATTTTGAAATAGAGTTAGGTGTTTTTTTGTTGTTGTTGTGTTTTGGTTTTTTTGCAGTGCTGAGGACCCAACCCAGGCTCTTGGAAATGGTAGGCAAGCTCTCCAACCAATTGAGCTACGTCCTCAGCCCATAGTTAAGAATATAACAATGAACCAAAAATAGTCTTTAAAAATAGCTGAGAGAGACATGTATATGCTGAAAATTTTATTTATTTAAAGCGTAATTAGTGATTTTTAATATAGCCATACATTTGTGTACCCTTTGACACGATTAATTTTAGAACATTTTTTTCATCTGCCAAAGAAACCCCTTACCAGCAGCAGTCACTTCCTGTCCCCCAAGCTCCTGATCTGGCATTAAACTTTTGTAATAGTAAAAAACCCAAAAAGTGTCAAAGCATCATCATCATTTAAGCTCTTGGGAAGCAATGACTCTGATTTTTTTCTTTTCTTTCTTTCTTTTTTTTTTGTTTTTTGTTTTTTGAGGCAGGGTCTCACTATGTAGTGAGACTGACCTGGAACTCACTATGTAGCTCAGGCTGGTTCTGAACTCACAGCGATCCTCCTGCCTCAGCCTCCCGAGTGCTGGGATTACAGGCGTGCACCACCATGCCCAGCCTACTCTGATTTTTTTCAAGTAATACAATAATAGGACTTAGCTTGGGGATGTTAGAGTCATAACAGCAAAAGCACTGTAGAACATAACAGACCTTGGCATCAGTCTCTCCTCTGTTCTGTCCTATCTACCTCAAGGACTATGGTAAAGATGAAGAAATAGCTTATATAGAAACATTTTGCCATGGACAAAGCACTATGCAAACTACTGTTTCAGTCCCTAAAACCATTCACTATCAGGTAGTATAGGGGATTACTTTATCTGCCTACTAAATGCTCAACTCTGGATGCGATACATAAACGTACTTAGGCAAGGACAATGAGGTGCAAAGAAAAGAAACTGAAAATAAGCAAAGTGAATATTTTCACAAGCAGTTGAAAATGTGTGACTGACTACAAGCAGAAAAGTCCAGGTTTTTGGATATAGAAGATTTGAAAGCTAACGCTGAGCAGGGGATGGCTTAAAGTGGAGGAAATTATCAGAATCATGAACAATATTGTACAGGACTTAGGAAATTAAAACTTTTAACTCATTTTCAAAGTAGACCTAAAAAAGTTTAGCTAGGCAGAATACTTTTGGCTGGTAGAAAGAGAGTATCATTTACCTATCAGTGAGTACAAAATTAGAGGGTGAAGATCATGCCTCTTATCAGAATATTGTGTGTAACAAGGGTTGTTCACAAAATTTTTATTTAGCAGAAGGTGTGAGCTAAAAAAAACAGAAATAATAAAATAAACATCTCCATTAAAATTGCATGCAAAATGTATGCCAACGTATATTTTTCTGAGAGAAAGGCTCTATATAGTTCTTTAGCTCCTCCAAAGATTCCATACTCAAAAAGGATTAAGGATTACTGGTTTAGATCCGGTGAAGTACGGAAGCTATAAATCCAGCTCAGGGAGTGCATCAGAATTCAGCAGGCAGAAGTGGAGCCAAAGAACCAGGAAAAAGGGGCTGGAAGTAGCAATAGCATTGTAAGGTACTTAAGGGTTTTAAACTCAAGGAATTAATAGTAGCTATCCTGAGTCAAGTGTAGTGACACACACATCAGTAATCCTGCTTACTCAGAATCCTGAGGCAGGAGTAATGCATGTTTGAAACCAGCCTGGGCAACTCAGTGAGACTTTGTCTCTAAACTAACTAACTAAATAAAGCTGTAGCTCAAGGGTAGAGGACTTGCCTAGCATATGAAACGCCCTGAGTTCCATCCCCAGTACAAAAGAAAAAAAAAAAAAAAGAAATGAGCTATACTGTGAAGATCATACTAGTTAATATAAATTTTATCAAGCCAGAGGTGCGTTTTTGTTTTGTTTTGTTTTTCTCTGGTAATAGCGGATTGAACTCAGTGAGCAGTAACCTATATTCCCAGCCCTATTTAATGAGCCCTTTGAAACAGGATCTTATGAATTTCCCAGGCTGACCTTGAACTTGCAATCCTTCTGCTTCCGTCTCCTGAGTAGCTGGGACTACTAGTGTGCACCACCACATCTGGCAAACAAATGTTTTTATATTTATTGTCATATATAAGACTTGTATGAAAGGATTTTCCATTCTGGGCTATAATTATGAGGTTGAGTAAGTGAAGGGATTACTGAATACACCCAGTGTAGCCAATGGGAAGATTTTTAATTTAAAAGCAGCTGGTAGCTGCATATGTGCATGACTGAGTGCCCCAGCTCCATCCGTGGGAACAGGGGAGCTGCTGAAGCTAGTTGGAGATTATAATCTGTTTAGCAAGAATGGGCATGCACAGAACCAGAGTACCAATTGGAACAAAACTGGTACCTAGGATACAGCTGGAATCGCCTGATGTCATTCAAAACAAATACCATTGTCTGGGATATTCAGAAAATTTAGAAAAGAGAGAAAGCAAAAGAACCAGTCATTATAAAAAACATGTACTAAAAACAGCCCTTTAAAAAGGCACCAAACAGGGCCAGAGATTTAGTTTAGTAGTGCCACCACCTGCCTTGCAAGCACAAGGACGAGAGTTCAATCCTCTGTACCAAAAAAAATACATTGAGGCCGGGTGTGGTGGCGCACGCCTGTAAACCCAGCACTTGGGAGGCTGAGGCAGGAGAATCGCTGTGAGTTGGAGACCAGCCTTGGCTAAATAATGAGTTCCAGGTCAGTCTCAACTACATAGTGAGACCCTGTCTCAAAACAAACAAACAAATAAAAGACATCCACAGCCGGGCATGGTGGCACACGCCTGTAATCCCAGCACTCGGGAGGCTGAGCCAGAAGGATCCCTGTGAGTTTGACACCAGCCTGGGCTACACAGTAAATTCCAGGACAGTCTCAAGTACACAGTGAGACCCTGTCTCAAAAAACCAAAAAACAAAACAAAACAAAAAAAACATCGACAGAACATTATGAGAAAGATTTTATATATATATTAAACTAGAGGGCAGAACATTTGCCTTGTGTGCTAGAGGCGCTGGGTTCGATTTTCAGCACACACACAAGTGCTTGAGGCCTGGGGTTCAATTCTCAGCGCGTGCACACACACACACACACACACACACACACACACACACAGTGCTTTATTCCACTGCTGGATGATTTGGGAGCTTTTGCCACCCATTGTGACAACAGGATCTAAATGTGAGTGTGCTTGAGTGTCTCAGGAGGCAGTTCAGAAATTTGTGGGGGTATTGTAGGCATATCAGTGTTGAAATAAGATGGTATCTGTTGACACTTAGTGGTTATAGACCAAGTAATTCTGACATCCTGAAATTTATTTATTTATTTATTTATTTTTGGTGCTGGGAGTGGAACCCAGGGTCTCATGCATGCTAGGCAAAGTTCTAGTATGGAGCTACACACTCAACCTGAGAGGGAAGTTTAAGTAGAGTACAGTCCCTGTTTTAGCTTGACCTGGTGGAATGCACTTGTAATCCTTGCACTCTGAAAGACTAAGGGAGGAGGATTGCAAATTCAAGTCCAGCCTTGGCAATTTAGTGACTTAGTGAGACTCTGTCTCAAAAAACAAACAAACAAACAAACAAACAAAATAAAGGAAGAAGATGCAGCTTAGGGCAAAGTCTCTGGGTTCAGTCTTTAGTACAGCAATAAATAAATATACTAAATTGACAGAGACACATGAAATTTAGAGCTATCACTGGATTTCATTAACAAAGGCTATTTTAAAATTAGTGCAGCTTACATCCTTAAAATAATTTTTTTGGAAAGCAACAAATGTTATGAGAATGCCTCACTTGGGGGTTTCTATTTTCTTTCCATCTCACTCTGATGTCTCCTCACAGATGCACCACACAATTCTCCCATAAACTGCTGGACACCTGCTTTCCAGTTCATCCTTCTTCCATTGCATATTAAAGGATATTATGATAGTCTCTTCAATGCTTTGTTTTGCTTTGTTTTAAAGTATTAGCGTACAGTATTAGAGATTAAATATATGCTGTAAGTGGTGAGATTCTAAAGGAGAAAATATGTTTTGTTTTTTTGTTTTTTGAGACAGGGTCTCACTATGTAGTTGGATTGCCCTGGAACTCACTATGTAGCCCAGGCTGGTCTCGAACTCACAGCGATCCTCCTGCCTCAGCCTCCGGAGTGCCGGGATTACAGGCGTGGTGTGTGCCACCACGCCTGGCTACAAAATATGTTTTCTATGAGATTTTCTCATCAGCTGTACTCCTCTATTCTACAGCATATCAGAAAATTGTTTTTACACAAGAAAATGCAGCTCAACTGTAGGAATCTGGCATACTCTTTATTCTCATATTCATAAACTTCCATATTTTATTTATGTTAAATTTTTTATTTATAATCTGCCTTTCCAGGTTTACTCCTGTTAAAGTATTTGCCTCTTTCACTTATAAACAATTGGTCTAGTCTGTTATTACTTATCCTAATTCAAGTTTTTATTTGTTTTCTGAGACAGGGTCTGGCTTTCAACTTACTATGTACCCTAACCTGGCCTCAAATTTGCAGTGATTCTCCTACCTTAGCCTCCCAAGCACTGGGATTACTGTTTAGACATGTGCCACCCTGCCTGGCTTAATGCAGATTACTTTTCACCTAGTATCCATCTGTACCTCTGCTTTGTTAACTCCCTATATTTGTGTACTGCATAACTCTTAAACTTATATTATTGTGAGTGTTTTTGCAAAGAAAGAGAATGGATATAAAGGAGTTGAGAGCTTCAGAGGGTGAAAAGTTTGGAATGTAACTGACACTTGACAATGAATGCATAAAAGTACAATTGATCAAAATAAGATAGCATCAGTTTGTGCTGGACATGGTCACCCTGGTTTCAGATTCTTTACAATAATGCAGGCAGCTCAGTAGAGATACAAAAATGGAGAAGCTAAGGCTGATGACAGCCATGATGAACCCGGCACACCTCTACTTAACAATCTTGCAAAGGCTTTCCAGTCCTTAACACAATCTTCAATATCCTGTACTATCTGGCACTGCCCATTTTTCTGGCCTCCTTTTACACCGTTTTCCCCTTGGTTTTCAAGGCTTCATCACCATGGCCATTTTCTTTCATCTTCATGGCTTTTGCATATATTATTCCTTTGCTTTGTCATCCCCTGCCCCCTCTCCACACTCTTCACTTTGGCTCAGAAATCACTTCGTCAGAGAAACCTTCCCTGACTCCAAATCCAACGGTCCATCAGAGTCTCTTAATATGTACATTTACTTGTCTCTTGTGATTATGTCTATTTGTATGAATGCCCTTTTGTTACGTGGAAATAGATTTCTGGAGGCAGATATTTGGTCTGTTTTGTTCACTGCTGAATCTCCAGCATCCAGCCTAGTGCCCTTCACCAAAGGAACAAATGTCCAACAGATTTATTTATTATTATTGTTCTTTTGAGCCAGGGTCTTGCAATGTTGTCCAGGCTAGCCTTGAACTTGCTTTATTGATCAGGATAGCTTTGAATTCATGATCCTGTTACCTCAGCCTCCCAAAGTGCTGAGATTATAGGTGTGCACTAACACACCCAATAAATAAATGTATTGAATAAGTGAATGAATGACAAATTTAGCTATGGGACCTTGGGCAAGTTTCTGTTGGTTTGTTTTACCTATGTCTATTTCCTCATCTGTTGAATCAAGATAATGGTAACTAGCCACTTCAGTATTGCAGTGGGTATTAAAGGGATAATGCATATAGTATGCTTAGCATGGCATTTGGCATATAGTAAGGGTTAGGAAATGTTAGTTGTTATTATCATCATTAAAAATAAGGTCTATGAGCAATTAAAACTCATACACTGCTGGTAGGAATGTGAAAATAATACAGTCAATTTGGAAAGCAGTTTATAACTTTCTTACAAACACAGACATACCATACAATTTAGAATCACACTTCTAAGTATATACGCAAGTAAAATGAAAATTTATATATACACAAAAATCTACAATGAATGTTTCTAGTAGCTTTATTCATGATTGCCCCAAACTGAAAAGAACCCAACAAATTGTGGTATATCCATACAGTGGAATACCACTCAGCAAGAAGAAGAAATAAACTATTACAGGAAATGATTTGGGTGAATACCAAAGGCATTATGCTAAGTGACAGAAGCCAAACTCAAAAGGTGACGTTGTAGGATTACACATAATTTATATGCTATTCTGGAGAAGTCAAACTTTAGAGATAAAAATCAGGTCACCCCAGAGGATGGGGTGGAGCATGAGCGAATGTGTGTGTGTGTGGGGATAAAAATATCCTATGCCTGGATTGTGGTTATGTGATTATATATTTTTATGAAACTCATGGCCCTGTAAACTAAATAATGACTTTTATTATATGTAAATTATATCTTAATTTTTAAAATAAAAAACCTAGGACAGGTGATAATTGCATTTAAAAAACGGCATTTATATTTTCTGATTGTAAAAGTACTGCAGGTTAAAAAGTACTGCCAGCTCATTATAGACATTTGGAAAAATTCAGAAAAATAATATTTCTTTGCTATCATTTTATAGTCACACAAATTGGGTGACTATAATTTGCTTCTGAAATGTACACTTTGCTTTCTGAAATGCATTGTGTACCTTTTCCCCGTCATTAATCTTCAGAGCTATGATTTTATAAGTCAATAATATTTCATTGTATTTATATTTTATATTTTAAGTATCCATTTGTGGTTAGAAATTATATTGTTTATACCATTACTACTTGTCAAGTTAAAAAATAAAATAAAATGTTATGTTGTTCCCATTCTTTCTTTACTATAAATAATTTTATTTTTCTTTTTTGGTACTGGGAAATTGAACTCAGGGCCTCACTTGCCAGGAAGGTGCTGTACCATTGAGCTACATCCTCTACTAATAATAGTTTTCATAGAATTAAAAACAAAAAAATAAAGAGCTCAGTAAGGCCACGGACTTTCCCATTATGGGGTTTCACAATATTCAACTGGTAAAGCAACCTTTCTTTTGGTGGCAACTCCCTCACTGTAGGAAAAGTGGTTCCACAAGGTGATCTGGCTTCTTTTCTCCCTTTGTGGTGCATAAGAGATAGACACCCTAGTATTTCCTGTATTACTAGTTTAAATCTGCATACCGCTTTTAATATTTAATGCATACAACATTCAGTGACAGAGTAGGCAGGGCACACGGTGTAACGTGTTCAAGAGCACACAGCTTATTGGGGAGCTTAGGGACTTAGGACCCCCCCATATTTACGGTCTTAGAAAGTAAACGTTTCCGCGGTGCGGACTGTCTAGTCTAATCTGTTTTTCTCCTTCCCAAAAGGGAGCTGGCTCCAGTCATACCAGAAATAACTGCCTAGAAACTCGACACACAGGAAACTTATCTCCCTCAAGGGGACGCTGTCCTAACCTCAAATGCCCATGGCGACACAGCCATTTACCAGGAGAGGTCATTTCACCCACGATGGCAGGGGACACCTGCTGACACTAACCAAGAGGGCTCAGGGAACTGAGGGATCGCCCGCTTCCAGACCTCGTAGATTGCCGTGGCGAAGCTGCTGATGCTGCGGTTCGCTGAGGCTTCCTTCCTGGAGGCCAGGCTCTGCGCCAAACACTAGGACTCCAACATTTTAAGAACCTGCCGAGGGCAAGGAGGCACCTCACTGCTAAAGGGGTGGTAGAAGACTCCCGGGATGTGACGGGAAAGCCTCCAGAGGGCGGGTCTCCGCTATCCCAGAATGCCGTGGATCCCGGAAGTGCCCGGCTTCCCGGAAGTGCCGGACTGGCTGACAGAGCCCGGATTAGTCAGTGCTGCAACTGAAGAGTTGCTGTTCTGGGGTGTGGGTGACTGCTGGAGGTCCAGGTGAGGAAATTGGGGCGGGGGTGAGCTAGGGGCCGAGTGGCCAGAAGATGGAGGAGGAGGAACTGGAGTTTGTGGAGGAGCTGGAAGCCGTGCTGCAGCTCACGCCCGAGGTGCAGCTAGCTATCGAGCAGGTGAGCGTTTCGCCCCTTCAAAGAAGGCGAGTGTGGAAGACCGGGTAGCTCTGAGTAGTGGGGCTTGCGGAAGCCCAGAGAGGAAGCAGTGTTAGGACCTGAAGGTGGAGGCTAAGCGCAGAGAGAAAGCGAAGGTTTCGGGGAAGAAGGGGTTGGTTGGGTTACTGAGCCAGGGGGTTGAAAGTATTCTTTCTAGGCCCTAATTTTCTTTGGGGTCCGGGGTCCTGGTGGGTTTGGGCAATGGAGCTATGCCCTTGAGAAGATGACTCGAAGAAGGGGCCCTTGAGTGGCAACGTCAGATTCTAGGCGGGTAGGGTTTCATTCATTTGCAAAGCTAGCTGCGCTGCTCCCGTATTGCATGTGCAGAATTAGGGGCAAAGGGAGACCCTAATTTCTGAAGCAAATGACAGAGCAGAGAGACATATTGAAAAATGCCCCTTTTACCATACTCAAAAGGTTGAGAATTCCTGCTGTTTGGGTTACGGTGGAGAATATTCCCAAGAGGCCTCACCTACCTGCAGAACTTCAGGGAATTAAATTTCCTTTTCAAGTTTATTAAAAGTTGAAGGACAGTGATATTAGAAGTCGTGATTGGGTCTTTGTACAGGGACTTTCCTCTGAATAAAGGCAGAAAATCTCCCTTAAAGAAATTGTCACGGGGTTATGATTTTTAAAAAAGTTATGTCTCATTTAATAACCACTGGCAAGATTTTCTGAGTAAAACATTAGTTCTACTAGTAAGTAACATATATTGACTGGTAATACCGTGGCTCTGCCACTATACTTAAATAATGTATTTTTATTGTTACATTTGTAGACTTTTGGATTGGTGTTTTTCTAGGAGCTCTTCGATTACTTTTAAAAACCACATTTGTTACATACTGAGGATGTCTGACCCTAGGACAAAAACCTCGTGTTCAGACCACACTGATCTAGCACCCACCTGCTTTTGCCAGAAAAAGACATTTATTTTAGTTGTTCTTGGATCTAGTGGGTTCTAATGGGAGAAACAGAATGCAGTCAGTTACGATTTGACAGGAATTCAGAAGGGCATGGTTTTTGCTATTTTTAAATATTTTGTTTTTTGATACCAGGGATCGAACTCGGGTCCTTGTGTTTCCGAGGAAGGTGGTGGCACCACTGAACTAAATCCTAGGCCCTTTTTTTGCTATTTTTAAAGATTATGCTTGAGATTGTAGGGTAGGCTTATCTGATAAGTAGACTCAAGATGAATTTTGAATTTTTTTCATACTTTAGTAGTTTAAGATTGAGTAAAATTCTACAAATAATAGCTGTGTGGATATTTTGTTTTACAATGCTGGAGATCAAGCCAAATTGCACACACTAGTTACATTGAGTTACACCTATAGCCCTGCAAAAAATACTTTGTAAAGAGTAGTGATATTTGAAGAATTAGGAAGGGTTGATATAATGAAATATCTCATTTTACCCAGAGATTAAGCTCTGAAATTACTGCATAAAATGAAAGTTACTATAGACATGTTATTTTTGAAATTCCTTAAATTGCCTATATAAAGTATATTGTATAAGCATTGCTTTGATAAGTCTAGTGTTAGTTTTCTCCTCCAGCATTTCAGCCAATCATTTTTTTGTGGTTATCATTGGGTGAAGTAGCTGGCTTAAGTTAAGAGCTTTATTAATATATAAATGCATTAAAACCTAGAATAACACCCAAGAACAATGAGAGGAATGCAGAAACTGAGGAAACCTTGAGGGAGTAGATAATTCACATCTCTTAGATTGTACTCATAAAGCAGATTCTCACAAAAGGCTGATTTCCCAGCATTCCCTCTGTTGAGGGCATGTAATCACAGTGGTTTGAATTTACATTTGTATATAACATGATGGCGAACCTATGGCATAGGTGTTATTTTTCTTTTAAGACGAAAGATGTTTATGAGTTGTTTTTTTCTAAACTAAAACCTCAGTATTCAGGTTTAATTGCAGTGTTGGCACTTTGTGATAAATAAGTGGATTTTGGGTTGAAGTTTGGGCACTTGTCTCTCTAAAAGGTTCACCATCACTGGTATATGATATATCTGTGTCATACATATATATTATAGAAATGCTACACATTAAAAAAAAAATACCTTCAGGGCCAGATAGCTCAGTGGCACTGCACTTGCCTTGCACGTGAAAGGTCCTGAGTTCAATCCCCAATATTGCAAACAAAAACAAAAAAACCCTTATTTAACCTCCATCTCTCCTTCACGTTGTGGATGTCTTAAACTCTTTTAACAATCCTCTTTGACCTCTCTTAGGAGACATTTTGATCCTTTGACACTATTTTTTTGGAAGGCTTCATCTTTGAAGAAGTTGCGTCCCAGAATCATAACTATCTTGAGCTGATAAAATTCAATATCCAGGAAATCACCTGACTACATTGCTTGATTAATTGGTTCTGGGGATTCAACCCAAGGCTTAGGACCTTCACACTGAGCTGTATCACTAGTCATTTTCCCTATTTTTTTTTTGTTGTTTTTTTTTTTGAGACAGGGTCTTGCTAAGTTGCCCAGACTGGACTTGAACTTGAAATCCTGTTTGATCTCCCAGAGTACTGGGATTGCAGGCATGTGTCCCCATGTCTGACTTGACTGCTTTTTTTTTGGAGGTACAAGAGATTAAAACCCAGGGCCACTCTACCACTGAGCCATACTCCCTACCCCTTTTTGGAGACAGTATCTCTCTAACTTGCTGTAGTGCACCTTGAACATGTGATCCTCCCGCCTCAGTTTCCCTCAGTGCTAGAATTACAGGTATGTATCACCTGGATTGACTGCTTTTATAACCCACCTTATTACATGTTCTTCCAGTTGTGAACGTTAAAGAGGTTTTGCCATATTTCTCAGAAGGTAGGTTTCGTTTGTAAACCTGAATGCCAGCTTTTTATTTCTCGACACTGTCTACAGCATAAATTATGATTTGTTGCAGGCTGGGGGTAGAGTTCAATGGCATGCCTAGCACATGTGAGTCCCTGCATTTGATTCCCCAACCCCCCCCCAAAAAAAAATTACTTCAATGCATAGTGAATTCTGCCAAGACATCATGGAGACAGTCTATTATCAAGGCTTCCTTAGTAAACCTTGTCACCAACTGGTTTCATCTAACAGTATACAAAGCCTGATGACTTTTTCTTGTCTTTGGGATTTCATTAATCTTAAATTTTGCATTTTTACATTTATTTACATTTACATGTTTTAGGACCAGGGATTTAGCTCAGTGGCAAGTACAAGGTCCTGAGTTCAATCCCTGATACTGGGGAGAAAACAAAACAAAAACAAAAAGCACATTTGCATGTCCTGTCCATTGTGTCAAGATGGTAAATCTATAGATGTTGAAAATTAAAGATTTACTTTAACAGATATTTTATTGGGTATTTAATAGCTTTTTTTTTTTTTTTTTTTGGTATTGGGGATTGAACTCAGGACCTTGTGCTTGCAATTAATAGCTATTTTATTCAAATATCTGTTATGTGTGACACATATAAAATGAATAAATAATTTTTCTCTTCAGAGAGCTTACCATCTAATAAGGAAGAAAGAAAAAATGCATAAGACAAGGTAGAAAGGTAGCTATTGCTAATCCCCTATTTTTAATTTTTAATTTATTTATTTTTGGTACCAGGGATTGAACTTGTTAATTCCCTATTTTATTATTTATTTATTTATTTATTTATTTATTTATTTATTTATTTATTTTTGGTACCAGGGATTGAACTCGGGTCCTTGCGCTTGCAAGGCAGGCTACTGAACCACTGAGCTAAATCCCCGGCCCAATTCCCTTTTTAAAAAATTTATTTTCTTTCTATTTGACAAAAATTATATTTATATTTTGCTGTTCATTGTGATGTTTTGCTATATAACCCCTTGTTTTAATGTAGGTGTTTCCAAGTCAGGATCCTCTAGATCGAGCAGATTTCAATGCTGTTGAGTATATCAATACCCTGTTCCCAACAGAGCAAGTAAGTATAGAGTTTTTGTTTTCTTTCATTTCAGTGGCTTCTGGCTCATCTTGAATGTTATGATTGGTATATTGTACTATATAATCTAATAGCCCTTGATAAACAACTGAGTGTTACATTGAAATCAAACTCTACTGTCACCATTTAGGTCAGTTAAATAATTGTGTTAAGAGTAGATTTCTTTGTTTAGTGATCATACTATTAGAAATTATATCCTTAAGGTTTTAATAGTACCCCTTCCATCAGACTCTTGAAAATTGGAAAGTGGGAAGGATTTTTATAGTACAATAAAAAGCAGTTGTGAGTCAGTCAAGATAAGCCTTGAGTCATTAAGCAACTTTTACTTCTACTTAAGAATGTAAATTTTTAGATGGAGTGCTGAACTACATCCCCATCCCTCCCACCCTTGAGACAAGAACTTGCTATGTTGCACAGGGTGGGCTTGAATTTGAAAGCCTCCTCCCTCAGTCTCCCAGATTACAGCTGTGTACTACTGCATAACAGGTTATGTTATTGTTTTGTGGGGTGATTTGCCTGAATGTTTTTCTTATAGTAAGACCAGAATTAGAAATAGCAGAATTGGAAAAAGGGGAGCTAGAGTTCTGCTTGATTTTTCATTTATTCATTCAGCAAGCATTCAGTGGATACTGGTCAATCACTGTCCCAGGTACTAGGGACACAAAGATGTGTAAAACTCAGTTCTTGCTCTTGAGGTATACATGATCAAATGGAAGGAGACACAGTTGAATGCTGTAAGGGAGATACAGGACAGTGAAGATAAAAATAATGATTGTTGCTAGGAAAATCAAAACCTCAGGAAAACCCTCTGCCAGGTCTTGAAGGATTTATTTATTCATTCAATTCAGTCAAACTCAGCAATTATTTGTAAAGTGTCTATTAAGTGTTAGCCCTTCTTTTAGAAACTGAGTAAAAATGGCTAGCATGACAACTTAATTCTTGGTCTAATGGGGTCTAGAGTGGGAAAGAAGACAAAACAAATCAACAAATAAATAGATAAGAAGTTATCAAGTGTGGCTGATGATCTGATGAAATGTGAGTGCACTGATAGGGAATGATGGCATGGGTGATCCTTCCAATAAAAGAATATTAACAGAACCGAAAGGGAAGCTATCTCCGTGGCAGTTCCCTTTGAACTGAGACCTGACAGATATGTAGGAGTCAGGCTTGTGTGGCAATTGGGTGAAGCGCTGTTCTAGGCAGAATGAGTGGCTAGGTAGATCTTCAGCAGAGAGAAGGGAAGGGGGTCACTGTAAACACAGAAAGACCAGTTAGGAGGCAAAAGCACTGTCACTAAAAAGAGAAGGGGAGAGGTTGAGTGATGGCATTGGGACAGAGAATGTGATCTAAGAACTAAGGATACAGAAATCATGATTTTGTTCTAAAGGGATGCACTTGATGATCCTGTAAAATCTAAAGTTCATTAATTCATCAACAAGAAAAATACTTAACTCTGCCTAGTTATATAAGAAATTGAGCAGGGGGAGTACAGTTCCACAGGAGAATGCATGCTTATTATGCCCAGCAGCCCTAGGTTCAATTCCCAGCATGAAAAATAGAGAAAAAATTAGGGATAGAGATGTAAGGTCCTTACCAACATAGACCTTATAGTCTCTCTTAATAATTAATTGCACAATTTACCAATATAAGTAAATTATGAAATTATAATGACTTGTTTGTATTACTGTTATTTGTTACTTGCTCTTAAAGAGTTCTGAGTTCCTCTATTACTGTAATGCTAGTAAACAGGGCCGGGGGTTTAGTTCACTGGTGCCGGCACCTGCCTCGCAAGTGTAAGGACTCGAGTTCCATCCCTGGTACCAAAAATAAACCAACCCAAAAAACAAAAACCAGCAAAAACACCATTTATTGGATGTTTACTGTGCACCTGGCACCATAAGCATGTAGCAGTGCTCCACTTTGTTATCATTCTTGTTTTCTGGTGGCAGTAAAGAGGCTCAGAGAGATAAAGGATACTCACATGTGATAGCAGTGCCATGAAGAGGAGCAGGCAGCTGGAAAAATCTAAAGAGGCATCCCTGCAGAGAGAGGGAACATTATAGACCAAATAAAGGATTCTGATCTTTGAATTCTAGCCTGACAGCTTGGGTAGGTGTTGTTATCTTCCCATGAGTGTTGAGAGTAAGGAGAAAGAGCAAGTTTCAATGGTCAGTAGGGTGAGAGGAGAGTGTAAGCATGAACTCAGTTTTGAATGTATTTGGACCATCCAGGTAGCAATATGTAGATGGGTCTTTGTGGAGCTTACTGTTATTATTGATGTCTGGACATACAGCATCTCAACTTTACTTTTTTTTGAATTTAGTAACCAAATTATCCCTTTTTCACTCTTGCCTGTTTTTAAAATACATTTTTATTTTTAATTGACATATAGTAATTGTACATATATATGAGGTGTAGTGTGACATTTTAATACATATTCAACGTGTAATGATCAGGTCACGGTGATTGGAATGTTTATTGCCTCAGACATTTATCATTGCTTTATTTTGGGTGCACAAACTCTTCTCTAAAACTATTTTGAGCTGGGCATTTAGCTTAGTGGTGCTGTGCCTGCCTGACAAGCGCAAGGTCCTGAGTTCGATCCCTGGTACCACACACACACACACACACACACAATTAAATATATAATTATTGTTAACAATAATCCTATTATTCTATAGAACATTGGAAGTTATTCCTCCTATCCAACTGCACCCCATTCTAAACTTTTTAGCATGGACATACTACTTTTTTTTTTTTTTTTTTTTTTTTTTTTTGTAATGGGGATTGAACCCGGGTCCTTGGGCCACCGAACATCTGAGCTAAATCCCTGGCCCATGGACATACTACTTTTTAAAAAATAAAATTTAAAAAATGTTACATTGTAATTGTCTTTTTGGAGATCTCACAGATAGCTATTATATGTCAACATCTTCTATGAAAAGAGAATTTAGGATTACTAGAGATTTGCTAACTTGCATAAGGATAGCAATTTTAGCTATGTAAATGTTTCACTTATCCCAGCCTATCAAGATGCTGACTTGGCAGAACAAAGCATTAGATTTGAAAATTGCATAGGAAACCCCTAGGATCTCGCCTCTTCCTGAAATGATTGTATGTATATTTGTTTTTTAAAGTGCAGAAATAGTACAAGGCATTTACTGTTCTACAGCTCCAGTTATGTCTTTTCTAGTTATATGTTACATGCTTCTATGTACATAATAAATAGTGAAGTTTCTTAGTGTAAGTTAGAAAATATATGACACAGGGTTGCTTTTATTTCCCCCGTCCCAGAGTTACACTTAGCACTTCATCTATTAATCCAGATTCCCATGGACTTTAGTGAAAAAGCATTAGAAAGTAGTGGCCTTATAATTTCTTATAACTATTGCTAAATTTTGGGCAGAAACTATTTATATATCTCACAGTCATACAGTAAATACTGATTAATTATGGGTTTATATTGTTTAAAATGTCAGCGCATCAAGAATAGATTTTGTGTCCCTCCAGAGAGAGGGGTGTGATTGTCCTTCTGTTGAGTGGTGCATGCTCATGTGTCTGTGGTTGCCTTGAGGTTGGGGTATGGGTTGGAACAGGTCCCTGGAGGTCACTGTTTCATCAGGTTCAGGTTGGGGAGGGAGCTTAGTTTTCTATACTTAACAGAGCTTCCTGCCTGCTTCTGGAGGGTAGGCAGGTTTGATAGCAATGATCTGGAAACTCTTTTCAGTCTCCTGGAGTAAGCTGAAGATAAACATTTGTCATGCTTTCATTGGAGGTTTGATTGGGGGAAATTGGATGAACTTATGAAAACTATTATAATTTCAGTGCAATCTCAGTTACTTGGGTGACAGAGGCAGAAGAATGACTTAAGTCTAAGAGTTTAAGACCATTCTGGGCAACATCAGAAGCCTCCAACAAAAATAGAAAAATTGAAAGTGTAAATAAGGACTAAAAGGTATAATAGATAATGTGAAATAGGAAGAAAAGGGACAAAGGGAAGGGGAAATCGAGGGATAGAGGAAAGGAAAGAAGGGAATGGAATTAAAATGAGAAAATGAAAAAATAGAAACAAAGTCTTTGTAAATAGAGAGAGATAGAGGGGTTGAAGGGAGGGCAGGGGAATGGGGAAAAAATAAGAAGCAAGATAGATTATGTAAAGGTGCATATTTCCAATGATGAATGTCATTATATTGTATATCTAAAGTGTACCAATAAAATTAATTTTAAAAATAGAAAAACTAGTTTAAGAACTTTTAAAAAGGATTGTATGGAGGTGTTTAAAAGAACTTTTAATAACTCCCCAGAAAGCTCTGGGTCTGTATTATTAAGTAGAAAATAAAAGCCAAATTAATCAACCCAGTTTGTTTTTTAAAGCACTATATATTTTCATAGAAGGAAGAGTATAAGGCAATATACACATATACCTATAGTGGTTATACTCTACTGGGAGTGCAGGGTGATTTTACCTGTGTTCTGTATTTTCTGTAATCAGTATGTGTTATCATTAAAATCAAGAAGTACCTTTCAATAATTAAAGCATTTGAAAAGGTGTACAGTGAAAACTATACAAGTCCATTACAACTAAACTAGAGGAGTGACTGATTCTCAAAGACAGGATGTACCACCTCCACCTAAGTAGCCCATCTGGATTCCCATGGCTTTTCACCAACTCTAGAGCAGTGAGGATTCCTGCCATAGGGAAGCAGGAATGGGTCGTATCTGTCTGGTGTTTTAGGGTGGAGAGAAAGTAAGCCAAGCACCATTGTGTACTGGATGTGGGGGTACATGCTTGTAACCCTAGCATTTGTGAGACTGAGGCAGAAGGATCCTGAGTTTGAGGCCAGCCTGGGCTACATAGCAAAAACTTGTCTAAAAAAACCCAAAATAACAACCACAAATTAATGAACCACTGCGTGAGAGGTGGCATGGCCAAGTGATGAAGAGCAGAGATTTTGGAGACAGACAGACTTCACTGAGTCCAGCTGTACTGCAGGTCATCTCCATGACCTCAGACAAAGCGTCCATCCTTTCAAGGCCATCTCCCAAATCCTAGTGTTGAGGAGGTTAATAGTTTGCCTAGTATGGCTCAGAGGATTAAAGGGAATACTTTTCTGTGAAATATCTGGAACAGTTTCATCATAAACCTATGTTAAATGTTTGCCCCCTTTCTCTTTTGCTTCCTCAGTAGAAAATCTGGAAAACAGAGGAAAAGCATTTGCCTGTGAGTCAATCTAAGAGTTAGTCATAATGATTCTTATATTTTTAGGGTATTTTTTCTGTTCTTTTAATAACTATTCATGGAGTTTAATAACTTATTCATGGAATATCTAATATTTAAAAAATGTTTTCCCCGTGTTAGCATGGGATCAGAAGCAGTCTTCTCTGTTGCTTCGTAACCTCCCTGACCAGGGTTTCTAGGGGTGGCAAAAAGGCCCACTAGATACGTACAGCCTAGTTTATTTACCTTTTCCACTAATGAGCCCTTAGATTATCTCCATGTCTTTTCTCTCCTAAAGGCTGTTGACTACATAAATATTCTGGATTATTCCTCTTAGAAAAATTGGTAGATCTTAGCCAAGATGTTTATGTCTAAGGATTATCAAATTGAAATAGTAGTTACTATACCATTAACAATAATTACTGATATGGAATGCCCTCCAAGTAATATTGTTAAGTGAAAAAAAAAAGCGGTGTAATATACTTATGGGTGTGTTTTTAACACATAGACTTTCTATGGGAAAGTAGAAGAGAAGCTGGCTCAGAGTCATTACCTCTGGGAAAGAGGATAGGTTGGGGTGGTTTAAGTAGTTCAGGTTTAGGCCCCCTGTGAGAGGGGTGCTTGAATTTTACTGTATACCAGTGGTGGCAAACCCATGGCACATGTGTCACAGCAGGCTGTTTGTATCATTGAAAGCTCTAAAAGGTTTGCCATCACTGCCATATATAT
>NW_022900925.1:15851449-15861185 GCF_012274545.1 Fukomys damarensis | reverse complement strand
CAAAATTCTCCTGCCTCAGCCTCCCAAGTGCTAGAATTATAAACATGAGCCATTATATCTAGTTTATCATCTTTTACTATCTGAATTTTTGCTGGTGTATAGTTTTAACTGTTTTGAATAGTTTACTTTTTTTCCCCAGTACTGAGAATAGAACCAAGGGCCTTTTCAGTGAGCCATACCCCTTCCCATTATTAATAATTTTTATAATTTGAGACAGGGTCTTACTAAGTTACCCAGGTAGCACTTGAACTCGTGATCCTCTTGCCTCAGCCTCCCAGAGTGCTAGGATTACAAGCATGCCCCACTGTGCCCAGCTTACAGATATTTTATATTTGTAATATTAAAATCATTTATTATAATATAATTTTATATATGTATATAAATTATATAATTTGATAGGATTTCTCATTTTCAGCGAAGGTATGAGAATAGTACAGAGAATTCATGGCTACCCTTTACCCAGACTTTCTAAAATTAACATTTTTAAATACCAAAGAAAGTTTCCTTTTTTAAAAGGAATGGACTCCAGCAGAGATAGGCAGGTTCTGTTATCCCTCTTTTGCACATGAAGAAATAGAAACTCAGAGAGGTTGAACAGCTTTACTCCCAGCAAGTTAGCAGTGGTAGAGGTGGGCCAGACCTCCGGTCCTTGACAGTCTAGGTTTTTTTTTTTGGTACCAGGGATCAAACTCGGGACCTTGTACTTTCAAGGCAGGTGATGGAACCACTGAGCTAAATCCCCAGACTCCCAAGTCTAATTTTGAAGTGAGAGGCTCAACAGAATTCACTTGAATCCAGTTGAATTAGGTTCCTCAATTAAAGTTGCTTCTCTTTCTGAGATTCATCATTACCCCAGACTATTTTTGGATTTCTGAAAATTCCGAGTAACTGTTGGATCCGTCAGAATAGTAACAAGATGTGAACAGCCCGGTGTGACATCTCAAACACTTGGGACCTATTTCTCTTACCATAACTGCACCTGGAAGGCTCCTGGCATCCTCCTGCCACCAGAGGCAGAGGGGAACAATTTATAAACATACTTCCTATACCACTCCTAATTCTTTCTGAGGTCAAATATCTGTTGGGAGAGAGAGAGAAAAATGATTTATAAAATGGTATTTTGGAAACTTTTGAGTTAAATGGGGTTATAAAGTTGTTCTTTTCCCATCCACGAGGGGGCACCATTTCCTCACATTTTTCTCATCTCTAATGGCCCATTTGTTTTCTCATTACCTTTTAAAAACTTTATTATAGTCATAGTAGTACATAGTCAATATCAAGTAATTGAAAATACTTATAGGAAAAAGGAGGAAAATTTGAAAACCCTTTTTTCATAGATTAAAACTATGAATATAGATTTCATAGATAACAGCTCCTAGTATATTACCACTGCTAGTGTTTATCCTTCCATACTTCTTTCTAATAGGTCTATACACTTACAAAGTTAGGGTTGGGGATTTAGCTCAGTGGTTCTGCCGCCTGCCTCACAAGCGCAAGGACCTGAGTTCAATCCCTGCTACCAAAAAAAAAATAAATTTATCAGGGCCGGGAATTTAGGTTAGTGACACCTGCCTGCCTTACAAGCTCAAGGTCCTGCACTTGATCCCTGGTACCAAAGGGGGGGGAGGAAATTTATTTGTTGAAGTATAACAATATAGAGGGTATACAAATCTAAAGTGAACAACTTGGTGAATTTTCATGAAATGAACATAGCCATGTAACCACCACTCAGCTAAAGAAATGAGACATTTTTAGAAGGCCTTTCTTGCTGCCTCAAAGTCACTGCCTTCTCCAAAGGTAACCACTAAGTGGCTTCTAACATGAGAGAATAGTTTTACTTGTTTTCTTTCTTTCTTTTTTTCTCATTGAGTTTATTGGTACATTTTAGGTATACAGTACAGTTACATTCATCATTGGGATCTTGTACCCTTGCATGATGGGTCTTGGTTCTTGTTTTTTCCCCTTGTCCCCGCCCTTCCTTCACCCCCTCCTCCCTTCCCTATTTACAGATACTTTATTTCCATCTTTTCATTTTCTTAGATATTTTTTTCTTTTCCCTTATTTCCTTTCCCCTACCCTTCCCACTTTCCCTACACCTTTAGCCCTTTTCTTCCTATTTCACATTGTCAATTATACCATTAGGATCATATGTAGTTTTACTTGTTTTCAAACTACATGTACCATATGGTATATGCCGTTGGTTCTGTTTTTGTTTTTTTTTTCCCCTAACGTGTTAGTAAGATTTATTCAGGTGATTGTGTGTTGAAATAGTTCATCCATTTCCTTTGTTTTAATGAATTCGTTATCCTGTGTACTGTGAATGAGTGACTTTCTGCAGATGTACAGGTAATAAATATTTTAGGCTTTGTGAGCCATGCTGTATCTGTCACAACTTCTCAACTTTGTTATTTTAGCCTAAAAATCAGCCATAGACAATATGTAAATGAATAGGTGTAGCTGTATTCCAAAAAAACTTTATTTTCAGAAAAAGAGTTCTGGGCAAGATTTGGCAATAGTTGCAACTCCTGTTGTACAATGGTATAATATTGTGAGGTTAAAGTGATTGTGATTTCGTAAATAGCCTTTATAGCTCATCATTTTTCCTGTGAGAGGGGAATTCTAGGTGGTGAAATAACAGCGTGGCACTTTTTTTTTTTTCTTAGTCTCTGGCAAATATAGATGAAGTCGTGAACAAAATTAGACTGAAAATAAGGTAAGTAACACTGTATGTTTGTTAATGAGAAGTATGTTGTTAATTTAATCATTTTGAATCATATTTGGAATCACACAGAGCACTGAAATCTCAAATTTAAAAAAAATAATAATTCTTTTATCTGGGTTTCCATATGAGCCCTGTGGCAAGGAACTTAATTCTTTGGCCATTGTTCTTTGTTCACTGAAAAAGGAAGGGTTGGGGATTTAGCCTCTGCCTGCCTTGCAAGCACAAGGACCTAAGTTCAATCCCTAGTACCAAAAAAAAAAAAAAAAAAAAAAAAAAAAAACAAAACAAAACAAAAGGAAGGAAGTTATAACAGTTTGTTCAAAACAGTTAATTGTAAGAGGAAACAATTTGTTTTCCTTTTTTTGATACTGGGGTTTGAACCCAGGACCTTCACACCAAGCTGTATCCTCAGCCCCTTTTACATTTTTAAAATTTTGAGACACCCTTGCAAGTTGCTAGGTTATTCATGCTAGGCTCAAACTCATAGTGATCCTCCTGCCTCAGCCTCTCAGAGTGCTGAGTTAACAGATGTAAAGCACTACAATATTTTTTAGTGATTTCCCTTCTCTAGTAGATTTATCTTTTTTGTATTACCAAAGGTCAGATATACAGCTGGGTTTATATATATATGTATCTCTTGTTTCCTACTGGCTTACAGTGTGGGTCTGAAGGTTGACCTGGGTTGTGGTCCAAGATTAAATGTTGTGATTGACCCAAGATGGGATTGTCCAGAATGACTGTTAGTGCCCTTCCTGCCCAATACCCTTGTTCTGGTTTATGCATGTCTGAGTTTACAGTTTTGACATATGGAAAGCACTCAGCAACAAATGTCAGTTCATTATCGAAATAGGTTGATTTTCTTACCTTCCTTAAATTAGGTCCAATGATATAGTTTTGTTTTTTGTGGTTGTTTTTAATTTTGGATGAAAGAAAGTATTCATTTTGTTTCTTTTTGGTACTGGGGATTGAACTCAGAACCTTGCACTTGGGAGGCAGGTGACAGAACCACGGAGCTTAATCTGTGGCCTGAAAGTATTCATTTTGAATCCAGGAGATGAATTTTTGCCTTTGGGTCTTTTGGTGAAGGCCTTTTCCCCATGAATGTATTCTTTCATTGGTGGCTTAGAAGTGCAAAGAAGCCAGGCATGGTGGCACACACTTGTAATCCAAGCACTCACAAAAGGATTGCTCCATGAACTACATAGTGAGAATCTGTCTCAAAAAAAAAAAAGGTGCAAAGAAGCCTCATATGTGTGTATATATGTATTTATTTGTTTGTTTTTTGACACTGGGTCTCAGCTTGATAGTTCAGGCTGGCCTTGAATTCATTATGTAGCTGAGGCTGGCCTTGAACTCATGGTAATAATCCTGCCTCAGCCTCCTAAATGCTGGGATTACAGGCTTGCACCACCATGCCAGCTAGTTTTTATTGTTTTGTTGGACTTTAGCTATAACAATTCTAGTAGAGACCACTAAGTTGTCCAGTGTTTGCAGAGAAGTTCTCTGATTATCCCATGATCACTTGTGAGCTAGGTAATCTCCACCTTCTCACTACCATACCTTTCATGAAAAATGAGATTGACCAGTAGAAATTCTTCTGGTTGAGGTGCCATGGTGTGGCTCCTGTTGAGCCTCAGGGAAAAGAGGATCCAGGAGCCTTAGATGTGTTTCATATATGT
The DNA here is from genome assembly GCF_012274545.1 of Fukomys damarensis. Taxonomy (NCBI): domain Eukaryota; kingdom Metazoa; phylum Chordata; class Mammalia; order Rodentia; family Bathyergidae; genus Fukomys; species Fukomys damarensis. The sequence goes on along the minus strand of NW_022900925.1, from coordinate 15,856,784 downwards.
TGCAAAATTGGGACCCAAAGGGTAAGTACTGATTTCATATCACCTTTTACTGTCTCTTGAGAAAGAAATTGTGTAGAGGTAATTGGAATTCTCAGGCTTATTCCTTTAAAGTTTCTACAACTTTGTCATTATCTGTTTGCTTTTCTGGTTTTTAAAATTTGTTTGTTTTTGTTTTTGAGACAGGATCTTGCTGTGTAGTTCAGGCTGTCCTTGGACTCACAGTGATCCTCCTGCCTCAGGACTGGGATTACAGATGTGTGCCACCAGGTCCGGCTGTCATTCCTGATTTACTCCATGAATAGTACTAAAATTTTATCAGTTGTTTTGGAGTACTCTGACTATTCATTAAAAATTGACATTCATCATCATCATCATCATCATCATTATTATTTTGAGACAGCATCTCACTAAGTCACTGAGTTGCCCAGGCTGCGCTCTAACTCACGTCCTCCTGCTTCAGCCTCCCAGACTGCTGGGGTTAGAGATGTGTACCATCCTGCCTGGCTAGTCCAACGCCTCATTCTTCTATCACTCACATTTGTTTGGTTTTTCTGGGTGAGTAGGTGGAGTCTGCAAAAGTTGATGGATAAATACCTCATACCTGTAGTCTCATCACTTTGGAGGTAGGAGAATCATTTCAAGTTTGAGGTCAGCCTGGGCTACATAGTGAATTCAAGGCCAGTCTGAACTACATAGCAAGACCCTCTCATGAAAAAACAACAAAAGTTGAGTATAAATCATTGATTTTTTTCTTTTGGTCCACCAGAATAGAGATTATTTGAATGATTTATATCCTTTAACTTTTTTGCTAGGAGACTGGATGACAATATTCGAACTGTTGTAAGAGGTCAGACAAATGTGGGGCAGGACGGAAGGCAAGTAAGTAACTTACTCCTCTGCGTTACACTCCCTTAATCCACTCCACACCCCACCACCACTGTACCGGGGATTGAACTCAGGATGTTGCACTTATGAGGCAGGTGCACTTATGAGGCAGGTGCAGTGCCATTGAGCTAAATCCCCGGCCCTCACTGAGCTAAATCCCCAGTTCTACACTCCCCTAATTTCATTAAGACTCACTACCAAGTAGCCAAAATGTTGCTCTGTCTGCTTATAGAGCACTTTATTGATGTGTCCCATACACAGCAGGAAACACATATGACTTGCCCACCCCTCCCAACCCCCTGCCAGGCCAGCCTGCCCATACCACCTGTGAGAGCTTTCACTCAGTGTTCCTAGGACCAGGACCATAGACTTGGGCACAGCTCATCTGGTGCTGGGCTCTGCAGGCTGCAGTGAGCAGACTGAAGTTTCCTTGTGCTTTACCTGAGTGTCTCACATTTCTTGTGCCTTCTTTATTTTGTGTCTGTGGCTAAATAAGGTCACTGCTTTTGTCTCTCATTTCAGTTGTGGCTTTGCTATTTTGTTGCTGCAGAAGAAAGTTGCCTGACATAGTTACAATTCCTCATACCTAGCTGGCCAGTGAATAGGTAACTGGGTTTGTTTCAGAGTTTTACAGGGCTTTTTGGATCTAATCAAGGAGAGCTGTTGAGAGGGGATGAAAGGAAAAAGAAGTGTGTGGGGAGGAGATATTCTTTAGTGATTGAGAGGCCAGATGTTATCTATTAGCCATTTTAAAAAAAATTTGGATTCTCTTCTTGTGTTTAGGCATCATATTTCAGAAATTGCTGTCATAACAGAAATACTGAGCATGCCTTTCTAGCCTTCCTCTTATTGTGTCTGGTCTTCCCTTTTCAATGCTAACTCAGTTAGGTCAAGAGTATATAACTGTGATAGCTTCAGTTCTGTTGTCTGCCTTTTTTGACTATGGTTAACTTCTGTTTTTTGTTTTTTGTTTTTTGTTTTTTGAGACAGGGTCTCACTATGTAGTTCAGACTGCTCTGGAACTCACTGTGTAGCCCTGGCTGGTCTTGAACTCGTAGTGATCCTCCTGCCTCGGCCTCCTGAGTGCTGGGATTACAGGTGTGCACCACCATGCGCATTTTATGGTTAACTTCTGAAAATGTTCATTATGCTGCCTAGATTTGGGGTGAAGAGAAGGCTATGATCTATGTGGAAATTTTACGACCTTTATTTAATATTTGTTTCCCTCTAATGACTCTGGTGTTATGAGTCTCTCTTTTACTTTGCTTATTTTGGTGTGTGTGGGTTTTGTTTGTTTGTTTGTTTTTTGGGTTTTTTTGGTACCAGGGATCGAAGGTGGGAGCTTGTGCTTCTGAGGCAGGAGGTGACACCTGGCCCTTTTTTGTTTGTTTTTTGAGACAGGGTCTCACTATGTAGCTCAGGCTGGCTTGAATTCATAGCATCCTCCTGCCTCAGCCTCCTGAGTGCTGGGATTACAGGCATGTGACACCATGTCTGGCTTCCTCGTTTACATTTTTATTTTTTTGTAGGTACCGGGGATTGAACTCAGGTCCTTGCGCTTGCAAGGCAAGACACCAAACCGCTGAGCTAAATCCCTGGCTGCTCTTTTACATTTTTAATTTTATCCATCTCTTTTTATTACTTTTTTTTCCTCTTAATGGTCCTTTTCCATTAGCCTATTTATTATAGACATATTGGGTTCTTAAAACTTGGACTCTTGCATGACTCTTAGTCCTTTTTGCTTTCATTTTTGTCATGTAGTTCTGCTTCTCTAGCTGCCATGCCCCAGGTAAATGGGGCCCTTGCAAGTAATAAAGAGGAACAGGGTAGCTTGCCAACACTCCTGCCTAATTAGCCTTTCTAATATATATCTGATCATATCATCTCCCTCTTCAGAAACCTTCAGAGCCTTCTGACTTCCCAAATGAAATCCAATATCCTTTTTCACCATTCAAGGCTTCTGTCTGTATTTCTGATTTTGTCTCCTCTTGTGTTCTGTCCATGCCAAAGACTTGGTGTTCTAGAAGCATGCTGTGTGCTTTCTGGGTCTATGTTTAGGTACTTCTTTGTGCCTGAAATGTTTTCTGTCATCTCTCTTTCAGTAGCTACGTTTCAAAATCTTACCCATTTAAGGGTCAGTTCAAATAATTTTGTGGTTTTTTTCTGTTTACTTCATTTGGATAACACCAAAGGAATCAATTTTAGTGCTAGCAGGGATTGGAATTTGGCCCACTCCTTTCATTCTTCAGAGGAGAAAATTGATCCTAGCGTCACTCATTCAGATGTGTGGTCTGTCTGCCCGTGGGTTCCCACATCCCTCTACTGTGCTTTGCCTTTGGCTTTTATAGTCTCCCTTGACCTATTGAAGAACACAGTTTGTTCTCTTAACTACAGTAGTTTTGTTTTTGTTTTTTTTTGTACCAGGAATCAAACTCAGGCCCTTACGCTTGCGAGGCAGGTGACAGAACCACTGAGCTAAATCCCCAGCTCTACAGTAGTTTTTAAGAGCTTGATCTTGCCCTTTTTTCTGTGTTTCAGCGCATGTAGTCCACATGCAATAACATTTTATTCAAATTGTATTGAGTATTTGGTGTATATAAGATGATTAATTGCAAACAAACAAAAGTCCTTTATCATGTCAGTGTTCCTTTAAAATGGCTTTAAAGGATTCTTGCATGGGAAATTTTTATTTTTTTATTTCCCTGGTGCTGGGGCTAGAATCTGGCCCTCACCCATGCTAGACAGGCACTCTACCACTGAGCTATGTCCCCAGCCCTTGATTTGTGCATGAATAATGCAGCTTTACTACCATTTGGAATAACATTACTGCTTAGTCTGAGTCAGCCTGCATTTAGAAAGGCTCATCAGAAATCTGTACTTAAGAGAGTTTCAGGTGTTTAAAATTCCAAGAATGTGGGAATAAAGTGGTTCTCCAGGACTTTTTGTTGGGTTGTGCTCTGTTGACATATATCTTTTAGTTATTTACATTTAACCCCTGGGTCATGAAGTAGCAGTATTGGAGAGGCAGGCGCAGAAGTAGGCAGGCTGCAGGAATGTTGCATTCCCCACCTTCACAGGGTAATGGGTTACAGGTTGCTGCAGCAAAGCCGGTCTTATTTCAGAGAGAAAGACCACATTTTCAAGAATGTTTAGATAGCATTTCAATCTGTGATGGAATTTTGTATTCGTCTCCTTAGAATCCAGACAGAGAGGAAGCCCAGAAGAAATAATGACTTTTCCTGTCATCCCCTCCATCTGACTTTTCCAGCAGTTTGTAATGCAAACGTGGGTTGAGATTTTTTTTTCAGGGAGCTTTTGGGTCCTGTCCTTGTCAACTCTTAGGGAAGAAAGCTTTACTCTTCAGCCTTGGCTTGCTGGTGGTTTGCTGAAGGGAGTCTTTATTTGACTGGCACAGACTTGGGAGAATTATGGATGTTCCAAAATACTGAGTTTTATAGGTCAAGAGGCCCCATGTTTCCCTCTTCCCTGGAACACGGGAAAAGTTTGCTCTCAGAACCTGTTTCCTCAGCTTCTGAGAAACACTCAGGAGCAGCAATATGGACAAATGGAAGTTTTCCTTTACTAAATTTAATCTTGATTGTGTTCAGCTAGAACAGGTCTACTTTTTAATCTGTAATTAAGAGGAATAAGAGGAATGTGTTTATTTTACATTCATAGGTTTAGCAGACATTTTTTTTTAAGTTCTTTTTAAAAATTATTTCTGGGGAGGGGTGACAGAAATTGAAGATACAATGAGCTATTTCTTCATTCTCTTGAAGTTTCTAGAATACCAGCTGCTGCTCAGTCAACACTTTGCTAAATGTTTTAGAGTATCTTTGGTTGTTGACCACCTTGTCTGTGGGCCAACTTGAACTGGTCTAGTCTGTGACCTTCTAACCAGACTGATTCTTTTACAAAGTTAATATGGCACTGAATCCTCCACATTTTTATCTGTTGAAATCATCAGTCCACAGCTTTAATTAAATCCCCATATGTTCAAAACTTTGTGGATAAAGTGAGTCAGTTCAACAAGTACATGATCTGATATGCTATGAAATTTATACAGCTTCCCAAAAATTAAGATGGAATACTTGAAGGTAGGTAGAAAGAGAGGTGAACAGACGTGTGGGATAGAGGAAAAAAATGTAGGCACGTGAAGCTGCATGAGTGGTCAACCTTGACCAATTCCCAGGGGCTCGCTGAGAATCACCAAGACAGGACCAGCCACTAGGTTTCCATCTCTTGAGTGCTGCTTGGCTGCAGTGTGGCTCTTTCTTTGATTAGAGCATGACTCAAGTTTGGAAGGGGAAGAGAACTATCACTGCTCTACAATTCTACTCACTAAAAGTTTGATTTGGAGCCAGGCGAGATAGAACACATCTGTAATCCCAGCACTCTGGAGGCTGAGGCAGGAGGATTGCTGTGAGTTCGAGACCAGCCGGCTACATAG
>NW_022900925.1:15819769-15851374 GCF_012274545.1 Fukomys damarensis | reverse complement strand
AAAAAAGAAAAAAGAAAAGAAAAAAACCCCCCCCCCCAAAAAAAAACTTTGACTTGGAAGAAGCTTTAGATAATTGTAGTGTAAGCTTCTGCCCAGTTTAGGAATTCTTTATATATCTTCTCTGACATTTCATTATCCTGTAGAAGTATGGATACTTACAATGATAGGGAGTTCACTACTTCATTGGCTGATAGGCCAGACTATCTTACTTTTATACAGCTTTCATTGTAAGAAGGTTCTTTCTTAGACTCAATTGAAACAGTAAAATAAACGTCATTGTACCTCCTCATTGATCTTAGTTCTGCCAGCTGGACCAGTGTGAGACTCATCCGTTTCCCTTATTACTACTTCTGAAATTTAAAATGGTTTTTATGTTCCTTTCTAAGCATTCCTTTCTAACTTAGCTATTCTAAGTTTCCTTAACTTTATAATTTCCAGACCCTTTATAGTTCTGGTTGCTTTGTTCTAGGTATCCTCTTGAAGTGTGATTCCCAGTAGTAGATGTACTATGTGAACATACCGAGGGACTCTTTATTCTGGGCCGGGGTCATTCAGGGGCTCATCAATTTCCTGCCATTAATTATAATTTTTTTATATGCATACACATTTATTGAGAGAAGACTCATTGATTTTTGTAGATTCTCTGAGTTGTCTGTGACTCTCTAGAAGTTCAGAACCACTGATTTAGATATTGTGGCTCCATTGCATGGGGTTTGGTGAAATTTTTGGCAGCCATATCACATTGTTGGCTTATCTTGAATTTGCAGTTACCTGATACCCTCAGGTAAAGAATTACAAAGAGGGGCCAGGGATTTAGCTCAGCAAGTCCTTGGCCTGCCTTGCCAGAGCAAGGACCCTTGGTCAATCCCCAGTACCAAAAAAAAAAAAAAAAAAAAAAAAAAAAAAAAGAATTACAAAGAGATACACTTAGAGGTAGGAAGTAACCTAAAAGGCTTGAGCAGGCTAGTATGCGCTCCATTTACATCCCCTGGGGGAGTGGATAACCTATCTAAAGAGGACAGCACAGTTCTAACCTGACTTGGGAGTTGTCAGATCAGTTTTTCAAGAGCCAGAAATTCTGATTTTTATGTTCTTCTCCCAATTTTTAAATGTTGGCTTAGTGTTTTTCACAAACACTGCAAAGGCCAAACAAAACACATTGTGGGCCAGCAGTTTGCATATGAACTTCAAGTCTTTTTCATATGACCTTCATTTAAACTTTTTCTTCCTTTATTTATGCAAGAGATTCTTTGAAATAAAGTGCCAAACTTTATGGGTTGGTTTTATCTTGCTGGTTTTGCTTGATTTTTCCAGCTTTTCAAAACCTTTTTAAGTCTTTATGACCTCTCCATTTTATCATTAGCAGATTTTCCAGACAAGCCCTCTGTCTTCATTCAGGTTGTAGATAAAAAGGTGGAGGGGAGGGTTTGGGACCATTGGTGTACAATTATAGACTTCCTGTTCTTTTTTCCTCAGACTCACTTTAGTATAAATTGTCAGGACTAGAAAACACACAACTTCTCCCTATCCTCAGTTATTGTTCAGGGCCATGTTCATTCATCTTTTTGCCTTGATTTTCTGCAGAACGGGGGGGTAAAAATACTTGCCTGCTTCACTTTTCATGGAGGTATCATACAGATATATTAACTAAGTCAGCAAAGCATGTTGCCTTCCAAGGAGAAAGTATTCCTTGCTTTTTATCATAAAAATTAGCACATATCTCATTCAAGCATCAGAATAAAAATTGTGTTCTCTCAAGGAATAGGTGGTGAGACTTCACAGCAGAGGGCCAATCTTCATTATGTGGGGTTATTGACAGCTCACTAGCAAAAGGGTTTGTATCCTTACCCTCCATCACTTTAAACTTATCTTTTCTCTCATTCTGTCTTGGGAAGAAAATGAAGCCCACTGAGTGATGAAAATTAAAGAAAATAATAGCATTAATTTTAAAGTCACCATAGTTTGAACAAAATGGCAATTACCATTTGCTTTCTCTTCCTAAAACATCCTCCTCAAAAATAATTAGGCTTGTAAAGTATAAACTGACATTTTCCCATCAGTGTCTGAGAATGGGAGGCTGTTTTTGTTTATTTGTGTGTTTATTTGGGGAGAGAATGGGATGGTGCTATGTTGCCCAGCCTGATCTCAAATTCCTGGGTTTAGCTGGAGTTGGTGGTGCATGCCTATAAGCCCAGCACTGGGGAGGCTGAGGCAGGAGGATCGCCATGAATTCAAGGCCACCCTGGACGACAAAGCCATCCCCTGTCTCAAAGAAAACCAAAAACAATCAAATTTCTGGGCTCAAATGATTCTGCTGGCTCAGCCTCCTGAGTGGCTGGGACTACAGACACCTTCCACTGCACCTGGTTTGTTTCTTTCAGAATTTCTTTTAAGTTACATTATTCAGAACACTCCCAGACAGCACTAAATGTAAGAAATTGCCAAGGTCTACGCATGACCTTGGAGGACAAAGGCACCCTGATTTGTGGGCGCTCTGCTATTGGGTTGTGGCTCAGCCTTTTGTAGCAGTGGTGTCCCTAGTTTTGGCTGGGCCTTGCCACTGTTCCCTAACCAGGATTTCTTATTTCTGGTGCAGATGTCAAAGTTAGCCTGTCTTTATTTGACAAGTTGAATCCAAGTTAGTATCTGTTTTGCCTCTTTCTAGACCACAATTTTTTTTTAACTTTTTGGTTTGTCTTTATTTTCTCATCACATTATGCAAATTCTAAGGCATTATGCTTCTGTGTAATGCTGTAATTCTGCTCTTAAAAAATTGTTTTTATTAGTACATGTTTGTAGTACATGTGATTACATTTATCCTGGGGAGTTTGTACATCTTAATTTTATTTTGTCCCCTTCTCCCCCCATCCCTCTCTGCTCTCTCCCCTGTTCCCCTTCCCATTTGAAAAGCTCTATTTCCACTTTCTCTTTTCCTTTTCTTCCCTCTCTCTCCCCGCTATCTCTTATTCTCCTTCCCATTTGAAAAAGATCTAGCTCAGTGGTTCTGCCGCCTGTCTCACAAGCACAAGGAGTTTGATCCCCAGTACCAAAAGAAAAAAAAAAGAAAAAAAAGATCTCCCTACTTCCTATTATCTATCCTTTATTTTGCTCTTTATTTATATTTTGGGTTTCTCATATAAGATAAACCATGTGGTATTTAAACTTGTACATGTGGTTTTTTTCATTTAACAGTGTGGTCTCCTTTAATTTCGTCTGTGACCCATTGGTTATTCAGGAGGGTGTTATTTAATTTCCATGTGTTTATGAAGTTCTTGTAGTTTCTTTTGTCATTGATTTTTAATTTCATTGCACTATGGTCTGATAACATGCATGGGATTATTCCAGTTCCTTTGCATTTACTATGAGCTTGTGTCTTCTGTGGGCTAGTATGTGATCTGTTTTGGAGAATGTACCATGTGTAGCTGAGAAGAATGTGTATTCTGATGTCTTGGGGTGGAACACTCTGTAGACATCTACTAAGTCCATTTATTCAAAAGTTTGGTTCAGTTCTGATATTTCTTTGTTGATTTTTTGTCTAGTTGATCTGTTTGTGATGGTGGGATATTGAGTTCCCCTATTATTGTATTAGTGCTTACCTGATTTTTCATGTCTGTTAATATTTGTTTTATGTAGTTGGGTGCACTGGTATTTGGTACATGTACTTATGATTGTCATATTTTCCTCTGGATTGCTCCCTTTACAAGGATGTAATGACCTTTTTCATCTCTTGTAATGAGTCTTGGCTTGAAATCCACTTTGTTTACAAATAGAATAACTACCCCTGCTTTTTTCAAGGTTTTTGTTGCATGGAATATTGTTTTCCATCCTTTGACTTTCAGCCTATGGATTTCTTTGTTAATTAAATGTGTTTTGTGTATGCAATATCATGTTGGTTCTTGCTTCTTGATCCATTCTGCCAGTCTTACTTTTGAACATTTTGGTCTAGAAGTGCCTCTACCTAAAAATGTCTCAAGTTTATCCTTCTTTATGACAGAGTATTACTCCATTGTGTATAAATGCCACATTTTATGTATCTATTGATGGGCATATAGGCTGTTTCCAAGGTTTAGCTATTAAAAATTGTGCTGCTATAAACATGGGTATGCATGTATCACTGTAGTATGATGACTCTTTTGAGAAGTTTCCTAGAAGGGGAGTAGTTGGATGAAATGGAATTTCTTTTTTTGTTGTTGTAATTTCAAATGTTTGGGAGGTTCTGGGACACTCAGTAAGTCACTTCCCCCTCCTAGCCTTGGTTCTTTTAATAGCAAAATATTTTTTGGTTAATTTTAGGCATGCATAATGATACTACTCATCATAGGGAATTTACACCTGTACATGATAACATCCCACCTCTTTTTCCCCCTTCTTCCCCTATCCTCAACCCCATCCCCTCCCCTAAATACAAAAGCTTTGTTTCATTTTTTTTCTATTTTCACTTGTTTTTCTTGTCCCTTCCTTTCTCCTTCCTTCTGTTCTTGTTCCCCTTCTCATTTGAACATTTTCTTCCCATTTCCCAGTATCTATATACATTTTAGTCCTTATTTCTACATTTGGTTTCTTACACCAGAGAAACAATGCAGTATTTAAACATATGTGTCCGATTTATTTCACTTAAGAGTATGGTTCCAAGGTCCATCTATTTAGCTGTTAATATCTGAAGCTCATCCTTCTCTATGGCAGAGTAGTACTCCATTGTATTTTTAAAAACCCCACATTGTTTTTTATCCATTTGTCAGTTGATGGGCATTTGGGCTATTGCCAAGATTTAGCTATTATAAACTGTTGCTATAAACATGGGTGTGCATATATTGTTGTGGTATTATGCTTTTACTTCTTTTAGGAAGATACTAAGAAGAGGTATAGCTGGGTCAAATAGAACCTCTTAGTTTTAGTTTTTTGAAAAATTTGCGCACATTTCCACAGTGGTTGCACCAGTCTATACTCCCACCAAAAGTGAGATGGGTTCATTTTCCCAACAGCCTCTCCGGCATTTATTATTGATTGATTTCTTGATAGCAGCTATTCTCTTTTTTTAACCATTAATTTTATTGTTAATTTTAGGGGGCTGGGGATTTAGCTCAGTGATTCCACTGCATGCTTTGCAAGTGCAAGGACCTGAGTTCAATTCCCAGTACAAAAAAAATGTTTATTGATAATTTTAGGTATGAATATATATATATTTTAGGTATGTATGAATAGATACATTCATCATTGGGAACTTGTGCCTTTACATGATGTATCTTGGTTCTTATTTTTTCCTCATTCCCCTGCCCCCCCTTCAAACCTTCTACCCCTTCCTATTTACAAAGACTTTGTTCCCATTTTTTCCTTTTCTCATATTTTTACCTTTCCCTTTTTCCCTTTCCCTTACCCCTCTTATTTCCCCTACCCCTTTAGAACTTTTCTTCCTATTTCACATTATCAGTTATTCATTTTGATCCTTATTTACACTTTCACTTCTCACACCATAGAAACTTTGGTATTTACACATATGTGTCCTATTTATTTCATTTAAGAGTATGGCTTCAATGTGCATTCATTTAACTATAAACATCTCTGGTTTCTCATTCTTTATGGCTGAGTAGTACTCCATTTTATTTAAAAAAACTATCTTTTTTATCCAGTTTCCTGTTGATGGGCACTTGGGCTGTTTCCAAGTTTTAGCTGTTACAAACTGTGCCAGATAGCAGCCATTCTTTCTGGAGTGAGATGGAATTTCAGCATTGTTCTAATTTGCATTTCTCCCAATGACCAGCGATGTTGAACATTTTTTTATGTATTTATTTGCTGTTTCTACTTCACCTGAGAAGTGTCTATTCATTTCAGATGCCCATTTTTGGATTGGGTCTTTAAATCTGGGGAGTCTGAATTTTTTGAGTTCTTTATACATTCTAATGGCTAGCACAGGGCTTTGTCTTTTTTTTTTTTTTTTTTGTACCAGGGATTGAACTTGGGTCCTTGCGCTTTCAAGGCAGGTGGCATAACCACTGAGCTAAATCCCCGGCCCCTTTATACATTCTAGATAATAGTCTTTTGTTTGATGAATGCCTGGTAAAAAATTTTTTCCTGTGCTATTGTTTGTTTCTTCACCCTGTTGGTGGTTTCTCTTGCTGTGCAAAAGACTTTTAATAAAATGAGGTCTCAGTTGTTGATTCTTTGTAGTATTTCCCATGTGGTTTGGGTCTTGTTCATGAAGTCTTTGCCTACTCCTATGTTCTCAAATGCTCTACCAGCACCGTCTTCCAGCAGATTTAGTGTTTCTGTTTTAATATGTAGATCTTTGATCCATTTTTATTTTAGGTAAATGCATAGTGAAAGATATGGGTCTAATTTCACTCCTGGCATGTGGAAAGCCAGTTTTTCCAGAACCATTTATTAAAAAGAGGTGCTTGGCTCCTTTGTCAAAGATAAGATGATTGAGTATGTCTGGAGTTGTTTCTGCTTCCTGTAGTCTGTTCTGTCCATCCTCAGGTCCATGCTGTTTTGATTAAAGCAGTTTTGTAATATAATTTCAGGTCAGGCCCTGTAATGCCCCCTGCCTTGCCTTTGTTGCCCAAAATTTCCTTTGCTATTCTAGGAGAAATGGAATTTCTATTTTTAATTTTTTGAGAAATCTCCATACTGTTCTTCATAGTGGTTGTACTAGTTTACATTCCCACCAACAATGTAGAAGTGTTCCTTTTTCTGTACAGCCTCTCCAGCATTTGTTATTATTTCATTTCTTGAAGATAATAGTTCTTTCTTCAGTAAGATGGTATCAGTGTTGTTTTAATTTGCATTTTTCTTTCTTTCTTTTCTTTTCTTTCTTTTTTTTTTTTTTTTTTTTTTGGTTTTTTGAGAGACAGGGTCTCACTATGTAGTTGAGACTGACCTGGAACTCACTATGCAGCTCAGGCTGGTCTTGAACTCACAGTGATCCTCCTGTCTCAGCCTCCTGAGTGCTGGGATTACAGGCATGCGCCACCACGCCCGGCTTTAATTTACATTTTTCTAATGGCCAGTGATGTTGAACATATTTATTTGCCATATGTATTTCTTCTGAGAAGTGTCTATTCATTTCATTTGCCCCCGTCCTTTTTTTGGTACCAGGGATTGAACTCAGGACCTTCCGCTTGCGAGGCAGTTGCCCAATTTTTGATTGGATCTTTTACTTTGCGAAATCTAATTTTTTTTAGTTCTTTATATATTCTAGATGTTAGTCTTTTGTCTGAGGAGCAGGTGGCAAGTTTTTGTTTTTTTTTTTTACATTCTGTAGATTGTCTTTTTACTCTGTTGGTTGTTTCCTTTGATGTGCAGAAGCTTTTTAATTTGATATAATCTCATTTGTTAATTTTCAATATTATTTCTTTTCTTTTTTTTGTTCTCTTTTTGTTTGTTTGGTTTTTGGTACCAGGGATCGAACTCCAGTCCTTGCACTTGCAAGGCAGGTGGGGGCACCACTGAGCTAAATCCCTGGCCCTATTTCTTTTTCTTTTTCATTAAGTTTATTGTTATATTTTATGTATGCAATACAGTTGCATTCATCATTGGGATCTTGTACCTTTACATGATGTATCTTGGTTCTTATTTTTTTCCCCATTTCCCTGCCTTCCCTTCACCCCCTCCACCCTTTCCTGTTTACAAAGGCTTTGTTTCCATTTTTTCCTTTCTCATCTTTTTCCCTTCTTTCCTTTCCCCTACCCTTCCCACTTCCCCTGTTCCTTTAGACCTTTCCTTCTTGTTTCACATTATCAGTTATACATTTTGAACCTTATTTACACTTTTAGTTTTTCACACCAGAGAAACTATTTGGTATTTGCACATATGTGTCCTATTTATTTTACTTGAGTATGGCCTCAGTGTGCATCCATTTACCTATAATTGTCTCTCATTATTATTTCTTGTGACATTGGGGTTCTGTTCAGAAAGTCCTTGCCTACACTTATGTCTTCAAGAGTTTTACCTATATTAACTGTTTCTGTTTTGTTTTTGGTACCAGGTATTGAACTCAGGTCCTTGTGCTTGTGCAGCAGGTAGCAGAACCACTGAGCTAAATCCCCAGCCCTAACTGTTTCTGTTTTAACATTTAGGTCCTTGATCCATTTTGATTTTAGTTTAGAACATGGTGAGATATGGATCTAGACTCAATCTTCTGCATGTAGATACAGTATCCAGTTTTCCCACTACCTTTTATTAAAGAGGCTGTCTTTCCTCCAGCGTATGTATATTTTTGACCCCTTTATTGAAGATCAAATAGTTGAACATAATCTGGAATTGTTTCTGCTTCCTCTATTCTGTTTCATTGGTCTGCAGTTCTGTTTTTGTGCTAGTACCATGCTGTTTTTATTAATGTGGCTTTGTAATGTAACTGTAAATCTGGATTATAACACATCTTGTTGTACTCTTTTTACCCAGGTTTGCTTTTGCTATTCTGGGTCTTTTCTGGTTCCTTTTGAATTTTTGGATTGTTTTCTCCAGTTCTGTAATGAATGCTGTTGGTATTTTGATTGGAATTGTAGTAAATCTGTATATCAGTTTTAGAAGTGTAGCCATTTTAACTATATCGGTCTGCCTAGCAAGGTTCATGGGGTATTGTTCTACTTTTTCATGTCCTTTCTACTTCATTGCAATGTCCTTTCTCAGAGTGATGTAATTTTCGTTGTAGAGATCTAGACCACAGTTGACTGTAGTTGAGAGAAGGACTGGTAAATGTCTCTTAATTATTTAGTCCTGCAGTGTTTAAGTCTGACCCACTATGCTTCATTCTCTTTATTGTGCTTGAGCAATCCAAACAGTTATCTTCTTTCTCCTCTATGCATAATGAAAGACTGAACATTTTATTTAAATTGCCAAGGGGCTGGGGATTTAGCTCAGTGGTTCTGCTGCCTGCCTCGCAAGCACAAGGATCAAAGTTTGATGCTTGGAAAAAAAAAAAAAAAAAAAACCAATAATTGAGGTAATTTAGTATAGTTACTATCTACCTTTTATTTTGCTCTTTAAATTATTTGTACTTTGGGTTTTTCATATAAGGGAAACCATGTGATATTTAAGCTTGTGTCTGATTTATTTCGCTTAACACGATCTTGAGGTGGATCCGTTTTTCTATAAATGACAGATGTATCCGTTATGGCAGAGTAGTACTCTTGTGTATAAATGCCACATTTTTGAAAAAATAGAAGCAAAGTCTTTGTAAATAGGGGAGGGTGGAGGGGGTAAAGGGAGGATAGGGGTATGGGGGAAAAATAAATGCCATATTTTCTTTATCCATTCATCTGCTGATGGACATATAGGCTGCTGCCAAGATGTAGCTATTGTAAATTGCTGCTGCAAACATGGATATGCATTTATCACTGTAATATGTCTTTGACTCTTTCAGGAAGATACCTAGCTGGGTCAAACAGGATTTCTATTTTTAGTTTTTTGAGGATATTTTAAATAATAAAAATATTAGAATTAATATATTTTAAATATAGTACAATGTTGGGCTTGGCTTAGTCATGTTTAGTAAGTGATAGTAATGCTACTGCTGCTGTTGCTGCTAATTATGATAAAGCCCTTTGAAATATCCACATTCTCAATCTGTACATCCAGGCATCTATCAGATCCTGTAGCTTTTCTATCAGCTACACTGATTTCCATTTCCACTGCCCAGCTTTAAAGCCACCCCAGGTTTGCTTATTCCTACTTAGCAGAGCCTGCTTACTGCCTTCAGGGTGCTATCCCTAAATGAAATGCTCAATGGTCATATTTATATCTCCCACTTATTATTATTATTTTTGTTTTGTTTTGTTTTTTTTGAGACAGGACCTCTCTAGGTAGTTCAGGCTGCCCTTGAACTCACTACATATCCCAGGCTGGCCTTGAACTTGAACTCATGGCAATCCTTCTGCCTGAGCCTCCTGAGTGCTGGAATTATGAGCATGCACCACCACACCTGGCATCTCTTACTTCTTCAGTCAATTTTATTAAGTGTAGTTTCTTAAAAATAATTTCACTTAGATGTCTTAAGTTTATCCTTTGTAAACTATTTCTGTATTTTGTTTCCAGTCTTAATGTTGTATTTCCCATTTTGCCTTCTTGGATTAAATAAATCAGGACTTTTTTAGACTTTTGCAAAGGATTACATTTAGATTTATTTCTCACTTCTAGTCTTTTCTTTTTCTTCTCTGTCTCTTTTGAGTTTCTTTTGATTCTTTGTTACCTGAGAATGAGAGTACTGAAAGGCCTGACTTCTCTCTGTACGCTACTTTGGGCACATCTCTTGAGTTTTAAAGTGGGGCAAGAGGGAAGCTGCAGTTATTGCTGCCTTGGGGAGGCAGAGCTGGATGCTTCCCTGTACTTGGTGTGCATCCCCTACAAGTCCCTATACTGCTGCCTGCTCTGCCAAAGGCAAAGGCTTAGTGTACAGAAATGGTTGGCAGCACTGAGGAAAAAAGTTGCTATTTTTGTTTGATTGTCTGTTTTTTTTGGTTTTTTGTTTTTTTTTTTTGGGTACTGGGTATCAAACTTGGGACCCTGTGCCTGTGAGGCAGGTGGCAGAACCACTGAGCTAAATCCCCAGCCCTGTTTATTTGTTTGTTTGTGGTCTTGTGGTTCAAACCAGAGCTTTGTGTCTACTAGGTAAGTACTGTATCTCTGACCTACATCCCTAGTCCATTTATTTATTTATTTATTTATTTATTTATTCATTCATTCATTCATTCATTCATTCATTTATTTATTTATTGGTACTGGGGATCGAACTCAGGTCCTTGTGCTTGCGAGGCAGGCGCCGGAATGGTTTTGAATGCCCAACACTCGTGCTTTACCTGTATGGATCTGCTGTTTTCTGTTTTGCATTCACCTGTTCATGGTTACTCAGACTGTTTCCATCTTGTGGCTATTTTGAATAATATTGCTTAGAAAATTGGCATGCAAATATCTTTTGGTTTCTTCAGATACCTAAGGGTGGAATTGCTGGATTATATGATAAATTATAGTCATGTAATTTTTTTTTTTTTTTTTTTTTTTTTTGGTGGCGAGGATTTAACTCAGGACCTTGTGCTTGAGAGTCAGACTGAGCTAAATCTAGGGCCCCTCATTTAATTATTAAATCTCTTCAGAAACATTTTTCCATGTTTTTCTGAACTTTAATAGATTTATCTTTAGTGGGGTGTAGGGGTGTAGCTCAGTGGTAGGCATAGCTTAGTGGTAGAGTGCTTTCATAGGTTGCATGGGGCCATGGGTTTGATCCTCATCACTGCAAAAAATAAAATAAAAGACCCAAAGAAAACATTATCTTACTAGTTAAACACAGAATACATTAACGTAAGCATACTTCCTGTTTTGTCTTCATTTAAGAATATGTATTTCAGGTAAGCTACAGAATCTTACACTTTTTATTTTTAGTACCTTTAATAACAGGAGTTGCTTTTGCCACATCAAATAAAACCAGCCTGAATTTTTTTTATTTAGTTAAGTTCAATAGTTGGACTATTTCCTTTTTTACCTTAGAAACAAGTTAGTATTAAAAAAATTACAGGAAAACAGTGTGCCAAGAAGGAATACTGAAGTTTATTATTCTTTTGAGCCATCTCTATATAAGTTGGCACTCTTCAGGAGCAAGGGAAGGCAGGTCAAACATGATTTTTGCCATCTCGTTTCCATGTTACAGGCAGTCATAAATTTAATCTGGTGTCTGTATCTAGAAAGGAAAATGCCATTCATCACTACTGTAGCTACTCTGGCTACTGCCCAGGTCACTCTTGCTTTTGATTGCTAGTAGTTAAAGATGTTGTAAGGAAAGTTCCATCCTCAGTTTAAGGTTGTTCATTAGAAAAACTGCAGTATTTTTGCTTACAGTGCAAAATTTTCCAGAATTTCAGGTTCTTGATATAAGAAGCCATTTAAATGTGTTAGAACAATAGATAGGAATTTGAAGCTCTGTCATCATGTAAGAACTTCGTCTCTTCTGTCCTTTTCTCAGTTATACCCATGAAAATACAGTATTTAGAGCATTATGAATTCATAGGGCTGGGGATATAGCTCAGTGATGCTATGCCTGCCTGGCAAGCACAAAGTCCTGAGTTTGATCTCTGGTACAGAAAAAAAAAAAAGAACATTATGAATTCAGTGCTGTAGTTGTTCTGTCAGCATTTCCATTTTTAGCTCCCTGTTTTCAGGAGTCTGTAATAAAGCTATAAAATTGCCTTTTCCCTAATTTGGACTTCCAGGTTTCCTATGAAGGAGATTAATTTTGCAAAACAAGAGATATTTTTTTTTTCCATCTGTTGGGGTTTTGGTGTTTTGTACTCACCTAGATTAAAATTTTAAAATGCACAAGAAACTTGTCACTGGGCATGGTTGCACACACCTGTAATCCCAGCACTCAGGCCGCTGGGACAAGAGGATCAGTATGAGTTTGAGGCCAGCCTGAACTACATAGTGAGACCTGTCTCAAAAACAAAAAAACAAACAAAAAAATTTGTTATCCTCTATATAGTATCATATCACAGGCCAGGATTCTCATTTGTTTCCCTCTTGTACAATGTTACCTCGGTTCATGAACTTTTTTATTTGCAAACAAGCTGTTTTGCACACATAAGCATTTGGCAAAATTTTGTTTTTGTTTGCAAACTCTGTCAGATAACAAACGCAACTGTGGCAATCTTTCTCACATAAACACAAATGTGGCCATCTTTTTTCAAAACTGTAGAACAAATTAAGTTCATGAACTGAGGCACCACTGTCTTATGGACTCTGAACATATGCTGGGTCCATCTCTAGGTATTGTTGTGATGCCTAGAATATGGGTGTTAAGTAAAGTATATTAGTGCCAATTTCATTATAGTCTACAATTAGAAGGGAGGCATTTCTTTTGCAGATGTACCTTGTGACAAACAAATTTGATGATATAAATAGTCTTTTATAAAGCAGGAGAAGAGGTGAACTGAGGGGTCTTTATTCCAACTTAGATCTAATTATTAACCTTGTCTCTGTGTTAAACTTGAAATTTTTTTGCTTCCAGCTGTACAGGAAGATAGCTCACTGTTATTCCTATGATAACACCATTATCATAACCTAGGCTAAGTAATGTTTCTGTTAACTCAGAAATCTATACTTTTAAAAATTGAATACTTGTAAATTCTAATTTTAGGAGACTTCTGGTGACTCAATCAGCATCTTGTGGGCAGGTTCTAGTACCACTTGTCAGCCCTGGAATTTTCCAATCACTAGACTTAAGAATGTACTCTCATGAGATTATTATGTTTTTTGTGATTGATTCACTGTAAGCAAAGATACATTTTGAGTTGCCTTTGCAGAATGTACATTTTGAGACATTCATCTGGACCTATAATGCTAATGTTCTTTTGCAATATAAATATGCTTATTTTACATTCTCCCAAATATTACCTATGTTATGACATGAGTTAGGCCACATAGATGTTATTTTCTCCATGTTGATTCCATTTTTTTTTTTGTATTGCGGATCAAACTCAGGTCCTTGTGCTTTCGAGGCTGGCGGCAGAACCAGAGCTAAACCCCCGGTCCAATTTTCTCCATGTTGTAGATGAAGAAACAGGCTCAGACAGTCTGCTTTGTGACTTTTCCACTCACACTAATTGTCAATCACAGATCCAGGTTTTCTGATTGCCAGTAGGCTACATACTTGTCTATACCAAATTTTCATTTTAAACAGTGACAGACATTTCACAGCAGATATTGAACACCATTTGGATTTCTCTGGATAATAAAGAAACTGGAATGAGAGAAGAACCTAAGGATGAAAAGAGAACTGTATGCCCCCTGTACACCTGTGTATTGAAAATACAGGAGCTATTGAGATTCTGAAGAGAATAAGTGAAATAGGAAGAAAGCAAGCCTTTCAGCTGAAGGTCCAAGGTCATCCATAGCCAAAAGAACATTTGGTACAGACGGTGTCTCTAAAAATCAGTGGAAGGAACATCTACATTTCACCACAAAAGGCTATTTCCTCCTGAATGAAGAAGCATAATATAAATGAAAGTTACTAAGTGACTAAAATTAGAAGTAATAGTAAGATTTGGGGAATTAGATGAGGTAAGCAACCTCTAACTTGGCAGTTGGAAGTCTCAGCTATTTGTGGGAAGTAGTCCTTTGTTAAACTTGGACAAGTTGTTACTTTAAATGTGCCCCATTTCCTAAATATTGAATTTCTGTACCTTTTACACAGCAAAAGTGGCTGAAGCTTAAATATTTCCTTTTCTCTTGCCATTTGGAGTTGCTGCTTTAAATGCATTCCTCCTCCAGGGTACTGTTTCATCAAGGGAAGCTGTGCATGAATGCATTTACCACTCCCAGCTATTTCAGGGCTATGGGTGTTTTAAACTATGGGTGATAACAGATATAAGCAGAATTTTAAAATATAAATGTTTAGTCTTGTTTGAGCACTGCTGAATGTGTGTCCCAGCCTTGTCTTGTGATTTTAACTTCTGGCTTGTGTCCTAAAAACAATAAAAATCAGCTCTTTGGTTCACATTTTCAGTGGATAAGGTTAGCAGAAATCATAAATAAAAGTAACTTATGTGGAACAGAGCATTTTAACAAATAAGGTGAGAATTACTCCCTTTGCTCCTTACATTCTTTTGGTTCATAAACTTGGAAAGAGCTCTGTGTTTTAAATAAAGCCCCTTTATACTTAAAGTTTCTGAATGGACTATGGGGGAATTAGTATTAACACCAATGATTTTCATACTGATGGGCACTCACCTGGCATCTGACCAGGGCTACCAGACATAGGCGTCTAGTGTGTGTTCCAGGATGCAAGGAAGCACATGTAGCTACATGTAGCATCTGTGGCTGTGGGAGCCCTATTGCTTCTACTACTGCTTGGCATCATTGTGGAGAATGGGCTGCACTGATATACTGGGGAGACTTCTTAAAGTACCACTGCTCCAGTGGGGGATGCTGTTTTCATAGCAACAGTTCCCTGTGGTGCTGCACTGGCCTGTAGTGTCAGAAGAAGGGACTTTCCATAAATAGAGACTACTTAACTCTAGGTGTCCTGGGCTCCTGTTTAGGGCTTGTCAGATGGGGTAGCCATCATCAGTATTTCTGCTCTCTTGAGAATTCTATGGCCTATCAAATGATGCCAAGTGATTCTTTATTCGGACCTCTTTGTATCATTATTATCTTACAGTTAATTGTATTTCTTACACTATTCTTTGCAAGTTCTTTAAAGACATGTCCTCTTTTTCTCACAGTGTATAACATAGAGCATTTAGTGGATACTCACTCTTTATTGAAGGAATAAACAAAAATATTTAAACCTTTTCTGGAGCATGTTTGATTTTAACATGGTTTGAAGACATATTGTCACCCCCCCCAATTCATGAGCCACTTCAGTTTTGAGGATTGAACCTAAGGCCTTTCACTGGGGTTATCCTGACTCTTTTTATTTTTTATTTTGAGACAAGGTCTTGCTGAGTTGCTCAAGCTGTTCTCAAACTTGTGATCCTCCTGCCTCCACCTCCTAAGTAGCTGGGATTATAGGTGTACATCAACACTCCCAGGTTTAATGAGCTTGTTGACAAGGCTTCTACGAAAAGATGAGTCACAGCCTTTGACTCTTAGAGGAACAGTCTCATGTGAAATACTGCATTCCATTTGAGAGATCTGAGAATAATATCAATAGTTACCATTTAGTAAGCCCCTTGCATAAGCATGGCACTTTATATACTCAGAACTCTCTTGTTTATAAAGACAAAATCCCAATTTGAATTGCCCTAAGCAAAAAGGAGAAATATTTGGAAGGATCCTGTTGGATCTTGTTTTGAAGGAAATTGAAGAGTCTGATGGTGGGAAGAGTAGTATCTCAGCCAGGCTTGTCCAACAGCTAAAGTCCAGGACTGGAATAGTGTTCTGTGTGGTTCTGTGTCTGTCTTTCTGATGGCTTTGTCTCTCTCTCTCTCTCTCTCTCTCTCTCTCTCTCTCTCTCTCTCTCTCTCTCTCTATCTTCTTCCCTTTACTGGGAAACTTTATTGCTCTTTAATTCAGTCTTATATCTTGGGGCTCCCACCACCAAAGAGTTTAACTCTTTTTCCCAATTCTAGTTCTGGAAAAAAAAAGATGGGAAAACTCCCATTGGCCCAGCTTGGGTCTAGTGTGCCCCTTGGCTAGTGGACTCTGTAAAAATGTAATAAGAAAAGACTTGAAGGAAGAGAAAAGAATACTGGGTCAGTACAAAGATGGTCACTACCTAACCCTGTGATCCTTTCTAACAGAAAGTCTTTGCAGTGATGTTATTTCTATTTCAGAATTGTGACTACCCTTCTAAAGGTGAAATGGCTTGCCAAAGATCACAGAATTAAGTGGCAGGACTAAGCCATCTTGGTCTGCTGGCTCAAAAACTCTTCCTATTAACCATTATACTATTAGAGGAAATATGTAGAAGTGGAAAATAGATGTGATAGCAGAGTGGTGGAAAGAATCTAATTTTCCTAGTAACTTCGAATACTAGCACATTACTGTTATTATTATTATTTTATTTTTTTTTTGTACTGGGGATCGAACTAAGGACCTTGAGTTCGCAAGGGAGGCATAGGTGCCACTGAGCTAAATCCCCAGCTCAGCACATTATTTTTTCAGAGAACAATCTAAAGTCATACCAGTTCTGAAAATAAACAATCTTCTCCTTCCTGCAGTGGCAGCAAATGAGATCTCCATTTAAAATCTGAAAGACTGTGGTATACAGGATAAAGGCAGTATAATTCTCTGACAGACCACATTGCAAAATAGTTGTATCTTAGGGCCAGAGGGGATGTTTATTTCTCAAAGCATTTTCATTGGATCAGAGCCCCTCTGTCTACACAGGTGGCAAACAACAGATCTGGTGGAGGGAGCAGGGAGCCAAGGGAAAGAAGAAAACAAAGAGTCTGTGCCAGATCCCATACTGCGTATCATCTATGAACATAACCTAGTGTGGCTCTGAGAGCTGATTCAGAGTCTTCTTCAGAGGCAAGGAAAGTTAAGAGTCACAGTTACAGTTAATGATGCACAAAAATACATGGGTGCTCTAATTGGTTTTGCTTAGTCTTGAAGGCTAACTTAGTGGGTTGCTTTGCATCTCCTAATTACAGATTTTGAGTAACTAAAGAGGAGGACTACAGTTAACTGCTGCCTGATAACACCCTTGGAGGCAGGCTACCGCCACGGTCCAGTGCTCAATTCAGAGACTCCAGGGAGAGGAGAAACTTGGGATGGATTGAAAGCAGACATTTTGGGGTGATTAGTTTTTAATCCACATCCAGTTTGGAATGGAAAAGTAGCCACATTTTATTTTAAAGAGTGTCTAGGGACTGTACCAGAATCAGCACATTTTCTGATTAACCAGGTAGTATTCTAGTAACTTTTAAAATAAAATCTTATTCTTTTGTAGATCTTGCGATTCTTCCAATTACAAAATGCTCTTCTATCTGGTAATTGATTATTAGAGGTTAGATATCAAATAATAGGGTGTGTGTTTTGAGTATGGACTTGCTTGATACAGTGAATATTTCAAAGGAACATTTTTGACTCTGGAAAAAGAATTATATTAAATTTCACCAACTTTAGTACATTGTTATAACAAGCAAAAGTATTCCAGCCTGAAAAAAAAATCTGGCAGACCGTTTATCTTTCTTAAAGTCTATGAAATACAAGATTGTGTGAGTCTTACTTGTTTGTTGGAAGAAAAAGTGGAGACAGTTCTGGTGGGAGACCAGACTGACAATAAGAGAATAGGGATAGGAATCCTTTCTCTAAGAAAGTATCACACATACTTCTTCAGACTTGGATCTAAGAATAGAACTTGGCCCTCTCTGCTTCGTCTCTGAGTGTCATGTGTTTAGAGTGTTGGTTACAATCCCATCATCATAACATGACATGACCTACAACATCACAGAATCCCATGCAAGTCACGCCCAAGAAGACTGGTACTTTCTAGTAGTCAGTTGCTTCCAAGACTTCTGTGACACTTTTTCACACATGACCCAGCAGTTTTCAGAACCATCTGGTAGGCTTCAAATTGCAGCATCTTGGTCATTAGACTCCATATTAGCCAAGTAGATAATAATGGGAAGGGTGATGTGCTGGTTGTGGTGATACACGCTTGTAATCCTAGCACTGAAGAGACTGAGGCAGGAGGATCTTGAATTCAGTGGTGTGGTGGGGAGTGGTGGGTGTCAGCATGACTCATATAAAGCAGTAGTCTTTGCACTGCCACTCATATATGTGCCCTGATGTATTTTTAACCATTCAGCAAAGAATTGTATTCTAATTGTGTTCTAGCTTTGTATATATGCTGTAGGTAAGCTGACCATATAACTTATCACCTGAGTAATTTTCTGAGAGGGAGCCATTAATAATTATACTGAGACAATACACTAAGACTATCCAGACTAAACCAGAGTGGATAGTGCCTTAACTGTGAGTCACATGAGAAAACCATTTGTGTCCTTGGTCCATGCTCTAAAGGATACATAAAACCATATTATACAGCTAATACTTACACATTAACAATACAAGAACATTGTTTTCAAAAGTCCTCTTCTGTAATTATTCCATTATACTCTCCCCCTGTAGTTTCTGTCCTCTACTGATTTATATAACAGACATATGCAAGTATCTCTTATCTTTAAAAATGTCCTCCCTTTACCCCATCTTTTGCTCCATTTTCTTGTCTTCTGACAGCAAAAACCACTGAAAAAATAGTCTGTACTAGGTATCAGCAAACTTTTTCTAAGGGCCATATATAGTAAATATTTTAATTTAATGGGCTATTGGTCTCTGTTACAACTGTGCCTCACTGCCATTGTATGGGAAAGTAGCCATAGACAATACCTAAATGAATGGGTTAGGCTGTCCCCCCCTAAAAAGAAACATAATTTACACAAATAGGTAGCAGATTGGATTTGGCTGCTGGATACCATTTGCTGGTCTCTGCTCTTTATCATTGTCTTTACTTCATCATGTCATTGCTGTCCACTTTAATTGTCCTAACTCCACTGAAACTGTTCTTGTCAAGATCATCGGCAACTTCCCTGCTGCCACTGGCATTTCTCTGTCTTAATCTTATATAGCCTTTTTCCAGTGTGAGACATGATCACTCTTGTCCTCATTCCAACACTTTAGTTTGGCTTTTGTAACATCATAGTCCTTGGAGTCCTTGGTTTTCTCTCATGTGGCCAGTGGTTTTATCTCTTGCATTTTTGCTTTCTCCTTTTCTTTTAGACTTCTGGATGTTGAACACCCAATAGCTCATCCCTGGCCCTCTTCTCTTCCCTGGTATATTGGATGTATTTAGTACATGCTTGTTGGATGAGTGAATGAGTGAAAGAGTGAATGAAATGCTGACTTATGTGACTGGCACTCTGGCTGCCAAGAAATTCAGAGCACTGGTTCAGCTGTAGGTCATTTTCAGTCATAGGACCATGAAGTACATGTATTTTGCACATGTGTAGCTTAGCATCCTCCAAACTCCCCTCCTATTGCTGCATCTCCTCACAGAAGATACTGTAGGTTGTAATACTTTTCATGTGCAATATCCATCTTGGTAGGTTTTTATTTCCATAGAAACATTTTGCTCATAGTTAGCTTCAAGTGTGACTTTCTGACCTCATATCATTAGTTTTCAAGTGGGACACTATAAGTGTCATTAAGAATTGCCACAATTCTGGAGTCCTTATTCACAGTCCTGGTTTTCTCTCTCTCTCTCTCTCTCTCTCTCTCTCTCTCTCTCTCACTCTCTCTCTCCCTCTCTTTCTCCCTCTCTCTCTCCCTCTCTCCCTCTCTCTTTCCCTCTCTCTTTCCTTCCTTTTCTCTTTCTTTCTTTGGAGGGGTTTGTCTTTTGTTTTTTGACCCAGTCTTTCAGAATTTCTAATCCAGAGCTTCTCCTACAGCTGACTTAGAGGACCTCTGTCTCTTTAAAGACTTTACAGACTTTTCACTCCATGCATGGGTGTGCATGTTGTTAATTGTCAACAATACCATGTATAGCAATGACCAAGACAAAGAAAAACAGTTGTTTTTAAATTAAAACTTTATGATGAGGGCCGGGGATTTAGCTCAGCGGTTTGGTGGCCTGCTTTGCAAGTGCAAGGACCCGAGTTCAATCCCAGGTACCCCCTCAAAATTGTAAAACTTTATGATGTAGGGCCAGAGATTTAGCTCAGTGGTTCCACCACCTGCCTTGCAAGCGCAAGGACCCAAGTTCAATCCCCAGTACCAAAAAAAAAAAAAACTTTATGATGTAGATTGGTAAGCATGGTAATTGCCTATATCTGAGTGCTGGATTATATTTCTCTACTAGTTTGGTAAAATAAAATTGTCAATTTAAGTAAATGAATCAAAAGAGCTTTATGATAATTATCTTCTGAAGCAAGCTAGAATTGATTTTGGTGTAATGACTGATGCTGTCTTGGCATGACTTCTTGTTTTTCATTTATTTCTCTTAACTCTAGGCACTTGAAGAAGCCCAGAAAGCTATTCAGCAACTCTTTGGCAAAATCAAAGATATCAAAGACAAAGCAGAAAAATCAGAACAAATGGTGAGTTTAGGTTTCTTCCTTACTGTTTTGCACCTAAAAAGGAAGTCAACTTCTCATCCAGTCATAGTAATTAATGGACTTTTCCCTCCCACTTCCTGCCAACCACATTCATCCACATCTCTCAGGCAAAGCTCTGTGGGTGTGTTCCAGATTGATTCAAGGGGAGCTGCTAGACAAGGGTGACTCATAATCCCTGCTGCCCTACATTTGCAGCCCTGTTTTTAAATAGGAAAAGTTTTCTTTTTCTTTTTTTCCCAAAAAAGACTTTCCTAGTCATTTTGGATGCCTTCTTCTAGCATTTGTTTATATCATGTATTTCTCAATTAAGATACATGACAAGTAATTTGGTAGTACACTGAAACAGGCCCTGGGTCTAGGTGGTAGGATCTACCCTGACTATATTACATGCATATGGCTTTGATTAAGTTTTTACTCTACAAATTGGTGGCCCCTGGGGATGTTTTCTGTAAGCCACCCTGCTGACCAGGAATCCAGCATTCACCACTGTTACTCTGTGGGTGACCCTGGAATGTGCTAGCTCCTTAGCTGAAATTCTAGGTAATGTAACGCTTCCAGATTCTTCAACTATAAAATAAGAATGTTAGCATCTGCCTCACAGGATTGTTGTGAGAAATGAATGTGTACAGAGTCCTAAGCAAAGTACTAGGGATTTTGATTTGTAGTCATTCCCCCAAGGATGCCCTGCATTCAGCACCAGCCAGGAGCAGATGGTGGGTGGTTATCATAGTGATGCTGTCATATGTGACTTATGCTGGAGTTTTATTGTACTCAGGTTTTTTTACTCATGATTAACTTTATAGTTCTAAATTGCTGTTCTGGACTACCTTCCCTTTTCCAACCTGGGAGCGTGTAATGACAGCTCAAAGAAGCTTCTTCTAAAATTATTAGTTGACTTAGATGAAAGAAATTTTCTTTCCTGAACAGTATTTTTTTTAAAGGGGGGAAGAAGCAGTGAAGATGAGATCTGGTGTTTTTGAGCTCTTTCAATGGGCCAAGCAGGGTGCCAGATCCTTTGCCCTCCTGATGACCCTATGGACTAAGTTTTAGTATCATTATTTTTATGATTATTTATTATCTATTTTATAGATGAGGAAACTGAGAGTTGGTTAGGCTGAGAAAGTTAGTCTGTGACAAAGAGTTGGTAATTGGTGGTGCTGGGATTCAGCCTGAGATCTGTCTGACTCTAAACCCACCATATCATCTTCTGTCTTTTGTTGTTCATTTGTTCATTTGTTTGTTGATGCCCATGGATAACAGTTAAAGTAAATTAACTATGGCCAATCTGTTTTGTAGAAAAGTCTGCTCTTGTACAATATAATAGCTCTTTCATGCTCTACCATTAAAGGTTTTGTTTTGGGAGTAGGTAGTAGTTCAGTTCATCTAGAGCAGCACAGGATGTGTGATGAGAATGGTGGGAGAACTGGGAAATGAAAAGACCAGTGAGCTGGTGCAGAGCACTGAGGGGCTGTGTGAGGGATAGAGTAGAGGGGCACAATCTTGAGATACAACAGAGGAAAAGTATTCAAGATCTGGCAGAGGTGTGAGAAGAAGCCTAGTTGACTGTGACTTTAAACACAATGGCATGGGCTGGGGATTTAGCTCAGTGATTCCATCGCCTGCCTTGCAAGCACAGGGACCTGAGTTCGATCCCTGGTACCAAAAAAAAAAGAAGGCAAAAGCTCTAATATTGGGGCGGAGCTATTGAATTGGAAAGAGGCACAAAGATTTTTCTACAGGAAATAGGATGATGATTTAATTGTTGGAAGTGGATGATCAGATCATGGAGCCAAACTTCTATTTCTAGTCTCTTATGTCACTTCTGATCTTTTGTACTCCACGCTCAATTATTCAGTAAAGTAGTGGTGGATTCTTAACTTTTTTTTTTTTTTTTTTTTTTTTTTATGAAAATAGAAGTAGTTAGATGGCTTGAGGGTTATGAGTGAAGTTAGGCTTGATAGGACTTCTCTGAGAAAGAGAATTTTCATTGCTAAGATCCAAGACAAGCTTGCAGGTTTGCGGGCATGGAATGGAGCTATGCCAGCCATAGTCTTTATTTCACCCAAGGTCATCAGACTCTGAAAAATCAAGTCTCATCAGCTATTGAATTTGGCACTTTAATGGTAGATGCGTGTATAGTAACTAGAATATTTGGGTCTAGTGTCCAGGGTACTATTTTCTTCCATTGTCACAGAACCTCCGAAATCAGACTATTAGAAGGGTTTTTTGTGTTTTTTTTTTTTTTTTTTTTTTTTTGGTACTGGGGATCTAACTTGAGACCTTATACTTGCGAGGCAGGCGGCAGCACCACTGAACTAAATCCCTGGCCCTAGAATTTCTTGATCATCGTAGACTGAGGGTAGTGGAAGAGTTCACCTAAAGGATATCAGTAAAGTTTCAGGGTTTTTCCAACTTCTCCATTGAATTCACTTTCCAGTGATTGAAATATAGCTGCGTTCCCAGGTGGACTTTTGTTCTCTTGGGCCTACTGGAGCCATACTGGCAAAATTTTACTCCTCACATTACCTTCTCACTCCAAGAAGATTGTGGCCCTCCTCTCATGATGTTGTTTGTTAAGTTTGTGTTACAGGGGTTACATTTGGACCTTGAGATTTGCAGGAATGTTTTTGTTTGCTAGAGGCTGGGCAGTAAACACCAGTTTCATTAACAAAGACCATCTCAATTACGATTAGCTGACTAGTACTATCCATTTTGTGCTGAATCTTGAAACCTAGGTGGCAGAAGGCACACTTTTCAGACCTTATTCAAGAGGAGAGGTTCTCAATTTAACTGCTGTACCCTGTATGTTCACTGCTGCATTGCTATTTGGATCATTCCATTGAGAGCGGAAAATAAAAGTTCATTTATTTATCACAACCAAGGATTATGTAACCTTGGATAAAGTTTGAAGAAATATGGAATTAAACATAAAGGAGCTGATTGGAAATTGTTGATTTTGCATTGTGAGAATGTTTTCTCCAAGGGTTAATCTGAAGTTTTTTTCTTACTTCATGTGCATTGTTTTCTTGTACAGCTATTTACAGAAAGATATGTGTT
The DNA here is from genome assembly GCF_012274545.1 of Fukomys damarensis. Classification (NCBI taxonomy): domain Eukaryota; kingdom Metazoa; phylum Chordata; class Mammalia; order Rodentia; family Bathyergidae; genus Fukomys; species Fukomys damarensis. The sequence goes on along the minus strand of NW_022900925.1, from coordinate 15,827,774 downwards.
ATTCTTATCCTTCCACCTTTCTCCCCTGTTGTTTTTTAATATTTAGGTTAAAGAAATAACCCGAGACATTAAGCAGCTAGATCATGCCAAACGCCACCTGACCACCTCCATCACAACACTGAACCACCTGCACATGCTGGCAGGTGGCGTCGATTCCCTCGAGTAAGCAATGTCAATTTTGGGTTTGGGGCTCACAGGAAGGAAATCCATTGCATAAAGGTAATGGCTCCATAGCCATTCCCAGCCAACCTTACCATGCTGCCCAACTTTCAGTAGATTGGCTGTAACTATGCAGTTACCATTTCTACAGTATGCCCTCTGGTGTTCAAAACTTAAAAAAACATGAGGTACAGATGATCCAAGGAGGACCCAGAAAACACATGAGAATGATTCCAAGAATATGGATCATTTATGAGTGGTAGATCTAGACCATGAAGGCAGACAAGGTGAGTCAGACCAAGAGTTACTCCCTACAACCTCAGCCTTGGCAGGGTTTTCTGCTTCTGTGGGCTGAGTTGCACTGTCACAGGACAGACCATTTAGAAACATCTGTGATGTATCATTCAGCCCACCTTTTTAAAAAACCTATTTTTTCAAAGATAATTGCTTTTTGTCCTATAAAGAGAATGATACCTGAGCACATTAGAAGTGGTATTAAAAGAAGGGGCTGGTTATTTATTACATAGAAGCAACCCACTAACATTTCCATTTACCTCTGTGTTCTGTTTTAGGCTAAAAATTCCCCTTGACCCAAGCTCAGTGTAGTTACAAATGTGCATGGAGAGAATCTTCACAGAAAAGTAAATTCAATAGCCACAGTCTTGGGGGAGGGAGAGTAGGAGAATGTTTTGAAGGAAAGAGTAGGAGGAGCAGACTCCTTCCTGAGCTCTCTTGGATATAGGCCGGGTGTCAGGGGATCCCTGGTTCACTCTTCTACAGGACGTGATCAGGCAGGGCAGCAGTGAACTACAGCCTCCTTATCCTTCCTCCAGGCAGTCAGTGTTAGCAGACCTGATTGCAATGTAACACACCTTGGCTTGAACTTGATCTGGTCTTTTCAAATGCCTTTAAAGGGAAGTTATAAATTATACATTTATGTAAAATAAAAGTACAACCATAATAGTTTGTACTTCCTTGTTATGTGTAACTGCTGATTTTATCAGCATCTTTTGTTTAAGCTTCATTAACTTCAGCAGCAGGGTAAGTAGACATCTCTGACAGAGTTATTTATCATAGGGTTAAAACCTTCAGATTTGACTTAACATGTAAAAATGTATATAAATGGCCCTTGTATCCTAGAAAGTGCTTTGATTTGCCCATATGCTACAATTCTCAGATAGTTACATCTCTACCCCTGTTCTCTGTTGGAAGCCTGCTAATTCTATAATGTCCAGCCTTCTCAGATTCCTCTTCCCCACCCAGTAAGAATCCATCACTCTCACATTCTTTTGTACACCTCATGGCATATAACCTATACTGTACTTCTATTTAGAATTTAATTAATTCTACTTGCTATTAGATGTATACCTGACTTATCAAATGAAAATTTGAGTCAGGTCCCACTACCCAGTGCACAGCACCATTCATATTTAGTCCTTAGTAAGTTTTTATTAAAGAAAGTTCATGTCTGTTTCAGAAACTGAGTAAATTATTCCACATCTGTGTCTTTTATCCTTAGTATTTTACTAGTTTTCAACTTCTTGTTTCCTTGCAGAGCCATGACCAGGCGCAGACAGTATGGAGAAGTTGCTAATCTCCTTCAGGGTGTAATGAATGTTTTGGAACACTTCCAGAAGTATATGGGAATTCCACAGATCCGGCAGCTTTCTGAAAGGTAAAATGCCATTGGAGAAGATGACCTTTCCCTAAAAAGAGGTGGTATTAGGGAGGGCTTAAGCCCAGAGCTCAGCATGTTCATTGTAGAATCTTGTTGGAAGCAACCTGTGATGTTATCTGCTCTAACTTTGTCTGATGCAGGGATCCCCCTACAATATCCTGACCCCAGCTTCTGAAGATGCCCAGGTCAGACAGTTGCTTTTGTATGTATGCACAGCTCTCAACTTTCTCGGTTATTTCCATGAAACAAATCACCCCAAAACTTGTTGGCTGTGAAAATTGTCCTGGCTCAATAAAGCTATGCCTCTCTGCTCTGTGCAGCATCAACTAAGTTAGCTTTAAGAGAGGATAGAAGAGCCCTTGGCTCACTATCCTGGCTGGCACCTTAGTGGTTGCTGTCAGCTGGGAGCTCAGCCAGCTGTGGACTGAGTTCTCTGTTGACCTCCATGGGTTACTTGGGTTTCCTCATGGTAAGGTGCTTGGGTTCCAAAAGGCTTGACATTGGAAGTCACATAGCATAATTTCTGCTGTAGTCACAAAGCTGCCAAGATTCAAGAAGGAAGAGTATCAAAGTAACATTGATAAAAACAAAGCACATGGGAAGGAATATATTGCTATGGCAATCTTTAGAAAATACATTTTTCTGGGCTGGGGATTTAGCTCAGTGGTTCCATTGCCTGCCTCACAAGTGCAAAGTCCTGAGTTTCATCCCCGGTACCAAAAAAAAGAAAGAAAAAAGGAAATACGTTGTGTCACTAAAACTTCAGATATGGCAAAATGATGACCTTCTATCCTTATTGTTTCCTTCTTACCTCAGTTGAGTTTTTAACCTCAGGTTCAGATCCAATGGAAAGAAAAGCAGATGCTTAGAGATTAGGAAGATGATGATTCTAAAGGATGGTTGGATTCAGTGCCTTTTCTATTAAAAATAGCAGCAGGGAGAACATCGTGAGGGCAGAGATGACCATGATTGACAAATCCTAATCTTTCTTACAGTAAAGAAGTGCAGGGATGGCCTTTAGCAGTGGTTGTTTTCAATTCTGCCTTCTTAGCAAGGCCTGACTGCTATAAGCTTCTTCTTTTTTTTTTTTCTTTTTAAAAAATTATATAAGTAATAAATATATACATTTTCTTTCATTTAAAAAAGTAATACACAGCAGCCAGGGATTTAGCTCTGTGTTGCCACACCTGCCTTGCAATTACAAGGTCCTGAGTTTGATACTGGCTACCAAAACAAAACAAAAAAAAAAAGTAGTACACAGGTATTAGTTGCCTTCAGCTATACCTGAAATCCCATAGGTCTTCTTAGAGGTAGTGAAACTTATCAATTTAATGATGTCCCCCTAGCTTTTGTCTAGACATTTATATAAATCTGTAGTTCTATTGGACAATTTTATTTTGCTTAGGGTTTTTGGGTTTTTTTATTTTTGTTTTTTCTTTGATGTGGGGTCTCTGTGTAGCCTCAAGCTCATGGTGATCCTTCTGCCTCAGCCTCCCAAGCCTGGGATTACAGGTGTGTGCCACCATGGCTGGCATTTGGTTTTATTTTTAGTACATATTTTCATACCATATGATTAATTTTGAAATCTGCTTTTTGTTTTCAATCTATTGATAAATTTTAGAGACTTTTTTTCCATGTCAGTTTTTATAGACTTAACCTCATTTTGTACATAGAATGTCATAACACATTATTTAACCATTTTCAAAGCGTTGGATTGTTTGTTTTTATAATGCACTCCCTTTCACACAATATTTATTTCTCTAGGGTAGATTCTGGATCATAGCATTGTCTACATTTAAAATTTTAAAGACCATTGATCATTTGTCCTCCAAAAATTTTTGTATATTTATAGTACCATCTCTATATAGGTGAGTACTAATTTCTCTTTACCCTCAACATTTGATACTGTTTTCATTTTTATCAGTCTGATGGAAGAAAAAAATATCTACTTCCTTTAATTTGCATTTCCTTGGTAAGTAGTGAGATTAGTATTCCTGTTATTTGATTATTAACTCTTTATATTTTTCTCTGTGAATACCTGCTTTTACCCTTGGCCTATTTGTTTATTGAGTTATTCATCCCTTTCTTATTCATGTGTAGGAATTCTCTCTACATATTAGTTATTAATATAGCCTCAGATATGGGTAAATCTTGCCTATCAAACCATTCAGAGCTTTGGCTAACTTTTCAATTTCTCCTATGAGAATTGGATATTTTCTACTTTTAAAAAAAATCTTAAAGTTGTAACAAATTTTATTATTCTAACTATTTTTGTTTGGTACCTAAGATTGAACCCATGGCATTGTGAAAGTAAAGCCACTCAACTATACCCCTAGCCTGTTTCGCATCTTTCAATATATAATTCAGTGGTATTAAGTACATTCATGTTGTTCAAACATCACCATTATCTATTTTGAGATCTTTTTGTTGTCCCAAACACTCTAGGTACGCATTAATAAATCACCTTATTTTCTGCTCCCTTTTCCCTGATAACCTCTGTTCTACTTTCCATCTCTGAATTTTTCTGTTCTTGCTAGCTCACATAAGTAGAATCAAACAGTATTTTTCCTTTTTGTGTCTGGCTTATTTCACTTAATGTAATATTTTTGAGGCTCATCCATGTATCAGAACCTCATTTCTTTTTCAGGCTGAATATTTCTTGTATGTGTATATCACATTTTGTTTGTCCATTCATCTATTGATTGATATTTGGCTGTTTTCACCTTTTAGCTATTGTGTGACAGAATAGGCAGATCTGTTCTTTGGTATTCATTGTTGCTATTAAAATCCTGAAGCTAATCTGAATCTTGTTCTTTTAAAGATGACCAATTTTGTATAGTTTTTTTTTTTCTCTCTCTAGAAGCATTTGAGAGAGAATTAAGGTGGAGAAACAGTTAGGGATTTCATTAAGACAATGGGTCTTATTTTGTGTGTAGGTTGCTCTGCTTTTATTGTATGCTTAATCTAAAGATTTTTGAGTTTCTTAAGTCCTTAGAAATTGTTTCTTACTGCTTTCTTTGAATAGTCCCTGTGATTTGTTCTCTGTGTTTCTTCCTTGTAAAATTCCTGTTGCATGAATATTGGAACTCCTAAATCTGCTACCATGTTGATATATATGCTTTTCATCTCTTTGTCTTTTTGGACTGTTTTCTAAAAGAGTTCCTGAACTCAGTCTTCCAGTTTTAATTTATTCTGCACTGGTGCTTATTCTGCTATTTGGCCTCACTGTTGAATTTTTCTTTTCTTTTTTTTTTGGTTTTTTGAGACAGGGTCTCACTATGTAGTTGAGACTGACCTGGAACTCACTATGTAGCCCAGGCTGGTCTCGAACTCACAGCGATCCTCCTGCCTCAGCCTCCTGAGTGCTGGGATTACAGGCGTGCGCTACCACGCCCGGCCTACACTGTTGAATTTTTCATGTAACAGTCCAACTTTGTAATTTCAAGGATATCTAGCTTATTATTTTTTCATGGACATAGTATCTACTTAAATCCTTCAGAAAATATACATTGTTTATATCTAAAAGCCATAAGTTGATTGTTCTCTTTCTCTGTCTCTCTGTATATAAGGTCTTCCATTTGTTGAACATGTTGACTCTTTCTTGGAGTTAGCTTCTTTGAATGTTTGATGGTTCTTAGCTGAAAGCCTCTTTTATTTTTGACATTATTAATCTAATCAGGAATTCTTTTAATGGCACTTATTGGTAGGGAAGTGATGGGGTGTGCTGCTTGGCCAAGTGTATCACAGACAGTTCTTTGGAAGTGAAGCTGGATCTGTAGGAACTGCCAGGCGGGTGTGCCAGGGCCTGATCTTCTGATTTTGCAAGCTCCTTGATCTTCTTGGATGTTGTCAGGACTTATGGCCACTGCTGAGGTTCTCAGACCCAAGGACCCCACACCCAATACCTGACTGAGCATTCAAGGTGGGGATGCAGATATGGGTACCGATGTATACACTTACTACCCCAAGACCTTCTCCTGCTCCTGGTATTCATCACCTTCATGGCTTTCATTTTTGAGAAGCCTTTTTAGGCACTGATTTTCTTCTTTTCTGTTATCCTATCAGGGACTTCTCAGAGCCTCTAATCTATTTCTTTTCTTGCCTGGTTCTGGATTTTTATTCAGATATTTTCATCATTTCTAAGGATCTCAGGCAGGAAGGGGAAGTTACAGTGTGTGCTCACTGTACCATCTTATAGTGGAAATGCCAAGGAACTACTAAGGAATGTCAGAATAGAGCTTGGCAGACTGCTAGGGAAATCACCACCCTTTTCCTCATCCATTCTAACCCCTTCACGCTTAGAGCTGGCTGATTGCCATATCAGACTGGGAATGTGAAACAGCCAAGAAAGCCTGAGAACAAGACCATGAGCTTCAAGAAAGAAGGAAGTCTGGATGGGGAAGGCAGACACACACTCAGTGGGTCAGGAACAAGGGGAAGGCAGTGTTGCCTACACTTCCTCTCATGATGGTCAGATTTAATTCATTCTGCCATTCATTTACTATACAATTCCTTAATGCACCTAAAAGACATTAATTAAGTACCTTCTATATTCTAAGCCAGTGGTGGCAGATGTGTGGTACATGTGCTACAGAGGCACAAAGAGCTCTCATTGTCACCGCACAAGCCAGGTCACCCTAGCAGCTGAGCATTGGAGAACAGTTGTTTTTCTAAACTAAAACCTCACTGTTGGGGTTTAATTGCAGTGTTGGGACTTTGCAATAAATAAATGTGTTTTGGGTTGCAGTTTGGGCTATTTATTTATGTGGGTATTTATTTATTTAGTTAGTACTGGGGATCGAACTCAGGACCTTGCACTTGCAAGGCAGGCACAGTGCCACTGAGCTAAATCCTTGGCCCTGGGCAATCGGTCTGCCATCACTGTCCTAGGCTCTGTGTGGAGGTGGTAAAGGCACAAAACTAAGAAATATATATCCTGTCCTCAAGGAGTTCACTGTTTTTATGTAAAGAAGAAAGACACTAATAGAAAATTCCAGTGTAGGGCTGGGGATTTAGCTCAGTGGTGCTGCTGCCTGCCTTGCAAGTGCAAGGCCCTGAGTTCATCCCCAGTGAAAGAAAGAAAGGAAGGAAGGAAGAAGAAAGGAAGAAGGAAGGAAGGAAGGAAGGAAGGATGGAAGGATGATAGAAAGATAATTCCATTGTAGCATAGATGCATCAAAATGATATTTGCTTACAAGGGTGCACATAATCCAGAAGAGGAATTGATAGACTGAAGCTGAGGTTGAGGGTGGGGATTATAGAAAGGCTGTTTTTCTTAAAAGAATAGATAGGACCTTACCACCAAGTAAAGAAGTGTTGGAGGAAGAGCATCATGATATTGTGGTAGTTTTGTTGTTGTTGTTGTTGTTTTTTGGTACCAGAGATCAAAGTTGGGACCTTGCGCTTGCAAGCTAGGTAGCGAAACCACTGAGCTAAATCCCTGGACCAATATTCAATTCAAAATCTTTAATATTTTGAGCTACTATGAGATGTAAAATCTGGCTTTTTGAGTGCTGACATGACACTCAAAAAATATTTCAAAATCTGAATAACTTTTAAATTTAAAACACTACTGATCCTATGACAAAAGACCAGAAAAGGGATATTCAACCTGTACTTTAAATCACTTCTAGATTAATTTTAACACTTCATTCTGTAAATGCTATGTAAATACTAGTTATACTGAATTGTTTAGGAAATAATGACAAAAAAAGTATGTGTGTTCAGTACAGAGACAATTTATGCAGAGCTGGAGCTCAAATCCAGGACCTCTAAATGTTAAGTATGTACTTGTCCACTAAGCTACATCACCAGCTCCATAAGACACATTAAAAAATTTTTTTTGACCCACAATTGTTTTAACCAATTCATACAGAATCCACGGATAAAAATCTGTTTGACTTTATTTTCTTAAGATTCCATACATAAGAGAGATCATGAAGTCTTTTTCCATCCATGTATGGTTTATTTCACTTAATATCCTCCTCCTTTAGTCATGTTGTTGACAGTGGCAGAATCTCCTTTTTTAAAGTAAATACCGGGCCAGGGATTCAGCTCAGTGGTTCCACCGCCTGCCTCACAAGCACAAGGACCCAAGTTCAATCCCCAGTACCAAAAAATAAAAATAATAATAAAAGTAAATACTATTCCATATATATACTATATATA
>NW_022900925.1:15807906-15819753 GCF_012274545.1 Fukomys damarensis | reverse complement strand
ATAAAAATAATAATAAAAGTAAAGACTATTCCATATATATACTATATATATTATTTATATTATAAGTAATATATTTTATAGCATTTATATTATAATATTTATAATTATAATATAATTATATTATAATATCATTTATATTAATATTATATATATTTCATATATATACACATACATATATACATACATACACAACCATAATTTCTTTATCTCATTCATCTGTCAATGGATAAATTGTTTTCATATCTTGGCTATTGCAAATAATACTGCTGTGATCATGGGAGAGCAGATATCTGAAGTAAGGTGTGCTGATTTCTTTTCTTTCTTTTCTTTTTCTTTTGGTACCAGGGATTGAACTCAGGACCTTGCAGACAGGCGCAGTGCCATGGAGCTAAATCTCCGGCCCTCTGATTTCATTTCTTTTGTTATATATCCACAAGAGGGATGTAGGTCATATGGTAGTTTTATTTTCAAAATTCTGAGGAAACTCCGAGTATTTTCCATAATGGCTAGACCATTTACATTCCTGCCAATGGTATACAAGTGTTTTCATCTCCACATCTTTGCCAACACTTACTATTTTTGTGGTTTTGATAACAGTCATTCTAACTAGTTGCATTTTCCTGATGGTTAAATGATATTGAGCCTTTTTAAAAAAAAAATATCTGTTGGTCTTTTGTATGTCCTCTTTGGAAAAATATCTGTTGAGGTCCTTTTTCCATTTTTTAATTAAGCTGTTCATTTTTTTTCTTGTTGTATGAGTTCCTTAAATACTTTAGATATTAACCTTTTATTACATAATGTAGTTCCCAAATATTTTTTTCTAATCCATAGGCTGCCTTTTCATGTTGCGTATTGTTTTCTTTGCCATGCAGAAGCTTTTAAATTTAGTATAGTCCCACTTGCTTATTTTACTTTTCCTGCCTGTGCTTTTGATGTGCTTTTTGCTTTGTAATCTTCTTTAAAAATACAGTTTTATAAGTTTGAAGGAACTTTGTTATTACTGTTGTAATGATATTCCCTTAAAAAAGAAAACTCAGGCCCGGGATTTAGCTCAGTGGTTCCAGTGCCTGCCTCGCAAGTGCAAGGGCCAGAGTACATGCTATCAATATATTTAAGTCCTCCACATATTCATTATCATATAAGACTGCTACAGACATAGGAGGATTTACTTGTCGTTTAATTTTTTTCATAACCTCTATTTACAGCAATTGTATGTGTGATAGAATGTAGGCTACTAAATAGCATTTAAAACAATGCAGGATGAGAGAGATGCTTTCAGTGCTTGACTAAAGTAAGTTTTTAAGAAGTTCTAAAAGTTTAAAGAATATCCAGACTTCTTATTTTTAGCATCATTTCTGGTGAATTTTCCTTCCTATGTTTACATAGTGATGGCAGAACCATCTGGAAATGATAGAAATAGCTGTTTGTTAGGAGGGAAAGGAGAAGGCAGGAGAGTTACACCCTATACATTGCTTTAGCTTCTCTAATATAATATCATGTTGACTATAAATTGTGGAAGTCATATGAAATATTTGCCTGTACACTTGAAATATGAAGTTCACAGGCCTTGATTTGCTATTTCTTCCATCTACCTTCCTAGCAAATGCTTAAATGTTTAATATAGTGTTGAAGGAAAGATTTTTTTCTTTAATATCTTTACATTTCAAATCCTCCTGGTTTAAGCAAGCAAATGTTTCTAGTCAGTCAATATTTCCTGAAAAAGGATTCTAGCATCCTTTTGAAACCCTTAAACTAAAATGTATTTATCAGAGTTCTTTCTCTCACTCTCTCTCTCTCTCTCCCCCTCTCTCCCTCCCTCCCTCTCCCTTCCTCCCTCTCTCTCCCTCTTTCTTTCTTCTTCTTCTTTTTTTTTTTTTTTTTTTTTTGGTACTGGGGATTGAACTGAGGACCTTGTGCTTGCTTGCAAGGCAGGTGGCAGCACCACTGAGCTAAAACCCTGTATCAGAGCTCTTTCTAACCTCCTATATGTGAGAAGCTTGGCAGCTTAGAGGTAACATGGTAAAGTGAAAAAAGAACAAAACTAGGGAGGGCCAGTGCCACTGCCTGCCTCACAAGTGCAAGGTCCCAACCTCAATCTCCGTGAATAGCTGTTTGATAAATTTTTTCTGGGTTTCTTCTTCAGTTTAATACTGTGAGGGTTATCCTTGATGGCTTAGAAAATGTCCCAATAAGTCAGTCTAAGATTCTAGGTTTAGCTTCTTTATAGTGCCCACTAAACTGTTGTGTCTAGCCATTTTGTTCAGCTCAGATTGCATTTGGGAGGTCAGTATATTTATTTGTGAACTGCTGAAAAAAAATGCCGAAAGATAATTTTGAAAGTATTAGGGTTACTTTATCTACAAATGTCTAAATTATTTTCATAATTTACTGCCCCTTTGCCACCACTCTGAAAAAAGTGACAGTGTATTTAGAGAACCTTTGAACAATATTGATGTCACATGTTGGATGCCAGAAGTCATTGGTTGATTTTTCTTTCCAGGCAGCACAGTGAGTTTCATCTCCTAAAAGTAGCCAACTTTGAGTTGCCACCAACTAGCAAGTTGAGCTTATTTGGATGCCGGGAGGAACTTTTGTTTACCTCATTCTCTATTAGCTGTAGGCTGACTTTCCTAAGAATAACTAGGAAATACTAGTAGTTCAACTCACAATATGCTCTGCTGAAGACTCTCAGTCGATCCTTCTCTTTATAGTCGGAACTTCCTTCTCATTGTTAGAAGCAGAAGTAACTTAAAAGAATGAGGCTAAATATATATTCTTTTAAGTCTTTTGACTTATTTCTAGGATCCTACTTAGGCAATTGATTGTAAAGACAATTTACACTTCAGCCTGAAAATCTATGAGGTTACGCTTTGCGTTTATAGATACCATCAATAATGTCTACAAGAGAGTGGTTGTTTTTCAATCAGAATTACTGGTAGATACTACTGAAACTACTGCTGAAAATATTTCTAGGCAGAAGCATATTCTTCTACCGCAACATTAATTATATATCCTACTACAGCCTCCTGTGAAGAAGGATGCTATTGCCAGCTAGTGCCCTAAGATAGCTATTGTGGAATAATCAGTAATGGAGTAGATACTGAAAGTAATCTAGTACGGGGCTCTATCCTCACTCTCTTATCTCTTAGTTTTGGCCCATGTAGAGGAAGTGACTTAGGATTACACATGGCTTGCTAGTGGCACAGCTAAATCTTACCTTTCTCAAGAGGTAATTTTGAACACAGATTGAAGATAGTTACAAACCGGAGTCTGGTAACTCCCTCTCTTTTCTATTCTGTCAGTGCCAACCCCAGAACATAGGCCCTGCTTATCTTTTAGCCATCTCAGTGTCACAGTAAAAACATGGAGGTTGGGAATAGTGAAAATGGGGTGAGGACGACAGAGGTGTCACTGAGGTGGTCAGTATTCTTGAGAATGCAGTCAGGAGTGCTGCTGGCCAAGGGTGGCTTCCCCTGCAGGAACTGTCCCCTTGGTTTAAGAAGGAACTGGTGCTCTGTGTGCTTGTAAGATAAGGATAGGAAACAGACAGGCCTGAGCCTCTGGAAGCTCTTGTGACCTGGCACTACAGGAGACCGTCTGCTGGCTCATCTTGTGAGAGTCACAAGATGCTCTAGGGATAGTTTTATGAAGCTGTTCTTTCTTCTTATGTCAGAGTTCACACTGAAGAGACACTTGCCTTTGTGTATTGGGTGCCTATAACTGGGCAGCCCTGACCCTTTTGGGGGGCTGTTCCTGCATCACTTCTGGCCTCCTTAAAAACTAATTTAAAACACTGGAACCCACCTATCCAAGTAATTTGAAAAGTTTTGAAGATAGTGGAAAAACCCTAGAAAGTATTTGGAGGAAGAATAATTATAACTATGCCACAGAAAAAAAGACTGTTTTGTATCATGCCGATCCCCTCATTAAAAAAAAAAAAAAATCTCCTCACATTGCTAGATACTCTTTAGTGACCAAAGAAATTGTGGTTTTTGAGTTGCTCACTATTTCTAGAAACTTCATAAAGTTAATCCAGAAGTGACAGGGTGGAGACCAAGAAAGAAAGCAGGCTACTTTATGGTGCTTTTAGTAAAAGGTAAAGTGTTTGTCTCAGGCTCCAGGCGGCCGGACAGCTACCTCAAAGCTAGCTCCACACTAGCTGTGAGGCTGGCTTGGGTGATGCAGGCATCACCACATCAGGTAGCTGGAGGACAGTGTGGAGGATGTGATTGATTTGCATGGCTTGCTGAGGCATAGTTCCCGTCTCATCCTTGCTGCTCTCCTTTCTCCTCTTTCATTCAAACTGACAGGTATTTCCTGAACTCTGATATACATGAAAACCACTGTTAAGTACCAGCCTCCTCTTTCTAACTGGTTCAGTCTTCCTATTGACAGTCACCTGAATTTAAATCTTCATTCAGTGGCCTTCACTCTTGATGAGCAGTTCATTTTGTCATTTTGCTGTTTTTCTTTATACTTTAGAAGATATTTGTTGTTGTTCATTGGATTAAAAATTTATGACCCTGTGTTTGGTTTCTGGCTTAAAAAAAAAAAGCAAGACTGGGCGTGGTGGCTCACACCTGTAATCCCAGCACTCCGGAGGCTGAGGCAGGAGGATTGCTGTGAGTTCGAGACCAGCCTGGGCTACACAGTGAGTTCCAGGTCAGTCTTGACTACATAGTGAGACCCTGTCTCAAAAAAAAAAAACAAAAAACCAACAACAGCACGCCACCCTGGAACATTTAGCACCTTTTTCCCATTCCATACCCCAAGGAGTGGGAAAGCAGTTAAGTCATTAATACAGAATGGATTTATTTTTTATATCCATGCTATTATATAATGTTTTCCCACAGCATAGCATCCCCCTATTGAAATATTGGAGAGATTAAGATTAACATTTACTACCTCACAACTGGGAAGGGTGGCCTCGAAGAGCTTTAGGGGACTACAGAATCCATTGAGAGAATAAACTGGGTGTGTGGCTTCTGGTCATAACCCAGTACTAACTAGTGTGTGACTTCTCTTATCACCACCTTCTCCCTTATCAGGATGATACCTAAAGATATCAATAGTTTGGACTTTTTGTGGATGTGATATATAATTACTTACAGATATTTGAAGATTATACCAAGCAATAATATATTATCTTTTCCTCACAGAGTGAAGGCTGCACAGACTGAGTTAGGACAGCAAATCCTGGCAGATTTTGAAGAAGCATTTCCTTCCCAGGGTACCAAGGTATCGTTTTGCATTTTTTTCCTCCAGTCCTTAGATATTATTACCATCCTTGCCTAATTCATACTTACTATGTCTGCTATTCATCTATTATTCCAAAAGTATTTACTGGTTTCAGCCTATTTGCTGAACATTTAAGGTAATGAGAAAAATCCTTATTTTTAAATTATTATTATTTTTTACAGTAGTAGGGATCAAAGCATCCTCAGCCCTTTTTATTTTTATTTTTGAGTCAGGGTCTTGCTAAGTTGCCTAGATGGGACTCAAACTGATGTTCCTCCTGTCTCAGCTTCCCTTAGTGCTGGCATGTATCTCTGTGCCTGGCTCAGCCTTTTTTTTTAAATATCCCAAAGAAAAGATGAGAATTTGTTTTGGTTTAATTGAATGTATGTCAAACCTTGTATCTTTTTTTTTGTTTTTTGTACCAGGGATTGAACTCAGGACCTTGTGCTTGTGAGGTAGGCAACGGAACCACTGAGCTAAATCCCCGGCCCACAAACCTTATATCTTGTTTACCCTGTAAATTCCTTTTTTCTCAAGGCTATGTTTACAAAATAAATCTTCAAGCTGCTGTGTTTTTTTAGGATTATTACATAGCTTACTGGTTTTGGTTTGGTGAAAAGGCAGTTGGGGGCCAGAGATGTAGCCCATTGGTGCTGCCGCCCACCTCAAAAGGCAAGTGGAAGGAGTACCCAGGGCCTTCTGTAACTCTCAGAGCAACACTAAAGACTCACTCTGTTTTTGGCATTAAAGCCCATTAGCTCTTTTTTTTTTTTTTTTTTTTTTTTTTGGTACCGTGGATTGAACTTGGGTCCTTGGAACCACTGAGTTAAATCCCCAGCTCTAAAGCCCATTAGCTCTTACTGGTAGTGTAGCTGTTTGTGTTTGCAAATCTATAGGATTTCATTTGTGAGGTGTTGGCTACACTTCTCAGGACAAGCTTTCTTTCCCTTGGCCATCACTGTGATATATGACCACTGTCAGCTCCTTCCTTCACATTGCAACATATCGTGTGTGTGTGTGTGTGTGTGTGTGTGTGTGTGTGTGTGTGTGTGTGTGCGTGCGTGCACGCGCTGGGAATCAAACTCAGGACCTCGAGTTTTCCAGGCCAGTGCTGTACTGATAAGCTACATCCTCGGCCCAACATATATCTTAATATTGTGCATTGGGGAGCGCAGAACCTTCAGAAGTAAACCCCACCACCTCCACCACACCTTATTTGAGGTATTTCAAGAGAAAGACTTATCAGAGCAGCAGTGAACTGAAGTGTTTGGACCAGCAGCATTCCTTGTCCAGATGGATATATACATTCACTTACTAAGCCAATGAGCGTTTCCTGGATTTGCTCCATAATTCAATAACTGGAAATATCCTAATCATTTTCTTCTTTGTGTTCTATAAAAGAAACTTAGGAAGTAGGGCGGAGGTGGCTGCCCTAGCTTTGCTACATTACTTTCTGTAGGAAATCTGCTACTTCTTTTAATGTTTTCATATTTTGTGGCTGACCGCAAGCAATCAGATATTTATTTGTAAAGCACTTTGAAAATCTCAGCTTCTTTGGTCACCTGACTGATGTAACTCATATAGGGAGTGGATATTGAAAAGCTATTATTCCTTTGACCACACGGAGGAAAACAAAGGTCAGAGAAATAAACAGGGATTGCAAAGACGTTTGCTGATTGTGAGCACTGGACTCTTCTAGGCTAGTCTACTTTCCTGTCATCTATTGCCCCATCCCATTTTCAAGAAGTTTCGGACAGATATGAGTAAAGCCCATCTTTATAATATAATCATAGCCTACTTTATATCTTTTATTTCTTTAGTGATGGTAGGCATTCTAAGCATATCCTCTACCACTGAGTTACACCCCTACCAGTTGTATCTTTTTTCCCAGATTGTGCTGGGCAGATGAAATTAAAAAGATTTTCTTGAACAACTTGCCTCCCTTGACTCAGTGGCTTAGTGGTCTTTTTAAGGTTTTATTTTTTTCATTTTTAAAGATTACTGACTTTTGTTAGCAGCTTTGTGTTATGCCTATTTCACAATTAACAATTAAGATTTTTATTTTTAAATTACCCAAACTAACCTAGTAAAAAATTTTTTTTTTTTTGTAAATGGAAATATCTGAACCCATAGGTTTTGGCCTCTGTGACTTTTCTATCAGATTGAGCACTTTCGTACAGAAGCTAGAATTGAGTGGTGTGTTTAATAGGCAACATAACAGCCACTTACTATGGAGCCAGTCACATTTTAAAAATGTAGATTTTGAGCCGGGAGTGTAGCTTAGCAGGGCAGTGTTTGCCTGCCTGCCTAACACAAGGCCCTGAGTTCAATTCCCAGTACCCGCCCCCCCAAAAAAGAGTAAAAAATTAGGTCTCATGTAGTTTTGGTGATTCCTCTGAAATACTCAAAGTTATGATAAGGTGGATAGAATTGGACATTTATTATAAATAATAATTAACAGGGCTGGGGATTTAGCTCAGTGGTGCCGCCACCTGCCTTGCAAGCTCAAGGTCCCAAGTTCAATCCCCCGTACAAAAAAGCAAAACAAAACAAAACAAAAAAACCTTTAAATACAATGGTAATTATTGTTTGTAAATGGGGAGGGGAGGAGCTGGTGAAGGGAGGGCAGGGACAAGGGGAAGAAATGAGAACCAAGACCGGTCATGTAAAGGTACAAGATCTCAATAATGAATATAACTGTCTAAAATGTACCAATAAACTCAATAAGGAAAAAAAAATTAACAATTTGACAGAATCTTACCAATCATCTAATTTGAGTCCATTATTTTTCTGATGAGAGTGAGTAACTTCTCCAAAGAAATGTGGCTATTTTAGCCAAGGCAAGGGTAGATTGGAAGTATTCTTTGTGCTGTGGTACACAGTCAACCACATTCATTCAGTGAGTTACCATACACAAAAATTCAATTAGATTCAGTTGCCTTTGATAATGACAAAGACCTTCCATTGTTTTTTTTTCTTTTTATTGAGTTTATTGGTACATTCTAGGTATACAGTACAGTTACATTCATTACTGGGATCTTGTACCTTTACATGACAGGTCTTGGTTCTTATTAAGACCTTCCATTGTGATGTACTAATGCAGCAACCCCTACCTTTCATTGTTCTTTTCTAGTCAAGGGAGTAAAATCATAGTGTTTTACATTTGGCTATCTGGGTGGTTGACTATCAGTGAAACAAGTCTGGTGGCTTGAAACCTAGTTTTAGATTTTAAAGCTACCACACAAATACAACATTTAGGAACAGGAATTTCAGAGGTGGAAAGCAAGGAAAATGTGGAGTGACACTGGTGTCCTTCTTGTCTTTTTAGGCCACTTTAGAGTGTCTGACATCAGAGACTGCTGTCATTCTAACTTTTTAGGTCTCTTTCAGTTTGGGTATTGAGAAAGTAAAATGTCCTATGGTCATTGCTGGCACTGTTTTCCAGAATGTCTCATTGCTCATTCACAAGATAGTTTTTATGTTGGCCACTGCAAGGCATAGCATAATGATTCTTTTATCAAGGAAGAAATATCCATCCACAGTAGAGAGAATGAATGTCTAGGGAGTGGGAGTAATAATAATAAGAGAGAAACAAAAAGTAGCAGCTGTCAGAGGCTATGAGATTTAAAGATTGTTTCTGACTTTTGAACTGGTGCCTGTTGTTTGTTTTACTAGAGGCCAGGTGGACCCAGCAATGTCCTGCGAGATGCATGCCTGGTTGCTAATATTTTGGATCCCAGAATCAAGCAGGAGATTATCAAAAAGTTTATTAAACAGCATCTGTCAGAGTATCTAGTACTTTTTCAAGAAAACCAAGATGTAAGTATTGACCAGATGAGGTCAGATGTAACACTTCAATGTTACTGGAGAATAAATGCTGCCAAGTCTACTCACTTACACTTTACTAGTGCTACTGTCTGCCATTGTTGATCATTCAACCATGACTCCTACAGGCTAACTTTACAGTTCAGTAGTTCTTAACCATTTGAGGTCACTGACCCTTTGGAGAAATTAATGAAAGCTATAGATTTTCTACACAGAAAAATGCAGCTATGCATTAAACTTTGCATACAGTTTCAGGAAATTTACAGATCCTTGGCGCCCATCACAGACCTTAGGCTAAGAATCTTTGGATCAAGTAAATAAGATAGCATATGAAATGGTGAGAAATAGCAGAGATGGGCTTTTTCTTGGTTTTATGTTTTTGTTTCTTTCATTAAACTGTTAATACTACTTCTAAGCACTGGGGTGGATTTTTGTTCTTTATCTTCATGAGGTTGCCTGGCTGGACAAGATTGACAGACGCTATGCCTGGGTAAAACGCCAGCTTGTGGACTACGAGGAAAAATATGGCCGAATGTTTCCACGTGAATGGTACATGACTGAGAGGATTGCAGTAGAATTTTGCCATGTGACAAGGTAGATTCCAGCTCTTTACTGGTTCTGGTGTTGATTGAATTTTCAGAATTAATTGCTAGTCTCTGTGATTCTGTGTTGTCCTGTGGATTAGGCACCACTTCCAGACTCTGCCAAATGATTGGGACCATCCATCTACCAACATAGTCTCATCCCTTTTGGCTCTAGGACCTATTTGTTGGATGAGTTGCCTTAATACAGTGTTTATAGTCTCTGTATGGTTAATAATACTAACATCTGTGTGTTCTAAGCATTTTAACTCTTTTTTTGTTTGTTTGTTTTTGTTTGAGACAAGGTCTTGCTGTGTAATTCAGCCTGGCCTTGAACTTGAATTCACTGTGTAGCCCAGGCTGGCCTCAAACTCATTGGCTATCTTTGTACTTCAGCCTCCTGAGTGATAGGTTTATAAGAGTGCACCACCACACCCAACTCTAAGCATTTTAAAGACCTCTTCTCATTTATCCTCGCTATAGTATCCATGAGTTAGCCCAGGCCACATAGTTCCTTTTTGTTGAAGAATTATGTCCAGCAATGTATCCATGATCAAGGTAAAGGCAAAGCCAGCTATGGTGGCACAAGCCTGAAATCCCAGCACTTGGGAGACTGAGACAGGAGGATTGATGCAAGTGTGAGGTCAGCCTGGGCTACATAGTGAGTTTAAAGCTAGCCTGAGCTACATAGTGAGACCCTGTCACAAAAAGCAAAATACAAAACGAAACAAAGGTAAAGCCAAAGCAAACTTTTTTATTCTTTGTAGCAATAGCACAACAGTGGTGGTAACTGGCTTTTTATTAGTTATAATCCCTTCCAGTTGTACATAATTGCATTTGTCTGTTTTTGAGATAGGGTCTCGCTGTGTAGTTCAGGCCAGCCTTATAATTCACCATGTAGCCCACATTGATATCAAACTTACAGTGGTCCTACCACCATAGCCTCTCTAGTCTTGGGATTATAGGTGTGTACCTCCATGCTCAGCTTATAATTACATTGATTTTAGGTTAATAAGAGAAAAACAAGGCCCATTATCTACGTGTAACTCAATTACCTTAGTATCATATGTGGTATCCTCTCTCCTTTCCTCCCTCCCTTTTGCTGTACATTGAATTCAGAGCCTCCCACATGCTAGCCAAGTGAACTACATCCCCAGCCTGAGTCTTCTTTCTAAAAATCCTAGAAAGTTCTATCAAATTACACATTTTAAAAACATTGTGGGAAAAAATATTTTAAATGATATTGCCTTTATTTTTTAAAAATAGATTTTATGTTTTAGAGCAGTTTAGGTTAACATCAAAATTGGGCAAGCAGTACAAAGATTTCTCTATGTTCCCTGCCTGTATTCACACAAGCCTCCTCCAGTATCAACATCCTCTCCTAGAGTGATTCATTTGTTATAACTGGGGAACCTGCATTGACACATCATTTTCACCCAGAATTCATGTTTTACTGTGCAGTTTACTTTTGGTGTTATACTTTATATGTGTATATTGTTTTAAGAAATACATTTGCTACAAAAGATTTAAATATAGTATTTAATATAAATATAGTATTTAATAAAATAGATATAATGTTGGTTCAAGGTTAGTTGTGGTTGTCAGTTTCTAAATACTGACTAGCAAAGAAAGAATTCCTTGAAAAACTGTTTTTACTAGTTCTTTTTCTTTTGCCTAAAGTTCAGCAGACTTAAAGACCAAATGTGTGCAAAATGAATCCTAAAAGAGACTGGGAATACACTAACAAGTCTCTGTGAAAGTCAGTACCTGCTATTGTCTTGGCTAACAGCAGTGCTACTGGCAAGCTTTTATTGTTAGAATTTTGGCTAAAGTCCTACAGATACATCATTCTAAAGTAAACTCACAGGCCCTTTGTTTGATTTTGACATTTATTTGTGTGAAAAGATTATGATAGTTTAGTACTTAGTAAGAATTCACATGTCAGCCAGGCAGGGTGGTGCACAACTGTAATCCCAGCACTTGGGAGGCTGAAGCAGGAGGATCGCTGTGAGTTCAAGACTAGCCTGGGCTATATAGTGAGTTCCAGGTCAGTCTCAACTACATAGTGAGACCCTGTTTCAAAACAAACAAACAAACAAAAAAAAAGAATTCACATGTCAAGGAAACCCATTTTCCAGTCCCCCTTCTGCCTCTCTTAGACAGAAGCTATCTTCCTCTCGATAAATTTTTCCTACTCTTAAAA
>NW_022900925.1:15789976-15807610 GCF_012274545.1 Fukomys damarensis | reverse complement strand
TAAAAAAAAAAAAAAAAAAAAAAAAAGCATTCACATGTCACCATTCCCTAAAAAACAATATCCTGAAACAGAAAACTTGGGTGAGTTACACCCCAAACTTCATAGGTAGAAGCCACCCAAGATGTACATGTCACTTTTCTCATGGGGGTTTCAGTCTCTCATGGGTATTTATTTCTTAGGTCCTCACTCTAAGTAAAGAAAGTTGTTGAGCTGTCTAGAAGATAAAGATCTTTGTAATTTAGTAATTCATGATTTGTGAAATTATTAAGGATATATGTATTTTAATAAAATATCAAGTGCTTCATATATATAATTACAAATTATCGAAAGGTTTAAAGATATGTAAACATAATAGTAACTATGTTATTGGATTACTATCCATAATTCTTGATCTTTTTTAAACAGAGGAATGTTTTACCTTAAAATTCTTACTTATAGTGTATACAGTAGTTTCTCCTTATTTATGGTTTCACTTTCTATGGAAAATTCTAGAAATAATTCATAAACTTTAAATAACTTTTATTTCTAGAAATAATTCATAAACTTTAAATAACTTTTATTATAGTATATCATTATAATTATTTTATTTTATTATGAATTATTATTAATCTCTTACTGTGTCTGATTTCTAAATTAAACCTTAATATTAATATGTATGTATAGGGAAAAACAGTACATACAGGGTTCAGTATTATCTGCCATTTCAAGCATCTAGGGAACATCTTGGAAATTGTCTACTGTGGGTAGGGAGGACTACTGTATTTCTGTCCCTCAGGTATTAGATTAAATTGCTAATGCTAGAATTCAGAGCATGGTCTGAGGTGATCATGTACATTTTTTTCCTATAGATAAGGCATTTACTCTTCTCATCTTGAATGATCAGTTTGTTTGATAGCATTCTTAATTCTTTATTTTGAAGGGCAGAACTTGCCAAGATCATGCGTGCCAGAGCTAAGGAAATTGAGGTGAAATTGCTTCTTTTTGCTATTCAGAGAACAACTAACTTTGAAGGATTTCTGGCAAAACGTTTCTCCGGCTGTACCCTGACCGATGGAACTCTGGTAAGACCTTCCAGAAATCCATGGCTGGGGCAATTAGACTTCATTTCACTATTTCACTGTTTACATCCTCTGGCTTCGAGGTCAAGTGATCTTCCTGCCTCAGCCTCCCAAATATCTAGAACTGCAAGTGCATACCACTGTGCCTGGCTTTATTTTTTTTTTTTAAAGGAAGAAAATGGGCCAAATTAGTGATTTCCAAGCCCTTTCTTCTAACAAAATCTAATGTAGAATCCAAAGAGAATAATAGCTAACATTTTTTAACATCCACTGTGTGTCCCACACTGTGCTAGGTATATTTATCTACAATCACTTTGTTTCATCTACTGTGGGAGGTACATGCTATCTTCACTTTAATCATACCTGACATCATAGTGCTAATGTGTAAAGCCATAAAAACTTAGCTATTCTGATTGAAACAGGGAGAAAAGGTAGGAGTTGGACCCGGAGTCCTGCACACTTGTTTGCCTCTCACCTCTACTACCCTCTCTAGTTCCCAGCCTTCTAATCCTAAGGGCCCAGAATTTTAGCAGATCCCTTCTTCACCCAGTAAGACCTATCTCAGCATAGGTGACTCAGAGTTGGTTCTTTGGGGCACTGGGATGAAGAGTAGTGGCAGCAACAGTTTGGTTTTAAGGCAAGCGCACAAGGCTCAACTTACTTGGGCTCACTTATGACTTTATACAACTAGAACCATGAAACACCCTTTCCATAATTAATAAACAATATATAGATACTCTTCTCTATGCTAACTCATGTTCAAAATTGATAGTTTTTCACTAATAGGGAAAAAATAGGTCATAAAATAGATGAAAATGCCCTTAAGATCCAAGTAAAAAATAAAATGGCCAGGAACAGTGGCACAAAGGAGAATCTCAGCATTCAAAAGGCTACAAATTTGGGCCTTCCTGAGCTTTAACAGTGAATTCAAGGCAGGTCTGGGCTACGAAGTGAGACCTGGGGCTTAGTTACTTTTCTTATTTGCTGGGACAGAATACCTGACATCCACAAGTTAAAGGAGGAAATGTTTACTTCAGTTCGCAGTTTGTAGAGGTTTCAGTCCATGTCGACTGTCTCCAAAGCAGAGTGGCATGGTAGAGGGGGCATCACAGAGGAGAAACAGTCCATGAGAGAGCTGCAGGAGGCAGTGAAGCAGCAGCAGTGAGCCTCCCTTTCCCTTTTATCCTATCTAGGCTATAAGCTTTTTGCGCTGTACCACCCACACCCAGAGTTGGGCTTCTATCTTCAGTAAATCTATTCAGCCATACCCAGAACTATGCTAATTCCAATCAGTGGGACTAATTTAGTGCCACGTACCCTCAATCCCTGTATCTAGGTCCAGCAAGCTCTGAAAAGTCCCACCTATGAGTGCATGAGGCTTTGGAGGGACATCTGGATACAGGCCATAGCACTTTGTTTCAAACAACAACAATAACAAAAGTTAACAGAAATGCCATTGAAGAAAACATACATCTCTTGAGAAATTTGTGGTTGGCTTCAGCACCTACCTAATTTTCTTATGCTAGCCCTCCTCTCTACCCTACCCACTCCATGCTTCTGAGCTGCTTTCTGGCAGAGACAGATAGCACTGGGCTCAGCCTTTCAGAGATCTACTTAAGGACAGGAAGGTTTAAGCATTGAGAATAGGGTTCCGTCTTGGAGTAACACCTGAGCTCCCCTGGCTTCTGGCCAGCCAGGACTAGTAGAGCATGGGGATAGGCTCTGTGGACCCATAATCTAGCTTACAACAAGAAACAGGGATGCTTGAATAGCACTCGTGCCAAATGTGTTTTGAGCCATTTATCCCCTCCTTTGTCTGGATACAATCTTGGAACAAATGACCTTGTTGTATCTCATGACCAGGGTAACCTATAAAATTCTGAAGAGACACTGGGGTTCTTACCTCTCCAAGGAAGCCCTCCACAGGTCAAAAATGCTAGAGTAACATGGACAGGGAAGGCCCCTTCTAGAAAAGCTGAGGCTGCTGCTCCATGAAGAAAACTGATAGGGTCTCTGCTTTAGTTTGCAAAGACAATGCATTTTTCAGAAAATAGGTAGTGTATAGCACTATCAAAGGGGAAGCTGGCTGATTGTCCATTACTTTCTCTCTCAAGGGTCAGGGGTGGAGGTGCTTAATTTTTTAAAGCAGCAATATACCCTGTAACTTAACACACTCAGCCAGTGCCAGACTCCTGGACTGGAGCCATTTCAGCTCGTGGCAGCTACTGTGCTCTGTAGTGGTATCATAGTGAGTAGGAGCAGTTGAATTTTTCCCCGGGCCCTTTGTTTGTTTTTCCTTTTTACTTGTTTGTTTATGGTGCTGGGGATCAAACCCAGGACCTAATATATGCTAGGCCAGTGCTCTAGCACTGAGCTTTACCCCCAGGGCCCCAGGCCCTTTCTTGTTTTGTGCTTGAAATTTTCTGACAGAACTGGTTTGTAAATCCCCCTTCATTTGTTCAGGTATTGCTTTCTTCTCCTATCAAATTTGTAAGAGAGTTTCAGATAATAAATCCTTGGACAGAAATTCTGCTTAGGGGCCAGGGATTTAGCTCATTGGTGCTGCTTTCTGCCTCACAAGCATAAGGTCCTGAGTTCAATCCCTGGTTCCCCCCAAAAAGAAAATTCTGCTTAATGCCATGAGCTCTTTCATTTACCCATCTAGTTGGTCAGCTGTCTTCTCCACATACTTCTCTAAATCATTCAACTTCTAAAGAAGTTCACCCTCTTCCCCTAACCATTCTTTGTTCCAATTACCATGACCCAACAACCTATCTGCATTTTCAAGTCCTAACGGTGGTCATCCTACACCTTCAGGGATTTTTCCTTTAAAGATAAGTTTCTAGAAAGACCCAGAAGCCCTTTGACCTTTTCAATGAGGCCAGATCTTGAAGAAATGGTTCACTGTTGCTCAGCTCTGGTTATATGTGAAGGTGATGTTTACACTGAGCTTTCTCCCTACCACTTTGCTGTATGCCAGTGGTGACCACACCTCCTGTACCTGTATTTTGTAACCCTCAGTGGTAGGGGTCCTGGTGAATCAGTCATGGCTGCTGATATTGGACAGAACTGGGAAGAGGCCATACTGACTCCTATTGTAGCTACTCAGGATCCTACCCAAAGACTTGCTGCTTCCTGAACCCTTGCCTCCCCCAATTCTACTTGCTTCCAGAGTAGACATTTTTAAAAATCTTTTTTTGGCACTATTTTGTTTTAAGACATCAGAATAGATTGTGAAATGAACTAAGGTATATCTTGATACCCTCTAATATATGCCACATTTCATAGAAAGTTAGTGAATTCCTTGGAAAGTGATCATGGAGCCAGTAATAGTCAGCCAAGGAGCCAATATGGCCAGAAGTCCTGCCTTACTGCTTCCTCCTTAGGCCATATCCTACCTCACCTCTCCTGCCATCACTTGCTTCGCTATGTCTTTTAGAACCTCCTCAGCCCTTGGTGACTTTGACAGTGAAACAGCCAGTGGGCATGAGAGTGTGACTAGCTCACCTGAAAGGTCCGCAGCTCAGCTCCTTCTAGCCAACCAGTATGATGCATTGTTTTTTGCTCTTATTTAAGAGCTGTGACTTTGCCATCTGATAGAACTTTAGAGTGAAAGCACCTTAAGGACAGGGCTTGCTTGTCTTTCTTATATTAGCCCGCCACATTTTATCATGTCTTGTGCAAGAACTGTTTCTGCAGGAAATGAGCTGCTCTTGCTGCTTCCAGCTGCCTCAACTTCTGACCCTTTATTAGGGATTCAAGATAGTCTGTAAATTAAAATACCTTGAAATGAAAAGCAAATGTCTGGATGTGATTTAACTACATCCATATGCATTTTTAGTGACTTGATGATTAGATTGAAGGTGAACAAATTATATTTAACCTTCTGCTGAAAGCAGAGTAGATCAGGTTAGGTTTTTATAACTGCCTCACCACATCTGGGAGGCCTTTAAAAAAAATGTGAAATTTTTCCCCAAGAAATTAACTGGATTTATAGTCTTGGCCAGTGTTTAAGTTGCCTTTCTAAAAAGAATTGTCCTTTGACTTATAGGGGTCATTTTAATATATATATATATATATATATATATGTATATACACACTTGCTCAGTTTAAAAAATTACATTGTAAATATCGAAGTTGTGGGTACAGTTTGGGCATCATAACATTTTTTAAAAATCTCACTCTTTGGGCTGGGAATTTAGCTCAGTGATTCCGGCGCTTGCCTTGCAAGCACAAGGGCCTGAATTCGATCCTCGGTACCAAAAAAAGAAAAAAAAAAATCACAGTAAAATCTCACTCTATATGAAAGCCTGAGCAGAAGGTTTCACCCTTCACTGTGGTCTTACAGGAAATTAATACCTGTATTAGGAAGGATGTAAGAGGAAAAGGGGCAGAGTTTCCTAGGACTTCCATCATGAATAAGGAAATAGTTTTCCTTCACTTGATGAGCTCCCTTCAATGTTTGAAATATTTTATAGATGGTTTTTCTTTTTTCCTTCATGTGTAAGCGTGTGTGTGTGTGTGTGTGTGTGTGTGTGTGTGTGTGTGCATTGGTGTTGGTGTTACTGGAGATTGAATGAAGGGAGTATGGAGCTCCCTAGCCATCCATTCATTCATATTTTGAAGCTGAGTCTCACCAAATGCATGCTGGCCTCACCTCAGCCTCCCAAGAAGTTGGGATTACAAGTGCAAGGGTGCCGGGGGCTTTGTATGGGTGCTGTGAAGCTGAGTCTCACCAAATGCATGCTGGCCTCACCTCAGCCTCCCAAGAAGTTGGGATTACAAGTGCAAGGGTGCCGGGGATTTAGCTCAGTGGTGCTGCCCCTGCCTCACAAGTGCAAGGTCCCAGGTTTGATTCCTGGTACCAAAAAAAAAAAAAGACTGATAAAGAAGAACCTACTTATAAAATGTCATGCAAGGTGGCACATACTTGTTTGAACTTTTTTTTTTTTGTACCCGGAATTGAACTCCAGACCTTGCACTCACAAGGCAAGCCATGGAACCACTGAGCTAAATCCCCAGCCCCTATAAATGGTTTCTTAATGTTAAAGGAATGTATTCTTCATTTGAATAACATCCTAAAGGGAAATTAACTTTTGTTTCTTTCTGAGAGGAGAGTAATACATGGTCATGGAAACTAGGCAAGAATGGGGAAGCAGAAAAAAAAATCATCTATTCCCATCAGACATGAGGATTTTTGTTCTTTATATACGGTTGGAATCATACTTTTTAAATACATTTTTTCCTCCACTTACTTTATTTTTTAAAATTGAGATATTATCCATATAACAAAATTTCACCAAAAAACTCACCTTTGAAAGTATACAATTTGTTGAATTTTACTATATTTGCAGTATTTTGCCACCATTTCATTTGTTTCCTCCAGAACATTTCTCACTCCCAAAAGAAATATCCCCCTTAGCAATCACTTCCATTTCCCTCCTTTCTTCATCCTTAGGCAACTATGAATCTTTGTTTTATGGATGCCTATTCTGACATTTCACATAATTAAATCACATAAAATATGTTCTTTTGTGTCTGGGTTGCTTCTTTTAGGATGTTTTCAGAGCTCATCAATGTTGTATCACTTATCAGTACTTCATTCCTTTTATTGTATGGGTATGTTACATATTGTTTTTTCTCTTCAGCTGTGGGCATTTGGGTTGTTTCCACTTTTTAACTACTATGAATAATGCTTTGAATATTTGTGTCCATGTTTTTTGTTTTGTTTTGTTTTTTTGAGACAGGGTCTCAGTGTGTAGTTGAGACTGACCTGGAACTCACTATGTAGCTCAAGCTGGTCTTGAACTCAGTGATCCGCCTGCCTCAGCCTCCCGAGTGCTGGGATTACAAGTGTGCACCACCATGCCTGGCTGTGTCCACATTTTTTTGTTTTTGGTACAGGGGACCAAACTCAGGACCTTGCCCTTGTGAGGGAGGTGGCAGAACCACTGAGCTAAATCCCTGGTCCTGTGTACGCATTTTATGTGAACATGTTTTTTTTCTCTTTATTTTTTTTCTCACTCCCCTCCCTCTTTTGTGGTACTGAGATTGCACCCAGGGCCTTACACGTACTGGGCACATATTTTACCTCAGAGCTACCTCCCTAGGTTTAATTTTGTGTGATGTAATGTCAAATTCTTTTTTACAACAGCCACACTGTTTTACATTCCCACCAGCAATGTAGAAGAATTCTAATTTATCCACATCCTTGCCAACCTTGTTTGTTTGTTTGTTTTTCATTTTAAAAAATGATAGCCAACTTTATGGTTGAAAAATTATATCTCATTGATTTTGATTTGCTTTTTCCTAATGACTAATTATATTGAACATCTTTTCGTGTGCTTATGTGCCACTGGTAGATCTTTAGAGAAATGTTTCAAGTTCTTAGCCCATTTTTTTATAATTTAAATTTATTTTTAACTGATACATAAAAATAAAATATAAAGTTTACACATATTTAAGAAGTCCCATGTGATGCCTCAACACATATATACACTGTTCAGTTTTAAGTCAGGATAAACATGTCTATCTCCTCAAACATTTATGCCTCTTTATGGTGAAAACATTTATAATCCTTTCTTCTAGCATTTAAAATTTTATAGTACATTATTGCCATCTTCATCTATCTTTATTTTTGAATTGTAGGAGTTCTTTATATGTTCTATCGTATATAACATGTATTATTTCCAAATATTTTCTCCTATGCTATAGATTTTCTTTTCACTCTCTTGACTGTGTGTCCTTTGGCACACACAAGTTTTTAAAATCGTAAGTTCATGCCCAGCCTGGGCAACTTAACCACATAGACCCTGCCTCAAAATGAAAAATTAAAAAAGGGCTTGGGATGTAGGTCAGTACAAAGGCCCTGGGTTCCTTCCCCAGTACCACATACACAAAGTTTTGTGTGCAGTTTATTTTATGTTTTGTTGTTGCCTTTGGGTTTTGTTTCTTTGGTTGATTGGTTGGTTTTTTCAAATAGGGTCTCACTATGTAGTTTCGGCTGGCCTTGCACTCACTATGTATCCCAGGTTAGCCTCAATTTGAGGCAATCCTCTTGCCTTAGCCTTCAAGTCCTGGGATTACAGGCAGGCACCACTATGGCCAGCATTGTTGCCTTTGTTTTGATGTCATGCATGTTTAAGTAACTTTTATACAATCCAATCAGAAAGATTTATCTATGTTTCCTCTAATACTTACATAGTTTTAGTGCTTAAATAAATATAGCTCTTTGATCTGTTTGGAATTAATTTTGCCACTAGTGTAGAAACATAACTTTTTATCCTACTTTTCTTCGTATGTCCTTTCTCTGTCACCACATAAGATTTTGTTGTGTAGAAATTCCATAATTTCCCTAACCATTCTTTTCTTTTGGGGCTGTAAAACATTTCACTTTTATAAGTAAGTCCATAGGAACATTTTTGTAAACACATTTTTATTAACATTTGAGATTATTTTCTTATGACACTAATGGAATTATGGTATCAAAAGATATGAGCATTTCCAAATTTCAGATAGCCTCTATGTTATACCACTTTCTGAATTCTTATTGGTTCTTATTGATGTAACAGCTTGGTCACTCCCAGCGCTTACTCTTTATATTAGTTATTAGTGATGAATTATCAAGTCACTTGTTTTAGCACATTTCACAGTGCTAATGTGTGAGTACCTAATATAAAGGGATAATTCTGCCAAATAAAAAAGACAAAACAGAAGTGGGGGTATATTTGCCTAGCATGTACATAGTCCTAGATTTAGTACCCAGTAATACATGTGCGCGCACACACACAGAGCAGTCTGAATTTTCTTTTTAAATTACAAATTTCCAGCCAGGTGTAGTGGCACATGCCCATAATCACAGTACTCTGGGAGGCTGAGGCAGGAGTCCAAGCCCATCCTGGGCAACTGGGTGACTTAGCAACACCCTGTCTCAAAAAAAAAAGACTGGGCAGGTAGCTCACTATGAAGACCCTAGGTTGAATCCCCATTATCAGAAACAAAATAACAACAACAACAAAAGTACAAATTTCCACTCCTAGGTATATACTCAAGAGAACTAAAAACATGTTTATACAATAACTATACCCAAATGTTTATGGCAGTACTATTCATATTAGACAAAAGGTGCAAAAAACCCAAAAGTCCATTAGTGGACAGATAGTAAATAAAATGTGGTATATTCATGTAGTGAAATATTCATCCATAAAAATAACTGAAGTACTGAAACATATCACAGCATAGGCGAACCTTAGCTGCTCTAAGTAAAAGAAGTAAAAACCGGACACAAAAGGTAACATTAATATGAATCCTTTTATATGAAAAGTTTACAAATACTTAGAGACAGAATTGTAAAAAGGAGGATTTGGAAATGACAGCTAATGTGTATGAGGTTTCTTTTGGAGGTGAAATAGTTCATTAGATAGTAGTGATTGTTGCAAACTTTGCAAATATGCTAAAAACCACTAAGTTGTAAATCACATTATGATGTTGGTGAATTTTATGTTGTATGAGTTATACTACAAGTTAAATGTATTAAGGAGTTTTAGAAAATTTTGAATATGTTGTTAAAAGTCATTTTTACTCTTCTGATAAAGATCCTATCCAAACCAACCAAACAACAGTGACAAAAACTCATGAGAATAAATGATTGTTAAAAACTCAATAAAATCTCTTGAAAGAGCTCTTTTTTTCTCAGCTGCTTCAAATCTGTTTCCCCAGAGATATCCACTGCTTAATACTTTGAAGTATGTATTTGAGATTCCCAGTCATGCGTGAACATAATATACATAGACTCTCTGTTTTGTTTGCAGAAATAGGAAATGTTGCCCATGGTTCTGTAGAGGATTTTTATTGAGGGCTTCTCCTGTGACCAGCATTTTTTCAGAAATATTTTTCAAGCACCCTCTTTGTTTAGGGGTTTGGGCAAAGATGAGAAATTGAATCAGACAGATCATTATGGTCTAGCAGGAAAAAGAAACCTGCAATAATTGTCACAACATAGGATGTGAACATGTGGTAGCAAGAGTGGTCCCCCTGATGATAAACACCAGGTGTGCAGAGCCCTGTGCTTATAATCTTGACTGTTAGCTAAAGCCCTCAGGCTCTTTAAGGGCAGCTCTTCAAGGACAAATGTGGAATGTGGCTTTAATAAAGCATTTATGGAATGAGAATTGCAGAAATTGTGGGACTTTCATCTCATAACTGAAAGCTTTCCCATCCAGGGAAAAGCAAAAGAAATTAATCTTAAATTTCACAATTCCTTCTTTGATAATGTGATGTGTCCAGATAAGACCTCAAAAAGGGATTTGTGTAGGCAGACCCAGATAATGGATATGTGTTTCACTGATGCTGATTCTTAACAGTAAATGAGAAAGTTGGCTGTCTTGTGGCCCTTACTATTTCACAGATACTAGGAATCCTGTGTGATTTAATTACTGGGAATTAACTTGTTGTATGAAGAATATTACCTTCCTGTGTGGGCTTGAGATCAAATCACAGCTGAATTCTTTTAAAACTGAAAAGTCACTTCTTGGCTTTTTTTTTTTTTGGTACTGGAGATTGAACTCAGGACCTTGTGCTTGCAAGGCAGGCAGGCAACACCTGATCCCTGGTCCTTGGCAATTTTTAGATTTCCTTTAGCAGTACCAGAGTGTATGGAATCTGTCATTTCAGTTGTTTAAATATAAACCCAAACTAGTAATTCTCTGTGGTCTATGACAGCCGCAAAGCAGCAAGAAGGAGTGTGACCCAGTTGACTCTGGCAACAGGCCTCTTGCACAGAAGACTGTGTTGTGTTGGTGGTTGCTATCTGCAAAGACTTGCAGAGCCAATTAATCTGAACAGTAGTGTAACCTGCTAAATAGTAGAAGGCTATATTCTCACCTTGAGTTTTGTCATCTTGAGTTTTGTAACGTAGTATTTGCCCTTAGGGTGGTATATGTGCAGCAGCAGCTGAGGGCCTCTTGTAGAGGAGGGAAGGAAGAATTAGTTCAGTGTACCTTTGAACTTGTCAGTTGATTTGCCCA
This sequence comes from Fukomys damarensis, assembly GCF_012274545.1. Classification (NCBI taxonomy): domain Eukaryota; kingdom Metazoa; phylum Chordata; class Mammalia; order Rodentia; family Bathyergidae; genus Fukomys; species Fukomys damarensis. The sequence continues at coordinate 15,796,527 of NW_022900925.1, read as the reverse complement.
TTGCTTTTATTACCTAGATAGGCCCCAGAGACAAGAAGTAGGGACAGGGTCTCACTTGGGGTGGTTAAAAGAAATTTGTTTTTCAAGACTTATAGCCTGTGCTCTCTTTTCTTTCCCTTTTATGAGTTGCTTCATAAAGAGAGGAACAAGTGGGCATGGTGGTGCACATACATAATCACAGCTGCTGTTTGGGAAGTTGCCATTTCTTCTGAGAATAGGTGTTTTTATGTCATTTGCTCTATATCCTGCTTTTTCATTGACTCCAATCAATCTTGTTACTCTTTGCATCATCTAGTAGCTGCTGGATTGATTTTTTTTATGATTCCTTGTTATTTTTAAGAAATCCCACTTTAGATTATCTCTAACTGCAATCCTGTCTTTTATAGCTGATATTCTGTCCTCACATTGATGTGTTCTGCTGTGTACACTTCAATGGAGTTGACTTGTTCTGCTGTGTATACTTCAGTGGAGTTTTTAATCTCCTGGATATCTGTTTGAATCTGTCTCATGGATTGCATTTATTTTTTGTTTTGGCACCTGGGATAGAACTCAGGACCTTGTGCTTGTGAGGCAGGCAGTGGCACCACTGAGCTAAATCCCCGGCCCACATGGATTCCATGTTTTTCTTATGCTGGGCATTCATGGTTTCCATCATGTTTCTGAGCTCATCTATTTTTTTTATCTGTATCTTTCATTCTCATCACCATCTTTGGAGTTATCTGGGAAATTATTTCTGCTTTGATTTTTTTCCTAGAGCCTCATTCATCTGCTTTGTTACTTCTGCTGTTGCCCTTCAGAGTCCAGGTGGGTGGCTTTCAGATTGTTCAACCTCATTGTCCCCAGGGTTTGCCTTTGGTGAGCTGAAAGTCTATAGGGGTTGCATCTTATTTAAGTGTTTTCTCATTTTCTATTTTTTAAAAAGTTTGATTCCTGGGTTGATGCTTGTAAATGGTGAGTAGTTTTAATGCCAGTGTTCAGAAACCTTAGGAAATGACTACTTCTCAGAAGTGTCTTCCAATTGCTAGCTAGCTTTGGGTTTTGAGTCTGTTGCAGGATCCTACCTCTTCAGTTTATTGGGGATGAGAAATTTCTGCCTACTTGGTCCAGCTGCCAGTTCCTTGGCACTGTCATATAGTTTGTTTTTTTGTTTTGTTTTGTTTTTATTTTTTTAAGGCCCTTAGGCAGTCTCAGTCTTGGAACATCAAGAGGAAAAACTGATTAGCACAATTATGTCACCTTGGCTAAAGTAGTATAATCAACAATACCAACAGCATCAAATGCAACCTAGAAAATGATTGTAGCCCTTAATATGGCATTTTTACCCTTAGGGGAGATTTAAAAGGGGTTCAGGGGTAAAAATTAGAAATAGAAGAAGAGGAAGAGGTCAGAAGCAAGACTGGAGGACAAACTTTAGGAAACTGGTAAAGAAGATAGGAGAGAGAAAAGGAAAAAATAAAAACAAGAACAGAACAACAACAACAAAAAACTAGAAACTGTTCAAACAACCAAGAAAAAACTAAACAAAAACCAAGAACTAGAAAGGAGGAAAAAAAAAGAAAAATGATTTAAAAATCCCCCCAAAATGTCCAATTCAAAATGTGTCTCTCCTGTCACTGTTAGGCAATGTGAGCAAATAGAGTCCAGAGCCAAATTGATTAATCCCAGCAAGCTAGCTGCCACTTCATGGTGGGGTAGTGGATAATCCCAGCCAGCCTGTCCCTTAGGTTCCTCTGAAGTTCAGGCCAGTTTCTGGCTATGAGGCTGGAACTGGATTCCTTGAGCCTATAACCAGATATGTCTCCTGCTGGCTTGAACTCTGCTCCCTGACACTGAGGCACCAGGACCCACTAGATGGAGTCTGCCCACAGCTGTTCTAATTCCGATCTCAGTTGGCTCCTCTCCAACAAGCTACCAGCCAATCATCCTGTCTGGGTGAGGTCTGAACCTGGATAACTCACCAGCCGCTGAAGCCTGGTTTGTCCACTACTCTGTTCCACTGGTGAGTTTCTCTGTGGAGGTCTCTGAGGTCATCAGCAGTCACTATGCATCTACAGGTTCAGCCAGCTATTCCCTCTTGGAGAGTCCAGGCTCTGGGAGAGAGCGCTGCTTGGTACCTCCCTCCTCTTTGTTGAAGTCTTTCTCTTCACTTTTCTTGTAGTCTTTAGTTCTTGTCTCCCGTCCTTCCTGGGTCCCAGGGACCCACTTCCCTCCTCCTTCTCCTAAGTGCTGCTATACTCCAGTGTCAGGACATCAAATTGCAGAGACTCTTTCTCTGCTGCTCACTACTATGCCATCTTCCTGGAAGTCTGATGTATGTATCTCATTTGTCCTGCTGTTAGTTTTGTGAGCCAAGTGTTAATACCCTTCCAAGTTGCAGATAAGACAGCTGAGGCTTGGAGAAGTAAAGCAGCACTTCCAAGTGGTGGAGTTGCATATGAACCCAGGTTTAGCAGATCCAGAGCCTGTATCCTTATCACTGCATAAGGGTACCCATGTCAGTTTATGGCAGTATAAGCTGCAAGTGGCTCAGGCCAAAATGAATGACTTTTGACCCCTTTTCTTCCTTTCCCTCATCTCTGCTTTATCAAGTCTTCTTGGCTTCTCTCCTAAATATGTCCTGATCTGACCACTTTTTAAAAAAAATCTCTACATCATCATTTTATCTCTACATCATCATTTTAAAATCTCTACATCATCAGCTCTTACTGGAACACTGCAAGAAGCTCAAAAATTGAACTTCTTCCTTCTCTTAAGAGTCCATTCTCCCTAGGACCAAGGAATTATATTTTAAAACTAGGGCTGGGGATTTAGCTCAGTGATGCTTCCGCCTGTCTCACAAGCTCAAGGTCCAAAGTTTGATCCCTGGTACTAAAAAACAAAAACAAAAACCCATATTAGGGGTGCACCCATAGTCCCAGCTTCTCTGGAGGCTGAGACAAAAGAATTGCTTGAATCCAGGAGTTCAAGCCAGCCTGGGCAACATAGTAAGATCTTGTCCCTAAAATTTGAATTAGATCCTATCACTTCTCTATTTAAAACCAGCAGTGACTGTTTACTTGCAATAAAGAGAAAATCTTACTGGAGGCCCACAAAAGACTATGAGATTGGACCCTTACCCGCTGTCTTCCTTCAGGCCCCTGTCCTTCAACTCCAGATCCCTTTGCTAAGAATATTTGTCTCCAGATTTCGTCCAATCATTTCCTTCTTATTTATACCACTGCTCCACTATTAAAAAGCCCTTCTCTGATCACTCTGTGTAAAGAAGCACCTTCCTCCTCTCATCCCCAGCCCACTACAGTTCCTAAATTACATTTCCATCACATTGCCTCCCTTTCTTGTCTGCCTTACTTGTGTTACATCCCTTGTGCAAGGAAAAAAATGCTTGAAATAGAGTAGATGATAGATACTTAATACCCAAATGACAAACATAAACTGTTGTCTGTGCCTAGAAAACTCTGCCCTGTCCCACACCACCCACCCCTTCACACACACACACACACATCTTTACCTCTGAGGCATCCCTCAGTTCTGGCTGAAAAATAATTTGTTTAAAGACATTTTCTCTGACCTTCTACCACATGCTCTTGTAACAGCTTTTCCTTCAAGACCTTAACCACACATTTGATTAAAGCTTAATTCCTCCAGGAGCCTGCCACCTTCATGAGGGCAGAGTGGATCTGTCTTGTTCATTACTTTCTCCCAAATATGCAGAACATTAGTTTGTTGAGTGGGTGAATGAAGGAATGAATCACTTCTTTTGTATTGACAAGGTCCACACTTGTAATGTGCATGCCCTATATGAATGGGCTGGAATTTCTAGGTGCCTGTGACTCCCTCGGTAATTCTCATCAGTCTGTGTGTAGAGACAGGTAGGAGAAGAAGGAAAAGAACCCTGACAATTAGCCCATGCTCACTGCCTCAGATGTCATTCTTTGTGGTCAGTGCTTCCTTTTATGTTGTGCTTGTTTTGTTGTTGGGCCAGCCACACTGTTTCTCACCAGAATACTGCAAAAACCATTATGTTACTAAAGATTACTGGGAGCTACTACAAGCATCACAAGATTTCCTTCATATGCTTTGGCACTTGTCTATTCACACAATAGCATTTGCAGGTGTTTTTGAACAAGAGCTGAGTGGTTTAAATGCATGTAAGCAGAATTATCTTAAAGCCCAGGCAGGTATGGTGACACATGCCTGTAATCCCAGCACTTGGGAGGCTGAGGATCACACTGAGTTTTAGGCCAGCCTGGCCTACATAGTGAAACCCTGCTTCAAACAAACAAAAACATAAAGAATTACATTAAAGCCCAAACCAGACCCTGATGCGGTTTTTATTATTTAAGTTTTGCTTTTGTTTTTTATTTGTAATACCTTCACATGATGTCCTGGCACTTGGCAAAGTCATTCACACTGCAGTCCATCTGCTGTTCCTTTTGGCTTAGGGATTAGTTCCGCTTGCCCTACTGGTGTATGCACACACGCACATTTAGAAACTCCCTCTCCACTTAGCGTCTTGTTTCTAAAGGAGCCATCCCTTGCTCTATCATCTCATCCCCAACACCGACCAATTCTGAAGCCCTTTTACACTGCTTGTCATTTAGCTTCCTTTCTACTAAAATTCCTAGCCTCTTGGGCATAAACAGTATGTCTAGATCAAAATTGTAAAAAAAAAAAACCAAAGACTGGATTCAGTAGTTACACTGGAATTAGCATCATCAACGACCCTTGTATGTATCATGCTCTTCTTCTTGGGTTTCGCACTCTTTATTACATTTGATCCCATAAACAGTCCTGTGTCTATATCCACATTCAGCAGATGAAACTCCTGTAGCTCAGAGAAACTAGATGATTTGGCAAGTGCAACAAAGTTGGAGCTGAAAATCCATCTCTTGGCCCACAGCTTTCCCACTAGTTCATGGACCCTCTAAATAATGTATTTTGAAATAGTGTTTGTTTCTGGGAGCTGGGAAGTAATAGTTTTTTTCATGGGGATTTTGGTTTTGGTTGTTGTAATATGACTTATTTAGGAGGTGATTTTTGTCTGTAATCTAGAACATGAGATTAACTTTAAAGTTTGTTGTAGAATCCAAACCCATCTAGCATTTGAATTCATGCCAGGCACCAAAGATAGGATGGGGAATAAGACATGATCCCTGCCATCGTGGCATCTAGTGAGGAGAAGATAAATGGGCAGTTAGTTGCATAGAGGCTGTGCAGTGTGGGATAAGAGATGGCAGAGACATCTAACCCAAATTTAACAGATGAGGACACTCCCCAGAAGATGGGACTTGTAGGTTGAGGACTGAAGGATGGTAAGAATTTTCACTAGGTTAGAATTGTAGTGAGGTGAATAATAAAGTTTCCAGAAGATAGGAAAACAAAGTGAAGGTCTGGAGGGGAGACTAAGGTCTGCATTGCTTGTACTCTTATTTATGAGATAAGATTTCATGAGTCAGCTGTTGAGGGGGCTTGGGAAAAACAGAAGCTCAATGGGAAGCTGAATGAAGGCTACTGAATAGTCTCATAAGATATTTCTTTTTCTTAATAGAAAAAGCTGGAGTCTCCTCCGCCATCTACCAATCCCTTCCTGGAAGATGAGCCAACGCCAGAGATGGAGGAGCTGGCGATAGAGAAGGGCGAGTTAGATCAAGTAAGTCTGCTTTACATTGCCACATGTAACCTAATTGTTCTTTCTGAAAATGGTTGGCTTTCCTCAAGAGCCTTTGGCTGTTGACCACATTCAGAGTTACAGCAGTGGGGTCTTTATAGAGGGTCTTTATGTGAGAGTGCATTCAGATAATTGAGAGAAAGAATAGCCCTTCCTGGCCCCACTCTGTTCCCAAAGAGCCTCACCTCTGGCATTCAGCACCATGCACAGGCTCAGTCAGCCCATGCAGCAGGGCCAGCAGAATGCTGCTCTGCCTCATTCATCATCTCATGGGCTGGTCAGCAGAGCTTTCCGCTGTACTCTCATCTGGTACAGTGATGATGTGAGAGGCTGAGAGATCCTGGGGAAGTTAGCAGCACCGTGGGCTGGAAGAGGCTTCTACACAGCACTTTAAGTCTGGAAGCCATTGGAGAGGTCTGGAAATATCAAGGTGACCAATGGCATCTTTGGAGAGTTACTTTTCAGAGCACACTAGCACTTTAATTTCCTTCAGTTTTCTCTGCCAATTCTAAGTTTCACCTCCCTTCATCCTACAGAATGGTGTTTTTGTTTTAGTGCCATTTTATGACAAGAGAGGTCAGAGCAATAAATCAGAACATTTCCTTCCTTTCTGTATTAGTAATCCTTTTTAATTTTCTACACTTGGCTGCTAGAGGATTCTTTTATTTTATTATTTTGCTCCGGACACCACCAAAAGGGAGGCTGCCGGGAAAGACCAGAATTGGGAAACCTACAGTCACACACTTTGCAGCTAGCCCTGCTTACTTTTTGTTTTGGGTGTGTGTGTTTTGAAACATGGTCTTGGTATGCAATTGAGGCTGGCTTTGAACTCACAGTGATCTTCCCGCTTTAGCCTCATTTTTTTTTTTTTTTTTTTTTTTTT
>NW_022900925.1:15732593-15789876 GCF_012274545.1 Fukomys damarensis | reverse complement strand
TTTTTTTTTTTTTTTTTTTTTTTGGTACCGGGGATTGAATTGAACTTGGGTCCTTGTGCTTACAAGGCAGGCCACCGAACCGCTGAGCTAAATCCTCGGCCCCCACTTTAGCCTCTTAAGTACTGGGATTACAGATGTGCACCACTACACCCCGCAACAATTAAAAAATCCTCTACATGCTTAATTTCATATCACCTTTGCAATGCCTGTCTCATAGGTATTGAAACTGTAGCTCAAAGACCAAACAGCTTGCTCAGAGTTAACATAGTTTAAAAGTGGAGGAGCTGAGACTGGAAGCCAAGTCTAGAAATCAGAAGTCAGAATTCCTTTCCCAGGCTTTTATCTTTAATATTAAAAAGTGGAGGGCAAAGAAATTAAGCTCATGAATAAAAGTGAATGAACCAAACTGAAGGGCTGTCTTGAGGTAGTATCCCAGAGATGTATGGAAATAGATGTAGCTGATTTAAAGATGTCATATTATTGGAGAACGTAGGAGAAAAAAAGATTTCTGTCGAAAGAGATGCAGTTCTCATGCTATAGGATCAAGGAGTTGGAGTCTTATTCCTCTGTGTCCTATACCCTCCCTGGGCTACCTGCTCCTAGGAGCATGCTTTGTGCAACTGTGGTATTTTCAGGACCCCTGTGTCCCTACAGTGTCTGTGGCTGCCATTGTCATGTACAAAATTGTGCAGTGAACATTCAGATGCTTCTAGCACTGCCATGAGAAGTTATCCCCATAGCTGGTGATGTTATTGCTCTGAATATGAGAGTCCCCACCACCTTTGAAATCAGTATTGATAGGTAAAATGTTTTTCTTTCCTTTGGAACTTTTTACTCATGAAATTTTGAAATTATTGTAAGGCTGAACCTGCCCATTTTAAAGACATAGGACATTGACATTTGACAAATACACAGGATAAAGCAGCCTCACGTGATGGAGAAAATGCTGGATTCTGGTCTTCTTTTAGTTGATTATGTGACCTTACATAGGTCACCTCCAGTCTCAGACTTCCCTGCTTTCTTTATCTATAGAGAAGGCTAATTAATAGTCCTCAAACTATATTCCTCTGTGCCCTGTCCAGTGTCACTGTAGTCAGTAAAGACAGACCTAGGTCCCCACAGTGAGAGCAATACAGAACTTTGGATTATGGACTTCCAGGTAAAATTTCTTTCTTTCTTTCTTTCTTTTTTTTTGGGGGGGGGGCGTACCAGGAATCGAACTCGGGCCCTTGAGCTTGCGAGGCAGGCAGCAGAACCACTAAAATTTCTTTTCAACCTAGAGTTTTATGTTTGTTTAAGAAAAAGAAGAGGGGCTGGGGATTTAGCTCAGCGGTTCTGCCACCTGCCTTGCAAGCGCAAGTACCCAAGTTCGATCCCCAATACTAAAAAAAAGAAAAGAAAAGAAACAAAATGAAAAACCCTTGTACTAGATGACCACTGTAATTCATGGGCTGTTCCTCATTAAATATACACATCAGTGACTAATGCTCCTGAGTGTAAGCCCACACCTTCCACTGTCATCACTACGTGTCTTCCCTGTGGCTGTTTAGAGGGAGACCCAGCGTCTCCCCCTTCCCAGCGCATTTCTGGCTTGTGGAGGTGGGTGCACAGACATACAGGAGCCCTGTGGGGTGCTGGGGAGGGATTCCACAGGATGTTATCAGGAACCAGCTAGAGGTGGTTGAGGGAAGGCCTCTACCAGTTGCCCTGGGTTACCCAGGCCCTTGTCTTGCTGCAGTCAGTAGGCAGTTGGCCCTCAAGGTCAAGATCACTCCCTGTTCACTACTGCAGTTTACACCTGGCTGTGGAAAGGCAGAGTGAACATGAGAAGTAGTGTTTAGTTTATAAGAGGGCTCCAAGAATTAATTGCCAAGATATTCCCAGGGATTAAAAAAAAATGACATCTCAATGGGGATTGAGGGTACTGAAAGAGGGAGAAGAAATCAGGAATTTTTTGTTTAAAAATGTACCTTTCTGATGATCTGAGCAGTTAGATTTAATCTGTTTACATTGGATAGTAATGAAAGGAAGTGGGACCAGCTGCAGACCTCCTTACTGTGACAACAGTAACCTTTTATTATTCCATCAAACTCCAGGAGGAAATAGCTTAAACGTCTGCAGCTTTTGGACAAAATTCACATACTCAGAAATCTAGTATGAATGCTACTGCTAAATTACTTAGTATATTCTTTAAACTGAGAATCATCCCTTTGGGGAGCTGCAGAGTGCAAAGGGAGACACCAATTTGAGCAGGAATTCCAGCATCTATTATCTCAACACAAGCACATTCACGAAGCAGCTATAGGCAGAAGGCTGCCCTCTCAGGAGAAAAGTAAGAAAGTGAAACTTAGGCAGTCCCTGTCATCATTCCTCTCATGTGTCAGCTCACACTGGAAATGCCACAAGAAGACCTGTGTGCTCCATGAATAGGCAGCACAGAGCAGTCACTGTGGGTGGGGTAGAGACAGCAGCCCCGTCTGATGAAGCTCTTTCTGAGTCTTCCTCATCAAGGCCTCATGAAGAAGACTGGTCAAGCTGAGCTTGTTGGAGTATCATGAAGCCATTTTCTTTTATCACTTTGGGTCTGCATTTTATACACCCCAAATGTGTTATGGGAGACTGAGGCAGGAGGATTGCTGAGGCATGAGGAGTTTGAGGCTTGCCTGGGCAACATAGTAAGACCTTGTCTCAAAACAAAACAAAACACTGGAAAACTAACTTTATATGTTGAAATACTTATAAACTTATAAGTTATTAACATAGTACATAGAGATGCTGTGTACGTATCTCCCAGCTTCCCCCATTGGTGACAGCATTGTCTGATAATGCTCTCTGATTCTCAGGCCTAGAAACTTTGTTTTCCCCAGTGTCATTCTCTGCACTGTGGAATGTTGGTGGCAGGCATTTCTTATGATGGGTCTGGGGATTTAGCTCAGTGGTTCTGCTGCCTGCCTTGAAAGCACAAGGTCCCACGTTCAATCCCCAATACCAAAAAAAAGAATGCTACTGCTGTCACTTTGACTTCTCTGCCAGACTCTGGGCACTATTCCCCCAATGTTTGTTGTTGTTGGTTTGGTTCGGTTTGGTTTTTAGGTTTTCTTTGGTTTGTTTTTTGTTTTTTGGGGTTTTTTTTTTGTTGTTGTGTTTATTTTTTTTGTTTTGGTTTGTTTTGTTGAGACAGGGTCTCGCTATGTAGTTCAAGCTGTCCTTGAACTATGTAACCCAGGCTGGCTTCAAATTTGGCAGTGATCCTCCTGCCTCAGCCTCCCAAGTGCTGGGATTACAGGTGTGCACCACTACGCCCAACTTTGTTTTGATTTTCTTTCTTTTAGTTAGAGAAAAATTCGAAGACTATTTATAAGGAACTTCTAAATATTTTTCACCTGGATTCAGCAATTGTTGACATTTTGCTACATTTACCTTATTATTTCCTCATCTTTTCTCCCTCCCCTTACTTATGGAGCAATTTGGAAGTGTTGTAGACATAATTTCCTTTCCCCCTAAACATTTCAGTGTGTGTTTCCTAAAATGGTCATTTATTTAAATTTTTAAAACATCAGTCAGGTGATGAATAGCTTCCAGATTGAAAAATGCATGTGTTGTCAAAGTAGCAGTAAATCTTTAATCATACAGCAAGTAAATGATGCTGACAAAGCCAGTGTCTTATTCACAGACTGGATCGATCATAATGCAGGACTTATTCCCACTTTCATTATATTGAGTGCTCTCTTATCTAAGAGCTATGAGTGAACTTTGAAGTGATAATGTTTTTTGAAATTGCTTAAGAATTTGCAGAGATTGCTCAAATGCAGGGTTTCGTTTTTCTTCTCTCTTTTCTTTCAGCCGAAGAAACCTAAAGCTCCAGATAATCCATTTCATGGCATTGTTTCCAAGTGTTTTGAGCCTCATCTCTATGTGTATATTGAGTCCCAAGACAAGTAAGTGACAGATATTTTACTGTTTGCTTCCTGGGTTTCTAGCCCCTCTCATCAGGTTGGGTCTGGCTCCTTTCAGAAGCTGAAGGAGGAACTTGATATACCCATGACCCTCCCTGGAAATTCATGTGTTATCATTTAGCCTCTAAATCTTAGAAGCCCAAGATTGACCCCACAGTAGATCCTAACTCCCCATTTGTATGTGGGTGCTGAGCCCTTACTGAGCCCTGACATACCATATGTCAGCCTGCAAAACTGTACCATGTCAGGCACTGGGCATTTTAAGAAAGCCTAATCTCTAAAGTATATATTTTCATGTATAATTTTACTTTTTCTTTTGAAGTAATTTTTACTGTCAAAAAAGTTCAAAAAATAGGACAAAAAATTCTCAATATAACCTTGCCCAAAGAATGTTAATATCATATATAATCACAATCATCAATATCAAGAAGGTAGCATTGTTTTATTAATATCCTTTTTCTGGTCCAAAATTTAATAATCTTGCTTTTATCTGTCAGGTCTCTTAGTGTCCTTTAATCTTGAATTAATCCTTTATCTTTTGTTTGTTTGTTATGACTTTGATGCTTTTAAGAATATTGACTAGCTTTTTTTTTTTTTTTTTTTTTTTTTTTTTTTTGAGACAGAGTCTATGTAGTTGAGACTGACCTGGAACTCATTATGTAACCCAGGCTAGTCTTGAACTCAGTGATCCTCCTGCCTCAGCCTCCTGAGTGCTGGGATTACAGGAGTATGCCACCGTGCCCAGCTTTAACTAGCTATTTTATACAGTACCCTCAATTTCAGTTTTCCTGAGGTCTCACTCTCTCTCTTTTTTTTTTTTGTTTGTACCAGGGATTGAATTTAGGACCCTCTGCTTGCAAGGCAGGCAGTGGAACCACTCAGCTAAATCCCCAGGCCCCACCCACTTTTGGAGGTCTCACTGTGTTCCCCAGGCTGGTCTTGACTCCTAGGCTCACATGAACATCATGCCTCAGCCTCCTGAGTAGCCTAGTTTCTTCTTGACTAAATCCAAGTTATGCTTCTTTGGCAAGAAAACCATAGACCTGATGTTTCATCCTTCTTAGTACACCGGCTCAAGTAGCACATCATGGTGATTTGTGTCCTTATTGACTATTACCTTGGATCACTTATGGTTCCTGCCAGCTTTCTCCACTGTGGAGTTAGCACTTTTCTCTTTGTAATTACTGAGTGTCTTGTGGAAAATACTTTGAAACTATGTAAATATTGTGTTTTTCATCCCACACTTGCCCACTCATTTTATCATCCTTTGATGATAATTGCCTGAGCAATAGATCCTCTCTTGTTTGCCTAATGCTTCCATTGTTTCCTCCACTTTTACTGTTAGAGTTCTATTGTAAGGAAGAGATTTCTTTTCTTTCTCATTAGTTTGTTTATATCAGTATGGGCTCATGAATTCTTATTTTAGTTTATGGGTCACCCATTTAATGTACATACTTTTCACAAACTCACAGGCCCCCAAAATCTTTACAGATCAGGCCATCGCAGTCTGTTTCCTTCCTAGCCAGAGGAGGGTTTCATGTTCCAGGGCCCATTATTTATGTGGGGGATATTAGCTAAGGAAGAAGACCCCCACCTCATCTCTGATTGCCACAGCCAAAGTACTGTTGAGAGCCCTTCCATACTGGAAAGGCAGGTTTTGGAAAAGTTGGGTTTCTGGAGCAGGACAGGCTACCCAGAGAAAGGCTGGACCTGGGCTACCACAGACACTCTTAGGAGGGGAGAGAGTGGCTCACACAGGAGAATACCAGTGGCTGTTGAGAAAGCTCTTGAGGAGAGTTCTCTGGAAAAACATTTTGTCATAAAGAATCCACTTGTCAAAATTAGGCTTTTGAAAGGAATGTTTATTCCAGTTGACAGAAGCTAAAATCAGGAGATTCTAGTAGCTAGCTGGAAAAAGCTGCGTTTATCACATCCATGTGTGGATGGGCTGACATTGGGAGAGAGATAGTGGCAGCTGTCTGGGAGAGATTTCATCCATGAGTGGATGGGCTCATACTAGGAGAGAGATATTAGCAACTAACTGGGAAAGGAATTAGGCTTATATGGGTTTTGGAGGAGCTAAGGAATCTAGGGTGAAATAGTTGTGACTCAAGGATGCTCAAGTGTTACATAATCACTGGACTTCTCGGTGCCAGGTGGGTTGTATACTTTCTTTTGAGTCTGTTTGCCCTGTTTACTGAGAAGCTACTGTTTTTTGCTAAAGGCAGCCGTTTGCTTTGTCCCATTTGTTTGTGAAGGACTGACTTAAGTCAGGACTGACACATTTAGGCCCTACTTTGCCCAGCCTCCCCACACCCCTTTGTTTATGCTTCTATCATGGGTTATCAAATTCTTGTTTTAAAATATTTCAGGGGTAAGCCATAAGATTAAGAGAATATTTCAGGTAGAGTCACTACATGAGACAGTAAATGCTACCTCGGTTCACAAACTTAATTTGTTCTATTTTTGGAAAAGATGGACATATTTGTGTTTGTGTGGGATGGATGGTCTCAATCATATTTTTCATCTATGCAGAGTTTGTAAACAAAACAAAATTTTGCCAAATGCTTCTGTTTGCAAACCAAATTGTTTGCAAAGAAAAGCAAATGTTTATGAACAAAGGTACCATTGTATTGGTTTCATCTATTTGATTTTATGGTTATAGCCAAAGCCCCACTTCTCTTCTACCCTCTTACTTACTCCTTGATTACAAAATATTTCACATTAAAATCCCAGAAACTAAACCTTGTGAAAGACTTTCTGTCTTAACAAAAATAAACCCTTCCCCTAAGCCAAAAAAATTGACTTGCCATTATTTGCCTTGTGAAGCCTTGGTTTCCCTCCTCCTCTCTATCTACTGGGCATGTGTCCAGCAGGCACACAGAGAGGCAGTTTTGTCCTGTGGGAGCACCCTGTCTCCTGTACTCAAAGTTTCCTCCCAAACTGTGCACAGTGGTGTATGCCTATAGTCCCAGAAACTCAGGAGGTTGAGGTGAGAGGAGCACTTCAGCCTTCAGTTCAAGACCAGCCTGGGCAACACAGTAAGACTCCATCTCAAAAACAAAAGTTTCCCATAGGAAATTCATAAGACAACCCCTGAGGGACAGAGGAAAAAGAATTATTTGCCTATTAGACTAACACATCTCTGAGCATCCCTAGCCAGAGCCCCATCTTTCCTTATCACCCCAAATTCTAATAAAAATTCTTATTTCAAAGCTACTTTCAAGCTACTGGGTTCAGGGTATAAAGTATACATACCTCAGATAACCACATCCTTTCCCAAAACCAACCTGGTCTAGAGTCACTTTTCTGGGCTGGGGATTTAGCTCAGTGGCACCGCGCCTGCCTTGCAAGCACAAGGTCCTGAGTTTGATCCCCAGTACTGCAACAGAGGAAAAGAAGTCGCTTTTCTGAATTATAATAGTAGTTCTGATATCTACTCTTCGTGTGGCTTTGATTCACATAAAGTCTACTCATTATCTGGGCAAAGAGCCAGCCTCCCTTCCTCAGGGCCTCTCCACTTTTTTATGGACAATGCCGCTTGTCCTGCATTTTGCCTCACTAGTATGTTTCCAAGCATTAGGGAAGCAATGGAAGCTCTTCAAAGAAGGAGGCCTGGATAGTTCTATTGTGGCTCTAGAAAAAGCTGTAGAAGTTTGGAATAGAAGATGGAGTTAAACTTCCTCTTTTATCAAAGGAGAGAGTCAGACAAAATGATTAGACACTGGTAAAAAAAAAATTCCAAGTGTACACACATACTAATTTTGAGTATCATTTCAAGGGGCTTTTGGAAGCCCTTCCTTCCTTCAATCAAAGAATTCTGAGGCTAGAGATGGAACTCTGGTGGTGGCTGATTTTTGTGCATTTACTACTCTCTGTAGCACTAACTCAAAAATCTGCAAAGGAGAAAGATCTTAGATTGTTGAAAAGTTCTCAGATGACAGAGAGCAGCCCAGCCTAGTGGGAAGAGCAGGGGCCCAGGTGCCAGACTTGAATCAAAGCTCTGCACTTATTAGGTTGGGACCCCAAGCAGGCTACTTAACTTTTTTCACACTGTTTTGTCATCGCTATGAAGAAGTTAATAATGTCTTCCTCACTGGATTTGTAGTGAGAGTGAAACCAGATGACATAGTGGCCCTAGGTGACAGTGAGTGGTACTCAGGAACTGTGCTTGTCTTGCCCTCCCTGACCTTGTTCAGGACTCCTGTGTGGGTGGGTGGCCTTATCGGCATTACCAGCTTCCTGTGGGGCCTGGCATGGGGTCCACCCTCTCATGTCCCAGCCTCCCACTTGTCCAGGGAACGTTCTGACAGCCGCTTCCTCAGCCAAAGGCCAAGCAGCAGTAAAAAGCTGGTGCCCAGGGAGGAGCAAGAACTAGGATCCCCGTAGCCACCTCCTTAATAGGTTGAGTTAAGCTGTCCTTATGTGCTTTATGTGGCTTTCTCCACTTTTATGTAAGGAGGAAAATAGTGTATCTTCCACCCAAGGGAGTGGAAGTAATGTAGTAATCTCCCTCAAGTGATTCTGAAGGAAAGATTCTTCCATAGGCACTGTCTTCTCTCCATTCTTTGGTATTCTTGGTGAGGAACATATTGGTGACTCCATTTCTGCCCATTCCTGAGCTCTCTGTAATAACTTCTGCTAGAACAGAGCTCCCTGATCCCTTGCCAGCTTTGTTAAGCCTAGATTCTCTCTGTAACTAGTTATGTTTGTTTTTTATTATTTAATCCCAACTTACAGAAGAGATACAAGAATTGTATATAAAGTTCCTGTGTCCCCTTCACCCAGACTCCCATTTAACAGTTATCTCTCCCCCTTCTCTCTCTGTCTCTTTGCCTCTCTCTCTCTCTCTCTCTCATGTGTGTGTGTGTGTGTGTGTGTGTGTGTGTGTGTGTGTGTGTGTGTGTATAGCCATATACCATTTTCTCAACCATTTGAATTCTCAGGTTGCAGGCAAAAGGTCTCATTGCTCCATACTTCAACATGTACTTCCTAAAAACAAAGACGCAATCTATATCACTACAATTATAAAAGTCAGGAAGTTCACATTAATACAGTATTACCATTTGATTCATAGACCCTCCCCATTTTACCAGTTGTCTCAATCATGTGTTTTATTTTTTATTTATTTATTTTTTAGTAGGTCTAAGATTCTTTCCAGGAAACAGGCTGCATTTATTTGTCTCTTTGGTCTCCTTCAGTACAGAAAAGTAACTTAAACCTTTCTTTGTCTTTCATTACCTTGAAATTTTGAAGCACACAGGCCAGCAACTTTGTGGAATTTCCCTGCATTTGGGTTTGTCTGATGTTTTGTCATGATTTATATGTGCATAAGTGCTGCTGTGTACTTGGTAATTCATATCAGAAGGCACACGGTGTCAGTTGTCCGGTAACTTGAGATGTTCATTTTTATTACTTTGTTTTATGTTGTCTGCCAGTTTCTCAATTTAAGTAATTTTTTCTCAATAATAAGTAATTAGCAAGTTAGAGAAATTGAATCAGTAGTCTTTTCCCATCTTTTACTTACTTGTTTTACCACTCATTGATGAGTCTTATCTGAACTTACTCAGATGGTTGCCAAATGTTGATTTTTCTTCTTGTCATCTCTTCCTCGTTTATTAGTTGGCATCTGCTTTAAGAAAATAGCTTTTACTTCTCCCCTGTTTCCTACATCAGCATGGCTCATTATAGGAATTATTATCTCCCATTACTTTATACTAGAATAAATTTGTACCTATAGAATTTTTTCAAACATAGTACAAATTTCCCACATTCTCTTCACCCCACTCCTCCTACTGTTATAATCTTGCAAAGCAGAGTTATCAAATCTAGCAAGTTAAAATTGGTACAATACTATTTACTCATCTCTAGACCTTTTTTTGGGGCGGGGGTTGTTTTGTTTTTTTTGGTACCAGGGATCGAACTCGGGTCCTTGAGCTTGTGAAGTAGGCAGCGGAACCACTGAGCTAAATCCTTGGCCCTCTAGACCTTTCTTGAATCTTACCAGTTTTTGCATTAATGACCTTTTGCTTCTCCAGGATCCCTCATTATTTATTTCAGTGCTCCAATTGTTCCTGATTTGGCCAGTGGGAGCCTCTTCAAGCTGGCTCTGCATCTTTTTTATATGCATCTTTATTGTATTTTTAATATTTCCCTTCTTTTATTGCATAGTCAAATAGCCCATAGGCTTCTTTTGTACTTTCCTACCCCAGCCCTGGGATCATCCATATTTCCAAGGATATATGGTGGTGCAGAGTGATATGTAGAAACCAACATCTTGCCAAGTGTGGTGGCGCATGCTTATAATCCCAGTACTTGGGAGGCTGAGGCAGGAGGATCACTATGAGTTCAAGGCCAGCCTGGGCTACACAGTGAGTTCAAGGCAAGCCTGAACTACGAAGCAAGACCCTTTCTCAGAAAAAAAGAAACCAGGTTCTGAGTATTCAGTATGCTCATTGCTGTTTGGGTATCATTACTTCTCAATCCACATTTGAGAGAGCTACGACATATGCATATGAACTTACATGTAGCTATACACACACCTATACCTATACCTAGTTTTATGTTTGTTTATATATTAAAACCCACAAGCTTGTGCTGATACCTCCAATTCTAATCTAACACTTTACTCAGTTGGTATCTCTGACCTCAGCCAAGCCCCTCTCACTCTTTTCATCCTCTTCCTCACGTACATATCCTGTGCTCACATACACGTCTTTGTTCTCTACCTCAGTCTTCTGCAAAGATATCTTTATAGCCTCCTCAGTTATTTCCTTTGTCTAAAATATTGTCTGCAAATATTGTGCTATAAAATTTTGTTGCTGTCTTAAGATCTAAATATTGTAAGCACATAGGTCCTATCTCCTCAGATAAGCCAGAAGTTCCTAATGGCAGAGACTCTCTTGATCCCACAGCACCTAGGTCTAGACTTGGCCCTCTATAAACTCCTACTTGATTGCACTTGCTTTAGATTGTAAAAGATACCTATAATTCTAGTCAGAAAGTCATTATGCCATACATCCCTTCTTCTAGGAGTCCTGTGTGAAAGTCTTGCTAAAATTCAGGGTAGTGTTTGAGGCCTGAAACAAATGATAACCTTTTTCTTTAAGTTTTATTCATGTGTATCTTATACTTATAACATTTCAACTTCAAATAATAAGTGGTTAATCAGTATTTCATTGGATAGAATCATCTATTCAAAAAAGAATCTCCATTTTCACTGGGGTAGCTTTTATTCTTTAGTCTGTATAATAATGGACTGCCCATTTTTAACATCTTACGTGGCATTGAAGCAGACTGATGGAAACAGTGGACAAGGGCAGGCTGGGGAATGTTTCCTTGATTGCTTCTCATCCATGCTAGAAAACAATTTCAAAAGTAACTTGGTGAACATTCTTTAAAATGTAGAAGATCTTTGGAGTCTTTTAAAATGAAATTTTCTTGATGCCATATGATCATAATTAATAATCTTATTCATCAGACTGGATCTAAAATAGGAAGCAGATGAGTATCTAGCTTCTAGAGGAATAGATAAAATAGATTATTAAAGTAAGAATCACTCAGACCTCTGGCCCCTGCTTTGGTTGGCACTGTTAATTTGGCAATTAGAGTCTCTCCTGAGCAGACTCAAGTGGAATCTGTTTCTCTCTTCACTGTGCCAGCCCTGCTCCATCTCTACTTTTCTATTGCTTTATTCCCACCCCTTAGAAACAAAATGTGGAGTTTGATGAGCTAAGTATGCATTGTGTCCCAACATGAAGATTAATATGATGCATAAGGCTGAGTAGTGGGCCGGGAGAGCATGAACATTCTCTCTGCTGTTAAGGAGTTTGTGGTAATAGACATGAGCAAATGACTTTACCACTGTAAAGCGGGCAGCTTTCATTTTTTTTACCAGCTTCATCTTAGGAGAGGTGACTGGTAACACAAGGATTCTGGAATTACACCCTTGATCAGGGAAAAAGAGACCACTGTTGATTAACATCACCCATTGTGGGCCCAAGCTGGGGGAAGATTAGCACATTTGTTGAGTAGTTGGCATCCTTACACTGTATATTCAGGTGTTTTAAAAGTGTCAGATGATAGATAGAGGGGATCGAAGTGGCTGGAGTTGTAAGGGTAAGGCCTGAGCTGAGCAGCGCAGAGGTAGAGAGAGCACTTTTGCCCTAGAGGCAATAGGCAAAGGCCCAGTGATGGGAGCAGGCCGAACAGGAGGCCCACAGAGGGATGCTTGGCCAGGCGGAAAGCTCTGAGAGGTGGGAAGGTAGATGAAGAAGTGGGGCAAGAAGAGGCTGTGAGGATTAGGGGTGGTGACCACGGAGCTTTCCAAAGTCAACTAATGAGATCCTTTCCTGCATTCTGACTATCTTCACAAAGACCTAGCCCAGGCCTGAAGCCTTTTGAGGGCATGGTGGTTACATCTGGATATAGTAAGTTTTGAATAAGAAAAGCACTTGAATAAAATGTCGTTTTTTTCCTATTCCTGCTAGTTGATGTTATGTGTAGTTCTTCTCTTTTCTTCCTATTATATGGTCTATAACTATATAACCTATTATATGCTCTATAACTATATATATGTTTGGGTTTTTTTTTTGTACTGGGAATCAAACTCGGGACCTTGCACTTGTGAAGCAGGCAATGGAACCACTGAGCTAAATCCCCAGCCCTATAACTATATTTTTAAAGCACAGCTGGATTCTTGTAGCCTTAGACAGCACCTGAAGAGGTGCTGCTTGTCAGGAGAGGGGGACTCTCATTGTATGATTGTGCAAAGGACAGTGCATATGACCCTACTGGACTCTGGCTTGTGAAGACTTAGAGTAGTGACAGCAAATTTAGGGGTGTTTGAATGGGAAATGGGAGACAGATCACAGTGGTATCACCTACATAATTTGAGACAGACCCAGAGCTGCTCCTACCTGCTCTTCCTAAAATTTAGTTATATCTTCAATTCTGGAAGTTCTAAGATGAAAACTGCAATTTGCATTGAAGAGAAGAAAGTGTTAGTTTTGGGGGGCTTTTGCTTGGTTGTTTGATTTTTTAAAAAGACAGTTTCTCTATTCATTGGATACATTTAGGTTCTTGATGTCACAATCTTTGCTGACATCACAAACATTTTTATGAAGTGAACTGGTTAAATCCATGAGGGTTGGAGCCAGGATACTTGATTTTAGGTCTTGACTTCCCCACTTTCTTGTTGTATGACTTTGGACAAGGTACTTACCTAACTTCTTGAAAAGGATAGAACAGTCCCCGCTTTGTAAGGTTATTGTGAAGAGTAACTGAAGTTCAGTGAGATGATGCTTATAAAAGCACCACCATGACACCTACTACTGTATACATGTTTGGAAAATAATCACTGTTAGTATTGTTTAGGGTTTTCATTTTTGGTAAATAGTAATAACTAGTAGTAGGACAGTGGATTTAACTTTAATGGTAGACTCTAGACTCAGCTCTGCCTCAAAGTTTTGTTACAAACTTTCTAAGTTTCAATTTTCTCATCTTCTAGAAAGGCCAAAAATTCTCCATCTTCCTTACAAAATCGTAGGGTCAAATGTGATAATAAAGTGTCTTGAAAATACGAAGCAGCAAATGGCACATTTGCCACATTGAAGCCATGTTCTTAAGTGACATAAATAGGACACATATTTAAATACTGAATAGTTTCTCTGGTGTGAAAAACTGAAAGTGTAAATAAGGATCAAAATGTATAATACATAGGGCCCAGGATTTTCCTCATTGGTTCTGCTACCTGCCTCACAAGTTCAAGAGCCCAGTTCGATCCCCAGTACCAAAAAAAAAAGTATAATAAATAATATGAAATAGGGAAAAAAGGTCTGAAGGGGAAGTGCGAAGGGTTGGGGAAAGAAATAAATATGAAAAAAGGAATAAACAGAAACAGTCTTTGGGGAGGTAGAGGGGTTGAAGGGAGGGCAGGGAAAAAATAAGAACCAAGATATATTATATAAAGGTACAAATTCCCAATGATGAATGTCATCATATTATATACCTAAAACGTATGAATAAACTTAATAAATAAAAATGTTTTAAAAATACGAAGCAGCAAAAAAAAAAAAAATACAAAGCAGCATACAAATGCTAACCTTCATCTCTGCTGTTATGGTAGGGATGGTGGTAGTGGTGAATGGTATTGATAAAAATTGACTCAATATTAAGTTTAAACAGCATCAGGAATGATTAATCATGGCAGCAACTTATGTACATTGCAAATAGGCAAGTTTGCTTTATAATTCTTTCTTTTTTGGGGGGCGGGTACCGGGGATCAAACTCGGGTCCTTGCACTTGGTGAGGCGGGCGGCAGAACCACTGAGCTAATTCCCCGGCCCTTGCTTTGTAATTCTTGAAGTAAAATAACATTTTAGATTTTCTTTCTTCTAGAAACCTTGGAGAGCTGATAGATCGGTTTGTGGCTGATTTCAAAACCCAGGGGCCACCAAAGCCCAACACTGATGAAGGGGGCACTGTGCTCCCCAGCTGTGCTGACCTCTTTGTCTATTACAAGAAGTGCATGGTGCAGTGCTCACAACTCAGCACCGGGGAGCCAATGATTGCCCTGACCACCATTTTCCAGAAGTACCTCCGAGAATATGCCTGGAAAATCCTCTCTGGCAACCTGCCCAAGTGAGTCCCATTCTTCACTTTTTGAATGGTGAAGTGAGAGTCTAAATATTCCTAAATATGGAAATCTTTAAAGAAATCAACTCTGAAGTTGTTTACTGAACTGCCAAGAGTATCAAGGAGGAAAACATTCTTTTAAGTTCCCAAGGTCTGACACTATTTCCTATCTAATGACATTCCACAGCCAGTTAGCAGAGATGCTCACCCTGGCTGCCAGTGTAGGTCACATCCTACCACAGTGAACTTTGGGGAGTCAGTCCTATTATACAGTATATGTATGTATGTAACTTACATGGATTCAACATTAGCTACTTAGCAAAATACAAGGTGATGGAAATAACTATTAAATAGTGTAGGTGATTTCATTCAATCCTTATTCAGTGCGATTATAACCTGTAGAGGTATATAGGAGGCATGAGTCTGATTTTCCCTGTAGAGGTATATAGGAAGCATGAGTCTGATTTTCCCTCTGATTAGGTTCCAATGTCTTTTATGGTATCTGCATCTCATATCTTTTTAAAGATATGATAAGATTTGCAGGGAGGAGGGTGTATAGCAAAGCCCACAATTACAGTGATTTCACTGTGTTCTGAGACATGGAAGATTATTATATAATACTTAAAGTATATTACTTAAAATAAGCAGATATTCATTTTAGAGATGTTTTGGTTTTATAGCAGTTTCAACTGTAATAGAATAATGACCTAATAAAACACTTCTGAATTCAGTATTTACAAAAAATTCCCAAATCATCCTCATTAACAATTTTAGAATTCGTTTTTGGCATTGTCACTAAGTGTGTCATGTATGGGAATTTTATATTAATCAGAGAAAAGAGAATACAGCCCATGCTGTACAGGAGATTTGAAGTGTTGTGTATGGTTTACTGATGAGAACTTCTTTGATTATGATGAAAATTATTTTACAATTTTTATTTTTTTCCTGACTTGTTTATTTATATACACATATACATACACACATATAATATGTGTGGTGTGCATGCTTTTGTTTGTTGAACACAATTGGGCCTCTACTACTGATTGTTTTATACCCTGCTGCTTTCACTTAACATTATCCTGTGAGCATGTTCGTATGTGTATTAGTCAGTATCCCAGCCCAAAAGAAATGATGTACTCAGCAGGGATTGGAGAACCAACTTTTTTTCTACTGTTGATCTAAGTGAGTTGT
This sequence comes from Fukomys damarensis, assembly GCF_012274545.1. Lineage (NCBI taxonomy): Eukaryota > Metazoa > Chordata > Mammalia > Rodentia > Bathyergidae > Fukomys > Fukomys damarensis. The sequence continues at coordinate 15,774,094 of NW_022900925.1, read as the reverse complement.
GCCTAGCAAGAAATTCCAAGCTAAAGCTGGTCCTTGTAGTTAATAAGCTTGATTATTCTTGGGGTTGTCTCTTCTTACTCCTTTGCTGAAAGAATCTAAACAGATGACAATCAAGGTGAGGTCAGGAGGAAAAGGACTCATTGTATGTGGATATCTTTGGGCCATGGCCAGTCTTTCCTTTCCTTTTTTACTTTGTCTTACAAAATGCAGTTTCTGGCTCAGGAAGCAAATTAGAAGTTGCGGCTTGGCTAGTTTTTGTTCCTTTTCTTTAGAACCACCACCAGCAGTGGAGGGTTGACCATCAGCAGCCTCCTCAAGGAAAAGGAGGGCTCCGAAGTGGCCAAGTTCACTCTTGAGGAGCTCAGCCTCATCTGCAGCATCCTGAGCACAGCAGAGTACTGTCTGGCCACTACCCAGCAGGTGAGCCATCCTGGCTGCATATACCACCTCCTTTCCCTGAACTCTCTGGGCCACATAGCTTGGAAGGAGAGTATGAGCCCAACAAAGCCATGTGCAGCCTTAGCCAGATTAATGGGCCTCCCACAAGGGAAAACTCACTGTCCAGCCAGAACACTAGCCAGGCAGCCATGTTACAGAAGAGCTTTGTTAAAAGGAGACTGACTAGTTTTCTCCTCAGAGTTGTGAAAGCCATTCAGCGGGCATGGCCTCTTAAAAGTAGGTCAGTATCCTTACCTCCCACATGAGAAAAACGGTAATAAACTTAGTGCTAGGACCCAGCTGCCAGTGGTAATGAGTCATGACCAGTTATTCCATTCTCAGAAGTGTTACTAAGCTAAGCAAAATCCTTTGGACTTTTATGTGACTCTTAAAATTTACACAGCATTCTCAGTATGCTGAAACAAATAACCATTGTTAGGGATGCCGACCTTCAGGAACTATGAAGCAGGAAGCGGTGTCCCTTTTCTGGAGACCCCAGATAGCAGAAGTTCTACAAACTGATTTAGCAGAAGGAAAACTTTTCATTCAGCTCTGGACATGGGATTAGAAGTCCTTTTTCTGATTTGGTCTGTGATCACCTAAGGCTAAGAAAAAGGAAATAATCTGAGAAGATTTTGCTTCTTTACCTCTTTTTGTTTATTATTTACACATGTCTAGATAGTCATAAATGATAGTTCAGACCTTACAGCTTGGAGCTCCTGCAAGCCAAGGCCTGACCAAATAGGATGTGTTCCCACAAAGACTCCATAGTTAGATATAGTTGCATTGATTTAAATAGAGAATGACCTGTAAAAGCTTGGCCTTGGAACTACAGACAGCAATCCATTTATCCTCATGCATTCTCTGGACAGGACATTAACATCTGAGAGGACCTCCTAGGCAGGAGTCCCAGAGTTCTTCAGTGAAAAATCACTATTTAAGTATTTGGTATGTGTGCAGGAAAGAAAGACATACATGCATATAAATACAGTATGCTAAGTTAAGTATAACCAAGTACAAAAATAATAAATATGATTAATCTTAATCCCATCACCCTCATATAATCATATTAACAACTTATTTTTTGCAATCATTTTTCATAAACATAGTTTTGTATGTTATAATCTTAACTCACTTTTATATCATTTTACTTTTTGTTAGTGTCATAGCCTTAGCATTTCTCCTGTTATTGTTATCATTGTTTGTGGCTATATGATATTCCATTAAGGGGCAGATAATTGGAAATAATGATATACAATTTTTCTGATAGCAGTTTCCCTGATAATTGGATATAATGATTATTGGTTATAATGATTTTTTAAAAATTTGTTTCTGGGGCCGGGGATTTAGTTCAGTGGTGCTGCTGCTTGCTTTGCAAGCACAAGGACCCAATTTCAATCCCCAGTACCAAAAAAAATTTTTTTAAATAAAAATTTGTTTTTTGCCTTTGAGGATGATAAGGAACCACTAGTATGAGTTGAGTAATGATAAAGAGAAAATTTTTGTCCTGCCTTTCCTAAATGACAAGTACTTTGGGATAACCAAACAGTTGATAGTTAGAACTCTTTACAGCAGAATTTTAGTTAATAAAAAAAGTAAAGAATGAATGAAAATGCCGTTCTCTATTCCTCCTAGTGGAATAATGGATCTAGGCATTGAGCATCACAATACCAGTTTAAAACATCAGTTACTTAGAAGTAAACCTGTTGAAAACATGTAAGACCTCTACCTTAAAAACTACAAATGTTGCTGAGTGAAATTAAGGTCTTGAATAAATTAAAAGATTTGTTCATGGATTGCAAGTCTTTGTTGTTAAAACATCCATTCTCTGTAAAATGATATATAGATTTATCACAGTCCCCTATCAAAATTCTAGCAGGCTATTTTGAAGAAGTAGAGAAGAAAAATTTACAAAGAAACACAATCTTGAAAAAGAAGAAAAAAATGGATGATGTATTACTTGATTTTAAGATTACCAGAGACCTGGGTACATGTTATATGGTTAGTTGATTTTAGCACAAAAGTGCTAAGAAATTAAATAGAGAAAGGAAAACTTTTGTAAAAATCATGTCTGTAATAGTTGTTGTTTTTTTCCTCGTTGAGTTTATTGGTACATTTTAAGTATACAGTACAGTTACAGTCATCATTGGGATCTTGTACCTTTACATGACAGGTCTTGGTTCTCGTTTTTCCCTTTACCCCTGCCCTCCCTTCACCCCCTCCTCTCTTCCCTATTTATAAATACTTTATTTCCATTTTTTAATGTTCTCATATATTTTTCTTTTCCCTTATTTCCTTTTTTTACCCTTCCCACTTCCCCTACACCTTTAGCCCTTTTCTTCCTATTTCATATTGTCAGTTATACTATTAGGATCTTATGTACAATTACAGTTTTTCACACCAAAGAAACTATTCAGTATTTACATGTATGACTTATTAATTTCACTTAAGAGTATATCCTCAATATGCATCCATTTTCCTATGAATGACTCTAATTTCTCATTCTTTATGACTGAGTAGTATTCCATTTTATAAAAAAAAACACATCTTCTTTATCCAGTTATTTTTAAATATGGAAAACAACCTTAACCCGTGTCTCATACCATATACAAAAATCAATTCAACCACTGCCTGACTCACAAGCACAAGGTTCCAAGTTCAATCCCTGATGCCAAAAAAAAAAAAAAAAAATCAATTCAGGATGAATCAGAGACTTAAATATAAAAGCCAAGTACTATAAAGCTTCTGGAAGAAAAACAGGAAAAGATCTTTACAACCCTGAGTAAGCAAAGATTCTTTGGTCAGGATATGAAAAACTACTAATGACCAAATGAGAAAAAAATGGATAAATCGGTATTCATCAAAATGTAATTTTCTGCTCATCAAAAGATTTCATTAATAGATAAGCCATAGACTGAGGAAAATATTTGAAGTATATGTGATAAGAGACTATACCCAGTGTACATCAAAAAGTCTTGATAATCATCAATAAAAGGCAAATAACCCAATTTAAAATGAGCAAAAAACTTGAACAGATTTTTCACAAAAGGAGATATATACAGCTGTCTAGCTAGATGTAGTGTGTATGTCCTTAATCTCAGCACTCTGAGAGGCTGAGGGCTGGGGATGTTAGTTCAGTGCAAAGGCCTTGGGTTTAATCCCCAGTATGCCCCACCACCACCACAAAAAAAAGCTCAATAAGTAAATGAAGTGGTGCTTGACATTATGAGTTATTAGGAGAATGCAAATTAAAACTGGGACATAGCTAGCAGAACATCTAAAAAGTAAGACTGGCAGCATCAGATATGGGCAAATATATGGAAAAGCTTGAGTGTACATATGTTAATATGTAAAATAGTATAACCATTTTGAGAAGCTGTTTGGCAATTACTATAAAATATTATGACCCAGGCCAGGGATTTAGCTCAGTGGTTCAGTGGCCTGCCTTGCAAGCGCAAGGACCCGAGTTCTATCCCTGGTACCAAAAATAAATAAATAAATAAATAAAATATTATGACCCAGCAATTTCATTTCCAGGTGTTTACCCAAGATAAATGAAAATACAGTATAACCACAAAAAGATGCATACATCTAAAGATATAAAGATACATATACATCTAAAGATACATATAAAGATGTTTATAGTTACCCTATTTGTAGTAGCTCAAAACAGTAAGCAATCCAGTGTCCCTGAAGGAGAATGGATAAATAAATCATGGCATAGCCATATAATGGACTATTCATTGACTGTAAAATGAGTGAACTGCTGATATACCTAATAACGTGGATGAATCTCAAAAACATGTTAGATGAAATAATGTATAGTATATGGTCTTATTTATTTAAATGTATTCAAACATGGGCAAAAGTAATCTGTGCTAATAGAAATCAGATAATACACGCCAGGGGGATGACCAGAAAGAGGAAAAGAAGCATGAGCGCACTTTCTGGGAGTATATTCTGTATCCTGTTATTGGTTATTACAGAGATGCATGTGATTGTCAAAACTTATCCAACTGAGACACTACAGATATGTGCATTTTTATAAGTTGATTATATTTCATTTTTAAAAATGAGACAAGAGACATATTAGTCCGTTGCCACATATGGTCCTTATTTGGGTCCTGATTCAAACTGTTATAAAATTGTATGACAATGAGGGAAATGTGAACGCTAACTATATTATGTGGTGTTGATATTAAAGGAATTATTAATTTTGTCGGTATGAGCCTTTATCTTTTAGAGCTATATATTGAAATATTTACAGATGGAATGATAGAATGTCTGGGATTTGCTTCAAAATAATTCAAGAGCTTGGGAAATGGGTGAGAGTGTAAATGAAACAAGGCTGGTCATGTAATAACAACTGGTGATGCTGGCTGAAAGGCACTTGCTATGTTGACTGTGCTGTTCTTTATTTTTTTAAATATTTGGAATTTTCCCAGTTAAATAGATATTTAAAGAAATATACACTCCTAAAATGTTTCAGATTTATAGCAATATATATGATGAAATTTTCCCATAATCTCATCCCTCAGAACAACCACTGTTATCTATTTAAATAATATATATTATTCTCCTAAACATTTTTCTGTATCTTTTTGTTTGTCCATTTGTTTGTTTTTTGAGACAGGGTCTCACTATGTAGTCGAGACTGACCTGGAACTCACTATGTAACCCAGGCTGGTCTCGAACTCACAGCAATCCTCCTGCCTCAGCCTCCCGAGTGCTGGGATTTCAGGCCTGTGCCACCACGCCCGGCTTGTTGTATCTTTTTAAATAAAAATGGACCCGTACTCTACATGTTATTCTATAACAACTTTTTAAAAAAACTAAATCACAGACATCTTTCCATGTCACTATTACCTCAACTTTTTAACACCTTCCACAGATCTTTATTAAGCACTTATTATGTACAGGACACTATAGCTGGTGTTCATTAACAATGGTGAACATAATAAGCAAGCTTATTTCTGTCAGGAAACTTAGAACTAATGGGAGAGGCAGATAATAACAAGTGAGCCAAGATTTAACTTCTGTTTCGTGGTAAGAGTCAGGAAGGAAACAAATGCTGCAGCACTGGAGTAAGGAAGTTGCCTGTGGAGGAGAATGTCGAAGGAGGGCCTTTCTGAGGAGGTGCTGTTAAAGTAGCGACGCGTGGTGAGAAGACACTGAATGAGGGGCTTGGAGAGTTAGAAGTGGCAGCACAGTGAATCAGTGGAGCCAAAGAGTAGGGGTGAGCAAGGAGCATTTCAGGGAGAGGAAGTAGAAGTGTGGACTGTGAGGATCCTTAGGGAGAAGGACCCTACTACGTCCCTAAAGTTTCAGAGGCCAGTATCCCTGAAGCCTCACACATAAGGTGGAAAGTAGCAAGACAGGGCCAGAGAGCTCGACAGGCCAAGGCATGTGTAGAAATTTGAATTTTATTTTCAGTGTATGTGGAAAGGCCATTGAAGATATTAAGCATTGATAAGCCTGTGCCATAATTTATCAGTCTTGTAGATGTACATGTAGATTGTTTCCAGAGTTTCAATAATATAAAGCAACACTAGAATGTGAACTTTCTGAGAACAGGATCTTACCTGTTCTGTTGCCTAAATAATCCCCTTACTCTTTTAAACAGCCTGACACTAAATAGGCTTTCGGTAAACATTGGTTGAATTAACAAATGTTACAAAAAATACTTGCATATCTCTGTACATTATTCTCATTTCATTGAAATTCATTTCTAGTTGTGAAATGAGGTTTATTTAAAGTTTTGCTTTTAAAATAAAATGCCTTCCAAAAAGATTATACTAATTTACACATCTCTAAAAGCATTTCAGAATTTAAAACTCTTAGGTTTAGGAGTGCTAGATTAGATTAATCAAAACCAGGGATGTTTTCAGATATTTACAATTACTGCACACAGTTGTATTTTTCTTTGAGACTCTAGGTCAGTGGCGACAAACTTGTGGCACGCGTGCTGCAGCGGTCACACAGAGCCCTCTCTGTTGGCATGCAAGCCAAGTCAACCCAGCAGCTGAGCATCAGAGAACAGTTGTTTTTTCTAACCTAAAACCAGTATTCAATTGCAGTGTTGGCACTGGCATTAAATAAGTGGGTTTTGGATTGTGGTTTGGCCACTCAGTCTCTGAAAGGTTTGCCATCATTGCGCTAGGTATTTTTTAATGTTTCTTTGCCACGTCACAGGCTAACAATGACGATAGGGATTTTTTCTTTGGTTTACTACACATCTCAAAACTTTAGCAAAGTGATTGGCCCATAGCAATATTCAGTGAATATTTTAACTGATTTTACTGCCACTCACCACCAGAGGTTTCCAGTGTTGGTGGACAAGTCTGCAGTTTATGGTACAGGGAATATTGTAAAATTGGAGTCTTTTCAAAATCAATAGTATGAGATATTAGGTTATTATGAAAAACAGATACAGCAGAGAGCTAAAGGGTATGGCTTCTGAGGAGGTTTATTTCTGGCCCTACCACCTACTATCTTGGATAAGTCATTCCAATTTCTCATCTGTAAAATGATAGCAGTCATAATAGAATGAATAAGTCCTATGAAAAGTATCTAGAGTTGTACCTATCATTACTGTGTTAATCCTTTGGATAATTACTAAAATGTTTCTGTTTGTCTCTTTTTTAAACAGCTAGAAGAAAAACTCAAGGAAAAAGTTGATGTAAGTCTCACAGAACGAATCAATCTCACAGGAGAAATGGACACATTCAGCACGTATGTATCTTGCACATGTCTACACAGGGGAGCTTGTCTTTTCTCCCTCATGGGGTGGCATGTGTCAGGCTGCTGGCTTTAGTCACTACAAAACCTAAGGGCTTTCCCGGGCCTTCTTTTGGACTGGTATTATTCTCCACTAGCCACTAAGAACAAGCATTAGAATTAGCAGCTGCCTCCTGTTCTGCCTCCTCAGATACATTCTCTTAGTTTATAGGTGTGGGGAAGATATCTTTGTGGTGACACTATCTGGAATAACAAAAACAAGAAATCATTCCTTGGCCATTCCTGCAGGAAAGTCTGGTTCCAGGGCCTCCCATCTGCCCTCACCTAAACCCACAGAGGGCCAGGCCACCTCCTGTGTTTTAGAACAGAAAATGTAACTGGCAAGATTTTAGCCATCAAAAGTATAAAAGTGTGTGCATGCCTCTGTGTATGTGTGTGTGTAAGAGAGGCAGACAGACAGACGCACAGACAGACAGACAGACAGAGGGGGCTGAGACTAGATTCTGTAAAACAATAAAGCCTTTTTGGAATATTTCTCTCCCTGGTATGACCTTGCAGTATTTCTGTTGTTTTCAGTTCCTAGTCCACTGCCATTAAATAGGATAGAGATGGGTCTGATTTCAGCTCTCATCAGCCATATATTGAAGAAAACTTTAAATTCTCAGTTCATTTCTTCCTCATAACTCTTTGTTGTTGTTTCCTTGTTGTTGTTGTTCTGATTTAAAACAATTGTATAAAAGAGGTACTTTTGGAGGAAAACTTGAAGAAGGACTCTCAAACTAGGCCTGAAAGCTGAGGTCCTGACTGGGTGGAGACACGAAGAAAGAGCCAACTGTTCCTTCATTGTCATTAATTCAAGCTCAAGCTTTTGTGATGAAATAATGTATCTTAATTTTACACAGGTGACTGATAGAAGGATCTGAGTCAGTCATTTAAATGGTGATTTTGTTAAGCTGTGACCACAATAGTTTGTTTGACTTGCAGTGTCATCTCCAGCAGCATTCAGTTGTTGGTTCAAGACCTAGATGCAGCCTGTGATCCTGCACTGACTGCCATGAGCAAGGTAGGGTTTTAGGAACTGGGTTCTCCCTAGACTTCCAAGAGTGACTGAAATGGTTTCTCTTGGACCTTGCTGGTAGCTTCTTTTGGACTCTTGAGTGCTTAAAGTGTCAGGTGAAAGGAGAATGGAAAGGCCTCATGGAGTCCCTCAAAGTGCACCACTTGTCTTTCACCTTACATAGTTGCTTGTCCTTTGAGAATAAGAGTGGGAATACATTTTTTTGGTGAATCTAAAGGAGATGTTGTCTTTGATTAGCATCTGACTTACTAAAACCATAATGTGGTTAAAACCAGAATGGGTTTTTTGGGGGAGCACCAGGGATCGAACTCAGGTCCTTGTGTTTGCGAGGCTGGCAACAGGCAGCACCACTGAGCTAAATCCCTAGCCCATTAGAATGGGTACTTTCATTAGTTTTTAAAGCAGTGACTTCTGACTCATTCTTCATTTTACAACTCTTTCTGAGCTTTGGTGCCAATACAAAATTATTTCATCAACTTATGCACTCGGGTTTCTTAAGGTCCCCATACTCCTTCAGTCAGCCCTTTGGTCTTAAATTCCCTCCTTTGACACTTACCATGTGCTATGCCATCTTGCTATTTTTGGCTTTTGTCTTTCTGTGCCTTTTTTTCCCCCAAACAATGTGTGGACCCTGTACACTACCCTTCCTCTCATGTATCTTGAATATAGAAGACTCTCATATCTGTTAATCAGGTTGAAAATAGACAATTCTTTATTGACTTTTTAAGCCCAAATACTGTAACATGAAGCTGTGCACTTTACAACCTTGTAGGACATGAAGGATTGACAAACAGAAAAATCTGATTGGGCTAAATCTGGCCCACTACCTTTTTTTGAAATAAATATTTATTGGAACACAACCAGGTTTGTTTATATTACTATCTATGGCTGCTTTTGTGCTGCAACAATAGAATTGAGTAATTATGACAGAAATTATATAGGCCACAAAACCAAAATATTTATTTTCTGAGCCTGCTCTAGAGTCACAGGCTCTTACAGCATTTTTGAAAATTCTAGAGAAGGAATTTGTGCAGAAAACAATGGAAAGAATCGTGACTTTGGAGTTAAACAGACCCAACTCTTCCAGTTTTTCCTTGGAAGGTGCTGAGGAAAGACTTAACCTGTCTGGGCCTATTACCTCCCCTATGTGTGAAGTGTGGCTGTCTGCCTGCCAGAGTTGTGAGGTGGAACATGAGGAAAGTGCCTGGTCTGGTACCAGCTGCATAGTAAATGCTCAGTAAGTGTTAGTTCTTTCCTTTTTGTCAGGAGGAGTGATCATGTCACAGATTCTGTAAACAGACATCTAGTCTGAAGTAGATTATAAATAACAAAATAGAACTAAATCCAAAACATTTGCTTTGGGGTTTTAATGAGTAAAATGGAAAGTTGTGAAATAGCTATTGTCACAAAGTCTACTCAAAAAGGTGATCTTCTCACCAATCAGATGCTGATAAGTATTTTCAGTGTTTACAAGCAGATACTCTGAACAGCCAGATTGAGGCTAATCCATTTTCTTAAAGGAACATGGCTGTGAGGATTCATTTTGTGGGTTCTGGTTATCCCCTTATTGCTGGTGAGCATTCACTATATCCTGAATGTGATCTGTTCCAGCTGTCATGGCTCCTGAGCTGCCACACACTACAGCCTGGAATGCAGCTGGTGAAAGAATTTTCACATTGACCAAGAGAAGATTGGAAGTTATTTTCTTTCAGTAAAATAACACTTGGAGGAGGTTTAACACTCCAGGTGTTGCTTATATGAACTGTCAGTTCATTAGGTGGATTTCCCTCTAGTGCCCCTCATACTCCACCATCCATTTCTCCCCCAGACCCACACCAGAAAAGATTAACAAAGACCATACCTCCAGAATGTTGTGTTTATATCATAGGAAAACCACAGACTTGGGAACACAGCAGCTGCAAGGCCATTACTTTTTGTCTGAGTCTTCTGCCGTTCTAGCAAAATGAAATCCATGTGATGAAAATAAACATGCCAAGTGGTCACAGATTGATTCAAAACACACCCTCTATTATTTGTGCCTGCATCCTGCTTCATGTAGTTTTTTCTAGTATTAAAAAACTTGTGTGATGGTGATTATTTTTGTCTCTAATTCCATCAGTTCAACTCACACTCATTCTCAGCACAGTACTGGGAGCTGTAAGTCCAGGAAAGGCATAGACATTATCCTAAGGTGCTTAGATTCCTATAAATGAGGGGAAAGAGATATGTGAGGTGAGAGGAATGCTCCCCTAACTGAAATAGAAGGTCTAAGAAATCAGTATCATAAGGAAAATACAAATTTTAAAAGGGGAGAGTTTGCATCTAGTAGGATAAGAGAAGGCTTTGTAAGCAAGTGGCATTTGAAGAGAAGAGGGCAAAATTTTGAATGATTTTGATTATAAAAAACATTCCAAAGGGGTGACAATGTTTGAAAAGCTCAGAAATATGTCAAAATTGCCAACCTTAATAAATGTCTTACTGGGACGGACATAGTCAAGATTAGAAACAAGGCTGCCCTCAAGAAGTTTATATTCTTTTGGGGAAAAAACTCAGGATAACCAGTGGTATAAATAGATGTTTTATAAATGGTGTGCAAAATGGGAATTGGGATTGCCAAAGTGGAATAGAGTAGTTGAACAATCCTGAATGGATGGAAGGAGGCTTCCCTGACAAGACGGACTGAATTGAGCACCGTGGTCATGTCTTTCTCCTAGGAGAAAACCAAAGTATCCCATGATCTCCTCCTTAGTTGGCATGCAGGGTTTTCATCATTTGCCCTTTCACTACCTACTAGCTCAATCTTTACCTCTGCTAAGTATGTAACCTACACATCAACCATTTTCACTTCCCTGAATGTGTATTCCTTTTTTGTGGCTTCCATGCCTTTCCTCATTCTGTTCTTTCTGCCTAGAATTATCTTCCTACTTACTATTGTCTGCTCATCACTACCTTATTTGATCCAGTTCAAATATCTGTCTCTTTTCTAAAATTGAGGTATAATTCACATAACACAAAATACACTCCCTGTAAAGTGTACAGCTTACTGGGTTTTAGTATATACATATAATTATATAGCTATCACCACTAATTCCAGGACATCTTCATCACCCCCATAATGTGGATTGAACTCAAGACCTTCACACTGAGTGACATCCCCTGCCCTTTTAAAAAAAAAAAAATTGTGTTTTTAAAAATTTTGAGACGGAGCCTTGCTAGGTTGCTTGAGCTAAGCTTGGACTTGCACAACTCCTACCTCAGTGTTCCAGAGTATTAGGGTTCCAGGTATCCATCACCATACCTTAGAAGATAAATGTGGCAGAAAGAAGAAGGAACCAAGGACTACAGGCACTCGTTTGACCAAAGAATAGTGACAGACATAGGTGACTACTGAGCAGCAGGTTGAGTTGTGTGGAGCTAGTACACTGGACATCTTTGTAGAGATGGCAGGGTCATAGACTCCCTGAAGTCCTTAAGCAAACAGCAAGTGCTACTGAAGATGATATGATGATCCTTGATGGTACTTATATAGCAGGGTTTCTTCAGCAAGTGGTATCCTGAAGCCAGCTCAAGGTCAGAATTGGTAATCCGCACATGTAACTCTTAGCTTCCTAGGTGTACAGCCTGCTGCTAGACAAGAAGAGGAAAATACAGAGTGGCCAAGTTTCACAGGAAATCATACAGATGCAGCCTTAAGCAAGCCATAGTCAAGCCATAGTAGAGGACAAGATATAATGAGAGTGTAGCAGTCCTTCTAAAACTAACTTTGAGATTACAAGAGTGTTGCTGATAAATTTTGTCAAAATGATCTTTCAGACCATTTTTCCCTCAGATACTGCGTTATTTCTTTAGATGAGTTCTAAGAGATGATAAGTTGCTATTTATTGAGCACTTACCAGGAATCAGACACCTAACAGCATTATTTCACTTAATTCAATCAAATGAGATATTTATGAGGTAGCTGTATTTGTCTTTTACAGAGGAGAACACTGAAACACAGAGAAGTTAAGTCACTGGTCCAGCATATCTTAGCCCATGACAGAGCCAGAATCCACATTCCCATCTCTCCAGGCAGGATTGCACCATGCCATGCATTCAGAGTGGGAGGAAGTCCTGGGAAATGTGGCAGCTGATGCAAAATCAGCTTAAGGAAGGTGGCTAGAGGTGAAAGAGCCGTAGGTCCACGTGTGCCCAAGACTGCTAGCTCCGTGTGAGTGTTCACGTGTCCTTGTTTATAGGCTCTTCAGGCATTCACAGCACCATGGTGTAGGTGTCAGCCTTCAGCATCTCTTGCTCTGTTGGGACAGTGTGACTTTCCTATAGGAGAGAGAATATGTTGAGCAGCCAGCCCAAGGGATTCCGGTCTCCTTCATAGATTTGCCCCTGCAAACTAATGAACTGTCCTTCTTGTATGTATGCTTCTACTTTTTCATATTATTCCCAGAGCATACAGCTTACAATGGTAAAGCCAGAAAGTTTAAAACAAGCCTACTGTTATTTAAGGTAGGTGTCTGGAGTGTTTTGGTGAAAAGATGAAGAGTTTTATCTTTTAAATTCTGCAGATTCTTAGGAATTAATATAACTATGATCTTGCAAGGGAGATTTTTTTTTTTTTTAAACCATGGCCTTCTTAAAAGGAACCACTGATCCTGTGTTCCCTTCTTTGCTATTTTTACTAGAGCTACTTACTAGGTTGAAAGAATCTAAGTCTCTGTCCAAAATCAAACACATTTAACTTTTTTTGCATTAATGGTAACTTTAGAAAAAGCAAAGAAAAAAACTGAATAAATTAAATTTCCTTACAGTCTGGCATGTAATTTCTATTAGATTTCAGGACTATGAACATGTACTAATTTAGGAAACTGCATTGCTATCCCACAAAGACATTTTGAAATAGCTAGAACAATCTTCAAATCTGTTCTCATTTTCTCAGTTATTAAAATGCAGATCTATTCAGAAGACCTACCAAGTACCATTTTTAACAAATCAAGTTCACTTTCTACTTACAATCAAGACATGACTTTCTTTTTCATAAAACATATTTTTGTCATGATAAAAGCAAACCACCTTTATTATATATAATACAAATATTTTTAAAAGAAGAAAATTTCAGCCAGGGATGGTGGCACATGTTTGTAATCCCAGCACTTGGTAGACTGAGGCAAGAGGATCACAAGTTTAAATTACATTACATTAGATTACATTAGAGAGACCCTGGATTACATTAGAGAGACCCTGCCTCATAAAAATAGAAAGAAAAAAACATTTAAACATTTAAATCATCCCTAAATCCAGTTAACAGTTCTATTTATTTTAATTTGTCATTTTATGCAAATATATTTTAAAAGCAAAATGAGTTTGTACTTTACACATTGTTTTACAACGTGGTTTTCTCCTTTAGCAGGTTTTAATAGTGTTCCATATCATTTAGAGCTCTGTGTTTAGTGATTACATAATATTCCATAGTGAAAACATTTAATGTTAAAATCATAAAAATAGAGTTAGTTACCATGATATCAAGCTAATATTACACTTGGAATGGTGTATGTGAAGCAGTAGAACAGCATTCCATGGATTATCTTTCAATAATAGATTATAAATATTCACATGATCCCGGTTTTATAGATGAGAAAACTGAGGCTCAGGTTAGGTTATGGGCTGGGGATTTAGCTCAGTGGTTCTGCTGCCTGCCTCACAAGCTCAAGGTCCTGAGTTTGATCCCTGGTACCAAAACAAACAAACAAACAAAAAAGGTTAGGCAACTTGCCCAAGTCACACACTTAGTCACACACTTACATAGACAGTATTAGAATTCAGACCAGCTGATTCTGGATTTCTTCATTTTATTTATTTATTTCAAAGAAACACTTTTCTTCATTTTAAATACTATAATCTGCTGCTTCCCCTAAAATGTATTTAATCCATTTTTTTTTATGACTACTTAGGTGATTTTCAGATTTCACATTTATAGGTAGCTTTGTGTATATATATTTTTTCTTTTTTGAACATTCATAACTACTACCCAGATTAATTTGCCTTAAAGGGAATTGCAATGATCAAAGCCTATGTAAATGTTAAAATTTTAATATAGAATGATGAGATTCATTTTGGTAAATTGGTATAGATATTTAACATGTCTTGATCATTTTCTACACCCTTCTCTTTTACTCATCTCCAAAAGACTACCTTCTAGTTTTCTGCCATCCCTCCTTTATTTATCTGTAAATGTTGATTTTTTTATAGGTGTTTGCAGATTGTGAAGAAAGGTTTGTGCTGTATAAAATTACTTTCCCATTGGCCCAGCAATGAATGCAATATAGTCCCTAAACCCTTTGTTACTTCCCTGCCTATTGTGAATCTTGATTTTTCCTTGCTTGAGTTAAGGAGCATGTATCTTTGAGCAAAGATATAAAATGTATCATTCCTTTATTTCCTCTACACTGCTATCACCAAGACAACATCATCAATATATCTGCTCTTTCATCCTAGACTGATTTTTCTTACCCCAGTTCCCCCAGCTAATTTCAGGTTGATTTAGGGTAGTAACTCTTCTTTGGGAAGAACATGGACTTTGAGTTTAGACCAATGTCTAGATCTCAGTCATGCTAAATAACTAGTTATGTGTCATTAGACAAGTCACCCATTGTTCTGAGTCTGTCTTGTCATCTATAAAGCAGGAGTGATACCTCCTTCACTGTACTGTTGTAAACAATAAATTCATGTGAAAATGTCACTCACAGTACTTAGTACACAGTAGGTGGTCATAAATATTCCTACACAACATTTGGTCCAATGCTGTGTGTGTAGAAAGTGCCTGTAAATATAGAAGATGCTTATTGTAGGAGAAAAAATAGCCCAGACAAGCATGAGAGAGAGTGAATGTGTGCCTGAGTAATGGTTTGGGGCCCACAGCTCAGCAACCTAAACCACAACATAGACCCGCCCCCCCAGTTGGCCCGCCTAAACATCTGGGATTATGATCTGAATATAATTCAAAGGTCAAAATTAATAGGTGGGAATTTAAATTTTCAGGTGAGGAAAATAAGTTTCTCAGGAGACCTGCTTCAAAGCTTTAGAAATATAAAAAACAAACAAAAAAACTAGTAAGCTATTTGTGGAGCTGTGTTGTCAAATCATTGGATTGGTCAGAGTTCCCTGCTACTCTGGGCTTTCTCTAGGAATAGTGAGGGTCTCCCATTCTTCCCTGGAATGTTATCAAGTGGACCACACACTTCAGGCAGCAGAAGCATAGCCCTCAGGATGTACTTGGGCCCCACATTCTCTTCCTGAGGTTAAATTTGGAGTCATGGTTGCTTTGATCATTACTAACTTGCTTGCTCTTCTGTCAGCCCTGCATCTTTGGTACTACTCTTTTGCAGACTTTCTTTCTTGTTGTTTACAATAGTATCAAATGAACACCATCTGGTATTCAAACCCATTCCACATCACCTTACCCATAAACAAAAAGTACAAAAGAAAAAGCTTTAAATTATAAAGGAGTGACTTTTAAATGTCAGATGCAAACTTGGAAACATTGAAATCTTATTTCTACTGACGGTTTTTCCTGATGTTTTTTTCCTCCAGTGCAAACTGCCACTTGTTTCCTTTTTTGAAAGAGATCTTTGGCCGGAGATGTAGCTTAGTGGCCCTGCACCTGCCTGGCAAGCACAAGGTCCTAAGTTTGATCCCTGGTACCAAAAAAAAAAGACAAAAGAGACCCTTGCCTAATCACTGTATATTTCATTAGCTTCTTGAGAAATAGAGCTTACTTTTAACTAAGTCCAAGCTAAAATGCTTTTATTCTTATTTGTTTATTTTACAAGTGTCTAGCAAACAGCCTGATGTTGTACTTGGGCTTAAGTAAGACATGATTATCTCAACTCTATCATTTCTCAGCTGTGTAACTTTGGGCAAGTTGCATAATCTCTGTGAGCTTTTTTTGAATTTCCTTATCTACAAGATTATTGTGAAAATTAAGCAACTTTATGAATGAAAAGTGAGTGAAATTTTATTTTATATATATATATGTATATGTATATGTATATGTATATGTATATGTATATGTATGTATGTATATCGACCTGCAGGTGGTAGGTCGTAACATAGATTTCTTGGGCAAGTTACAGCCCAAATTTTAATTGACCCAGATGGCAGAGAGCAAGGATCAAGCATCTGAAACAATAATTGGAGAAAATCACTGATAACTGTATTTTGCACATTTAAAAAAAATAGTAAAAGCAATGTCAATTTTCATTATTTTCCAGTACTTTAAATCATTTCTTATGTGATTGAGCTGACTAAAATTTAAAATAATGAGTCCACTTAACTTTTGCCAATATTTCTTTTAACTTGACCAATGGAATTAGAACTGGCTAAAATATTGAAGCAAATCAAATTTTTACACATATATCCCAAATGTGAACACCTACCTGCTTGGGCAATGGTTATTAGAGGAGTTAGATGATGTGCATACAAATTAGAGCAGGAAATTGCAGAAATCCCACACCCCATGCTCTGTCTTGCTGCAGTGTTGCTTTGTAACCAATGACAGAACACATCACCACCTCCATTTATGATTATCTTCTGTGAGTCTAGAACGGTTTATTTGTCTTGTTGTTGTTATTGTTCTTGTTTGTTTTTTGAGACAGCGCCTCACTATGTAGTTGAGACTGACCTGGAACCCACTAGGTAGCCCTGGCTGGTCTCAAACTCACAGCGATCCTCCTGCCTCAGCCTACCAAGTGCTGGGATTACAGGTGTGCACCACCACACCCGGCTGCTGTTTTTTGTTTTTGGTGAGGGGGGATAGAATTTGGGTCATTGAACTTGCGAGGCAGGTGGCAGAACCACTGAGCTAAATCCCCTGTCCCTATGTAGATAATTATTTACAACCTGTTTTGGGATTTTAAAATATACAGTGCTACCAGCTTGGAAAGCAACAATAATTTCCATGGAGAGCTTCATGTTGACTGGAGGTGGGAGCACTGGGCCCTGCCCAGTTCACTTGCATTCTGCTCAATGTCTTGCTGCAGAGCTGGAGGTGAGAAGGTAAAATATAGTAACAGCTCCTGTCAGTTTGGGCCTCACTCTGTGAGCTCATTGAAAATTCCCTAGGATGCTCATCTTGTGTGGAAGGGTCAGATCTTTAAAATCTGATGGAAGAAGAGCCTCTCTAATAAGGTAAAAGATAAAAAGGAAAACATTACACATAACTGAAACATTTGAATAAAAGTCAATTTGCTTTCTACTACTTCTCCATTGTTTCTCCTTTTTTCCAGTAGATTTTCCTTTTCTTGCTGGGTACAGTGCCGCACATCTGCAGTCCCAGCTACCTGAGAGATTGAGATGGGAGGATTGCTTGAGCCCAGGATTTGGAGAACAGTTTGAACAGTATAATGAGACCCCCATTAAAATTTTTTTCCCCTGGAGCCTGGTTATGAAACTTTGTATTAGCTTCTTTATATGCTGAGAGCCTTGTTTTCTTTTTCCTCTCTCTCTCTTTTTTTGTAGTAGTAAGGATTGAACCCAGGACCTTGGGCAATCACTCTACCACTAAAACGCATTCCCCACCTTTTTATGTATATTTTAAATTTTGACTGTCCCTTGCTAAATTGCCCAAGCTGGCCTCAAACTTTGCATCAGCCTCCTAAGTAGCTGACATTACAGGCATGTGCCACTGCATTCAACTCTGGGCCTTGTTTTTTTATCTATATAGTGAAGATGAAGGTACCTTCCTGCTTTTCTAAGGTTTTGTGCTCACACATACCTATAATTTCTAGAATCCAAACATCTGCTGATTTGAAGAAGCATTAAGACAAAACAGTCCTTTTAGCTTCCCAGGGCTGGAGAATCGTCCACATACAATGTGATTCTTTTAAACAAGTTGTCTCAGTATTGAATTTTTCTTTTCCCTAAAAGCTCTATAAAAATAGTGTTTTCTTGCCAAAGACAGCAAGCCCCAAAAACCACTGACCTCCTATGAGCAGTCTATGGTTTGTGTTTGGCTTGGGATCTGTTTAGCCCTGTTCTGAGAGGCTGACTCAGCAGTTCTCCTCCAGCGCAGCCCCACTCTTGTCAGGATCTGGGTGCCCGTTCCCTGCCAACCAGGCTAGGAACCCATGCTGCCCCTGTCCCCCCTTATACACATGGGGCTTCCTTCTGTTTTCCAGAGTATGTCCTCTAAGTCTCCTCAGGATGTCAGAGCACGAGCTTATTTTTGTTCATGGCCTGAGATTTATCAGTCTTGTGGCATCTGTCTCCCCTGAGCTTCTCACCTCTATAGTCCCTGTTCCTCTCTCTGCCCTGTTCCCCTTGTTGCTATCTTACTTTCCAATCAGCTCCTCCTGTTTTCTGGAGATCCTCTTTCCTTTCCCTTTATTGAAATTTCATCAAACTCCCAAGGTTTTAGAACCTTGAGATTCTTTTCTGCGCTCACACATTTTGTTGTTGTTTTTACTATACTGGGTGTTAGACTCAGCACCTTCACAGTGAGGTACACCCTAGTCTTTTTTTTTGAAACAAGGTCTCACTAAATTGCCCATGCTGGTCTTGAATTTGCAATCCTGTCTCAGTCTCCCAGAATGCTGGGATTATAGGTGTGCACAACAGCACCTTGCTCTGCATACTTTTTTTAAATGCTGGGGCTGGGATTTAGCTCAGTGGTTCCACTACCTGCCTTGCAAGTGCAAGGTCCCAAGTTTGATTCCCAGTTCAAACAAACAAAAAGTTAAAATGTTGCTGGGAGTGGTGATGCACACCCATGATCCCAACACAGCACTCAGGGAGGCTGAGACAGGAGGATCACTGTGATTTCAAGGCCAGTTTGGGCTCTATAATAAGTTAAGGGCCAGGCTGGCTGGACTACATAGCAAGACCCTGTCTCAAAAAAACAAAAAATAAATAAAATGTTTTTATTGCAGAAAATTTAAAGTATATCCAAAAGCAGAGAAAACAGCATAGTGAACCCATGTACCCATCACCCAGCCTTACTAATCATATTTGATTTGCATCCCCATTCCCTTCCCCCATCCCCACAGTATTTTGAAGCAAATCTCATATGTCCTAAAATTTCTTTCTTAATTCCAAATTTGCTTGTGAGGAGGTATAAATTAATCCTCTTCTAGATATCACTGCATTTAGCCTGGCCACCTCTCTGATCTCCCAGGCTCTATCTCCTTGGAAATAGATGTCCCTCCCTGTGGTCCCACACTCTCACTGGTAGAACAGTTGACAGAATAAAATCCTCATTCATCAACCTAGTGAGGGTCCCATTACAAGACAGCAACTTAGATGGGAAAGAGAGGCTCTTAGAAGGATGATGGGGACCCATAGGAAAAAGAGGTGCCTGTGTTCTACTTCTCCCTTAAGTCAAAGGTGGGCATGCTTGTTTTTATTCATGATGAGCCTCTATGTTACAGAATGGATAAGAGAAATTCCTCAAAGCAAAAGGGAACAACTCCTGCCAATCAGTGACCTAATTTCCATTCCGCCCTTTTCCTTACCCAGTAACAGGCAACAGGTTCCCCTGTGAAGGGTCTAAAGCCTGTTCCTGTCCTATTTCTATTTCAGATGCAGTGGCAGAATGTGGAGCATGTCGGTGACCAGAGCCCCTATGTCACCTCTGTCATTCTTCACATTAAGCAGAATGTCCCCATCATCCGTGACAACCTGGCTTCCACACGGAAATACTTTACTCAGTTCTGCATTAAATTTGCAAAGTAAGTTCTGGAGCATTCTCATCATTGAGTTGTTTTTAATTTTTAAATAAACTTTATGTTTTAGAGCAGTTTTAGTGTCACAGAATAACTGAGCATAAGGTACAGAGATTTCCCATGTACTTCCTGACCCCACTTGCACAGACTCCTCCAGCATTAACACGCCCACCAGAGTTGTACATTTGTTGTAATTGATAAACCCAAACAGGCATATTATCACCCAAAGTCTGTATTCACTGTTGATGCTGTACATTCTGTGGGTCTGGACAAATCCATAATGACGTGTCTCTGCCATTATGGTATCATGCTCAGTGGTGGCTTTTTTTTTAACTTTTATTAGTACATATTAATTTTACAAAATTTTGGGTTTCAATGTGGTATTTTCATATATTCATTAACATATTTTGATAATATCCATCCCCCTTATCCTTCCCCATATTCCCTATTTTTCTTCCCCTTTATTCCCTTCCTCTTATCTAATAATAGTCTCCCTTTGCCGGTTGTGGTGGCTCACGCCTATAATCCCAGCAGGCTAACGCGGAAGGATTGCTGTGAGTTCGAGACCAGCCTGGGCTACATAGTGAGTTCCAGGTCAGTCTCAACTACATAGTAAGACCCTGTCTCAAAAAAAAACAAACAAAAAAATAGTCTCCCCTTTACTTTTACATCTTTTCCCCCTCCCTCCTGTACCAGGAATCAAACTCAGGATCTTGCACTTGCTAGGCAGGTGTGGTGCTACTGAGCTAAATCCCTGGCCCCCATCTTATTTTTTTGTTGCTGTTAAAAATCACACATATTAGGGACAATGTAAAAACTTGTCTTTCTGAGGCTGGAGAATATTGCTTACCATGATGATTTCTAGTTCTAGCCATTTTTCTACAAATAACATAATTTTGATTTTGATGGCTGAATAATATTTAACTGTGTATATAGATCATGGTTTATCTGTTCATCTCTTTATTATTATTTTTTTTGCATCTGTTCCTCTCTCAATGGGCACCTCAGCCAGTTCCATAACTTGTGAATTATGCCGCAATAAACATGCGCATACAGATACTCTATAGTATGTTGACTTTAATTCCTTTCGATTATACCAAGGAATGGTATAGCAGAGTCATATGGTAGCTCTGTTTTTAGTTTCTTCAGGAACTTCTACACTGATTTCCATAGTGGCTATACTAATTTACATTCCTACCAGCAGTAGAGAAACCTTCCTTCTCATCCTTACCAGCATTTGTCATTTTTCTTTATTCTTGATGATAGCCATTCTGACCAGGGTGAGGTAGAATTTCAGTGTAGTTTTGATTTACATTTCCCTAATGGCTAAAGATTCACCAAAGTTATTTTATTTTATTTTTCAACAGAGTTATTTTAATGCCATATTCACCACCTGCCATGCTCACAATTCAGGGGTTCCTACCACCCAGCTGGGGCTCATTCTGGTGCCTATAGGCAAACTAATATTAACCTGACTCCTGAAGGGCTATAATACTAAAGCTAAATCTTCTATTTAAGGTCATATATATGTAGTAGCGATATAATCATAAACCACATCAAGGCTAACAAAAATGAGCCAGGGTTTCCTATTGTTTGAAAATATATACGTATAACGACCCTCTGCCCACGTTTGGATAATTAAAATTATTTTTCAGGGAATTTGTGTGTACATTTTATCTCTCTGACTAGATTATAAACTTTTTAAGGATAGGAGTCATCAAACTTATGGCTCTTTTAAGACTCCTCTCTTCCTTCTTCTTTTTTTTTTTGGTACCGGAGATCAAACTCGGGTCCTTGCACTTGCGAGGCAGGCAGCAGAACCACTGAGCTAAATCCCTGGCCCTCCATAATATTTATTAATGTAGCTGCTAGAGTTTGTCCACTTGTAGATATTCCTGGGTCCGGAGAAGGTACTAGGAGTTGGGAAGAGCCTGTCAGCTTCATTGCCAAGGTAGATGGAAGAAACACTGAACTATATACATGTCTTCTGTCACATCCTCATGTGTGTCCATTTCTGGCTTGAGTTTTGAAGCAAGGAAATAGTTTGGTCCTTTGCAAATCAACATCTGGTGATAGCACTGTTTCTCATGAGACCAGGCAATGTAGAAAGCCAATGCTTCTCCTGGCCAATTATCAAACAAGTATTTTGGCAAACTTCTCAGAGAAGAGCTTTGGGAAAGTCAGCCATGTCCAAGCTACTGTATTTGGGTTATTCTCATCCAGGTCCCAGGGTGATTCAAGACCAAATTTCTGTCTTCTCCAAATCTCTCCCATTTTGTATTCAATTAGAACTTTTGCTCTCTGACACTAATAAATTCCTAAGGTGCAACTATTACAGAGTGGCCTGTAGAGTTAGCTTTCATTCTACCTTGTCAGGAAAGGATAGAGTGGACTCTCCAAGGAGGCATTAATGTCTGCAGTGTGGCAGGTGGACCAGGAGCTGACATTCCCTTCACTCTCTGAGTGCTCATTAATGTGTATTAAAAGCATTGTCAATAAATCACATAGTGACATTCCACATAAATGCTGGTAGAAATGTCTCTGTAAAAATTTGCTGTGACTAAAACTCTCCATTCTGGTTACCCAGGGATCTGATTGAACTCACCTTAGAGTAAATAAGGAAGCCATCGCTTAGCTTGTGTGAGTATTAGCCACACATTCTCTCAGAGCCCTTTAATTTTATTACTAAGCTCATATTGACTGAACTGGGAATCGGATGCCTGCTCACATCTGGAAAAGTTCAAACTATGATCTAGAAAGTATTTCGGCTTTAGTCAGTCGTACCCTCATTTTTGTTTGTTTGTTTGGTTGGGTTTTTTGTACCAGGGATCGAACTCAGGACCTTGCACTTGCGAGGCAGGCAGAACCACTGAGCTAAATCTCCAGCCCAAACCCTCTCATTCTTGTAAAATCTCAGCCTCATTCCAATAACTTGAGAGGTGGGGGTTGTGAGGAGACCCTTCCCCAACCAAGGGCAACACCATTACCATCCTAATGACCCAGAGACGCCCATAGCATTTACCTACCACATTGCTGAGAACTGTGCCTCAGAGACATGACTCTGGTCCCTGTGGTTCCCTGGCCTATCCCGTGTAGACTAGTGCACAGAGCCAGTTCAAGGGCACAACCACAGGTTACTGTAATGTGAATTAAGTACCTTGGACTACAAACTATGTGTCTAGTTGGAATTATTAACTCAGCCTCACATTACTTGTCTGGCTCTGGTTTTCAGCTCTGAGGATTCTTTTACAAATGGTCCTTTGTTCACTCTGCCTCTCAGTCAGCAGGCCTGCCCCTAGATCTGATCTCTGGACTTCAAATTCCTTTTCTGTAACCTCCTGCCCCACCCATGCAAATCTACCCATGGCTCCTTTGCCTCCATTTGATGTCTGTAGGGACAGTAGCCTTTCCTGTTTAAACATCAAGGTCACACCCTGGTTGGAACTGCAGTTTATAAGAAATTTTTTTTTCTTCTTTTTTTTTTTTTTTTTTTTTTTTTTTTTTTTTTTTTTTTGGTACCAGGGATCGAACATGGGTCCTTATGCTTGCCAGGCAGGTGGTGGAACCACTGAGCTAAATCCCTGGCCCTGGAACTGCAATTTGAACTACAAGCAACTACCCTCATCCACTAAGCTGACTCCCCTCTATTCAGTAATGGAGATAGTAAGACAAATCACTTAATAGTGGTTAGGAGGGCAAAATAGGAAGTTACAGGTAAATTTCCAGGTAAAGTGCTGGTACCAATCTGACAGTCAAAAAGTGGCAGCCACTACCATTATTAAAATATTAACTATTGGACCAGGGATTGAGCTCAGTGGTGTCGCTACCTGCCTCACAAGCACGAGGTCCAGAGTTTGATTCCTGGTACCAAAAAATTAACTATTTATTGAAATGCATTCATTTCAGCATCTCCTACATTCCACACACAGGGTCAAGTGATGTGCTTAGCAGACCCATACCCAAATTTAATTTGCTTAACAGTCAAGTGAAGGAATAGGACATAAGCAACTAAGAAAAAATAAATTAAGTTAGATGTGAGAGGCCTGGGGACTCCATGAGAATATGGTGAAAGTAACTGAGGAAAAGCTCCATCGAAGAGATATCTGAGCAGGGTCTGTGAGATGTGTGAGGACTGGCTCCCAAGCCCCTAGGAAGGAGTAGTCCAGGCAGAAGGAACAGTGGAAGCAAAAGCATGGAGACATTAGCAGACAACAGAACTTTTTTTTTAAAATGGGGGTCTCATCTTGTTCAGCCTCCCAAGTAGCTGGAGCTATAGGTATGTGTCACCACCATGCCCAGCTCCAAAACTACAGAACCTCCAGAATCATGGAATCTGAAAGCAGCTCAACAAGGTTGAAGCATAGAATCTCGGGGATTATCACTGCTAAGTCTGAAGACAGAGAATCCAGAATAAAGAAAATAAGCAGGTGTGGGGCCTCTAGGCCCAACTGCTCAGGAGTTGAGGCAGAGGATCGCTTAAGCCTAGAAATTTAAGTCTGGCCTGGGCAACACACAAGACCCTGTCTTGGGGGAAAAACAATTCAAAGAACATCTTCTTTGCAGCCATTATAAGAGTTTTAATGAGGGGAGGAACTTGGTCATATTTGCATTTGAAATAAATCCATTTGGCAGCAGGTGGATTAGAATGATTAGAGCTGAAGGCATGGAGAGCAGTTGGGAAGGATGATCAGAAGGGCAGAGAAGGAGTTGAGGGGAAGACTTGGTAACTGATTGGATGTTGGGCTTGAGGTGAGGCACAGTCTCAGGTTCCTGGCTTGGTGACTGAGTAGATGAGATCCAGTACCCTGAGCCTGGTGGCCAGGGGAGGGCCGAGTCTGGGATGGGCTGGATCTGAGGTGCTGGTGGCCATTCCAATAAGATGTCTTGTAAGTTGTTTACGACTAGAATGAGCACAAGAGCTCAGAAAAAGATGAAGGATTGAAAAGAAGGAGAGCACAAGCCCAGGTGCAGCTTCAGAAGACTGAGGAAAGAGTTGGTGGCCAGCCTTTACCTAAATCTACAGATCCAGCTTTTGCCCAGGCTCCATGACACTTCCTGGTCAAGTCACTCTGGATCTTGCCTTGGCTATGGGCATATCTACTTTCCACACCTTCAGTTCCACCTCTGTATAGCCTGGCTTTCTTGACTCAGGCCTCTAGTTTTTCCTAAAGAGCTCTCCTAACCTATTATCATTTCACTCTCCCTTCCACTAAATCAGCATCATCAAGCCCACCTAGTATAAATTGACCCTCAGTCCTCAGCAAGTTTAAAGAGTATTTTCAAAATACTTTGGAATGTATTTTATTTCCTGATCTGACAGTTATTCCTATAGCAATTATTTCCTGTTTCTGCATTTAAGGCCCCATAACTTCTTCATGTATATTTCACTCTCACATCTAGTAAGGTGTTTTCAGTTACTAATAATAGAAGGAAGCCCTGACTAAAACTGACTTAAATGGCAGGTAGGTTTCTTTAATTCTTATTATTTTATATAACTGCAAGTCCAGAGACAGGACAGATCTGAAAGTAATTGAGGTTGATTTGAGAGTTCATTGATGTCATTAAGATGTAGGTTGTTTATTCTGCTGTCTTCGGAGCATCCTTAAACTGGTGGTAGGATGGCAGCTATAGAGGATACATCCAGATGCAACAGTGCCCCGCCATACCTGCCTCACCAGCACAAGTTCCTGAGTTTGATCCCAGTACCAAAAAAAAGAAGAAAAAAAAAAGATGAAGCACAAATACAACAATGTACTAAGGAAGAAGAGGGGCTCCCACTGTACCCTTACAGTGAAGTCCTTTTCTCCAGCTGATTGGGCCATTTTAGATCATGTGTCCCTCTCAGGAACAATAAGAATAACCTAGGAAATGCCATGTTCAGACTGACTGAGACTGGTTAAAATTCACCTGTGTACTTTAGGGTGGGCTCACCTTTTCCCCAGCATACTTAGGCCATGTATATAGTATGCCTGAACAAAACCAGCACTTTGGTCGAAAGGAAAAGAAGGTACTAGATGTTGGTTGGTGGCACAAGTGTCTATCTCAATTCTGTTTTCTTAGGGAAGGGAATGGTGCCTCTATTTTTTAATTAATTTTATTGATACATTTTTAGATATACATAATGATAAAATTCATCATAAGGAATTTGTACCTGTACGTGATATATCTTGATTCTTTTTTCCCAATCCCCTCCCCTC
Source organism: Fukomys damarensis (assembly GCF_012274545.1). Taxonomy (NCBI): domain Eukaryota; kingdom Metazoa; phylum Chordata; class Mammalia; order Rodentia; family Bathyergidae; genus Fukomys; species Fukomys damarensis. Next base: position 15,747,935 of record NW_022900925.1, on the reverse strand, counting down.
CTTCAACCTCTCTTCCCCACTTTATCTACAAAAGCTTTATTTCTATTTTTTCCCCTTCTATTCTGTTTTTTTCTTTTCCCTTCCTTCCTTCCCCTCTCCCTCTTCCCTTGTTCCCCTACCCTTTTGAACATTTTCTTCCCATTTCCCAATATCTGTTATACATTTTGGTCTTTACCCTTTCAGTTTCTCACACCAGTGAAATGAAACATTTAAACATTGTGTCCTATTTATTTCACTTAACAGTATGGTCTCAAGGTGCACCTATTTAGCTATATATGTCTTGTTTATCCTTTTATTGCAGAGTAGTACTCCATTGTATAAAAAAATCTGTATCTTGGGCTGGGGATTTAGCTCAGCAGTTCAGTGGCCTGCCTTGCAAGAGCAAGGACCCAAGTTCAATCCCCGGTACCAAAAAAAAAAAAATCCATATCTTCTTCCACCTACCCCACAAGTGCAAGGTCATCCTGAGTTCAATCCCTGGTACCAAAAAAATAAAATAAAATCCGTATCTTCTTTATCCATTTGTTGGCTGATGGACATTTGAGCTAATCTAAGATTTATCTATTACAAACTGTGCCGCTATAAACATGAGTGTACATATATTGCAATGCTATGATGCTTTTAATTCTTTTGAGAAGATACCAAGAAGGGGAATAACTAGATCAAATAGAACCTCCAATTTTAGTTTTTTTATTTGTTTGTTTATTTGTTTTTGGTACCAGAAATCAAACTCAGGAGGATCTTGCTCTTGCAAGGCAGGTGGCGGCACCACTGAGCTAAATCCTTGGATCCAATTTTAGTTTTTTTGTGGAATTTCCACACTGATTTCCACAGTGGTTGCACCAGTCTACACTCCCACCAGCAGTGGAGCAGGGATCCTTTTTCCCCACAGCCCCTGCAGCATCTGTTATTGGCTAATGTCTTGATGATAGCCATTCTTTCTAGAGTGAGGTGTAATCTCAGCATTGTTTTAATTTGCATCTCTCAAATGACCAGTGATGCTGAACATTTTTTCATATTTATTTACTGTTTCTACTTCTTCATCTGAGAAGTGTCTCTTCATTGAAGATGAATGACACCTTTTAAAAAAATTCTGTAGTTCTATTCTGGAGAACCAATGAGTGTAATTTTTCTTATATCCACAGCTCTTTCATTCCCAAATTCATCACCCACCTCTTCAAGTGCAAGCCGATCAGTATGGTGGGAGCAGAACAGGTGAGATGGAATTCATATTGGGTCTTTGCCTTATAGCTTTTGTCATGTCCTAGGGAAGACCTGGAAAAATAAAATATTTGATATCCCCTGGTTGGAGACAGAATAATGACCTGGTGAGTTTCTTGATTCATTCATCCATCCACTTATTTTTTATAATCTGTTAAGCATCTACTGAGTACCGTTCATAGTTCTAGTGCACACAGTCATCAGGATGGAAAGTTTCTCCTTTGGAATACTCACATTCTGGTAGAAAGAGACAGATGCAAGTTAGCAGTTCCCTTAGAAGATAATTTCAATTTCAGATAAGTATGCTAAGACTATGAAACAAGGTTATAGGAAAAAATGTCCTAGATGCACGAAGGGGTAGTGGTCCAAAAAGGTTTCTTCAAGGGCTGGTGCTGAAAGGGCAGGAAAAGGAAGCAGCAGAGATTTTAACTATTTTGGAGCCACAGTGGCTGGGGCAGAGACCACTTAAGAACATAAGCAGCTTAGGGCCAGGGATTTGGCTCAGTTGTTCTGCTGCCTGGTGCAAGGGTAAAAAAAAAAAAAAAAAAAGAATAAAGAATATAAGCTTAGCATGGAGGTGCATACCTGTAAGCCCAGCAACTTGAGAGGCTGAGTCAGGAGTATTGCACCGTCCAGCTGAGCCAAGGCAACCTCCTGAGACCCTGTCTCAAACTAAGAAATTTAAAGGGCTGAGGATGAAGTTTAGTGGAAGAGTACCCAGGGTTTTAATCCTCAGTACTGCCAAAAGGTGGGGAGAGAAAGGCTTATATGGTACTGAGCGACTCTTATCACCTCCCCCAAGAAACTTCCCAGTTGGCTCCCCTCTGCTCACTTGCATTCTAAGCTTCACAAGGCCTCTGTTTAGTTTACATCACCTCATTACTGATGACCTGAGTTCTAGGCTACAGCACAGTCACTTTTCAGTTACTACCATTGACACTATCTTCAAGATGAGTGATTTGAATTAAAGGAGCAATTTAAGCTATTTTGAAAAGAAAAGCAATAATATTCTTTGAAAACATCAGTTAAATGTAGACAATTAATATGCTAATTGAAGTGATTCTTATATTCATTAAAAGGAATCCTCTCTAGGCCTTTACCTGTCAATACTTAGAAAACATGTAAGATTTTTATCATTCATTTCCACATACCCTTTATAAGACATTTCCACAAATCCTGCCCTGCCATCCAGTGAGCCCACGTGGTTGCAGCTTATCTCTCACAAGTTAGTGATGTTTTCCTCACACCAGCCCCTCAGCTGTGCTGGTCTCAGGTGTGCCCCAGTAAGATGGCAAGTTAACATGTGCCAGAGCATATCGTGCTCTCTTGTGATAACTCTAAATCAGATGTGTGTTGTCTGGGAATAGCAAGATCTCTTGACTCTGATGAGTAGTTTTATCCCTTTTTTGTTAGCCAGTGGTCTTCCTAGCTTATGAGCTCTGGAATCACAAAGGTCATAGGTGAATCTTGCATCTGCAACATAGCAATTGTCTGTCGTTAGCCATGTTACTTAACCTCGCAGCACTTGGGTCCTTTCATTTATACAAAAAGGTGATCAGTACCACCTAACAAAGTAGGTGTGAGGATTGGCACATGGTCAGCCATCACTAAATGTCAGCTCAGTAATTTTAAGCTTCCTAAGACCAGGGACATGACCTTGTCTCTGTTTTCATTGCCCATCTTTCCTAATACCTCTTCTGCACACAGCCTGCATAGAATCATCTAGTTAGTGCTTGCTGTGGGCTGTCTGGCTAACCAGCTTTAGTTGGAGTCAAAAGTGTTATCTCGGAAAACTTCCTGGGAGGTACAGATTCAGACACTGGCGGAGCCTGACTACAGCAGTTCAGCGTTTTTAAATTCCTGATGCTTGCATGTCATAAGCACAGAACTCATTCTCTCCACCAGCAGCAGAATAATGTCCTAACACGCTGTCTTCACTTTATTAGCACAACTCTACCAAGGATTCATTCTGGTCATATTATTCTTCTGTGTGTGATCAGGGAGGATGTGCAGCGATTAAGATCTGTGTATCTAGGAGAAGCTTTAGGGTTTTCAATTACTAGATTTCTATCTACAGACTTACACAAGCCACTGGAACTTAAAGTGGGCTCACAGTGTACATGTTTTCAGGAGTTTGTAGATTTGTGAACTGATTTACTGTCTAAATTGTGATATGTTCATGTTATTACATAAATCAAATGTCATATCTATTTTCCTCAGACTTTTTCCTCTTCCTCCTGCTCCTACTCCTTCTCCTCTTCTCTCTCTTCTTTTTCCTTCTCAGCAACAGGGATTTGACCCAGGGAAGAGCTGACCTATATCCCTAGCCCTTTTTATTTTTTTTAATTTTGAGATAGTCTGGCCAAGTTGCTCAAACCTGACATCTTCCCGCCTCAGCCTCATGAGTAGCTGGGATTACAGGAATGCTCCACCACACCCAGCTGATTTTAAAAAAATACTTGACTAATCATCTCAGATCCAAAGCCAGTGATTGCAGAAAAATATCCATTTGGGCAGGACTCACTTCTACTTTGAGATGTAAATGAGAAAACCATCTTCTGGCACTAGAGTTTTATGTTAGCAAGTATGAGTGGGCCACAGGGAAGGTATATTTCCATAGCCCTGGCATGGGAGAGAGGACAGATGAGACTGTGGAGCCATGTGGCCCTTGAAGGATTCCCAGAGAAGTTCAAGTTTGGCTGTGTCCGTGCTTACCTTGAGTATCTGCACTTTGAAACCCAAGCCATCAAGTAACCAGAGGCCTGTTTAGCCACCAGCAGGATCATCAAAATGAAGAAGTTAACAAAGAGATACTTATGGTCTAAAACAGTTCTGCCTCAAGTCATGGAGTGGCTATAATCCAAGCTTTAACAAAAACTGGGGAACTCAAAGCTAAGATTTAGCCTAACCTCAGCTGCATCTGCTTTGCCACAGAGTTGCTAGATCCTAAATTTAGGTTATGCTTCAATACTAATGCCAGAAACGGGAAAGGGCATGCTTTTCTGCTTTTTATTCTCATCTTGATTATTATATAAAGTGAATCGTTTGTCTTTGGGCCCCAGAGTCCTTTTGAGCAGTTGCAAGGGCACGTGGAATTGAACTATACCAGTTCTGCAATGCTTCTTGATAGTCTGTGATTTTCAGAGAACCTGGAGGGATTTACAGGGTCATAAATTAGTCTTACAGCCATGGTCATCTATAACTGAGCACACAGAAGAAAAAGAATCCATTCACCAAAATCACAGTACAGAAAGCAGCATGGCATAGTATAGGAAGAGTCCAGTCCTTACTGTGCTGTTAATTGTCACAAACTGCCACCCTGCGAGAGGCTAAGTTTCCTCCTGTTGAAACAAGAGCACCAAACCCGGTGTTATATAAACCTCTTCAAGTTTTATCACATTGTGGAGTCTTAGATCCTTGGAGCAAAATATTTCATGTCTGTACAGTTAGTTTCTTTTATATTATCTTTACATACTATAATTGACTTTGTATTAAAATTATGGTAAAAAAGACATACAGGAAATTTATCATTTTAACTCTTTTTAAGTCGTTGCTCAGTAGCATTAAGTATATTCACATTCTTGTGCAGTCATCATCACACATCCAGACCAATTTCATCTTTCCAAACTGAACCTTTGTACCTGTGCAACAGCACTTCCCCACTCCCTCCCCCGACAGTCCCTATCAAGTAAGTTCTACTTTTGGTGTGTCTGAATTTGACTACTATAGCTGTCACCAATCAACTGAGAGTTCTTTCGTTCACGCAGATAGAAATCATGACTCAGCAGTGCTAGCAGCCCTGCTACCACCCCAGTTAGTGCTTGGTATTGTCAATCTCATCTGTTTTTCTGGTCTCTGCTGCGGCTGACTGCCATCATTTGACGCTGGCTTGTGTCGGGCATCCTCTGTTTACTGCCAGGTGCTAGTGTGTGCTGCTTCTAGCTGCCATTATTCAGTGCCAGCTTGTGCCAGATGATGTTTGTTGGTCAACTTTGCCAGTTGCTGTTCTGTGCCGCTGCCATATGATGCTGGCTTGTACCAGACACTATCAGTTGACTTTGCCAGTTGGCTGATCTTGGCCACTACCAGCCCTGCTACTCATTGCCAAATTGTGCCAGATATGTCAGTCAACTTTACTGATTGCCAGTCACAGCAGCTGCCACATACTGCCATTTGATGATAAATTGTGCCAAGACCTAGTTCTGCCACCAGCATCCAATGCCAACTTGTTCTGGATGCCTTTAGTTGACTGCCAGTGGCTAGTCTTAATCACTGCTATTCAACTCTCAATTGTGCCAGATACTGTCAGTCAACTTTGCCAGTTGCTGTCTTGGCCACTAGTGGCCACCACCATCTGACACCAAATTGTGTCATATGCCATTGGTCAACTCTTATGGGTGCTAATCTCTGCCAGTACTGACTGCCAGCATTTGACACTGGTTTATGCTGGCCACTGTCATTTGACCCCAGCTTGCACTGGATGCCCTTGATCAACTCTGCCAGTTGGTTCTTTTTTTTGGCTTTTTTTTTTTTTTTTTTTTTTTTGGTACCACAAATTGAACTTGGGGCCTCGTGCTTGCCAGGCAGGCGCTGTGCCACTGAACTACATTCCTAGCTCTGAAGCTCTTTAGGACTAATAGCCCTAGTGTTTATTGTTCTTTCAAAGTGACCACTCTAGCCACATGCAGGATAAGAATCCAGGGTAGTTTTGCAGGACTTTCAAGCCCACATTACTTGAGAAATCAAAGCAGATTTACAGGACCACCAGAGTAAAGCTTTATTCAAATATGGCCTGTGTAACAGCATAGTGGGGTCAGGACACCAGAGGGAACCCTCTGAGAAATGTGACCAGTCTGCAGCTTATATAGCAGCTACAGGCCTATGACTGGTCCAAATTGGTCTAGGTGGGTGTTGTCATGGCTAGGGTTCAAAGAAACCTGGGGAGATACCAAGCTGTTTGATGGACAGCTGTCATATCTCCACTGAAAATGACAAGGCCAAAACCAGGGAATCTTCAAGAGGACCAACTTGTTGGGGCCTGGGGAGTTTGAGCCCAGATCCCTCCCTGATCTCTGCCATGTTAGGGGTGGTTTCCTCCAGTTTCTTCAAAGAGGCGACAGCATGCGAATGGCAGGGAAGGCAACTTGTGCCAGTCCATCATCTGGGAACCAAGGGAGAGCTAAGGGAAGCAAGGGGAGAGGTAGGACAGCTGTGGGTCAAACCACGCCCCCTCCATCTGGCCCAAGGGAAGGGGAAGTCCGATTTGTCTCCTCGGTCTCATAAATGCCTTATATAAGTGGAATGCCAGTGTTTGTCCTTTTGTGTCTGGCTTGTTTCACTTAGTATAATGCCTTCATGGTTTACCCACATACCATACATCAGAAATTCCTTCCTATTTAAGGCTGAATAGTATTTTGCTGTATGTATATGTCATATTTTGACCATTTGAATTTTTTTTTTTTTTTTTTTTTTTTTGTACTAGGGAGCAAACTCAGGACCTTGTGCTTGCAAGGCAGGCACTGTGCCACTGAGCTAAATCCCTGGCCATCTGAAAAAAACAAAAAATGTTTGAAGCAAATTTTAGATTTTAGCATAAACACTATGGAAAAGGAAAAGGGAATCAGGTAGTATATACATCATGGCAGTTGGAAAAATGAAAAAGAATGATTATTTTCAGGTACAGTCTTTTTAGGTAAATCCCTTAAAAGAGGCAGGGTGAGAGGGGGTGAAGGGAGGGCGGGGATAAGGGGAAAAAATAAGAACCAAGACCTGTCATGTAAAGGTACAAGATCCCAATGATGAATGTAACTGTACTGTACACCTAAAACGTACCAATAAACTCGGTGAGAAAAAAAGAGGCAGGGTGATTTTAAGCAGTCCTAAAAAATGGATGGATAAAATTTAATACTCATTTAAGAAAATTCAAACCTTTCTAAAATAGAAATAGAGAAAGGAATTTATGAATTTAATAAAGGGTATGTACAAAATCTTATGAGAGGGTATGGATTATGTGTTATATACATTTGTCAGAATTATACAGTTAAAATTATATGTTTCAAAATATCTACATTTTACCTCAAAAAAATTGAGTTGTGATAGGCAGTAATTATAGCAGGATTTCTCAGCCTCTGCACTGATATTTTGAGCCAGAGAATCTTTTGTTGTGATTCATGATAAGTACCATACATAATTTTTACCTGCTAGATACCAGTGATACTCTGTCAGGTGTGGCAGTGAGAAGTGTCTCCAGACATTGCCAGATGTTCCTGGGTGTAGGAATGGGAACCAGACCCCCCGCAAACCATGTTGAGTGTCAGGGGATTAGTGGCAGAGAGGAAAAAAAAAAAATAACAGAATGATTTGGGTGGCTGAAGCTGAATATTGGTTAAAAGAGGGTTTATAATACCATTCTGTCTAATTCATGTGTTTGAAGTCTCCATCGTGACAGTTTTTTTTAGCACAACATGTATTGGTACATTTTAGATATACATAATGATAACATTCTTCATAGGGGATTTGCACCTGTACATGATAGATATATCCTGCCTCTTCTTTTTTTCCCATAACCCCCCAAGCCCTCCTCCCCTTCCTGTATGCAAAAGCTTTGTTTCCATTTTTTTCCTTCTGGTTTTGCTTTTTTCCTTAGCCCTTCCTTCCTTTCTCCCTTCCCCCCTCCTTTGTTCCCTTTCCCATTTGAATATTCTCATTTCCTAATATCTATTATACATTTTAGTCCTTATTTCCACTTTCAGTTTTTCACACCAGCTTAACAATGAGATATTTAAACATGTGTGTCCAATTTATTTCACTTAACAGTATGGTCTCAAGGTGCATCTATTTAACTATAAATGTCGCAACCTCATCCTTTATGGCAGAGCAATACTCCATTGTGTAAAAAAACCCAAATCTTCTTTAACCATTTGTTGGTTGATGGACATCTGGGCTGTTGCCAAGATTTAGCTATTACAAGCTGTGTTGCTATAAATATGAGTGTGCACATATTGCTGTGGTATAATGCTTTAATTCTTTAGGGAAGACACCAAAAAGAGAAATAGCTGGGTCCAATGGAACCTCTAGTTTTAGTTTTTGAGAAATCTCCACAATGATTTCCACAGTGGTTGCACAAGTCTACACTCCCACCAATAATGGGAAGGGTTTCTTTTTCCCCACAGCCCCTCCAGCATTTGTTATTTGTTGATTTCTTGATAGCAGCCATTCTTTCTGGAGTGAGATGGAATCTCAGTGTTGTTTTAATTAGCATCTCTCAAATGACCAGTGATGTTGAACATTTTTTCATATATTTATTTACTGTTTCTACTTCTTCCTCTGAGTAGTGTCTGTTCATTTCAGATGCCCATTTTTGGACTGGGTCTTTAAATTTGGAAGGTCTGATTTTGGGGTGGGGGTACTGAGGATAAAACTTGGGACCTTGTGCTTGCAAAGCAGGCAGCAGCACCACTGAGCTAAACCCCTGGCCCTTGATTTTTTTTTTTTTTTTTTAAGTTCTTTATATATTCTAGATAGTAGTCCTTTGTCTAAGGAATAGCTGGCAAAAATTTTTTCCCAGACTGTGGATTGTCTCTTCACTCTTTTGGTGGTTTGTCTTGCCGTGCAAAAGCTTTTAGGAAGATGAGATCCCAGTTGTTGATTCTTTGTAATAGTTCCTGTGCAATCAGGGTTTTTTTCATAAAGTCTTTGCCTCCACCAGTGTCTTCAACAGTTTTACCTATTCTATTTTCCAGCATATTTAGTGTTTCTATTTTAATATTTGATCCATTTTGATTTTAGTTTAGTACATGGTGAAAGATAAGGGTCTAGTTTCAATCTTTGGCATGTGGAAAGCCAGTTTTTATGTCACTATTTATTAAAGAGGCTATCTTTCTTCAAATGAAGGTGTTTGGCTCCTTTGTGAAAGATAAAGTGGCTGACTAAGTCTGGAGTTGTCTCTGCAATTTGTTTTGTTGATCCTCGGCCTGTTTTTTTGTTTTTTGTTTTGTTTTGTTTTTTCCAGTTCCATGCCGTTTTGATCACAGTAGCTCTGTAGTATGATTTCAAGTCAGGGATTGTGATACCCCCTGCCTTACCTTTGTTATTCTAGGTCTTTTCTGGTTCCAAATGAATTTTTGGATTATTTTTTCTGGTTCTGTGAGATAGGCCATTAGAATTTTGATCAAGATTATCAGGATTACATTAAATCTGTGTAACAACTTTGTGAGTATGGCCATTTTCACTATTTTGGTTCTTCCTATCCAAGAACAAGGGATATCTTTCTATTTTCTAATGTCTTTTTTCAGAGTATTGTAGTTTTCAATGTAGAGGTATTTTACTTCCTTCATTAGACTAATTCCTAGGTATTTCATTTTTTCGGATGCTATTGTGAAAGGTGTTATGTCCTTGATTTCCCTCTCAATGAGTTTGTTACTCACGTACAGGAAGGCTATTAATTTTTTAGTGTTGACTTTATATCCAGCTACAGTACTGAATTTGGTTATTAAATCTAGAAGTCTTTTGGTGGAGCTTTTGGGGTCTTCTCCATAGTGACAAAGTTTAAAAATAAATAGTGTACCATCCTCACATAAATCCACTCATTCGTAATCCAAAATAAGATTTTTATCCTGGGAATTGATACAAAATTCCTTGCTACCTGAAATTAAACTAGCTTCTAATTTTGAATTTTTGAGGTGTTGGGTCTGGAACTCAGGGTCTCATGTACACTAGGCAAGCACCTCAGCAGGAGCTACAACCCCAGCACCTTCCTTCCACATTTTCTAACTACACATCTTATCTGAACAGCTGAACTTCCTCCTCCTCTCTTGAGTGTATCTATTCATCAGGTAGTAGAGCTTTCTCTCTTTTGTACAACATTTCTTTCTTAAGAGCCTTCTGGCTTCTAAGTGTCTAATGGGACTGTTCAATGGTAGCTTTAGCACTGAGGAGTCCCTTGTTATTGCCACCACAGTCCCTGCCACATCCCAGTAGCCATTGACACCCACCTGGGCTACATGTCAGTATGTGTGGCCATCTATAAGGATGGGCAGGCTGGTGTTGTTGCAAATGATGTAGGGAATAGAGTTTCCCCGGCTGTTGCTACCTCCTCAGAAAATGAAGAGGTGGTTGGACTGGCAGCAAAACAAAGTGGAAGAAGAAAAAGAAATATTTCGAATACAGTCAGGAAAGTAAACCAGATCCTTGGCAGAATCCAAAAATGCAGCCCTTTGACCTGGCTTCTCAGCAATTAGTCCTGAGAGAGAACAATCAGCTGGCTCCTGGAAATAGCCTGAGAGCACACAGAGCCTCCCTACACCTTCAGATTTGCACCCTGCTGTCCAGAAGCTTGCTTCAGTAGTCTTCCTTCCCAGCCCATTATGGTCGCTGCCAAAAGTGGTGCATCTAGCGGTGCAGACAGGAGACAAAAACCCTTCTCTCCATTCGTGGTAAGGCAAGAGTATATTCAATTCAGACTGTTCAGCATAATGCAGATGTCTATCAGGCAGGCTTCTGCCACAACAATCATCAGTGCTGCTCCAAGCTCAATGTTCTGAAAGCATTCTATTTAAAGGCCTGTGTTGCCCATGCCGTAAGTATGGGTGACCCATCACACTGTCCATTTAATGACTCGTTGGGTTCTCCGAACTCAGGTAGTGACTGACCCAGACAACTTAATGGAGACTGCTACTTAGGCCAAGCAATGTGATCAGAACTTAGTGGCCTCTGACATCCAGAGGAAGAGGCAACAAGCATTCTAAAAGCAAAAAGGACTCAGGCAACTAATCATCAGCCTACCTGGAAAACAGTTAAGGAATCAAATGAGGACTGTCAGCTGAGAATCAGTAACCAGACACGAGGAACCAGTGACCTCAAGGACTCCTGGGATGAATCTTTGGGTACAGGGTACTCCTGAGGGACCCCCAGTTCCCACATGTTTTTCAGAGGTACAGTTGGTCCCTGTCAGAGCAGTCCCATTCCTAGACTGGTTGTATTGGGTGAGCCCTGTCCCTCCATCAGCACCAGCCAAAACTGTCCTGGTACATCCTCCACATCAAGGCCTTCACTCTCCTCTTGTAGAGTTGGTTTTGGGAATAGTCCTGTGGCCAATGATTCCCCTCGAAGGTGGTCAAGTAGAAGGCAGTCGGTGGCTGGAACTATTGTAGCAGAGTTGGCAGAAAACAGAAAACATTGGTATGAAAACTTTAGGAGGAAGAGAAACTGGCCAGGCTGATTGCTACAGTATAAGTGAGGAGGCCAGTGCCCAGCAAGACACTACCAGTGAGCTGTGCAGGGATGCTGTTGGTACAGACACTTGGTGATTGAAGGAAGAAGCAACTGATACTTTTCTTTTTTTTTTTTTTTGGATTTTTGAGACAGGGTCTCACTATATAGTTGAGACTGACCTGGAACTCACTATGTAGCCCAAGCTGCTCTCGAACTCACAGCGGTCCTCCTTCCTCAGCCTCCCAAGTGCTGGGATTACAGTCGTGTGCCGCCACGCCCAGCTCAACTGGTACTTTTCAACTAGAGCTTTAAGAAATTGCTTCAGAGGCAGCTTTCAAATATCTAAACCTAGGAACTGATTACAAAAGGATATATTTCCTAAACTGATAGAAATCTACTTTGACCACCTGCTTCCTGGTACCCTGACTCCTTTTCTGTGCCATAGAAAACAGAGCAGATAAATCATTAATCTGCATAGTGGTAGGAGTGTACATGGTAATCTCTTCCCAAGATTCTTCAGTAATTAAAAGACTGTTCACAGTGTGAGGGGGTGACCTAGTAAAAAACAGATGGATCCAAGTGCAGGCGAGCTGGTTTGTCCTGGCTTTGTCACTGATGTGAAGCAATTTCCTTTACCTCTATAACAGTTTCCTCGTCTGTGAAGTGGGGGATAGATAAGAACTCTTGCCCTGCCTACCTCACAGAGTTGTTGTAAGGATCAAATGGCTTCCAGTAATAGATATGAACAAAGCACTGAATACATGTAAGTTATTAATTTACATGACCTTGGTTGAGGCAAGGTTAGGGTAAACACATTAGTTTACAAGATACAGAAGTATGGTTCTATACTATGACCCCATTATTTGTATCTTTTACTGGTTTGATTTTATTGCTTCATCAAGCTTGAGATCTTAATTTTTTTAAATCCTTCTGTGCCTCCTTAGACTAACAAAGGCACAACATGTATTAGTACCTTTATATTTTGCACTGCTGTGTCCCTTATAAATTTAGTAAGTACATACTCATAATAGTCAAATGAGCATTCCCCTTCATTTTACTAATTCTTAGTCTCCTGTCAAGACAAAGATATAAGTGAGAACTGATGGGCAACTACAATAGTATGTTATAATTCATATTGATAACCTTTGGTATGATGAAATATTGGCCATTTTATAAGATAGTAAATATAAGTAAATTCTTTACATTTTGGGTCCCATTATTTTTTATTTATTTTTATTTTTCAGGTTGTTTGTTGTTTTTTGATACCAGGGATCGAATTCAGGACCTTGCACTTACGAGGCAGGCAGCGGAACCACTGAGCTAAATTCCTGGCCCAATTTTTTTTTTTTTTTTTTTTCCAGAAAGGTCTCACTCACTGTGTAGTTCAGCCTAGCCTTGAACTCATCCAGGCTGACCTCAAACTCATGGTGATTCTCCTGCCTCAGCCTTCTGACTGCTGGGATTACAGGCTTGTTGCCACCATGCCTGGCTATTTGGGTCCCTTTATATAAATAAGCTATATCTTTTTGTTTGTTTGTTTTTTTGAGATAGGGTCTCACTATGTAGTTGAGACTGACCTGGAACTCACTATGTAGCCCAGGCTGGTTTTGAACTCACAGCGATCCTCCTGCCTCAGCCTCCCAAGTGCTGGGATTATAGGCGTGCGCCACCACTCCCCGCTCTAATAAGCTATATCTTTAGATTTGGCTGTCATTTGAACATTGTGGAAATAATTTGGATTGTACAGTATCAATTTCCAATCTGCTTTTAAATTAATTTTACTCTTTTAGATTAAAAATATATATATGGGCTGTGGATTTAGCTTAGTAGTGCCACTACCGCCTCACAAGTGCAGAGTCCCGAGGTCTATCCTTGGTATCAATAAATAAATAGTCTTCTGAATTTCTTATCCACCCACACACTCATTTTTTCTGTCTCATTGAGCTCTGAGCCATCTTGATTTTCCTGAGGCCATCCTTCCCACTGAGAGTCCACACCTCTCCTATCTCAAAAGGTCCTTCCATTGTGCCCCACACAACCAGAAGGCCTGCCCAGCAGGAGGAGTTTACAGTTGTCGGGGTGGGAGGACTTCCCAGCACTGAACAAATGTGTGAAATAAATGAACTAATTAAGGGAGAAAATTACAGTAAAATCACACTTAGTGGCAGACATTGAAAGTTTCTCTCAAGATTACAAACAAGACAAGTGTATCTACTATCACCTATATTGACTATAGGATATATATATAGGATACTATCTATCCTATATTGACCTTGAAGTCCTCCTACTAGGAAAAGTAAAAAATAAAATAAAAACTCTTAAATGAAAGTATACAGAAAAAAAATAATAAAAAATAAAAGTGTACAGATTATAAAGAAGCGAGGCATCATTTTTCATAGAGAAAATGACTGGGGCTGGGGGTTTAGCTTAGTGGTTCCACCACCTGCCTCACAAGCACAAGGACCCGAGTTCGATCCGTGGTACCAAAAAAAAAGAAAAAAAGAAAGTTAGAGAATATGACTGTGGATAATAATATCTAAAAGGGCCAGGGATTTAGTTCAGTGTTTCCACCACCTGCCTCACAAGCACAAGGACCCGAGTTCGATCCCTGGTACCAAAAAAGAAAGAAAAAAAAAAAGAATATGACTGTGGATAATAATATCTAAAAGGGCCAGGGATTTAGCTCAGTGGTTCCGCCACCTGCCGTGCAAGCACAAGGGCCCCAAGTTCGATCCCTGGTACCAAAAATAATAATAATGATATCTAAAAGAAGCTCCAGAAAAACTATTCGAATATAAATTTCACAGGGTCAGTATTAAAATGTATTTCCATATATCAGCAACATGCACTCTAGAAATGAAAAATTTAAATGCAATTTTTTTTGCGGGGGGTACCGGGGATTGAACTCAGGTCCTTTGCAAAGCAGGCCACCGAACCGCTGAGCTAAACCCCCGTCCTCTAAATGAAATTTTTAGTAGCACATGCCTATAATCTGGCCACAGTTCTCAGGAGGCTAGGGCAATTTCCAGCCCAGACTGAACAACTTAGTGACTTAGTGGGACCTGTCTCAAAATTCAAGAAAAGGGGGTATGTGTGGCTATGTAACTCAATGCAAAGGCCCTAGGTTCAATCCCCAGCAGCACAAGAAGGAAAGGTGGGTGGTGGTGAGCAGTGAGAAAGAGGGAGAGAGAAGCGGGTGGTGAGGAAGGACTCATTTATGCTACAATATAAATGAAAACAGTACATTAAATGAAAGAGGCCAGGCATAAATACTTCATTTATAGGAAATGTCCAATATAGGCAGAACCATAAAACAGAAAGTAAATTAGTGATTGGTAAAAGCTAAGGGACTGACTCCTGGTGGGTATGGGATTTCTTTTGTTATGTTTTGTTTTTTTTGTACCGGGGATTGAACTCAGGACCTTGCGCTTATGAGGCAGGCAGTGGAACCACTGAGCTAAATCCCCAACCTATACAGGATTTCTTTGTGGGGTGATGAAGTATTCTAGAACTAGATAACTTCGTGAGTAAATTTTTGAAAATACTGAATCATACATGTTGAAAGGGTAAATTGTGTAGAACATGAATTATATCTCAGTTTTTTAAAAAATCAATTCCAGATGGATTATGAAAGCAAAAGATTAGACAATAAATTTCTGGAAGGTAACAGAAAGTAATATCTTTATAATCTGGGATTAGGGAAAAATTCTATAAATGGGAGGAGAGTAAAAGGAAAAAGATTGGTTATTTGGAGTGCTTAAAATTAAGGTCTTGCTGGGCGTGGTGGCACATGCCTTTAATCCCAGCACTTGGGAGGCTGAGGCAGGAGGATTGCTGTGAGTTCGAGACCAGCCTGGGCTACATCGTGAGTTCCAAGTCAGTTTCAACTACATAGTGAGACCCTGTCTC
>NW_022900925.1:15718479-15732482 GCF_012274545.1 Fukomys damarensis | reverse complement strand
ACCCTGTCTAAAAAAACCAAAAAAAAAAAAAAAAAGCTTTAAGGTCTTATTTTTATCAAAAGATACCACTAAGAGAATTAAAAAGTAAGCCAGAGAAGGAGGCTGTATTTGAAACACACATAACTAACAAAATATTCATATACTGTGGATATGTTACTGAACTTTTTCAACAAATCAATTTTAGAAAGATAATCAACCAACAGAAAATTACAAAGAACCTTAAATAGGCAACAAAAAGATATCCCATCCCCAGCACCACAAAAAAATTAAAAGATATTCAGACCAAGCATGGTAGCACATGCCTCTAATCTCAGCTCTTGGGAGGCTGAGGCAGGAGGGCTGCCAAGAGTTCAAGGGCATGCTGAGCTGCATAATGAGTTCAAGGCAAGCCTGGACTACATAGCAAGACCTTGCCCCCCCCAAAAGATAAACAACTTTAAACTCAGTTTCAGAATGGCTACAGTTTTTTAAATACTGTTGATACCAAGTTTGCTGAGGATGTAAAGCAACCAAAACTTCGTCACGTAGTGGCAATAATGGCAATTAGCGCAGCTGCACTGAAATACCACTTGACAATCTCTACTACAGCTGGCAGTGTCTGCCTGTTAGCCAGAAGTTTCCTCAAGAAGTAAGAGGTGATGAAAACCAAAGATATTTACAAAAGCCGGGAATTTAGCTCAGTGGTGCTGTGCCTGCCTCACAAGTACAAGGTCCTGAGTTCCATCTCCAATACAGGGAGGGGGAGGGAGACGACACTTTTACAAAAATTTCAGAGTGAGGTGATAAGTGATTCATCTGTAATCCAAGGCAAAAGAATGGTTACTTTGTTGAGAGGCAAGGAGATCATTGACCAGAAGACAACATGAGGAAGCCCTCAGGGAGACCAGAAACCTCCTAGAAATTCAGTCAGTCAGGTGTGTGCATATGGGAAAGATTACTGAGCTGTATGCTTGCTATTTGTGTTCTTTGCTCTATATAAGTCTTAAAAAGAAGAAGGGCTGGGGTGTAGCTCAGTGGTAGAGCATTTGCCTAGCACACGTAAGGCACTGGGATCCATCCCCAACCCTACTGAGGGGTGGAGGGAGGCTGGGGATTTAGCTCAGTGGTTCCATCACTGCCTCACAAGCCCAAGGCCTGGAGTTTGATCCCCAGTACCAAAAAAACAAACAAAAAGGGAATAACTGAGGGGTGGAAGGAGAGGGAAAATGGACAAGAAACAGAGCATATCCTCTCCTTGGTCCATCTTTTCTTGGTATCTTGATTTATTTCCCTGTGCCACCTCACTAAAGAACTTGTGGTGCCATGTATGGTTCTTTGCATCCCAGGCGTGTGCCTTTATCTTGTCTACTGGAGATACTCATTCCTCCTAGATGCCACATGTCCCCTGAGAATTGCAGGAGGCCCTTTAGGAAGTAAGGGTCTCCTAAAGTTTCCAGTACACTTTCACACACATAGCATACTGGCCAACCTTTCAGCCCCCCTCAGAGCCTCAGCCAGCAACTCCATCCCAAAGACTGGCTTTGAGGTGCAAATGAACTTGGCAAATGACCACCTCTTGCCCAGTAAGTGCCCCAAGCTTAAGAAACTGAACTGTTAGGTATTTTGAAAGCTGAAAACCAGTAGATTTTCACCACAAATAGGCCTTTTTATCTTCAGTTCCCAAAGACAGCTGCTAAATCTGTCACACTAGTTCCCATCTTTTTGGACTGTATTGCTTCATATAAAACCTGAGACCAAGGTTTTCATCTCTTCAGCTGTTTAATACAAACAGAATTTTATTGTGACTAGCCAGAGAATGAAAGTGTCATATCTCCTTAAGATATGGAAGACATTGGAGAATTATGTCTGGTTCATTAAAAACTCTTCCTGTCACTTAAGACTATACAATTATTCATGCATATACTGTATCTCTGGGAAGTAAAAAATGTAGAAAAACTAAAAAGTATTCCCTCATGTTTTAAAACGTCTTTGGACTACAAACAAACAAATAAATAAATAAACAAATAAATGCTACAACAAATAAATGCTAAGATATGGCTTTGATTTTGATGGGGCTCTGAGAATTTGGTACGTAGAAGACAAAGTTGAACACTTGCCAGGCCTCAAATGGCGTACAGAAATGGGGTGGGGGGAAGTTCTACTTAATAAAAGTAGAAAATAATGTACAAAAAATCAGCTCACCAATCAGCTTAGTAAAATCTGACATATTCCCACACTTGCTTAGATCCTTTTCATGTAAAATAAATTCCTAGTTATTTGTTGAAAGCCCGCATTTTCCCCACCCTGCCATTATCCCCCCTCTGTGCTTAGAGGTAGACACTATTTTCTGATTTTGATTTTTACATTCCCATATGTGTTTTGGTATATGTGTATATATTCACAAGTGATATGTAGTTTTGTTTTGCTTATTTCTAAGCTTTATATAAATCGTACTCTACATACCATTTCCTCTCTTGCTTTTTATGCCCAACTGAATTTTTTGAGATTTACACTTGTTGAGATATTATTTGTGTTCGTTCATTTTAACTTCAATACCGTATTCCATTGCATAAATACGCCACAATTTGTTTATTCATTCTACTTTTTATAGACATTTAGGTTGTTTCCAGTCTTGTTTTGGCAAACAATGGGTACAAGAAACATTTTTCTGCATGAACAAGAATTTCTCTAAAGAATATAAGGGCTGGGGATTTAGCTCAGTGGTTATGCCACCTGCCTTGCAAGCACAAGGTCCCGAGTTCGATCCCCAGTACCAAAAAAAAAAATAAAGGAATATAAGTTAAAATGCTTTGTTATAGGTTATATGCATCTCCAATTAAGAAAATATTACTAAGCTCCCCAAAGTGCTTCAATTAATATATGCTATGCATTTCAGTGCCAGACTCATGCCAGCTTGCTTCTTTTCTTTCTTGCTGGTGCTGGGGATTCAATCAAGAGCCTGGTCACACTAACAAAGGGCTCTACTCCTGAGCTTCATCCCTAGCCCCAAAACTTGTCAGCTTTTGACTTTTTTCTTAAAAGCAGGTCCTCACAAAAACTAATTGTGATGTAGCATTCCTACCATTACTCCTGGCAATTGGTGGTCTGCCAGGAAAATCATACCCTTCCAAATAATTTTTAATTTTTATTGGTACATTTTAGGTATACCGTACAGTTACATTCATCATTGGGATCCTGTACTTTTACATGACAGGTCTTGGTTCTCATTTTTTCCCCTTGTCCCTGCCCTCCCTTCACCCCCTCCTCCCCTCCCCATTTGCAAACACTTTATTTCCATTTTTTCATTTTCTCATATTTTCCTTCCAAATAATTAGCATCCAAGAGAACTAGGACCAACAAACAATAGTAAATGATAGACTGTTGCCAAGATACATTTGAATTTGGTTAAATCTCCTACCTCCTTGCCTAGTGTCCAGAGAAACTCAAAATACTATAGCAACTGTTTTTGCCTAATAAAAGATTTTTATGACAGTTTTCAACGACAATGAAGGCATAGTGTATGTTGCTGGCAGGTGTATAAACAGGTACAGTCCATTTGGAAAGAGATTCCTATTTGTATTTGGAATGTTCAAATGTTCTTATACTTTGGCCTATACCAGACTCTGCTATAATCCCAGCTACTCAGGCTGAAGCAGGAAGATCGTGAGATCAAGGCCATACTGGGTAACTTAGTGGGACCCCCGTCTCAATCAAAACAAAACAAAATCTCCTCTGGAAATGCTATTGTGCACCTAAAATATGATATAAGGCTGTCCACCTTAGTATTTGTTAATAATAATAAAAAATCTAGGAGCAAATTAAAACAGAATGGTTTAATATCTTAAACTTATACATACTCATAACCCATAGAGTACTATGTAGCCATTAAAAGTTATGATTTTTTCAATACAGTACTGTCAAGATGGGATAATAGAATGTAAAAACTTTATATATTAAGTGAAAAAAACAGGCTTTTAACTATATGTACACATAGAAAATATGATTCTGGTTTCCTTTTTTAATATACACAGACCAGCAGGAATTTTAGCCCATTTAATTGTGATATCTTGATGTTGTTTTTCCTGGATAATGGGAAATACAGTTTTTCTTTTGTTTCACTGAGCTATGTCCCCAGCTCATTTTTTATTTTTTATTTTGAGAAAGGGTCTTGCTCAGTTGCCGAGGCTGGGTTTGAACTTGTAATCTTTCTGCCTCAGCTTCCCAGAGTCCTGGGGTTACAAGCATGCATGACCACACCTTAGTTTTTTTTTTTTTTCCTTTTATAGGTCTGTTTATTTTCGAGGTTTTCTGCGATGTGAATGTGTTGTAGATATAACCAGAAAAACAGGAGGAATCAGCATGGCTCTATGAAGTATTGTTCCTGTGAAGTGGCTAGTAATGCTCTTTTTTGACCCACAGCTGCTGCTGGACACCCACTCCCTGAAGATGGTCCTGCTCGACCTTCCTTCCATTGGCTCGCAGGTGGTGAGGAAGGCACCTGCCAGCTACACTAAGATTGTTGTGAAAGGCATGACCCGGGCCGAGATGATCCTCAAGGTGATGGTTGTCTTCCTTGGGGATTCTGTCAGAGAGGGCTGGTTATTTATCTGATCCCTAATTCCAAGAAGTTTGGGTTTTGAAGCTCAGGAGGACATACCCCACCATTCCCAAAGGATTGTCCACATTCCTTGGCTGGACTAAATTGTGGCCTCATCAGATATTATTGCAAGTCAGCAGATAGTTACTTGGGGATCAGTAATTCTGACAAATGAATTCTCTGTTGTCACAGGATTCCCTCATAATCATATTTAGCCAAGAGTGGGGGTGAGGTGGCGTTGTCATTGTGAGTCAGGGTATCTATCAGTTAGGGATTCTTTTGCTTCTCAGCAGGAATTTCAGGCCCAGCTGTCAGTTCCTCCCTTCCACATAAGCCTCTTTAGCTTTCTATATTTTACACCTTTAAACGAACCCTGAACAGATGTTGCAGTAAGTAAATCTAATCAGCAAATGGGTTTTTTAAAGCCTCATTTAACAAGATTGTACTTGGGGGGATGGTGCTGAGAATGTCTGCAGCTTGGCGCATCTGCCTCTGATTTCCACCTGTACTTGTAGAGAAAGGAGAGGAGGCTAGAAAAGAAACACCACCATCCTGTTAAGGTCTGAGAGTCCTGGGCCTGCAGGCTCCTCAGCTTTTTCCCAGACAGCATGACCCAGTGACGGCGGGAGTGAAGCGTGGCGGTGGTCTGCAGTCACGGGGGGACCTGCACAGACCTTGAGGTGTGGCCTGAGAAAGCTGAAGCTGCCTGATGGCTCCCCTTATGTCCAGGGAGAAGAGCATGCGGTTTGGGAATTATCCGCAGAGGACTTCTGAAGGCACTGTGAGCCTTGCCACCCTTTGGTACATTCTCAGGAACTCAAAACAGGATCAGTCAGCTGGGAAAGAAAATCTGATGCCACATTCCAAAACCAAATGGAAATGACTGTGATGCCATCTGTTTATATATTGACAGTCTAAATGAATGAGGTTAAATGAAGTTCGAGATTATAGGTCTTCAAAAGAATAAGGCAGCTGGCTAGGGGTGTAGCTCAGTAGACTGCTTGCCTCTTATGTGAAACCCTGGGTTCAATATCCAGTACCAGGGGGCAGGGGGTGAGGCAGCTTTGAGTTGTGTTTTAGAAAATCAGTTCTTTTTGCCGCTTTTTTATTTTTTCTTTCCAGAAATAGAGCAGATACCCTGGTACTCATGAAATGCACCCATGAGAGATCTCTAAAGCAGTATTTCCCAAATAGTCCCAATGATTACAAATCTCCCAGCCAGGCCTACTGAATTAGAATCCTCAGAGGTGGGACCTAAGGATTCTGTATGTTAAGCAACTCGGAATATTTATGACTTAGCAACTTTTGGAAACATTGCTCCAATTGATTATGAAGATTAAGTAGGCATCAGGGCCAGGCGTGGTGGTGCATGCCTATACCCAGCACTGGGGAGGCTGAGGCAGGAGGAACTCTGTGAGTTCGAGTCCAGCCTGGGCTACACAGTGAGTTCCAGGTCAGTCTCAACTACATAGTGAGACCCTGTCTCAAAAAATAAAGAAATAGGCAGGCATCAGGCATTCCTTGAGTTTGGGGTAACTGCTGCTTCAGGGAATTTTGCAGGTCCCCTTGGCAGCCAGCTCGCAAATGCCCTCTAACTGAGAGTTCTCCCTGAGGGCTTACTCTTGTCCCCTCCCTTGGCAGGTGGTGATGGCCCCCCATGAGCCCTTGGTGGTGTTTGTGGACAACTATATCAAGCTCCTTACAGACTGCAACCCAGAAACCTTCCAGAAGATACTGGACATGAAGGTGAGCCCAGTGTCTTGCTTTGTCTACTCCTACTTTTGCTTCTCATACTGAGGGGTGAAACTCCTGCGGGCTGCCTCAAAATGCGTATCACTGGCCCCACCCTGCAATTTGGATTCCAGGAATCCTTCCTGAGAGGCTGATCCCTGCCCAGCTGAGAGCTACTGCTCTTCAAAGCACAGCAGAAGGGGAGGGAGGAAGAGCAGGACGGTTTTCCTTCCCTCCATCTACCTGTCTTTTCTTCTCTCTCACCTCTTCCTTCATGGCTACCATAGTACTTTGTTTTTCCTTCATCTGCTTTTCTTTCTTCCGAAGACTGGTAATTCCTCTGAAGAAAGCTTTTGTCCTTAGTGTGACCCCAGTATTCAGGTGGGGCCATTTGCTGAGCCCTCTCCTTTCTCTCTCCCCAGGGGCTGAAGAGAAGTGAGCAGAGCAGCATGCTGGAGCTCCTGCGCCAGAGGCTCCCTACCCCACCCTCAGGGGCAGAAGGTTCCAGCTCCCTGTCCCTGATGGCACCCACCCCAGAACAGGAGTCCTCTCGAATCCGAAAACTTGAAAAACTAATTAAGAAGAGACTGTAGAAGCACAAGGAGCTCTCACTCCCTGAGACGCTCAGCACCCAGTTTCTGGAAGCCCTTGATCACCCGTGTTAACCCCATGACTCTCAAATCCTCAGTCTTGAGACTTCCTGGGACACTGAGATTGTTTTGCCCTCTTGCGCCCTGTCATCTGTCGCCCCCCCCACCCATCCCCCTCCTCATCGAACTCAAGTTCCTGCATTTGCAAGGCAGGAGGCAGAACCACTGAGCTATATCCCTGGCTCCCCTCATGCTCTGTCTTAATTCCTGTCCCAATTGAGGAAACTGATTTGGACGGAGTTATAAAAAGGCAATTTGCATTATCTCCCATTCTAAGGGAGAGGCAGCCTCGAGTGAGAAGGCTCTGGTTCAGTCACTGTTTCCAGACTGCCCTTGACAGTGCAGTTGTCATGGACTTACATAGCCTCCCACGGCAGTCATACCCTCTGGCTCATGGGCCCTCCCCCCTACCACACGCTTGTACAGGTGGCTTGGGTGACAAAGCATGGACCTTGCCCTTCCTCCCTTACTACTGTTTGGGGTTTTCCTCCCTGTATCTGGGATCGGGTGTCAGACCTGAGTGATGAAGGAGCAGGTTGCAGGGCAGGACACCACCCTTTCTTATGAAGGCAATGGAAGCATGTGCACTTTTCCATGTAAATCTGTTTTCTGTTATGCATTGTGCTCCTGGTACCTTTTATGTGATGGCCAAGTTTGCCTATGTTCTCCCACTGCTTGGTGTTCTCTAGAGGATAGATGCCCTCTTTGTCCTCACCAGAGAGGACTGCATGCACCAGGTGTTCACTCTCGGTAGCCTGTGTGGCACAGGCTCCTGAACTTGTGTGGAAGCCAACCCAGATTTGACTTAGAGATTTGGTTCTGCTTGGCACAGGCAAGGATAGTGTCTGTACATGTTCTCAGGGTTTGTGAGCAGATCGTTTTCTCCATTTCTTTATTCCTTCTCTGCCCCTGAGTTCTAGAGAAGAGATTGCCTTCTAAGTAGGGAAACCAGAAAGTTCTCTCAGAAAGCCTTTCCTAGGCTTTCTCTGCAGATGAAGCCGTGAGAAGGAGTAGGAAGCCTACATCATCTGATCATCTTCCTGCTCATTCATTTCCAAGTCGAGAGTACTTTCCAGCCACCTGAAACAACAGAAAGTAATGTGCGGTGCCAGAGTGGCACACTACTGGGCTGCTAACCAAAAAGAACCCAGTCCTTGGATACCTAAGAGCAAAATGTTGTCATTACACCCCAAACTTAAAACTGGCACTGCCCAGAGCACACCCTGACCCCCAGCCTGCCTACCCCAACTACCACTGGCTCTTGGCAGCAGCACTCTGCAGAAAACTGGTCCGAGAGCTGCTTCAGTCCTTTCACAACATCCTGCATCCGGGGAACAGGTGACATTTCAGGAGTCACCCCAGTTCATTGGTCCATTTAAACCAAGGCTCAGTTAACCATGTCTGCACCCTCAGCAGGACTACTGTGAGTGACAGCTTTTGTTCAGGTATTATATGTGCTCTCCAGGCAGGGAGAGTGCTGAGGAGGAAAGTGGAGCTCTCCACAGAAAATGTACATACCAGGCCTCTGAATAAAATTGAAATAACAAGGGCTAGGGGTATAGTTCAGGGCAGAGCACTTGCCTAGCATTCTTGAAGCCCTGGGTTCCATCCCCAGCACCACTCACCAAAAAAAATATCACATAATACTCAGAAGTGAGCTTTGAGGATTGGAAGTTTTCAGAAAAATCCATAAAACCAGTGACAGTCATATAGTAGAACAACTGAAAAACTGACCAGGAACATCAATTATTTGTCCCCATCTGTTTTTCTAGTGTAGCCACTGTACTGTTCCCCTTGCGTTTTCCATTGGCCTTCTCTGGCTTTGTCCATCAGTCCCAGCTTTGATCCCTCTGTGTGGGTGGGTGGGCGCAGCATGCTAGGCAAGCACTGCCACTAAGCTACACCCACAGCCTCAGATCCCCACTTGATCAGCCTTCAGCATGTTCTTGGTACTCAGTAGGGCTCTTATGTAGTCAGCATTTCAAATTTGAGAACAGAGGGGAAAAAGTGGTGAAAGAAAGAGGCGTGGCCTTTAGTTGAGCTCTATCAGGAAGAGACTCTGAATTAGGCAAGGGCAGGAAGGGTGGGGAGGGGGTTGGAGCACATCCTGGATGCTAAAGGGAGGGATTCCTGTGCTGTGGCCGTTGCTCCACTATGGTTATACATCCTGCACTAATTGAAAGGAAAGGGTGGTGGGCCTGTCTCCAAACAGCACAGCCAATTCAGCCATCTGTCATCGACCTCAGGGAACTGGGAAAGCCAGTGAGACTCCTGCACCTGGTTCTTGTCACTCTTGGTGTTTACAGATCTACACTTTTCTTTTTGGTTAGCTCATGAGTTTCCTAGATGTCTCCATTATGGCATTGAGGTGTCAAGCTGCTGTTTTTCTCAGTTGGTGGTCACAGCCAGGGAAGTTGCTTTCTTGATTTATTACATTGTCAGTAATCCCCAAGGAGCCAACATGTCAGTAGGAGTTATGTTAAATGTCTCACTGATGGGGACTGAGTACTGTGTGTGCATTCGGTAAAGATGGTGCATGTTTCTTACCTGGGGAGATACATCAAAATTACTGGGTTTTTTTTTTTTTTTTTTAATGCAGGTGCCAGGAGATTTTGAGTCAGTAAGTCTACAGGGGATCCTGGCATATAGGTTCAAAAGCTCTGCAGGTGATTACAGTTGTCTGTCAATGTCCAGAAAGATCAGCTGCAGGACCTCCCATGGATACTAGAATATGAAGATGTTCGAGTTCCTGATATAAAATAAAATAGTATTTGCATATGTTCTCAGCACATTCTCCTCTGTAAGTCATCTCTAAACAACTTATACTACTAATACAATGTAATGCTACACACATAGTTATACTGTATTATGGAATGGTGACAACAAATAATGTACATATTCAATACAAAGCACAGTGACTTGCTTGTGATGGAATGCACAGATATAGAACCCACAGATACAGAAGGCTGACTATATAATGTTTATTCTTTGTTAAGAATCATTCCAATAAAGGGCTGGGGATTTAGCTCAGTGGTTCTGCTGCCTGCCTCACAAGCACAAGGACCTGAGTTGGATCCCTGGTACCAAAATAAATAAATTTTTAAAATAAAAGGGCCGGGCATGGTGGTGCACACCTGTAATCCCAGCATTCAGGAGGCTGAGGCAGAATGATTGCTGTGAGTTCAAGACCAGCCTGGGCTACATAGTGAATTCCAGGTCAGTCTCAACTACATAGTGAGACCCTGTCTCAAAACCCTAAATAAATAAATAAATAAAAATTGGTAACTTATAAATAGTTTGCTACTACTTATTATGGAGTGACTTCTTGGATAACTGGCTTCAAAGTGGAAGGCTTGGGCTGGAGATTTAGCTCTGTTTCCACCTGCCTCACAAGTGCAAGGACCTGAGTTCGATCCCCAGTACCAAGAAAAATAAATAAGAATGTTGTCAAATACCAGCCGGGGATTTGGCTCAGTGGTTCCGCCACCCGGCTCAAGCGCAAGGGCCCAAGTTTGATGCCCAATACCAAAAAAAAAAAAGTGGAAGGCTTCACAAAGTTCCATTTGGACCATACCCACAATGGACAGGATGATTTGATTTCCAGTTGAATCCTGGAATTGAAGCTGTCACCGCTCCTCTCTGGCAAAATAACTGTACCCAAGAACCTGCCCAGCACCCAGATAAGCTGTGTCCTTTCTCACAACTAGAATGGCTCCTCCATGCAGATCAAACAGGAATGGAAGCAGAGAAGCTTATCCAGTGAGGGGCACATGGTATCAGCAGGTTGGAGGCATGCCCAGTGCATGGGATGTTACGTGGGTCCGTCCTGAATTCTTGTTGGGAAGTGTCTGTCCCTGTTTACGAATGCTAAGGGAAATGCCAGAAGTTCACAGCTGGATATATAATTCCTCTCCTTAGGAAGAGAAGTCTCAAAATAACTAGCTTGCATGAGGGTGAAGGCAAGTGTTCCACACTTCTTGTCTACTCCAAGTCAGATTCCTAAAAATAAAATCATTAGAACTGGCTGCATTGGGCCATTTAAGCACTAGCCTTGGAAATGTGGACTCATGAAAAGCTGGCAGAGGTAAAGAATACCAATGCATTTTATATGTTAAATACAAATTTCCACTCCCGTCCTAGTTTCCATCAAAATAGCTTCTTGGACCCTAAAGTTCTATACCTTTGGGAAATCTAGATTTCTTTAAAGGGATTGCTTTTTGTGTAAATATCATTTTGCCCATCTGGAACTGATTCGTTGGTGCATATCGGAGTACAAAATACTGCAGTTAATTAAAGCATTACTGGATGTCATTTGCTAGAATGTCTTTTCCTACTGCTGACAGAAAACAGAAGGGACTGTAGGAGAGAATTAGCAAGCCCATGAACCTTGGGGTCCACCCGAGACTGCCCTCCCAAGTGAAGGTCAGGGGGAGATGTGCCCCTTCCCTTACCGTCTAAGGAAGCAGTGCACAAGAAGGGAATGTGACAATTTTGAGCCAGTGTTGGCCTGTTCAACGGTGATGGCAACCTCTCTCTCTGAATATGTGTAAAGTTTCCTGTTTCTGATTTGGAATCCTCCTTGCATTCTGAGTTTCTACCCTGTTGACATTCCTGTCCCTATGCTCCCTGTTCCAAACACAGCCTGCCTTCCCATGTGGCTGCCAAGCAATTCCTCTCCTGTATACAGTAAGTTAATCCTGTTTCCTTCATAACTGGGTGGGCACTTTGCAATGAAAACTTTTGGAGAAGTCAGATGTTTCTTTCAACAGTGGAAAATCTGCTACAGCACTTCCATTAGTTTGGCTGCATGATTACCTAGTTTCCATTCTTTGTTGTCACCAGCTCCCTCCTTCAGTAGGGCAGCCAGGGAGCCGTCTAATGAGAAGAGAAATGCTTCCGAGTTACCCACTCAGAAGGGCAGTGTAAGTTGATTTACCTACCAGTTCCCTGCCTTCTCACCTACATAGCCAGGCATGGGAGGCGCTGATGAGCAGCAGCCTATGAAGAATTTGTCCATTGAAAAAAAAGCAGACTGTAATGGAAACTTCCACAGAAGCCTGCTCTGCAGCCTGATCCTGGCATTTTGACACTGGGAAAGTTTGGGAGAGTCACTGATCCTCCAAGCCTCGCCTTTCAATACACGTGAGAGGGAATTATAATCAATAGGGCTGCAAAGGCCACAGAACAGGTTGCATGTGAGGCTCTAAGCCATGGCCAGTGGGAAATGATAATTGTTACCATTTCCCAGGATGCAAGTCTGGCGGGCAGGCCTAGATGGCCAGTGTTCTCCCTGGGTTCACTTTAATAAAAGGGCCACATGGCGACATATCTTGTGGCTGTGTACAAGCTGCATCCGCAACAGCATCAGAATATCTAGTCTTTGCCTTTTTAGGTCATGATTCTGATATTCATCTTACTCAAGCATTAAAAGACTCTCCATTCCGTATTCCTCTTGCCCTGGCAGCTGCTGTTTCCGTAGCATTCAGGGATAAACCTGCAGGCACAGAAAATCACTTCCTCCCTCCTGCTGGTGTTGGCTGAGCTGCCTGTTGTGGAAAATACAGCCTTTTTCTGCTGAACACAAGCTAGAAGGGTTGCCAAAGGCTTCCTCTCAAAAAAATGTTTTTATGTACAGTGTTTGATCCACAGATTGTAGACTCTTCAGCTAGTTGCTCCTGGGAGGAACAGAATTCTTGCCTGGACTCTTTATTTATTAGCCTATAATGCCTAAAAAACTAAGCAAAATTTTCTTGAGACAGCCCTAACTGGGAAGGAACAGTTGCCTTTCAAAGAAGTTCAGATCTTTCTCAAGGGAGTCCCTGTATTGAGCTGCAGAGTCCCCACCTGGCTCTTTCAGTAGGCTTTGCGGTTGATTCAGAGACTGTAAGGTGGTAAGAGTGACATTAAAATAGAAAATGTAAGGGCAGGAGATATAGCTCGGAGGTAGAGCTTGAGATCCTGGGTTTCATCCCTAGCAAAATAATTAGTGTTAAATCCTTGCTCTGTAGGAATGTTTCTCAACCTGAGGGCCCTGGTAGCTTCTGCTCAGTAATCAGATGGAATCTGCGCGTTTTCCATGCTTCCTTCTGTTTGCGGTAATTTTTCAGCAAGTGAGCAATTAGGAACAGCTTCTCCACAAATTTCCCTCCACTTCTGGGGCCAAGAAAAGTATTGGCAAAGCTAACCGCGACTTTCAGGGGTACCAGGTGAAACGGAGGCAAGAAACGCCAGCTTCCTCGGCTCTTGGCTTAGTGCTGGTGAGAAAGGGGCGCGAGCGGAAACGCCAGCTGCCAAAGAGACCGCATTCCACAGCCTGCTTCACCAAGGAAAACACTGAGACAGAGCCGAATGGAGCCACCACTGAAGAGCTTTAGCAGGCAAATGTAAAAATATCAAGTGCTGTGTGAAGCTGTGAAGAAAAGGTCGGTTCACACACAGCCCCACAGCCTTTATCAGGCTTGGCGCACTCCTTGCTCCGCGTTTAATTCTTGTGATCCGGTGTTAGTTCTGCAGGCCGCAAAGTAGGTAGGCAGAGGGAACCTGGAAGGTAGTAAGGGTCCCGATGGGCTTAGCCCAGAGCCTCTGACTCGCATATCCGATCTTCCATGGTGAGGAAGGAAAAGGAACTACCTACTATTTCCTGTGTCCTGAATATTGGATAGCCCAGCATTAGATCTCATGGAATCAGGATCTCCCTGAAATAGATATGATTAGCTGTATTTTGTCGATATGCCCAAAGGATGTTATTTTTCCTTCGCTGTTTCCAGGTCCCATCTACAAAATGGAGTTAATCACAACTTTTTTTTTTTTTTTGAGTGCTGTACTGTAACTTGAAACTTGAACCCAGGTCCTTCACACTGAGCTACATCCCAAGCCATTTTATTTTTTATTTTGAGACAGGGTCTCACTAAATCATTGAGTTGCTCCTGCCGGAACTTTTGATCAACTTGCCTCAGCCCCTCAGAGTGCTGGAATTACTATTGAGGTCAGCCTGGGCTGTGTAGTCAGTTCAAGTCTGGCCTGAACTACACACCGACCCTGTCTCC
>NW_022900925.1:15706668-15718373 GCF_012274545.1 Fukomys damarensis | reverse complement strand
CTCAAAAAAAAAAAAAGCATTCTAACTCTAAGGTTGTGGGTGACAATATATATATATATATATATATTCCAGCCTCAGATTTGCTTGCTTTAGTTTCACAGACTAGAGAAATCAGTTAAATAGAGACATCAAAAGACTTTCTCCTAGGCCTGGGATTTAGCTCAAAGGTGATTGCCTGCCTCCCAAGCAAAAGCTCCTGTGTTGATCACCAGTGGGAAGGGAGAGGAAGTGGGGGAGAGGAGGGGGAGGGAGGAATTTCTGAAATCTATGTGGACACAAACAACCCTGGCAGCAAAAGGGAAACACACCACGGACCCCCAACAGCTTATGAGTACAGTTGTACCTGGGACACATCAAAGGATATACATGTCAAATATTTAGGACTGGTTTTAAAATGTGGTTTTTGTTTTGTTTTGGGTTTGTTTTGTTTTATTGAGATGGGGTTCTCACTGTACAATGCAGGCTGACCTTGAATTCCCTGTGTAGCCCAGGCTAGAGCTCCTGATCCTGCTGTCTCAGCCTCCTGTGTGCTAGACTACAGGTTAACACCGTCACACCAGGTTTAAAATATGCATTTTTGTTTGTTTTTGCAATACTGGGGATTGAACCCCAGGGAATGCTGAACTACGCGTTCCCAGACCTTTTCTAAAATTTTATTTTGAGATCGGGTCTTGCTAAATTGCCCAGGCTGGGATTTCACTTTGGATCCTCCTGCCTCAGCTTCCCCAGTAGCAGGTACTGCAGGTATGTGTTGCCATATCTGGCTGAAAATCTGCATTTTTTAAAGTGAAGATAGACTCAAAGCTTTGTCCCCATCAAAACATCTAAAGAATTCAAGGTCACCGTGCCTGAGTTCAATCTGAGTACAAAAAAAAAAAATAATAATAATAATAATAATTCAAGGTTTCCCCAGTTGGAAGCTGCCGCTCTTTGTTTTTCTGATCTTAGAGGAAAAGAGGCAGTTTGGCACTGTGGCCCTAGCACAGGAAGGAGCACCCTTTCATTTAAAGTGTGTCACCCTTTGAACAGCAGCCCTGAACTGTCACCCAGAGGCTATGCAAATAATCCCTGGAGGCCACCCCAGGGCTGAATGGGTCTTTGCAGCCTTTGGGAAGGACATGGACAACTCCGCTGAGTAACCACTGGTGCGGGGCAGCCATGTTCTAAGAACAAAGGTGTATACGCAGAATGGAGGGAAGGAACTCAGGCAAGAGGGCTTGGGAAACACTGGAAAGGAAGCTGATCTTTCTTTTGAAATCTCCATACGCGCCAAGTCTTACACCTGCACCCCGGGAGTCTGCGTACGCAGGGTCTCTCCGAGATAAGCTGATCTTTCTTTTGAAATCTCCATACGCGCCAAGTCTTACACCTGCACCCCGGGAGTCTGTGTACGCAGGGTCTCTCCACCTTTTTAGCACTTGAAACTCAGACATGACAATGTGTCCTCGTTACCTCTAGGCCAAATCAAGTGGCTGCTGGGGCCAAAAAGCTCCCTGACCCTAGGGACTGTGACTGCTTCAGAATGACCCCTCCATCCCCCGGCAGCCCCAAGGAACAGATAGGTGGGTGTTTGCCATGAACCACAGCAGTGCCCCCAGCTCTCCAGGTGGAAAGCCCAAAACTGGAGCATCAAGGTTGGGTGGTGTCATGGTTTTATTTGTTTGGGGACTTTGAGATCAAAGCCTCTCGTTTTGCAGCTTGGATACTGAGGCCCTGGCTTCCACCTTCCCCCATGAAAAAGAAGTGAATAGCAAAGTTGAAAGGGGGTTCACGTGCCCTTTCGGGTGTCCCTTCCCAATTAGGTTACTCATGCACCGAGAGAGGCTTGGCAGGAGATCTTTATTGTAGGGAGGCGAGCAGGAGCCAGGAAGGCAGAGAGAGAGAGTTAGGGAATTGATCATGTTAAAGTATGCTGCATTCTCCTGGTACATCTTGGCTCCTAAAATGACCTCATGCCCTTTTCTCTGGTTTCCCTCCCCCCATGGTCCGCAGAAGCTGAAACCTGTGTCTGCAGGGCTGGACCCATAAACAACCTGGCCTGCGATAGGTTAGAAGTAGCTCACCCCTCATTAATAATCAATAGCTTAGCCCAAAACTAATAAAAGGAACTTCCCTTCTTTGTTCTCTTCTCTCCTTCTTCTTCTTCCTCCTCCTCTCTCTCTCTCTCTCTCTCTCTCTCTCTCTCTCTCTCTCTATCTCTCTCTCTTTCCTTTGTTTTTTTGTTTTTTGAGACAGGCTCTCACTGTGCAGTTCAGGATGGCCTTGAACTCACAATGTAGCCCAGGGTGGCCTCGAACTCACAGTGATCCTCCTGCCTTGGCCTTCTAAATGCTGGGATTATAGGCGTGGGCCACCACACCCAGCCAAAATTTCTCTTCTAGCAAAGCTCACATTCTCTTTGCACTCACCTTATGCTGAGTCACTCTCCCCCCTCAGAATTCTCTGGTGCTTCCTTTGTTGGCTCCAGTTCTTCCTGGCCTCTTTTAGCAGCTCTCCTTACTTCAAAGCCTTCCCATTGGCCAAACCCCAAGGAATAACCTACTGTTTTCATTCCCTCCTCTTTGAAAAACTTACTGCCATTAGGGGAACCATACCAGCTCTGCCTTCTGAAGCCAGTCCACTTGCATGTGCTGTCACTGGCTCCTAGGTGCCAGCTCGACACACTCAGCTCCCTGCCTGCGTTCCCCAATTTTCAGTGGCACCCCCTTCCTTCCCTAGTTCCCCAGTCTCAAGTCCTTAAAGTCAGTCACCCCTAATATTCTCTCTGTATCAATTTGGTTAATTAGATGTTTTTCTTAATTATTGATTACACAAACAAGACTCAAATCAAAAGAAAATCTTACCTCAAAACATCAAGCATGTCAGTCCCAGGGAAAAAGAGGAGTAGGGCCCATCTCCGTGGTCTTCTGGCTGGGCCCACTGCTTTCTGGTACTCCTGCTATTGTCTTTACTGTAGAAGATAATGTAATAAGAATATTCATTCTTTTTTTTTTTTTTTTTTTTTTTTTTTGGTACAGGGGATCAAACTCAGGTCCTTGCCCTTGCAAGGCAGGCAGCAGAACTGCTGAGCTAAATCCCCAGCCCAGGAATATTCCTTCTTTAAAGTATTAGTATTCAAGGTAACAGATTAAATGATACATCTAAGATCCTAAGATCCTCTCTCCTTCTAGACTTTCTATGTCTATACAAGGAGAGGAAGAGAGAGGCACTTTGCAAAAAAAAGAAAAGAAAGAAAAAAAATCAACATGAAGATTATTATTCTGAGGGCTGGGGATTTAGCTGGGGATTTACGCCTGCATCACAAGCACAAGGTCCTGGGTTCAGTCCCCGGTACTGGGGGAAGAAAAGGTTTTATTATTCTGAAATTTAACAATATCTCTTAGATATCTATTTCCTCAGCACATGTAAAACTTCTCTCTTTTTTGGGGGGTGTGAGGGGTGCTCAGGATCAAACCCATGATAGGCAAGTCCTCTACCACTGAGCTACCCCAGCCCACATTCTTTTTAGTGACTGTGTAGTATTTTATAGTTCACATATACCATTGTTTATTTCTCCAGTGGTGTGGTTTGAATGTGTACATCCCTGCAAAATTCATATGTTGAAACTCAGTTGCCAAACTGATAATGTAAGATGTTATCATATCTTTGAGAGGAGATTAAGTCACCAGGAGTGGTGGTACACATCTGTGATCCCAGCTAGTTGGGTGGTTTAGGTAGGATGATCAGAATTTCCCGGCCAGCCCGAGTAATTTAGAGAGACCCTGTGGCACAAAAAAAAGAGGTAGGGATATAACTCAGTGGTAGGGCGTCCATGGATTAGACCCTCAGTACTGGGAGGGGGGGAACCAATGATCTTATCCTGTGGTGTGTGGGGAGTTATTCAGCCCCTTTTGCCTGTCTGCCTTCTGGCATAATAGGAGTCAGCAATAAGGTATAGTCACCATCTTGGAAGCAGAGAACAACCCTCAGACAACACTGAATCTACCAACAACTTGATCTTAAACTTTTTAGTCTCCAGATCTATAAAGTTTCTATTTTAAAAATTTTATTAGGACATGTTTGCAATTCATGCAGTTTACAATCATCTTGGGGAGTGGTTACACGTACATATTACAGCTTGGTTTTTTTAAAAAATCCTGCCACACCAGTTCCCCTATCCCCTTGTTCATGCTTGTTGATATTTGTCTTAGCTCATATTATGGAATATAGTGTTTCCATTAATTGGAGTTCCTGTACATGGCACATCTTTTTTTGTTGTTTGTTTGGTACCAGGGATTGAACTTGGGACCTTACGCTTGCGAGGCAGGCAGCGGAACCACTGAGCTAAATCCCCGATCCCATGGCACATCTTCATCCCTCTCATTTCCCTTCCCCTCTTCCTCACCCTTCAGCCTTGTTCCTTTGGACCACTTCCCTATTGCAAGAAATCCACCCCTTTGTCCCTTTCTAGCTATCCTTTATCAATTTCTTTGTTTGTATTTTGCCTCACTCACATGAGAGATACCTTATGGTATTTAAGGTTGTATGTCTGGTTTATTTCACTCAACATTACGTTTTCTAGGTGCATCCATTTTTCCCACAAATGCCTCATATTTGTCATTCTTTATAGCTGAGTAGTATTCCACTATATATAAATATCACGTTTTCTTTATCCAATCATCTATTGATGGGTCTATAGGCTGTTTCCAGGATTAAGCTATTACAAATTGTATTGCTGTGAACATTGGTGTGCATGTATCACTGTAGTATGATGACTTAAGCTCTTTGGGAGAGATATCTAGCAGGAGGATCCCTGGGTCGTATGGAGTTTCCAATTTCAATTCTTTGAGAAACCCTATACTGATAAATTTCTTTTTTTGGTACCAGGGATTGAACTTGGTCCTTGTGCTTGCGAGGCAGGCAGCAGCACCACTGAGCTGAATCCTTGGCTCCGGATTTCTATTATTTATAAATTACCTGTGTGGTACCTTTTACTATTGCAGCCCAAACTGAGACAACGTGTCTCTCATCAATATACAGATTTTTTTTTTTTGTTTTTTGCTATTGGAAACACCATCAATGAAAATCTTTCTGCAAATGGTATGCTTCCATATGCTCACATTTTTGCAGGACACTGTCCTAAGGTTATTTTATTTCCCTTTATAATGATGAAAGGACACACACGTCTAACGTATTGCCAGCTCCTGCCTTGACACCCTCTGCAAGGCGGCTTCCACAAACCCCGTGACCAGCGTGCGGGCACCCACTTCTCCACATCCTCACTTACCCTCAATGTTTCTTCCTGCTTCCTGAGCTAGAGGAGGTAGTTGCAGGTCCATTTGTATAAACCCAGGAAGCAGAAGTTCCCCTTTGGTTTTCATTGCAAAAGACCAAATGTGGCTCAACACGTGCTTTGTCTTGCAAGAAAGCTTCCTTATTCAAAGTTCATTGAGTAAAACCCCTGGCTTCCCTCTGCTCAGGGCTCCTGGAGGACATATTTTGTTGGTTCACTCATTAACTCAGTGGTCATCCTTTCTGTATGTACTGAAGTAGTAGTTCTCTCTCCTACACACACACACACTCACTCACACGCTTCTCCACTCTCCTACCCCTTCTCTGGCCTCTCCTCCCTCCCTTTTTTTATTCCTGGCTGTCAGGATGTGGAACTACCTCCTTTGCCACATACTCCTGCTCCCACAGTGTATTGTGCCACCAGAGGCCCAAAGCAATGTGGCCAAGTGACCATGGACTGAAACTCCGAAACCATAAGCCAAAATAAATCTTTTCTCCTTTTAATTTGTTTATCTCTGGTATTTATCACAGTGATAAATAATGGAGTATCAGGCAAATTCAAGGAAATTTGATTGGATTCTAACAGCCTTTATTCGTACAGTTCCAGCAGGGTGGAACATTTCTGCATGCAGCCACCAGAGAGCTCCCAAGGCATGTGGCATTTGGAACAGAGGCTGCCTCTGGTCTACTACTCAGTAATAAGCGAAGAGGCCCACGGAACCCTCAACCCTCGCCATGCTGTTCCTCCTGCCTGAATGGAGTTCCTCCTCCCTTCTTGCCTGCCTGTTTCTTATAGGGGACCTCAGCCTCTGCTGCCTCCAAGAATATCTCCCAAGCACCACTTCCCTCCCTCCACCAGGCTGGCCGGAGCCTTTTGTGCTCATGGTCTGCCTGGCACATACCAGGTATGTGGTGATGGGGGTGGAATACATGGGCCTGGTGGAAGTACAGACACCAACAGGGGGGCTCTAACTGAATGAAGCAGATTTTGGTTAGAGCCGTGAGCGTGGGAAGTAGAGGTGCAATGATTCTGGATGGACAGGGGCAAAAGTATCTGCTGATAAGCACCTGCATGTATGCATGAGGTTTTGTGTGTGTGTGTGTGTGTGTGTGTGTGTGTGTGTGTAGCTGAGATCAAACCTGGGGCTTTGCACATGCTAAGTACACACCTTACCACTGAGCTACCCAGTCCAGCAACATTTCTATGAGGAATAGGAAGCTTAGATTCTATACTGACAGCTTGGGACCATGGGCAGCCCCAACAAGCTCATGTTAAACTGCTCCTTTTGCACAACTGTACAAAAGAACAGGCAGGCGGTGAGTCCCGAGTGCACCTGAGGGTGTCCATCGTGTTTCAAGACTGAAAGCCTGCTCTGCAATTTGGAAGATGATAATGTCTGATGTTCTAGAAGCTCTAGAAGCTCCTGTTTCTGAAACAGCCTGCTGACAGCAGAAGGCCCTTTCCTTGAGGCTTTGCCCAGCAGATCTGGCCCCAGAAACTTGACAGCCAGTGTGAATGCTAAGGAAGTTAGCTGACCTCCTTGGAAGTAGTAAAGTCTGAATTTGTCTTTGGAAAGCAAAGTGCCGAGATGGGGCTTGGATGATGCTGAATGAGTGTCTGGTGGGGTGGAGGTTACAGTTGGAGCTGAATGTGAGCACCGCCATCATCCCGAAGAGGTCCAGATGGCCTCTTTCCATGCAGGACCTAGAAGCCTCTTGGAGACATCTGTCAGTGAGGACAGCCTATTGGAGGGGGATTGTCACAACCAGAGGCTGGGACAGTGGGGGCTGGAAAAGAAGAGAAAATTAATAGCAGGCACTGCATGTGTAAGACCAGATGTATTCATGAGCGAGGGCTACCTTCACAGATTTCTGGAAATACTTGTCAGTGACACAAGAATGGGGCAAGAGGCAATAAAATTCCAGTTGATCCCTGGCTGTTATGACCTGGGAAAAGATGAGACACATGGAAGTGTTCCTTGGTATGTTTCCTCCCACTTCCCCAACCCCAGAAAACTTTCAGTAAAGACCCAAAACTAGAAAATATTTCTTCAAAGGTGTGTGACTATCTTCAGTGAGGGTCAGGAACTCTCCCCAGCACAGAGCTGCACACCACATCACCTCCAGCCTGGGTGTATTCTGCTTTGATCTGGGGATAGAAGAATGCCCTGCGAGACTGTGTAACTCCTGGGAAGGATTCAGCAGGTCATCTCTCATTGTGTACAGCAAGTTGGCTGTCCCTAGTCACTCTTATTCTCCATCTCTTCCCAGGAAGCCCATGAAGACTGAAATCCTCAAGTGGTCCGAGGCTGCCTTTGGAGTGCAGCTGCACAAACCTGCCACTTGTTCCTTAGGAATAGTGAGAGCACACCCTTCCATCTTGCCTTTTAGCCAAAGGGTTGAATTTCAGTTGCTCAATCAAGGGCTATTTTTCTGGCTTGCAAGTCCTTGTCCAGTCTAAATATGCAGAACAGAGCCAGGAGTACAAGTGTATTGAGGCGATTCCAACGAGGCCATGTGCCCAGCTCTTTTTAAAATCCCATCTGGTTTTATTTTGCAGAGTCCAAGGAAGGCCCGTTTTTTGTGTAACTAGGGAGCATTTAGGAGAATCAACTCTTAGTTTACAAAT
The DNA here is from genome assembly GCF_012274545.1 of Fukomys damarensis. Lineage (NCBI taxonomy): Eukaryota > Metazoa > Chordata > Mammalia > Rodentia > Bathyergidae > Fukomys > Fukomys damarensis. The sequence continues at coordinate 15,710,473 of NW_022900925.1, read as the reverse complement.
AGGAGGGCTCCAGGGTGGAGCCATATTTGACTGGCACTATGGGGTTCCTCGCACAGGGATGCTGGCTTGATTCTATGCCAGTTGTGCTTGGTATCCAGGTTAGTATTGCCAAGTGGGCTTGGCCAGACCCCATCTCTCCAGTGAGTCCCAGTCGCAAGCTCAGAAAAGGAGTTGCTCTGTTCCCCCAAGGCCTGCTAAGCTCTGAAATTGCTAAATAAGAGCTTGAGTATCCCTTTGGCTTAGTGCCATCTCTGTGGGTCCCGGGAATTCTGGGTTATTCCTTGACCCCACCAACACACATGTACACACTCATGGGGGTTGTGTTGAGTTAAAGCACATCTTTTTGTTTTAGTGTCCTTTACTAAATATGGCAGGTCCTGTTGACATTCTCTGTTGATAATAACTTTATTATTCAAATGCATAAGGAACAAGGTAAGTCCTGTATCTTTTAGCGCATTTGGGTGACATACAAAAGAAAAGAGGGGCTGGGGATGTAGCTCAGTGGCTTAGCACCTGTCTGGTATAGCACCTGTCTGAGGCCCTGAGTCCAATTCCTGATACCAAGAAAGAAAAGAGGGGACTTGATTCAGTGAGGTGAATCTTTTACTTTATGGACCACAGAACAAACCAGGACCCAGGGAGCTAGGAACTGCAAGGTGCCCAGGCACAGGCACGAGCAAACAGGCTGGGCTGGGAGCATTTTGATTCCACTGTTTGGCTGGGCTTGCTGAAGACAAGCTGTTCTACAAAAATAAGCAGCAGTCATAAGGGGTCCTTCCCTGGTTTTGTTTGACTTAACTCCCATTTGGGCATCAGCCTAATTAAGTGCAGAAAAAAGCAAAGATGCAGGGTTAACATCCATTGTTAGGCTGCTTTTGTTCCTTAGGCCCTGCTGGGAGAGGCCTCAGGCCAGAAGCCAAGTCCTATGAGGACAAGGTGCCTCTGTGATCCCGGCCTAGCGATGATGGCCCACTCTGAAAGGACTGCTGTGAAGAGACCAGTCTCTATGCAGCCTCCGTGGTCTCACTGGGCCATGCAACCTTGAATAATTCACTCCTGAATTCTAAGGGTACCCCAGTTATATCTCAGAAGAAGGCCTATGTCCAAAACAACCAAGAGGGATTAGGTTAGTTACCTCTCCAAGCTCTGATTTGTTTTTCTAAGCAGCATCCATTGGAAATACCTGGAATAACATGTAAAATGATGAGGAGACCATGTAACAAATTTCCTCAAAATGTTGGTAAGTGGTTTGCAACTTATACTCACTGCTCAGGGTCTGTGTTGCATAGTTCCTATGTGATTACAAAGGAAATGTAACCACCTTTTTTGCTACCTACAAGGACTCCTGGGCAGGTTGAAGTTGGCTAGTTTCACGGTTCATCCCCAACAGGAATGCCATGCATTCCAGAAGATGCCTGAGCAGGAAGGATGCCTCCGTGGCTTTTGGTGGGGGACATCTGAATGATTCCAGGGAATCTGTATGGAGCTGTGGTTCTCCATCTCTGCTTCTCCATCAGTGACAGGCCTGGGGCTGATTCCTCTTCAAGACCCTCTGATTCTTTGCATGTATCAACGCTGACCATATATGAAGAGGTAAGGCCACAGTGATTGGTCAACTCATGCTTCAGGAGTTCCTTGGCATTGTTCTGAGGGTGGAGCATGTCACCTGGGTTCAGAAAGCTCTGCCTAGTCTCATTTAAAGGAACTGCGGGGGGAGATACTGTTAGGGAATTAGAACTCTCAAAGGGCGGAAGTCAGCATTTGGCTACTTCTTGAGTCCAGTTTGACGGCTGTCAGGGCCAAGAAACGCCGTGAAATCTTGGCCAGCTGCTAATGACCCTGCTGCCAGTGAGGAAGCCATGCCTCAAAGATGTCCCCTGGATCTGCTGGATGCTCCAAAGTCAGCAGCTTTGTGTAACCTTGCTTATGTTGGCAGCTTTGATGTATCCACCACTGCCAGAATGTAGATAACCTAAGCCCTTTCCACTTCACCCTCAGAAGGTGGCAATGTCAGCCCTTCCCAGGCTCTGGGCTCTAGCAGGTCCAGGTGGAGATACTGCCCAAGCTCCTCAAAACAATGCACACCTAGAGAACAGCTGCACTGCCTAGCATTCTGCTCCCTCAGTCTTGTCCTCCATCTCTTCTGGGCTGATTACCATCATCTTCTCTGCGTAACTGCCAACTTCCCAGACACCTTTCCCAGTCTGACCAGGCTTGAGGAAGAGTTCTCAGGATCCACCTGCAAATGTCTGGCAGGCAAATTCCCTCCAGAGAGCCAAGTTCTCGCACTGTTGACAAACCACCTTTCACTTCAGAAAGCACTTTGACTCCTCCTCTGTTGCCCAGCATCAGGCACAGACAGCCTAGGATGTGCAGATGGGATTAACAGGAGTTGGGAGGTGTTGCAACACAGAATGTCCTTGCACTGGCCATCTTTCCAGGATTGTCCATTGTGGATTTTGTAATGTAGTCCCACATGCACTGGATCAATGAACGACCGACCTTCCAGCACAGAGACATGTAGATTTTATTCTCTGAGGAGGGAATGACCCTGGCTTCCTGTTCATAGCCTTGTACTAGCTATGTAACTTAGGGTAAGTCAAATCTTTCTCTTTCCTTACCTGAAAGTGATGGAGAGACAGGAAGGACTGAACTTTGCTAGATCTACCTGCGCTAGATATCGTCCCACCCCCACCTCCACGTTGGGGATCAAACCCAGGACCTTGCGCTTGCCAGGCAGGCGCAGTGCCACTGAGCTACAACCCCAACCCTACCTGCTCTAGACTTTAACAGATTTGCTCAAGGACGAATATCCTTTGTCTTTGCAAGGATGTGGAGGGGCCTGCCATCATGGCACGGCCGAGGCAACCTCTTGTCCAGCCTGGGAAATCCGTTGGCCCAGAGTCCCAGCCTTCTTCAGTGCTGGCATCTGCTGTGTGAGTCTAGCAGAGGCCTCGGCTCCAGGTCCCAGCTGAGCACCCATCAGAACCCCCAGGGAGGGGTGGTGACTTCCTACCCTTGCTGATGGAGGACATCTTTTCCATCCAGAAAGACAATGGGTTTGGGGACAGTCCAGCCCTACAGCCGGCGACTACTAAAATGAGCACCCCCCCAAAAAAAAGTAAAATGAGTTACCACTCAGGGAGGACTTCTGTCAAACCAAAAGGAAGGGGAGATGTCTTTAGCTTGTTTTTTAGAAGGGAGCCCCTGGGGGCTGGCGGCAGGGCCTAGAGTTCTGTTGCGTGAAAAGCTATGGCTCCCACTAGCGGGACCCTGGTCCCAAAAACAGACCGCAGGCAGCCTGCCAAAGTAATGCATCTTGAAGGTCAGTGTTTGCGCCCCCGGCAGAGCTTCCCTGACTGGTGTGGCCCCAGCTTGTTCAGCCGCGCACCCAGGCAAGGGAGCTTTCGGCGTCCCCCTCCCCGGAGGCCCGGAGGAGTAACAAGCAGGCCTCCTTCCTCCGAGGCAGACGCGAGCGCCAGAGCCCGCCTTGCTGAGCCAACAGGCGGCTGAAGCCATACGAAGCGCATTAACTATTAATAATTTCCAGTTGTTTGCTTGCTCCCCTAGGCCTCTGCAGGCTGGGACTGGCTTCCCTGGACCGCCAGCTCTGGAGACATTAGCGCCTGCCGGGCTCTGCTGGGGAGGGGCAAAGGGTCACCGTGTCCCCCGGGCCTGGGCTCAAAGGGGGGCTTCCGCCGCTAGGCTCGTATGGAGAGCCCTGAGCTACGAACGCAGCACAGTGCTGGCGGCGCACGGCGGGGGCGCAGCGGCCCCTAGCGCCCGTACTCCTAGCGCGGCTGCG
>NW_022900925.1:15689038-15705938 GCF_012274545.1 Fukomys damarensis | reverse complement strand
CCCAGGCGGGGCGGGTGGGGCACCCAGGACACCAAGGGGAGCCCCAGCCTCCCTCTCCCCCTCCCCCTCCCGTGGGCCCGACACCCTGCGGCTTTGCCCGTAGCTGGCAGCCGCTCCCTAGGCCTGCCTCCTCCTGGCAGGTCCTGTAAGGGGGATGTGCTCAGGGCTTCCCCATTCAAAAAGTAAATTGGCCAGTCTTTGGGGACCTTTAAGGCATCCCACGGGCCAGCCTCCTAGAGGTCCCTCTTGTTCTGAGCACCTACCCTGGTGAGTGTCCTGCACTTAGTGGTTGGGAGGCCTTCAGATGCTTGGAATTTTAAAAGTATTGATCCTTTTAAAACTTACATCCACCAACTCTGTTTTGCCTTGAGAATCGCTCAGATGTTGGGGTTTATTTACTTTTGCCCAGAGCTTGGGGAGGCCACATCTAGTCAAAGCTCAAAGGAGGATGGCGTCAAAGTTGAGCTTAGGGATGGGTATTAACGCCCCTGCCCACAGCACAAGTAGGTGGTGGCAGTGTTACGAATCCAAACTGAAGATTTGATGTGGTAGTCTTCTGGACCCTCTGACCCTGTCTCTTGGCAGGCATCAGTATGGCTTCTTATAGAGCAATGCTAGCCACAACTTGGTCTTCAGAGCTTTCTCTGTCTGATCCTTTCTAGCTTCATCTTCCACCTGCCCTTGCCAGACACACACAATGGCGCCTCTGGTGTAGCTCCCTCCACTTGGCAAGCACATTACCTCTTTCCTCCCAGCAAAGTCCTTGCTGACTCCCTTTGATGCCCAGCTCATGGCACCTCTTCTGGGAAGAGGTGATGCTTTACAGAGCCTTTGGCTTCCTCTCCATTCCCCAGTGGCATTTTGTATGTGAATCTGTCATGACCTCTTCTGTCCACCCCTTCACCATCCCACACCTGGATGATCAGGAAGGATTTGTTGGATGGTCAGGGATGAAAGAACAGAGAAAATGGGCAAGGGGAATGCGTGCAGAAAGGGCCATTGTGTGACTGTCAAATTGCAGCCACTTCCATGTGTGCGGGGGTCATCACATACCCCACAGGACTGCCTGGGATGTGTCCCTGTTTTTAGAAGATCTCTGGCAGCCCAGGAGCTGGGCTCAGCAGACCCACTGTTACAATCTGGAGGTCCACACCTTAAACATCATCCACTAACCTTGGTTTGAGCCTACTTCTTTTGCCTGCATGGGCTTACTAAACTCTCCACCCACATCTGGAGCTCAATCCCTGGGACCCTCTGCCTCTCCCTGTATTGTTTCCCTTAGGGTTTTGCATTTTCATGCTATGCCCCAACTCCACACCTTCTTGTGGTCACACAATATGGGTTTCATGGCCAGTCTTCTAGAAGTATTTGCCTCTTTCTCTGTCCTGGAAGACCCAGGTTGGATGTGGGGCTGCCACCTCTACATTCTAGCCCAATGTAGAGCCTTCTCTCAAATTAGGCAGAGAAAATGACAGATCCCAGAAAACCAGGCAACGCAAAGGACTGCTGAGGTCAAACTGCACTGTGCTTATCATGGATCATTTGATCACAGAAACCAGGATTCCTACAGTGGGGCAACCAGGATGGAACTGCCTCCTGATGAGCCCCATGATGGGTCAGAGCACCTGTGCCTTTATCAGACTGGGGACAGCTACTCTTCAGTAGGCTGTGCTCTGGGCTGCTGAGTTTTCTGCATTGTGGAGGGAGATGTAGACATCTTCCTGTTCCTCTTACTCACAAGACTCTGAGTTATGGAATTCAAATCTCATCTGGTTGTAGAATTTCCCCAGAGGCAAAGGGGTTGGGGAGAGTGAGCTAAATCTGATTTAAAAAAAAAAAACCCCAAACAAACAAACAACAACAACAAAACACTGGTAGCATTTTTTTTGGGGGGGTGCTGTTTCTGGAGTGTTGCAGGACAGTGACAGAGGAGGTGCCATATAATTGAGAGTTCTGGAGTGTTGGGCTCTGGTTCATCAAGGTTTTCTCACTGCATTTCTGCCATTGTTCAGTGGCCCATGTGTCTGGCCACTGTCCTGATGCTGAGATGGAGTCTCTTCTTTTCTGCCTTTTACAAACTGCAGTGACAGGAGGGGCACCCCTACCTCTGTGTGCAGATAAGGTCACAGAAGGATACCCATGACTCTTCTGAGGGCACAGAGTGCATTCGAGATCCACCTGGGATTGAACCCAGGCCTTCTGGCTCCCTGTCCAGTGCTATTCCCTTGCTGAGGGTCAGCCTTTCCCGGGAGTGCCCAGGATGCAGGACACCCATGGACTTGGAATAGCTCTAACCACCATTTTCTCTGTCCTGGAAGAACCCAGCATCTCTCCCCAACACCCTGGCTGCTGGCTGCTCACCAAGGCTTTGCCCCCTGTCCTTTGGAGAAGGAGTGGAGTTTGACCCCTTACCACCGAAAGAAGTAAGGTAAATATAGCAGATCTCATTTTATTTCTTAAATTTTCACTTTCTTACTATCCCCCCCCCGTACTGGGGATCAAACTCAGGACCTTTCACTTTTGAGGCAAGCATGTAGCCACTGAGCTAAATTCTCAGCCCTACATTTTTACTTTTTACTCTAGACATGATGGCTTATTTAAAAAAAAAAACAGCTAATTGTATAAATATGCCAAAGACTACAGTTTGGTGGGTACTCTTTCAGATTTTTTTTCTTACATTTTAACCACTTAAATACATATGCATTCTTTTTCATTTGTTTCTTTGTTTTTTGAGATAGAGTCTTTAAGGCTAGCCTTAAACTCGTGATCTTCCTGCCTCAGCCACCTGAGTGCTGGGATTGGGATAATAGGCATACACAGATACTCTTTTTAAAGAGAAAGTGAGGTCATGTGATATATAAAGTACTGCAACTTTGTGCATTTCAGATATTATGCCCATCAGATACTACAGTTCTTACTGAATATTGATTCTTCTTTCTAGCTCCCCACCCAGTCCCCTCTTCAAGGTGCTGTAACTTTGTCTCATTATATTGTCTGGGACAAGTTCTAGTCTTCCCCTGAGAATGATCTCATTGAGGATTACCCAGGGGCAAAGATTCATTGTGAGGCTCCATTAAAGCTATGTCTTTTTTAGAGAAAGGAATTGTAACTTTTGGTGACTGGGGGTTTTGTAACTGGAATTTCAGTAGCATTTACACAAAGGTCCTTTGATGTGGAACAAAGAGAGGTTTATAGGTTTGGAGGTGAGCAGTTTTGCCTTTTATTCCTGTGGAGCTTGTATTTCTAACAAAACAAGGATGTGACTTTAAAACATTAGTTTCCACCAGCTTCTTTGCTACCTGCCCAAGGAGAACAGATATCCCACCCGACTCCCAGAATGATGCTGGTCCTTACCTGACCAGGGGTAGCAGCTGTTAGCAATGTCTCTGTATGATACTTGTGCCTATTTTAGTATCTGTAGAACTACAGTCATAATATAGTAAAGTACTTCTTTGCTTCCAGGAAAAATGAATTCCTAAATTACCAAAGTTCTTAAAAAAAATAAAGTAGCTGACGAACATAAATGATACCTTATTTTATGGAAATCAAGATTATAATTGGCTTTCAATGATAAAGGTCAGGTCCCCAAGCCCCAGGGTTTGCAAGAGGTCCAAACTGAAGGCGAAGGTAGACCAGATGCTAGGACTGGGTATTGCCAAAATTCCAGGTTCAGCACTAAAGATTTCTTACTCTTCATTAAAGAGCTGCTTGGTCACTTGAGGGAACAGAGAAGCTACCCATACAGAGGAGAATCTACCCCATTCTGTAGTACAGTCACATGTTGCTTAATGACAGAGGTATATTCAGGGCAGTGTGGTATTAGGCGATCAATTTTGTCTTTCTGGAGTGCATGTGCTCAGCTGAGAAGACTACAGTGTCACTAGGCCATATAATCCTGTGGGACTGCCATTGTAAGTGTGGCCTGTCAGCTAGAACATTGTGATGGGACCCATGAAGGTAATTACCGTGTGTTGATATTCTGCTCCATTAGGATGGGGCACACTTTACAGAAAGCGGAAACTGAGGCTTAGTCGGGTGAAGCCACCTGATGAAGGACCCTTCCTTAAGTAAATGGGAGGAGAATCCAGGGACCTCCGGCTGCAGTGAGAAATTAGTGCAGGGTAAGCTTTGGAATCCTGCTTGCCTGCATTTCAACCCCAGCTCATGACTCGGGTGTAGCTCCATGGGAGAGCACTTGCTTAGCGTGCACAAGGCCCTGGGTTCCATTCCCAGCATCACATATGAATAAATCCCAGCCCTGCCACTCAGCAGCACCATGACTTTTGAGAAGACTGAATTTGATTCTGTGATAAGGTGCTTAGAATGGTTGACACAGAGTAAGTACTTCCCCTCTATCCTGCTTCCTGGTGGCGAAGCTACGTTGCAATACTTACACCCCACTAGAGATTCAGAATCACAGGCAGCCGTATCCCCTCCCACATGCCCCTGGGTCTGAGAAGCGGCTTCATTCTACACGATGTCTCCCCCAGGTACACTTCTTCAGTCAGGTACGACTCTGAGCGCCACTTCATCGATGACGTGCAGCTGCCCCTGGGCCTGGCAGTGGCCTCCTGCAGCCAGACGGTCATCTGCATTCCTAATTGCACATGGCGCAACTACAAAGCTGAGGTGCGCTTTGAGCCCCGCCACAAGCCCGCACGCTTCCTCAGCACCACCATCGTCTACCCCAAGTACCCCAAGACCATCTACACCACCACCCTGGATTACAACTGCCACAAGAAGCTGAGGAGGTTTCTGTCCAGCGTGGAGCTTGAGGCCACCGAGTTCCTGGGCAGCGACTGCTTCTCAGATGAATGCTGACTTGAGCAAGCTGGTTGGGGTTGGGCCAGCTGTTGGCTCTTTGTCCTGGTCCCCAGACCACCCATGTAGGCCTTGCCCGACATTCCAGCCCTAGAGGAGTGAGTCTAACCTGGAGATGCCTCTGAGCCCAGTTTGGGGGTAAAAATCACTGCATCTTAGAATTATTGAGATACTTGGTTTTGTTTTTAAATTTTCAAATTATCTTCAAAGGGAGCATTTTTCCTGGTTTGCTGCTGCAGAGTTTCCCCCAAAGTCTCCGTCTGACAAGAAAACAAAAAGATGACTAGAGCAAAAGGAGAATGGCAACAAATGGGACGAGGGAGCACGCTGCAGATGATCTCTCTGCACTCGTCCTGTGTGTGAAGAATGCATGGAAAAGTCCTTGTGGTGGGAAAAGTGGGTTGTAAGAAATTTCAGCCACAGAAGTCTTCACTGCTACAAGAGTAGAGCTAAGTCAGTAAATTGTGACACCCATATGTGTTCAATCTGTGGAGAGTTGAGTTCCATTCCATTTTTATTTCTACTTCCATTTGTATTTCCTGTTAACTAAAACTCTTGGAATCCTCTAGATCTTTTTCATGATAGCAAGAAAACCCAAACCACAATACAAGAAGCCTTTGGGGAAAAAAATAAAGGCTCCCTGTGTTGCTGCCTGCTTCAGCTGGTCAAGTGGACCTATGGTCCTGTTTGGGAGCAGTGGCTTCCGTCTGTTCCCCAGCAGGTGGGTTCCAGGCCCGGGCTCTGGCTCAGCCCTTGCACATTTGGCATCTGGTTAATGTCTCTGTAGGCTTGTGTAAATCTCTTGATAGGTATTTTGGGTTTTCAAAATACTTTCCTATTTTTTCATGAGGCAGAATGTAGCGGAGGGCTCTTTTGAAAGAAACGGCATTTTAAAAAAAATGTCTTGGAAAAATACTTTTTGGGACTCTTGTCAGGGAGGTTTCTACTCTGAACAGCCATACCTAAGACCCAGTGCCCTCAGAAAGAGGGAATGTAGAAATTTCTGGTGCTCCAGTCATTGTGATTAAGTATCTGGATGGACTCGTTTTTAGGACTTCGGTGGTGTTAAAATTATAGAAGAATTGGATCTAATCCAAAGTCCAAAAAGCAAGGATTCTTCTCTCCAACGCCCCCCTCCAAAGTTAGGCTGAGTTCAGAGTAGGGAATAATGGTATAATTTGGCCACTGTGGCAGTGATGGACATTTCTTTTATGACCATTGTGGCACCACATGTGAACTAAAGATGTTCCTGGGGCACCTGTGTGAGTGCAGCTGAACTAGTGGCAGCAGCAATAGATACACCACTGCTGGGCAGGCGCGGACCAGCCTGCTCCCTGCTCACCACCTCCCACCAGCCCCAGCCCCAGCCCCAGCCCTTGCTCCTTAGGACCTCGTGGCAATCCCTGTGGTGCTTGGGTAAGGAAGTGACAGGTGGACTTTTTTCCAATATCAGAACAAACCATACATATTTCTCTTGAATACATCTAAATGATGTCAAGTGGGTTACAGAGGGTCATAAGTCCACCCTCCTGCTTTATCCAGGTTTCTGTGGATGACTCCCATCTGCCCTGAAATCAGAATTGAAAGTTCTGTGGGTCCCCTGGAGCCATAGCAGAGGCTTTTGTTATGATGAAATCAGGTGCAATCATATGGCTCTAATAGAGGCCTGTCTGGTGTGTCTGGGGACAACAGTGTTGTGTTCCTAACAGACAGGACACAGTCTCTTTGTATGTAGCTGGGTGTGGTAGGGTGCATCTCAGCAGGCACCCAGCAAGAGGGACGCCCTCGGACCCTGACGTCTCCTGGGTTGTGGACAGAGCAACGAGTGCCTTTGGAAGAGCAAATTGCACAGGGTATATTCGTAAAAGTAGATTTTTCTATTTGATTTCCTAATGTTGTCATTAAGTAGTTAATGTACTTTTTAAATCGCTTTAGGAGAATTCCAGAGGTGTTCATTGCTCTATCCCAGTGGAGAGGAGCACTTGGATGAGCTCAGGACCTCACTGTGGGCCGTGTGGCAGGAGAGAGAATGTGGTCTCTGAGCACAGTAGCATTCGAGGTGTCCTTGGGAGTTTTGGCAGTTTTGTTTTATTTTGAATTTTTGTCTTAGAGGGATTATGTTAAAGTTCAGGCAAATTGTTCTAGGTGTGGAAAAAACCTGAACTCTTACCAGTAAAGTAAGTAGAAGTGGGTGATGGTGGATGTGTCACGCAAATGGAGAAGCAGGTTTTATTCTGTTAAGTTATTCACTAGGGAAGCCGCTGGAGTTCTTTCTAATCATCTTTTTCTCCAAATCTGCTTTGCTGAGAGTTGTGGAAACAGAAGATGTGGAGGATGTGGAGGTAATGGGACACTCTGTGAGGATGAGATGTCCTCGGTGATAATGAATTCACATTAGTTTACAGGGTGGAAGTGGTGAATTTGAAAACTCACTGATCCAAAACAAACATTCCCACTTGTGTGTGAGAGATACAGTTTATTTGTTAATTAAAATGTTATTTTTTTCTTGGTCTCTTAAATTATGCCTTTCATTAATAAGGATGATTTGTATTTTCAGAGAAAAACTGTTTCCTTTCAAATCACAAACTTTTACAAATACTTTAATTTGAATGAATATCTTTTCCTTTGACATTTTTCTTGCTTCTAACCTTAGGAAATCCGCAATAGTGTGTCTTAAATTTATCTTTTGACATCTGTCCCATTCCATTTTGCTTTGTGACTTCTCCATTTAACAATAAATTATCTAAAAAATAAAACAGTTGCTTCCCTTTTTTTAAAGTAAGATTTTAATGTTTGGTTCAACAAAACTTTCCTTGAATTTTAAGATAATATTTAACAGTGTTAATGTTTGCAGGTGTGAGATCTTCCAAGGGGTACTTGGATACAGATAATTTAAAAGAATTTGTTCCAAAATGTTACGTTTCCTTTTTTCCCTAAATTCCTTTTCTTTCCCCCCAGTCCTGGGGGTTGAACCCTCGGCCTTGTGCTAACAGAAAAGTGCTTTCCCACTGAGCTACACCCCTAGCCTCACTCCCAAAATCGGGCTGCCTGGAAATGGAGATGTAGGTGGTACCCTCCTGCCTTTGCTTTCAGGTTGACATCTGTTTTGCACAAGTGTGCTTTAGTCTGCCCAGTCTTGATTTTATTGTGGAACATGGCTCTGGGCTGGAAAACTGGCAAGCAGTAGACAAGAGGACACCAGAGCCCACTCCTGGATCCCCCGGCAGGCTTGGTGTCTGGGCAGCCTCCATGGAAGGCTGTTCCATGTTAGAGTGGATTATGGCAGTAGTGTTGTGAATTTGGCCAGGTTAGGTTCTAACAAAGTGAGGCCTGAGAGTGATGACTTTGTTTATTTTTTACTTTTTGGTACCAGGGATCAAACTCGGGACCTTGCGCTTGCGAGGCAGGCAGTGGAACCACTAAGCTAAATCCCCAGCCCTGATGCTCTTTATTTAATGTCCTCCCTTCTCTCCCTCCTGCCCTCAGTAGGGGGATTAAATGGGGCCTTGTATGAGTGAAGTTTGAGCACCGCCACTGAACCGTACGCACATACGCAGTTTCTTTTTAATAGAAATTAAGTCTAATTTGGCTGATTGAGATAACAAATAAGGGCTCATTTTGCCAATTTGTTTATATGGTATAAATTTTCCATAAAATGAATTGGGCACAGGGGTATGGGGAAAAAAATCAACCAAAATCTGACCTGTAAAGGTACAAGATCCCAATGGTGAACGTAACTGTACTGTATACTTAAAAAGTACCAATAAACTCAATAAAAAAGAAAAAAAATGAATTGGATAATCAGCAGTTACAAGATTTTTAAAGTGTTAAGCATAAAGCTATAGTTATGTAAAGTCCAAAGTATACTGAAACTGGCTGGGATTTAGCTCAGTGTTTCTGCCGCCTGCCTCACAAGCATGAAGGTCCAGATTTTGATCCCTGGTACACAAAACCAAACAAACAAAAGAACAAATCAACAAAGTATACTGAAACAAATATTTCAGTTTATCCAGCCTTTCTCACTATATCAAATTAAGCTGGTGCCCCCCAAGAAAAAAAGTAGGTATAATTAATATGATAAATCTTAGAAAACAGGCTGGGCATAGTGGCACATGCCTGTAATCCCAACACTTGGGAGGCTGATGCATGAGGATCTCATGATTTTGAGGTCAGCCTGAACTATGTAGCAAAGGCCTGTCTTTAAAAAAAAACTTATAAGGGGCCGGAGATTTAGCTCAGCAGTACAGTGGCCTGCCTTGCAAGCGCAAGGACCCGAGTTCAATCCCCGGTACCAAAAACAAAAACAACAACAAAAACTTATGAAACCTCTTTGTATACTCAAAATTTTAAGAAGTGCATGACTCTATTGTTTAGGTAACAAATGCTATTGCAAGGAATTCCTGTTTTAAAAAATTCTGATCATTTTATTTCAGTATAGTCTTATCAAGTGCTTTGTTTTATCACTATCGGCTAGTGCTTTCTATGTTATACAGGTAAGATTCTGGGATCAGAGAAGTTTAGGGAAATGAAAAGCTGCACAATGCTACATACACTTATTGCAGACTTCTTGGAACCCTGCATGAATCAGCTCTTGCTGCATAACAAAGCATCTCAGAGTCAGTGCCCTACAGCAGAAACCTTGTGTTTCTTGCTTATAAATCTGTAAATCTGGAGGGTGAATTCTGGCCCATCCCACATGGCTGGAGGTAGAGAGGCAGGCAGAGATCAGAAGCTCTAGGTGCAGCAATTATCAATCCAAGACCACTTAAGATCTACTACACTGGCATCCTGTTACTTCCACCCACATTCAGTTGGCCAAAGCAAGTTACGTGGCTAGATCCAAATTCTTGGGTCAGGGAGCTATACTTTTCCCATGGATGTGGGGAGAAGTAATGAATATTTGCTGCATAGTAATCTGCCCCCGCCTTAATATGTGCAATATGCAGGGAGAATCTTCAAAACAGTAAATGTAATATGGAGCATTTTCCAAACCCATTAGGTTACTGCACCCATGAATATGTCAAACAACTAATTTAGTGGCAGTGGGTATGAACTTTTAAGAAATTCTAGTTTATATATATAGCAGAGCCCAATCAGGAAAACAAAAACCATACTAGATATTTAATGCAGACAGTAGATCATACAAATATTGGAGGGCTAAAGAGGCAACAGTGGACACTGAAGAAACCCAAATTATTAATTGCAAGAAGCAGCTCGGGGCTGAGAATACAGTTTAGTAGTAGAGTGCTTGCCTAGTGTGTGTGAAAGGCTGGATTTGATTCCCAGCACTGCCAAAATGATAAAAACGAAAACCCAGAAACAGCAGCTCCACTCCTATGGCCCCTCTTATGGCCATTTCTACTATTTAGGGAAGCCAGAATAGGTGAGCAAGTGAAACTCAAAAGTAAGACGGGGGAGGGAAATAATAAATATACGGGTATAAATCCATAAAACAGAAACAGGCTTGGGGTGTAGCTCAGTGGTAGAACACTTCCTGCTTGTAAGGAACCCTGGGTTCAATTCCCTAGCAGAGAAAAACAGAGGCAGGGAGGGAAAGAAAAAGGAAAGGAAGAAAAAGAGAAAGAAAAAAATTACCCATATCGTTAATGAGGTAGAGATTCTACAGACATCTAAAATTTAAAGTAATTTTATAAACAACTTTATGCCAATAAATTCAACAATTTACATAAAATGGAGGGCTGGGTATTTAGCTCAGTGTTTTCACTGCCTGCTTCGCAAATGCAAGGTCCCGAATTTCATCCCAGTACCGAAGGGGAAAAAAAAAAATAAAATAGAAAAACTTATCTTACCAAACTGATGCAGGTTGAATAGAAAATCTGGAAAAAAACAAAGCACACGTGTACACATAACATACAAACTGTATATAAAAATAATACTATATATAGGGGCCAGGGATTTAGCTCAGTGTTTCCTCCACCTGCTTCGCAAGTGTAAAGTACCAAGTTCAATCCCTGGCACCAAAAGAAAAAAAAATACTATATATACATCCAATAAATTCATTTTTTATTGTATATTTGTACTGGGGCTTGAGCTCCAATGTTCTATCACTGGGCTATATTTTTAGCACATTTTAAAATTTTATTTTGAGAAGGTCTTACTAAGTTGCCCAGTCTGGCCTGAGTTGGGATCCTTGTGCTTTTAGCCCCCTAATAGCTGGGATTACAGGTGTGCACTGTTGCACCTGGCTGAAATTTATTTTTATCAGGAAGAAAACCCTAGTCCTGGGTGATTTCACTAGTAAGTTCAATCAACCATGCAAGAAAGAAATGACACAAAGTTATTCAGAAAATAGAGGAAGAAGAAACAGCTTTCTGTTCTGGAGGAATTTGCCCAAACTCTGACAATGATATTGAAAGAAAACCATAGGTCAGCATCATTCATGAATATAGACACAACAATCCTTAACTAAAATAAGCAAATCAAATCCAATAATACAGTGTACCCTCAAGTTACAATCGGCCCGACGTACAAACTTGGGTTAATTAGGTTAATGGAAGAGTCATCTGCCTCTTGTTATCTATATCATGTACCCAGGTAAACATCCAGATCTCAGCTGTGTTGACCTAGTTACAATCAGCCCTCTGGGAACCAATAGAGTTCACAAGTCAAGGGTCCACTGTATATAAAAAGGATAACAGCTCATGGCTAAGTGTGGTTCAACTCAGGAATACCGGATTGGTTTAACATTCAAAAATCAATGTAAGTCATATTAGCAGACTAATACAACTAATACATATTATTTCAGTAGATTCAGGGCAAATGTTTGGCAACATTTAACGTCCTGTAATCCCGGCACTCAGGAGGCCCAGGCAGGAGGATCATAGTGAATTTGAGGCCAGCCTGGGCTACATATTAAGTTCAAGGCAAACCTGAACTACATAGTGAGACCCTGTCTCAAAAAACAAACTAAATGATAGAAGCACTCTGAAAACAAGTAGAGAGGAGCTTTTCTGACCATAGTAAAAGCTGTCTATGAGCAACCTCCAGCTAACATCAGATTTCATGATGAAAAGTTTGAATGCTTCCCTCTAAGTCTGCAAACTAGGCAAGGACATTCACTGTCACCACTCTGATACAACACCGTGTGGAACTGGTCTGTGCATTAATGAAAGAAAAGGGAAAATGCAAGTTAGAAAGAAAGAAGTAATAGTTCCCCTGTTTGAGGCAGGCACGGTGACACACACCTGTAATCCCAGCACTTGGGAGGCCCAGGCAGGAAGATCACATCGCCGAGAGTTTGAGGCCTGCCTGTGCTACATAGTGAGTTCAGGGCCAGCCTGAACTACAAAGTGAGAACTTGTCTCAAAACAAAACAAAACAAAAATTGCCCTATTTGAAATGACATATTCATTACATCATTTCACACTGGAATGGTAACTGCTGATTGCCATGATCCTCAGATTGCAAACAAGAATAACCACTTTCACTACTGTTCTAAAGCCCTTAGCCAGAGATAAGGCAAGAAAAGAGGCATAAATATTGGAATGGAAGAAGTAAAACTGTTCATTTTCATAGGTGATAAGATTATCTATATAAAAATCTTAAGGAACCAATAAAAATTTACTAGAACCGATCATTGAATGTATCAAGACCTCAGAATATAATGTAAATATATAAGATTCAGTAATATTTCTGTTTATTAGTAACAAACAAAAATGAAATATAAAGCCAGGTGTCTGTAATCCTAGCTACACATGAGGCTTAGGCAGGAGAATCACTTCAAGCTCAGCCAGGGCCACTTAGCAAGACTGCCTCAAAACAACATAAAAAGGGTAGATCTGTGGCTCAGTGTCAGAAGGCTCACCTAGCCAGTGTGAGACCCTAGGTTCAGTTCAATCTCCAGACACACACACACACACACACACCCCAAAAAGATGGTTGACAATTCTAAAAACTGGGTTTTGGGGTACATGGAGTTTCTGTGCTTACTTTGTATTGAGTCTACATTGTCATTTAGTCTTCAAGTGGGATTGGTTCCAGAACCCCCCTCGTCAGGTTGCCAAAATCCACAGATGCTTAAATTCCTTATATTAAATGGCATAGTATTTGTCATTGTCAAGTGAATTTTATAGTCACTATATTACTTACAATACCTAATACAATGTAATGTTATGCAATAGTTGTTGTATTATTATTATTACTTTTTTTTTGTTTTTTGGTTTTTTGAGACAGGGTCTCACTATGTATTTGAGACTGACCTGGAAATCACTATATAGCCTAGGCTGGTCTTGAACTTGCAGCCTCCTGCCTCAGCCTCCCAAGTGCTGGGATTACAGGTGTGCACCACCACGCCCAGCTATTATTACTTTTTTTTTTAGACAAGGGCTTACTATGTAGTTCAAACTGGCCTTGAACTCACTATGTAGCCCAGGCTGGCCTCAAACTCAAAGGGATCCTCCTACCTCAGCCTCCCAAGTGTGGGGGATTACAGGCGTGCGCCACCAGGCTTGGCCATATTGTGTTATTTAGGAAATAAGAACATCATCTATTCAATAGAGATGATTTTTTTTCCCTCAGTATGGTACTTTCTCTTAGCAGTTGGTTGAATCTATGAATGTGGAACCCATGGAGAGGAAGGGCCAATTATGTTTGAGGTTTTCCATAATAAAAAAATTCAAAAAGTACACACAGTATTTAACAATGTTCCTTCCCATCACACAATTAGAAAATACTAAGTTGGGAGTGTTGTTCAGTGGTGGATTCCAGTCTAGCATGCACAAGGTGCTGGGTTCCACCCCCAGCATCAAACAAAAACCATATGAGAAAACATATGGTAGCAAAAAATAGAAATTAATCACATTCTCTGCATAGATGGACCATCACTAACTTTTTGGAGAGCTGCAGCTTTTGATGGCCATAGTAAGGAACCTGTCCCAGGGAGCACTGTGCTTTTCCATGGTGGCACTAAAAAGAACTGTTTTCACCTTCACCCTAGCTGTAGAGTGGGTTGGGCCAGCAGTTTGGGCTTGAGTGGGAGGTTTCTGTTTTTTGTGTTCCTGGCTTCTTTTTCAGAATAAGCAAACGGGGATCTTGGGTGTGTCAAACCAATCACTGCTAATTACAAATTACTGCCCTCTTGTTCTCTGAGAGATTTTGTTTAGGTAATTAAGCAGGACAAACACAATTAACAGGATGTTCCCTCTGCCAACACAGCACCTTCCCAACCCACCCACCGGGGTTCTTACAAAGCAAGGAAGGCTTCAAAAATTTTAGTTTAAATGAATTTTTCCGCTCCTTTTTTCGTGTTTATTTGTGCATTCGGGGGTGGGAGGTAGGGACGACTCCAGGGAAAGACTCCAGGTGGAAGGATAAAGGCCAGACAGTGCCCCAGTGCGGGCGACAGAGGACCATGACAGGCTGCTGTGGCTGAGGACGAGGCAGCCCTAGGGTTCCTTCAAAGCAAAGCCCAGCGGAAGACAGCCTGTGCAGCAGCATCTAGATGAAGGGTGTGCGCCTCAAAAGGATGGCCTGTTTTTCCTGGCACTAAGCTCTGAGAGGGCTTTACCACCACCTGCAAGCCATGCAAGGGACAAAAAATCAAAGATCCATAAATGCTTCCCATGCCATTTCCGATTTGGCTCTGGGAAAGTCAAGGAGGGCTTTCAAAATAGGCAGTGATCTACAGAGAGATGAGTCCATGCAGATTCTGAGCCAGAGTGCCTGGGTTCAAATCCCACCTTCACCATTTATCAACCACAGGACCTTGGGCCAGTCCCTTAAACTCTGTGAAACTGGGATATCAAGAGATTTTTTTTTTATTTGCCCTAGAGATCTGTGAGGATTAAATAAATTGATATGTGCAGAGGGCTCAGAAAAGTACCTGGCATGAATTACAAGCTGTGCAAGTGTGTATTGTTTTAATTAGATCTTGGCTTGTAATTTCACTTCCAAGAATGTATCCAAAGCACTGGAAACATTACACTGGAATGTACATATAAGGATATTTATTGTGGAGTTATTTAGAACAGCCAAGAAAACTAGAGATCAACTAAATGTTCATAAATAGAGGGTTGAATAAAAAGCCCATATAATGGAATACTGGGCAAGCTTTGCAAAGGGAGATGTGGAGGTCGATTTAAGGACCTGGCAAGATGTCCATGCCATAGTTTTAAAACAGTCATTAAGAAGGCAACATATGCACTATTATCCCATTAATTTTGCTTTCCTGTATGTAGATATAGTAATAGAAAAAGACCAGAAGGATGAATACCAAACAGGTGAGGCTAGCTCTTGTCTAACAATGGGATCAGGTGTTTTGATTTTTTTTCCAGTACTGAGGATTGAACCCAGACATACTCTGCTAATTTAGCTACACCTCTAGCCATTTTATTTTATTTTATGACAAGGTCTGGCTAAATTGTTCTGCTAGCATTGAATTTGAGATTCTCCTGCCCCAACATCCCAAATAGCTGGGATTACAGGTGCCACCACGCCTAGCCCTATCAGGTGTTTTACAAAGCATTGTTTTGTTTTTCCGTACTTTCTAGTTTGCCCATAATATGCATTTTTCCAAAATTCAGGAGGGTGAGGCAGGAGAATCACCATGAGTTCAAGGCCAGCCTGGGCTATGTAGCAAGACCCTTGTCTGAAAAAGACAAGACAAAACAAAACAAAACAAAATCTCTTACAAGTTGTCTGAATGGAGCAAGTCACCTCTTCTCTCTAACCCTCAGTTATAAAATGAGATACTTCCTACCCTTCACGGAACAAATGTGAAAGAATTAGTAAACATTAAAATGTCATTAAATATTACAACTACAATTAAGTTGGAGACAGGACCAAAACAAGAATAACACACACCAGGAAAACAATAGAAGTAGCTATGCACAACTCCTAGAATAAGCCTAACTAGTAGGGAACATCAGTCTTTTTTCCTCCCTGGTTGTATTGACATATAATCAACAAACAAGGAAGTTAAGAGGCCCCATCCATGTTACTGTATTTAGCTCTTAACTCACCCAGCAACGAACTCCACCCTTTAAGATATATCAGTGCTTTCTGGAATAAATTTAAAAGCCCTCAAACCAGGCACACTGTGCACTGTCCCCCTCTAATCCCAATTTTTCAGGAGGCCGAGGTAGGAGGATCACAGGTTCAAGTCCAGCCTGGGCAATTTAATGAGACCCAGTCTCAAAATTTAAAAAATAAAAATAAAATAAAGGGTTGGGATGTAGCTCAGTGGTAGAGCATACCCTGGGCTTGATTCCCAATACTGAAAAAAAAAAAAAAAAAGTCAACTACTAGCTTGTATGACAAGTTGGGTGTGGGGTTTTCCAGCTCTCAGATGAGAGTGATGCAGCTGGTTTAATGAAGGAGGTACCAACTATTTCAGCCGGCTACTGCTGTGGAACAAAATAGTCCCCAAAGTTAGTGGCTTGAAACAACGTTATTTTTTAAAAATTAAGTTTATTGGTACAATCTAGGTATACAATACAGTTACCTTCATCATTGGGATCTTGTACCTTTACATAATAGGTCTTAATTCTCATTTTTTCCCCTTGTCCCTGCCCTCCCTTCACCCCCTCCTCCCCTCCCCACTTACATGCACTTTGTTTCCATTTTTTCAGTTTCTCATATTTTTTTCCTCTCCCTTATTACCTTTCCCCCACCCTTCCCACTTTCCCTACACCCTTAGCCCTTATTTCCTATTTCACATTATTAATTATCTCATTAGGATCCTGTGTACTATTATAGTTTTCCACACCAGAGAAACTATTCAGTATTTCAGTTAAAGAAATCTCTGTATGAAGATTAAAAATAGGGAATCCTAAGATATAACTAAAAAGGAAAGTAAAAGAGAAAAGGCAATGATGTAACATTAAAATAATCCTTAATTCTGAAGATGAAAATGGTCCCTTAACATATTTAAATGGCTTCTTGCTCTTGTAGTCTTATCTTATTCTTTTTTTCATTATTTAGAGAACACTTTTTAGTTTCTGTAATCAAACCCACGTAGATATGACCTTACATATTTAGAACAATGCATTACCCCTGTACAAATGGAAAAATAAAAATTAAAAAATTAACATTTCTAGACCAATATGGCTGCATTTCTGTA
>NW_022900925.1:15673326-15688808 GCF_012274545.1 Fukomys damarensis | reverse complement strand
AAAAAAAAAAAAAAAAGAAAAAGAAAAAGAAAAGAATAATATCCAGAAAACAGCAAAGTTCTGTTGTTGTTGTGGTACCTGGCACCATTTTTTTATTAGCATCTTAATCATCCTCTGGAAAGAGAATATTCTAGAGTAACATCTTTGTAGCGCTGATGAAACATGGTCACTACTATGCATCATAAAGCAGGTACTTGTATTTTACATTCACGGAGGTATGATACAGTACCATCCTACATCAATAATACTAGAATCAGTTTTGGTTTGAAATTTGCTTTGTCTGCAAATAAGATTGCTACCCCTGTTTTTTGGGGGGGCTCCTGTCACATGGAGAATTATTTTCTATCCTTTTACTTTCAGTCTATGGGCTTCTTTTTGCCCTAGGTGTGTTTCTTATATACAACATATTGTTGAATTTTGCTTCTTATTCCATTTTGCCAGTCTATTTCTCTTGATTGGTGAGTTGAGGCCATTGACATTGATGATTATAACTGATATATACTGACTTATTATTGACATGTTATTGGCCTTTTGTTGACTCTTTTTACTTTTTCACCCTCTCCTTTTAGTTTCTTGTCTTGCCTTTTTTATTTGCTCTGTTGGGCCTCATGGTGTTGTTGCCTTCATTGTCTTTTTCTAGGATCTTGTTTAGAATTGCTTGTAGTGCTGGATTGGTATTTATGTAGTTTCTCAGGTGTTCTTTGTCATGGAAGTGTCTTATTTGCCCATCCATTTTGAAAGAGAGTTTTGCAGGATACATCAGTCTAGGTTGGAGGTTGTTCTCTTTTAGTACTTGAAATATCTCATTCCAGGCTCTCCTGGCCCCAAGGGTTTGTGCTGAAAAGTCTGCTGTGATTCTGATGGGCTTTCCTTTGCATGTGGTTTGTTTCTTTTCTCTTACTGCTTGTAGTATTTTGTTCTTCTGTTGGGTTTCTGGGAAACAACGTTATTAAACCAGGCCATGGTATGGTGCACCTGTAGTCCCAGTTACTCAGGAGGCTGCAGCAGAAAGATCACTTGAGCCCAGGAGGTGGAGGCCAGACTTGGCCACATATAGCGAGACCATGTCTCAAAAACAAAATAAAAAATTTTAAAAACGCTGCTGTGTTCTCAACGTTTCTGTGGGTCAGAACCTGGGTGCAGCTTGGCTGCTGCCTCTGGCTCTAGGACTCACACGAGGCTGTAACTGAGGCATCATCCGGAGCCGCAGGCATCACTGGTGGTAGACCTGCTCCCAAGGTCACTTATGCACCTGGCAGCAGGCTCAAGTCCTTGCTGCTGTTGGCTAGAAACATCGATTCCTTGCCCCTTCGGCCTCTCCTTAGATGGCCTGCAACATGGAAAAGTCAGAGCCCTGAGATTCAGAGACTAAATGAGTATGTGCCACACCAAAGCCACAGCGTGCTCTTGCTCTCTTCAGTCAATAGATTAGTTTTTCTATGAAGCACTGGGGATTGAACCCAGGGCTTTAAACGTGCAAAGCAACCACTCTACCACCAAACTATATCCCCAGCCCTTTTAATTTTTTTTTCTTTTTTTTTTTTTTTTTGGTACTGTGATTGAACTTGGGTCCTTGCACTTGCAAGGCAGGCAGCAGAACCACTGAACTAAATCCCCAGGCCTTAATATTTTATTTTGAAACAGTCTTTCTAAATTGTTCAGACTGGCCTTGAACTTGGGATCATCCTGTCTCAGCCTCTCGAGTAGCTGACATAACAGGTGTGCTCCGCCACATTGCAATAGACTTTATTTTGGGGAGCAGTTTTAGATCAATAAAAGTGATTGGAAAAATACAAAAATTTTTCATAAACTCCCACAACAAGCCCCAATTTTCCCTATTTTTGACATCTTGCATGTATCAATTACAATTGGTTAGCTAAATATCGACACATTATTATTAACTGAAGTCTACAGTTTACATTAGGGTTCACTCCCGGTATTATACTGAATTTGGACAAATATATAATATGTACCCATCAATAGTATTACTCAGAGTAGTTTCAGAGCCCTAAAAATTCCTTGTGCTCCACCTCTGCTCCCAAACAACTCTTGGACTCAAGATTGCAGGATATTGTTTGTCTGTGGTTAATACTTTCCCTGACATTGGCCAAGGGTCAGTAGCTCTGGTGATAAGCAGGTAGTCAGTACAGATCACTTGAGATGAACATGCCGTGCGAGCCACTCCCATGACCCTTGATCAAAGCTTTAAGAAAATGAATCATTTTGGGCTGGGGATTTAGCTCAGTGGCACCGTGCCTGCCTCATAAGAGCAAGGTCCTGAGTTCGGTCCCTGGTATGGGGTGGGTGGATGGGGAATCATTCTTACCACATGCCTGTAATCCCAGCACTTGGGAGGGTGAGGCGGGAAGACTGCAAATTGGAGGTTACTCTGGACTGCATAGGGAGAACTTTTCTTAAAAAAACCAGAAACAAGAAATGATCATTATTTATTTGGAGGGCAATGGACAAGTCTTGGCATCACTCTGGGAGTTGCTCTGCATAGATGCTGTACAGTTTACAATGATCTACTCGGATCCATGCATTTGGTGGGGTTGCCTCATCCCACTTCCCCACCAGACTCTGGCCTTTTCCATCACCCAGCACTCATTGACTTGACCACTGTGATTAGTCCAGTGTTGAGCATATGACCCTTGCCAGGCCCAAGACCTTCTCTGGTACTGATAGGGACCCTGGACAGGGACATAGGAGCAGCTCTCTTTTCTTTGCAGAGCTATAAAGACATCAGTGGCCGTTCTGCTATGCTGTGATGAGAATCTGCCTGGACACGGAACGAACATAGAAGTTGCAGGGGTGAGCTGTGCGGAGAGATGAATTTTGATGCTATACTGTGACCTCCTGGATCTAGCCATGCCTGAAGCCGTGGCCACACCCAGATTTTTTGTTTCATGAGTCAGTCATATCCCTTTGTCTATCTATCTATAAGCCAGTTTTCATTGTGTTTTCTGTTCCTTGCCACTGCAGGAATCCTCACAGATACAACTGGAGTGTGAGAAAGATACTTAAAACTTTTGACCCTGGGTGGGTTGAGTTGGAGTCACTTCTGTGCTCGTGGGAGGATTAACTCCCACCGGTTTCCTCTATTTGTGTCCTTTTTTCCCCTTCTGGGTTTCAGGTCAAACCCAGGGCTCTGTGCATGCTAGGCAAGGGCTCTACCCTGAGATTCATCCCCAGTCTCCCCTGTGTCTTAAGCACAGGCTGCAAGTGGACACTTTCCTGTCTGCCTAAAGCCCCTCCCCAGAACACTAGTCTTCTGGACCTTTGCTTCATTCCTTCTCTATTCGCTCTTGTTCCAGACCCTGTCACCTGCCTGTGGTTTGTGTGAATGGCATCTGCTGGTCAGGCACCAAAGCCACATTGCTTTTGTGAAGCTCGCCTTTTGATGAAGTGAGGTCTGTGCCAGCACCTGGGCAGCCTCTGCAGTGGCTATGCAGCTGTGCCAGCCTAAAACATCATCGGCCAAAGCTCTCACAATCCATGGAGAGCTTTTTAGGTGCCAAGAGCTATGCTAAATGCTTTATGTGATCACTGTGTTTGGCTCTCACAACACGAAGGTAGCTAGCCGCATGCTTATTTTCTGATGAGGAAACTAAGGCTTAGAGAGGTTAAGCAATGTTCCCGAGTTCACAGGGCTAGCATGTGATGGGAAAGAGAAAGTCAGCTCTGATGCTAGCCCTCATAATGTTACCCACTAACCCACATACTCATGGCAAGAAGAACACCATAAACCATCCCTCAGGAGGGTTGTGCTAAGCTCCCGAGGCACTCTGAAGCCAGCGCATCCTCACTCTCTCCCTGCAGCACCCTCCAGCGGCTCGCTTGTTGCTCCGGAGAGCAACTGAGATGCCAGCCCAGCTGCTCCTCTCTCTGCTTTGCTTCAGGGTCTCTGCCAGGCCCGACTGCTAACCATTCTCCAGGGCAGGAGAGGACTCTGCCAAAAGTCCCCCGAGGATATTTTGCCAGGGCTCGATGGCAACACGTGGGAGCTCTGTAAATGGCCTTTTTAAGGAAGGGTAAGAGGAGGGCTGCTCTGTGGGTCACAGGGTGGCAGATAAGGGGTTACTTCCGCTTCGCTTCCAGACAAGCACTATGCCATTCTGTACTGGCTTTTGACTTCTCCAAGGACAGCGTGTCCCATCTATTCAAGAACACCTTTACCCCTGGGGAGCCAGGGACCTCAGCCTAGACCTCCACCCTGCCCCCAAAAGGTAACTGATGCTAACCCAGAGACCGCTTTCCCCCTCTGGACTTATTGGGCTGCATTTTTGCGCTATGGGTGATTTCCCCCATAGCTGAAGTCACCTTCCAGGCCCACACAGGGCGGCGGGCTAGAAATGCCAGGTAATTATCGCCCTTGCCCAAGACACACCCTGGGGAGTGTCAGTACCCAGCCACTACACACTCGCCTCGGGTGCCACTGTTTTGAGATTTGGGCCTGAATTGTTTCCCAGGGCATCCTATGGGATCAAACTCCAGCTGCCCAGCAAGAAGGGGGTTTACTACTTACTGTCCCCTGGACTGGCTGTCTCTCCCTCCTCCGTCCTTCTCTTTACCTCCCAATAATCTCCTTGCATTTGAGTGCTTGTCTCAGGTCTGCTTCTGGATGCAAACCAAGATGACAAGGCCTCTCTATGTGTGGAGAGGGGAATATAAATTTAGGAAAAGCAGTATAGTAAGGCATCTTTAATGTTCCCGAATGTTGCTTAAAATGCTGCCTGAGGGATTAGGGGAGGACTATATTTATAAAAGTCCTCTTTGGACTTCCCATAATAACCTCCCAGGGATGAAGTTCTTGAACCTACTGATTTTGAAAGCCACATAAGGATAAATAGTGTAATTAAGAAAAAGTCTCCAGGATATTCAGGGCATTTTCTTGGGCCCAACAGATGCATGTATTATGCAAGCTGTATCCATGAAGTTAATTTCAGTCTTACAATTTAAATAGTCCACACACTTTTTCTTTTCTTTTCAGAGGCAGATTGATTATACAGAGATCTATCTGTGATGAGAATTTAAATAACAAAGGGAGATGCCAGGCATGGTGGGTGCGTGCCTGTAATCCCAGCACTCGGGAGGCCGAGGCAGGAGGATCACTGTGAGTTCGAGACCAGCCTGGGCTACATAGTGAGTTCCAGGTCAGTCTCAACTACATAGTGAGACCCTGTCTCAAAACAAACAAACAAAAAAAAAACAAAGAGAGATACCAGCATATTTTAGAAAAAAGGCACTTGTGCAAAGCACTGTGTTCATGAAGTTGCAGTTTTCTTAAGGAATGGGGTGTCCTGGGCACTTTAGGGCATCTCAGTGTAGGAGACATTGGCCTCATCTGTACAGACGTCTACTTCCTTCAGACACGGCTCTGGTTTCCTTTTATTATTCTTTTTTAACACATCAACTTGTGGCAAGGAGAAAGGGCAAGCTTGTCAGTGCTGTGGGTAGACTCTGGAGGAGCAGGAGGTAAATCAGAGGGCAGGAACTTTGCAGCGGGGTTTCCTTCAGAGCAGTGGTGAGGGCGGGCAGTCCGTGGGCTGCCTCCTCTTGGGGCTGCAGTCTTTGTCTGGGAGATGATGGGGTGAGTTCTCAGGGTTCCCCTCACTGCACGCATCGGAGTAGAAGCCCTTGAGGGCCAAGTTCTGGTACCGCTTCCTCCGGTTCAGTTTATATACTCGAATCCTTTCTTTTTCTGCTTCCGGGTCAGCGAGAATTCCATCCCAACGCAGACTTTCGTTGATCTGGTTTGAAAGTTTCTCTTCTACTTCGGCCAAGTGGGGGAGGCTTGTGGTGCAGGCGGAGTCAAAGATATGCTTGTGACTGTCCTTGTCCAGGCGGAGCTCTGGCCTCCTGCTGTGGTCTTTGCTGGAACTCACGATGTCTTGGAAGGATGAAGAAAACGGCTGACTCTTCAGGCCTCGACTTTGATGTTTATCTGCCAAGCACATGAGGAGGTTACTGCTGTGGCCATGTCCACCCTCAGCCCGGCTGGGGCGATGCCCAAATCACCAAAGATGGAAGGAGTTGGGGGCCTCTCTTTATCTGGGGCTCCGACCACCCCACCCATTTGGCCTCCTGTTTACCCGCTGCCTGTGTGTTTCTGGTCAAGATTTTGAGGCAGGAGGAACCTTCTTTCTTTTTATTTTTGTGGTGCTGGGGATTGAACCCAGGGCCTCTTAGCACCTTCTGTGCTATTGAGCCACACCCCAAGCCCAGACCCTACTGTTTCAGCACATACCCTGAGCAAGCTGTCTGGATAGACACTGTCGGGGCTGCTCTCCAGGTGAGGAAACTGAGGCCGCAAGAGCTTTGCTAACCTGCCCCTGTCTTGGAGCAAGTGGCAGAGCCAGATTCAAAGGCAGATCTGGCTCCCGGTGCCCTGTTCTTTGCACTACACCCCGCTGCCTCCCATTCAACCTCGACACATGCTCACCAAGGTACTTTCCAGGTC
Organism: Fukomys damarensis; assembly: GCF_012274545.1. Classification (NCBI taxonomy): domain Eukaryota; kingdom Metazoa; phylum Chordata; class Mammalia; order Rodentia; family Bathyergidae; genus Fukomys; species Fukomys damarensis. The sequence goes on along the minus strand of NW_022900925.1, from coordinate 15,682,348 downwards.
TACAAGTTTCTGACTACCACCAGTCTAGACTCTTTATTATGGAAGAATCAACGAGCTGCAGGAAAGCTTCCTAAACCGGACTAATGAAAGCAGTATTGTGCCGCCGGGAAATACTACAGCCCTGTGGCTGCCGTGTCTTTCCTTCCCTCCTTCCCTCCCTCCCTTTCTTCCTTCCTTCCTTTCCATTAATAGCATTTTAGAATTATATGGTGTTCATATAAAATAATACAAGTTGTGGTTCATCTGGCAGCTCATCCCATTGAGGAGAGAAATTCTTGGGAGGTGGAGAGGAAGAAAGAAGCCACAGAAAGAAAACAAGGGGGCGGGGAATCCTATCTTGACATTTCCTTACCTTCCTTGTCTCTGAAAATGATTTGGTGTCCCCTGCTGACAGGATTAGGTATTTGCCACTGTAATTTCTGCAGTCAAAAACTACACCCAGCTCAGCCTGGTGATGCATACCTGTAGTCCCAGCACTCTGGGAAACTGAGGCAGGAGGACTGCAAGTTCAAGCCCAACCTCAGCAACTTAGTGATTTAGTGAAACCCTGTCTCAAAATAAAAATAAAGAAATTAAAAAGGGCTCAGGATATAGCTCAGGAGACAAAGAGTTCTGATTTCGCTTTGTACACACACAGAGGGCTTTTTGGTTGGTCGGTTTTTTCATTTGTTTGTTTGATTTTGATACAGGGTCTCATTTTGTACTGCAGTCTGGCCTTGAATTCACTATGTAGCTCTGATTGGCCTTAAACTCATGGCAATCCTCCTGCTTCAGCCTTCTGAATGCTGGGATTATAGGGGTGTGCCACCTCACCTGGCTACAGAGAGCTTTTTTACCCTATACTCTAGGATTTTTGTTTTTGTTTTTGCCTATTGTGATTCCACTTTAAGAAGTAATTATAACCTTCCCACTGCTCTCTTTCTTTACTACCAGGATGACATGAGAAAGGCTGCTACTTCAGGCCCCAGCTCTGCAGGAAGCCCAGAAACTCGAGTATAGGACCATCCACACTGAAGGTCAGGGCCATTTCCCCTATAGCCAAAGCCACTGGGGTAGACCATACGGGTGACAACGGACTCAAAGCACTCATGGGCAGTTGCATTCCATGTCACTGCTGCACTCTCTTCTCAAAGCGGATACCCAGTGCTGTTCTTGAGAAATCTGGGAGTTTGCAAGAAGCCCTTAAGGTAAAAGGACTCTGGGTTTGCAGCAGGTGTTGGTGTGTATAGATCTGAAGGTGAGCATGAGAGAGACTGAGCACCTGTGTGGGTACAATTATATTATACAGGAACTTTTGGGGGGTCTCTGTGTGTCTCACAGTATCTTGACTGTGTGTACCCCTCACTGTGCTTCAGTTCTGTTGGATGGAGTCATATTGATACGAGGGTGTTGTGAAGGGTTTCAGAGATTATTAGAGGATGTGTCAGTGACCAGCATGACGGTGTGTGTGCAGGCCAAGCCTGCCCCTTGGAGAATGGGTGGGGTGGGGAATCCTTTGTGCAGGAGGATTGATTCTTTATCCAAATTTACAGAGTCTGGGTGTCTACACAGCATTCAGAAGCAGGTGCCTCAGCACAGGAGGGGGTGAGGGGGGCATCTCGGGGAAGCACGAGTCTGCATTTCTATATATGATTTTCAGGCAGTGTCTTGGGTCAAGGGAAATCTCTCTGTGAGAGGGCTTCTCTACAGGGAACAAGGGGAAGGTGTGGGCTGAGGGCCTGGGAAGCTGAGAGGATAACTCTGTAAAGTTCAGTCTGTATGGAGCTGGAGGCTTTGGGGAATAGTGGGTATCTGTGGGGGTGTCTGTTTGGGACCGAGACTCTGGAATGAACAGATTCTTTTTTTTTATACCAGGGATCAAACTCGGGTCCTTGTGCTTGCAAGGCAGGTGGCGGCACCACTGAGCTAAATCCTACTGTGACTCTGAACACAGTGACTTCTCAGCGCAGCATGTGGGATCTTTGTAGTACTGGAGACCGCGAAGTTGGCAGAACATTCATGGGCTTTAAGGGGTCTTTGCATTCATGGCCAGAGGGTCTCTGTGGGCACGATAGTCTTTATGTGTAAATGCTGGGCATCATGGTGCTGCCACAACTGGCGTGTGTGGGGGGGTGTCCTGGTTGGGACTGGTGAGTTTCTGTTCCTGGTCTGAAGTGGTTTCCGGGCAGAGGGGCATCTCTCAGAGGATGTCCTCAGAGAGAGGAATCTCAGGTCGGGTAGCTGAAGCAGCCTCACCAACTGCTCCTCTTACCGTCTCCCTTTCCTGACCCTTTGGTTTTCTTCTTCTTCTTCTTCTTCTTTTTCTTCTTCGCTTTTCGTCTGGCTAGTTCTAAGGGGTCACCGGTGATGGGGGGCAGTTTGGACTCCAGCAAACCAGCAGCACCGCCCTCCCTCTCCTCGTCGTCGTCGTCGTCGTCGTCCTCTCCCTCTTCGAGGTATCCCGCAGCCATGATCCATCCCCCGCTGGATCGCGGCCTATGGCCGGGCAGGCAGCGCAGGACCATTCGGCTCCGAGGCAAGCTCCAGGGGCCGACTTCTAGTGTAGGGCCACGCGTCTCCATGGCGACTGCCCAACACCTCGCGTGCACCGTTAACAAACTGCCGCCAGGTGCCGCCCGCGGACGACGGTGTGCGCATGCGTGTTTCACTCTGCGGCCTTGGCCCAGTCAGCCAACCCTGACGTCCAGGGTTGTTAACAGATTCTAAATCCTGGTGCTGACACATCTGGTCCACCCTTATGCCTTCTAAAATGATATTTATTCTTATTTATTCTTTCTCAAGTTTATCATGCGAGTCCGTCTCATGTTCATCCTGGACCATAAAGCCAACATACTTAGACTTCTTTACGGTTTCCTCTTAGTGAACGCAGCAGGATAAGGCTGAGTGCTACATCTGTCACTTGAACTTCGTCCCCCCTCATAAATGGTCTCTTTGCTTTCATACCCTTTTCATACCCTCCCCACAAATTCTTTATCCACACAGCCTCCAGAAGAACTTTTAAAGACAATTGAAAGTTCCCAGTATAGTGGTACATGCTTGTAGTCCTGGTTGTTCTGGGGGCTGAGGCACGGAGATCGCTTGAGGCCAGATTCAAGTCCAGCCTGTGCAATATAGGAAGACCCAATTTCTCAAACAGAAAAAGAGTGAGAAGGGGAGAGGAGGAGAGAGATAAGAGAAAATGAGAGGTGGAAGGACAGAAAGAGAGAAAAAAAGAAAGATTAGTTAGTTCACTCTCCACTTAAAACCTTCCAGTGATAAAACAAAACCTCCCAGTGGTCTCTCATCACAATATCTATCAAGACAAAACTTAGTGTGGCTCAGAAGGCCTGGTATGATCTCTTGCCTCCTTTTTCTTTCTAGATTTTTCCACCACAGATTGTATTACCTAAACAGGGCTCCAATAATATATCTCATCCCACCAGCTCTTTTAGAATGTTCTTATTCCCACAGCAAGAGACAGAAGCTAATTCCCCTCCCATCTGGAAGTGTTTGTTGACTTGTGTACTGGTTCTCCCGTGGTATGTGGCAGAAGCGACACTGTGTGGCCTTTTTTTTAAACACAGCATGGTATATGCCTATTAGCAACTACTGTTTTGCTTTGCTTTGTTTTGTTTTCTGCTGGGAGTCAAATCCAGGGCCTCACTAGGGAAGTACTCTCCAACTGAGCTACACCTTCAGTGGAACACTGACTTCTTTGGCTAGATCATAAATGGTAGTGTAGCAGCCATTTTTTTCCTTTTTTTTTTTTTTTTTTTTTTTTTTTTTTTTTTTTTTTGGTACCAGGGATCGAACTCAGGACCTTGAGCTTGTGAGGCAGACTGCAGCACCACTGAGCTAAATCCCTGGCCCAGCATCATCCATCTTGTTAGCAATGAGTTGGTACAGGAAAAAAGTGTGAGGACTCTGAGGCTGGCATGTTGTGAGGAAGCCCAAACTGAGAGAGAGACAGAGAGAGAGAGAGAGAGAGAGAGAAAGAGCGAGACTCCCCCACTGTCCCAGTTTTCCCAGCTCCTACTTTTCTACATTCAGCCACAGTCTGACTGCAACAGCAGTTGTGACCCCTAGGCTAGCCACACTTTTCTGAGTTATGAACCCATAGAAACTGAGAAATAATAAAATGATGATGATTAAATTATTATTATTGTTTTCAATGTGTTTATTCATTGAACACCTTATTTACTAAATGTCTTTTAAAGTCTTGGCTATTTCATAATTGGTTTGCTTGTATTTTTGTTGATTTATAAGAAATCTTCACATATTTTAGATCTAAGTTCCTTGTCAGATTTATGGCTGTGAAGAATTGTTTTCTCTAGTTTTGTAGCTTATCTACTTATTTTCTCAATGGTGCTTTTTTTGGGTATTTTCTGATAATCAGAAATTTTAAATTCTTTTTTTTCTTTTTATTGAGTTTATTGGTACATTCTAGGTATAAATACAGTTACATTCATTATTGGGATCCTCGGTACCACAAATTTTAAAAAGTCAAATGCAGAAAAGGGATCTATATTAGGAATAATCACAAAAATCTCTTGCAAGACAGGCTATCTTAAATGATTATACATCACTTCTTTCCGTCTCCGTTTGCTGTGTTTGTCTCCTCATTTGCTCAAAGCTCTTCAATCCACTACATTTGAAATCCTGTCCATCATGGACTGGCTCCATTGCCTTGGCCCTGTGGTGAGGCAGCACAGCATGGTGGAAAGCACAAGGTAGAACAAAATCACTCATCTCCTGACCTGAAGCAAAAGAGAGAGAGGAAGAGACTAGGATCCCACTGTCCTGAAGGACACACCCCCAAGGAACTAAAGACCTCCCTCTAAGCTCCACTTCCCAGAGTTTTTACCACCTTCCAATACCACTCTGGGAGAAAGACTTTACCATATGGATCTTTGGGAGACACTTAAGCTCCAAACTACAGTAGTGCCCTGATGATTCTCTGGCCACTCTGCTTCCTTCACAGGTTAGTCCTCCCTTCTCAGCCCCTGAACATTGGGCTTCTTCAGATCTTGCCCTAGGAACTCAGTTTGAAGCTCGGCTGTGTTAGTCAGCTTTCTGTCACTGTGAGTAATTAATGTGTGAGAAGGGAAGGTTGGTCTTGGCTTATGGTTTCAGAGATTTCAGTCCATGGTCACTTGGCCTATCACTTTGGGTTTGAGGCAAGGCAGAACATCATACTTGGGAGTGTGTGTTGAAGCAAAGCTGCTTACTTCATGGCAGCAGGAAGCAAAAAAGGAAAAAGAATGGGCTGGGGCCACAATATTTCCTTCAAAGGCATGCCCCCAATGACTTTCCTCCAACTTTAAGCCTCACCTCCCAAACTTATCACCACTTTCCAATAGCACTTTCAGCTGGTGACCAAGCCTTCAACCCTTGAGTTTTTGAGGGACTCCTAGCATCTAAACCATAATCTCTGCCTATGTGTTTTCTTTTTATTTTCTTTCTTTCTTTCTTTTTTTTGCGGGGGTGGTGTTTGAGACAGGGTCTCACTATGTAGTTGAGACTGACCTGGAACTCACTATGTAGCTCAGGCTGGTCTCGAACTCACAGCGATCCTCCTGCCTCAGCCTCCCGAGTGCTGGGATTACAGGTATGCTCCACCACATGCTGTCTATGTGTTTTCTTAAGACATTCTTCTTTGTACTTACAGCTTCAGTAATTTCCTTTGTGCTGATGTCTTGCAACTTTCTGTCTCTAGCCAGTAGCCCATAGATCCAACATCTAATTTAACCTCTCATCTTGCTCCGATATTTATATCTCAGAGATTTAAAATTTTTTATTTTATTTTATTTTACTTTTGCTGTCAGGAACTTTGATAAAGCACAGCCGATGACTCTTCCTTCATAGTTACAGGTCAAAGGCAAAGGGCACCACATTTGTAAGAAAATAAAAAAGTTTCCTAATTAACAATTTAGAACAAAGAAAATAAAAAAGTTCAAGAGAACTTGTACTTCACAACCACTGTCCCTGCATCTGGAATGTGTTCTCTTCTAGCAGGACATTTGCTTCTTGCTGGATGCTCTCACACTCAGCTTTCTGAACAATGCCAGGAAAAAAGAGAAAGTCGCCTTTGCATGTGGCACTTCTCATGGGCCAGCAGTGGGGCCTGGTGCCTTGTGTCCCCCCAGTCCCTGCACGTCAAACTCGTGCTAATGGGAGCGGTCTCAGCTCCACCGAGCATTACCATGGGACAGCTAATGGTTATTGTTGTGTTGGTTGTGGTGTTGATTGGGGTCTAAGAAAAGAAAATGAGTACAAAGAATTTATTTGGAGGATAATTTCAGGAAACAGTGGTAGAGAAGCGGCTAAGTGAAATAGAAGCTAGGACAAATAATAAAAGGTTCACCATTCTGCTGGTTGCCTCTGTGTGCAACCACGGCTCATTCCCCTGGAGAACTCTGGGAAGCCGTGTAGAACATGTGCAGAGTGATTCCAACTGAGGGGTGATGAAGCTGAGTATTACCTACAATTTCCCAGAACAGGCTGCTTCTGGAGATGTTGAGAATTTTTAGTATTGTTGGCTTGTGTTGCACAGGCCCAGCATACTCCCAAAACCTGAGAAAGGTCTTTGGGCAGAGACACAGATGTTTAGAGGAAAAACCTTTTGGCAGCTGGAGGAGAATGGCAGGGGCAGGGCATGGAGCAGACCCTGGCTACTGTCGGTTTTTCTACCCATTGTGGTTGCATCCAGCCTCCTACCTGCAGAGCACTGGTCTTGTTCTAGGACCTGTGCTGCAGCTAATCTTGCTCTGTGACTTGGGGGCAGAACCCTGATTAGTCCAAGTCGTTCTGGTGATCCCAGTCCCTTTGCCTATGGTCGGCTTTGAAAGGAACTTACTGTCTACTCCTGTCCAGTGAAAATCAAAGAACCTCTGCTGGAGGCTCTTGGGACAGTGCGCCTCCTCTCTGGTCAGACACTGAAGTGTGTGTGTGTGTGTGGTGGCTGGGTCTGTGGCAGACATCTCTCAACAGTGATAGGGGTTCATCTGAGGACAAAGGCAATGTGCCAAGGTTGGGAGACTTTGTGAATGCCAGTCATTTGGTGCCCAAATAGAACCCTTGCATGTGGGTACCAGGAGCTGGCAAGAAGGTTCATATTCACAATGCTCATAATAGCAGGAAACTCAAAGCATCTCTATGATGGTCACATAACTATAACTGCCTGAATGAGTCTTGGAAATACAATGTTAATTGAGGAGGATGACTAGGGGTGACCAGTCAAAGAAGACAACGATCAAGAAATCAGATGCAGAGATGAAGAGAAAGACTGGAAGATCTGTCAGTGACTAAATAAAGTGTGGGCCAGAAAGGGTGACGTTCTCTCAAGAGTGAACAAAAACACACTCATTGGGAGGGGGCATCCATATCACCTTAGAGAGATACAGGCAAGACCAAGGGCAGCATCTTCAGCTCTGCCAGTGGTATGAGCAATTGCTCAAGACTTCGAAACAGAGCTGAAGGGAATGCTTGGTGTCCCTTCCATGGAGTACCAGGTGTCATCCTGCCGACTCTCGGAGACTCTGGTTCTGTGGGTGTACACCTTTTCTTGTCTTTCTAATAAGTAGGCTATTTCACAACTCCACAGAGTGGCAGTTAAGTTGTAAAGAAATATTTACAGTGATGACAATGACTCTTAGCCCCCACAAAGCAAATGAATTGTAACTGGTGAAGTCACAATTGAATCCTGCCCTTAAAAAAAAAGGTGATCTTCAAAATTACATGTTATTATTCTGTAGGATAGTAAGAATATTAACCAGCTTTGCTTTTCTAGCAACTTCATTTCAGTGTTTTTGAAACACATTTGTTTTGTTGTTGTTGTTGGGTTTTTTTGTTTCCATTTTTGGTACTCGGGATCAAACTCGGGTCTTTGTGCTTGCGAGGTAGGTGGTGCCACCCCTGAGCTAAATCCCCGGCCCCTTGAAATACATTTGTGTATGTGTATAGATAGATAGATAGATAGATAGATACATAGATAGATAGATAGATGAATATATGGCTATGTATATCTTCAAGCCTTCCTTGAACTTCTTTTTCTTTTTTTGTGGTGCTGGGGATTGGGGAATTAAACCCAGAGCCTTCACAATAAATTACATTCTCAGCCTCTTATTTAGGGTTTTAACACAGCGGCTGGCTAAGATGTTAAGTTGCCCACGCTAGGTTCAAATTCATGATTCTCTTACTTCATTCAGCCTTCCAGAGTGCTGAGATTACAGTTGTGTGCCATTATACTTGGCTTTTTGAGCTGGTTTTTTTATTGGTTTCTTCATCAATGAAAAGGTTGAATAAAATTTTATATCAGCCATGATTTGAAATTTTTACTTTGTTTTGCTTTTTGAGACAGGCTCTTACTTGGTAGCTCAGGCTGTCCTTGAACTCACTATGGTCCCAGGCTGGTCCCAAACTCAGAGATCCTCCTGCCTCAGCCTCCTGAGTGTTGGGATTACAGGCATGTACTACCATTACCATGAACTTTTTTGAAAACTGTAATTTAGCATAGAAATAACATGCTTTGTTCTTTTACATAAATTTTTTTTAAAAAATCTTAACTTCTAGTTACTCATTTAGGAAATACTTCTCAGCCAGATGTGGTGGCGCATGCCTATAATCCCAGCACTCAGAAGACTGATGCAGGGGTATTGCCATGAGTTTGAGGCCAGCCTGGGCTACATAGTGAGTTCAAGGACAGCATGTAGCAAGAACTTGTCTCAAAAAAAAAAATGAAAGAAAGAAAGAGAAAATACTTTTCATCTTAAAGAAGTACAACAGGAAGGAACTCAGAGAGCATCTGTTTGTCTGTATGTCTCCTCTTTTGAGCCAGTTCCTTGAGGCCAGGGAGCAATATGTTTATCTCTGTTCTTATAGCCCAGCCTAGCTCCTGGCACAGAGCTAATGTTTTATGAGTGAATAAATGAAGTAGGGATAATGAAACTCACTTTTACAGGCTGGGGATTTAGCTCAGTGGTTCCACCACCTGCCTCACAAGTGCAAGGTCCCAAGTTCAATCCCCAGTACCAAAAAAAAAAAA
>NW_022900925.1:15665448-15673256 GCF_012274545.1 Fukomys damarensis | reverse complement strand
ATCCCCAAGAAAAAAAAAAAAAAAAAAAAAAACAAAAAAAAACCAAAAAAAACTTCACTTTTATAATTCATAATGCTCAATAGCCATCCAATTGAGGCTGGAACCCACATTCCTAGTTCTTCATAACTTTTTTTCCCAGGTGCTGGGGATTGAATCCAAGGTCTGGCATATGCTAGGCAAGTGCTATACCATCGAGCCCCAGCCCCAGCCCCCATTCTGCAAATCTTATAGAAAAGCATTTTAGACTTTACAGTGGTGTCCACTGGGCAACAACAGAGATGATGATGTTTTCATCATCTATGTCAGCTTCCTTATTTATACTTTCTGTGTGGTCTCAGTGGCTGTTATTGTTATGAGCAGGTGAGGTCTGAGGTTTTTTTCTCCGGACAGGTCAGGTTTTCCCCCTCAGCTTGTGCTGGTGTGGGCAAGCCATGGGTAAAGCCTGGGCTTTGTGTCCTCCTGCTGCCTGTGCAACCTGGTCCCTCCAGCTGGGCTGAGGATTCAAACCTTGGCTGTGTCCTGCCCAGCCTCTCAGTATCTTCCCCAAGGGACACGGGCAGTGTCCACTGTTCACAGCAGCCTATACTTGGGCAAGAGGAATCCCTCCCTCTATCAAGTGCCTCACAGGATCCTGTTCTGTCTACTCCAGCTGCATCTCTCCCTAAGAAAAGAATTCTTTTTTTTTTTTTGGTACCAGGGATCAAACTTGGGACCTTTCACTAGTGAGGCAGGTGATGGAACCACTGAGCTAAATCCCCAATCGCTGGCCCCTAAGAATTCTGTGAAATCAAGGGCTCCTAACTACCCAAGCAGAGCCTCTCCTTCCTCCTTCTAGCCACAATCTCGGTGCCTGGGACCTGCCTGGAGGGTCTGAGTCTGTCCTCCTGAGGACTCAGGGCCAAGGGAGCGGGCGGAACTTGCACAAGCTGGTCAAGACGCCTAGGGCTGTGCGTGCTGGGAACCTTCTCAGGATGGAGCTGGGGTTGGGGGCAGGCTGTGGGTGGGTGCAGGAACCCGGGGAGTCTGAAATTTGAAATTGAAATATGGCCTTCAAAGCTGTTATGAAAGTTTATTTGTCAAGGTAGGAGAATAGTACATATTTTACTTAACAGTTTGTCAATTTAATTTGTAACATTTCCTATCTACACATATGGTGTGTGGGTCTCTCTGTCTGCTCTTGCCCTGGGCTTTGCAACTGTTAGAGCAGGCCTGTTCTTTCTTTCTCTTCTTTTCTACTCATTCCAATCACTTCCTGATTTTCATATCACACCTCAAAAAATATGAAGATGAACTTTATATACAATTAAACACATTGCACCATATGCATACCCATATGGTAGGAACCACCTGGCACCTTTTAAAAAAGAAAGCGGCAGCTCACTGTAGGCTGATGTAGCACAGAGGCCAAGAGAGTGATGACCCAGGGACAGGAGTGAGACACTGAGCAGTGACAGTTTCCTAACACGTGCTGCCCCCACCCCTCACTGATTCTCTAGCCTGCTGAGCACTTCTCAGGGCCCAACACGTGCTGCTCCCTCCCCGCTGAACAGACTCTTTTCCTCTGGTGGGGATGGTGCTGGGGTGGAGCCCACAGCCTCCCTCACGCCGGGAACGTGTCACGGCCTCAGTCCTGCGGAGCCCGTGTTCACCGTGTCTAAGGACCCCTCTGACTCTGCCCGTCCCGCCACGCGTGCCTTTGCTGTTGTTCTTTTCTTCCATGGCATCATCATTTATCATAAACATCGAGTTGTTTCTGCATTCTCTGTCTTTCTTTCCTAGAGTATAAGCAAGAATCTGTTTTGTTCACTGTTGTACCCCCAACACCTAAATTCAGGGCCCTGCATACAATAAGCACTCTATTTTTACCAAATAAACATACATGAGTAAAAGAAATTCTATACCAGATATGTTTATGCTACCAAGAGTATACGTAAGGAATGGATAAAATGATTGTCTGTTAAGGAGAGGAATAGACAGTATTCACTCTTGTGATGCTTGACTTTGTTATTGTATACATATGATACTTACTTTGTGTTTTAGTTTTAGTTTTTTTTTTTTTTGTGGGGTTTGTTTTTTTTTTTTTTTTTTGGTGCAAGGGATCGAATGATACTTATTTTGGTTTTTTGTTGTTGTTGTTGTTTTTGTACCAGGGATTGAACTCTGGTTCTTGCTCTTGCAAGGCAGGCAGTGGAACCACTGAGCTAAATCCCCTGCCCTAATGATACTTATTTTGAAAAAAAAATTTTTTTTTTTAATTTTTTGAGATAGGGTCTCACTATATATTTGAGACTGACCAGGAACTCACATTGTAGCCCAGGCTGGTCTCGAATTCACAGTGATCCTCCTGCCTCAGCCTTCCAAGTGCTAGGATTACAGGCATGAGCCACCATGCCCAGCTTTGAAAATTATTTTTTAAAATTCCATAAACTCATTAATAGACATAAGAATTGAAGAACAGTTGGTTGAACTCCATGATGGAATATTCTATGATAAGAAAAAAACAAATAGTGGTCAAATATGACCACATGGATGGATCTTGCAAATGTGGAGCAAAAAAAAAAGTTGCAAAAGAAAATACTCAAATTCATAAAGACAGAAAGCAGATTAGTGGTTTCCAGAATGGGGGGAAAAGGAATTGGGAGTGATTATTTCATGGATATGGGTTTTTTGAGACAGGGTCTCGCTATGTAGATGAGACTGACCTAGAAGATTCTAATTTAAAATACCCCATATCAGAGCATATCAGGCATGGTAGTGCATGCCTATAATCCTAGCACTTGGGAGGCTAAGGCAGGAGAATCACTGTGAGTTCGAGACCAGCCTGGGCTACATAGACAATGACAGAGACACAAGCTTCCTGCTGTCCCCTGCTGGAGTCCGAGAGGCTGGCTAAGGGCCCTGAACCTGACCAGGAGCTGCAGGAGCTAGAGGCCATCAAGCTTAAGCTGTGGACCATGGAGCAGGCCCAGGGGGCACCAGAGCTGCCCAGCACACAGACCGTGGCCAAAGAGGAAGAAGCCGCCAGGGCTAGGCAGCTGCTGAGTCCTGAGACTGTGGGTGGCCCCTTCCCCATGGCCCCCAGGGAGACGGTGGAGGCCGACCACAGATCCATCTACATGGGCAACATGGACTACAGCAGCACAGCCAAGGAGCTGGAGGCCCACTTCCACCCCTGTGGGGAGGTGCACCGTGTCACTATCCTATGTGAGAAGTTCTCTGGCCACCCCAAGGGCTATGCCTATGTGGAGTTCACCTCCCGGCACTCAGCCCTGGCTGCTGTACAGCTGGATGAGAGCATCTTCCGGGGCCGGTTCATCAAGGTGCTCCCCAAGAGGACCAACTTCTCAGGCATCAGCTCCACGGACCACGGGGGCCTCCGGGGGCACCTGGGCACCAGGGCAGCACCCATCCTATGCAGCAGCCTCCAGGGCAGGCCCCGGTTCCTACCACGTGGGCAGGGCAGGGGACGTAGAAGATTCTCCATGTGGTTCTCACCATACTGAGGCGACATCTGACTCCACGTGGGGTCAGGGCTGGGGCAGGAGTCAACAGCTGTGTCCCCTGGGACCACTTGTTCCAGACAGACTGGGTCTGCAGCCCTGAGTCTCATGGTTGCCCAGTGGGTAGCCCAGCCTGGAGGCCCTGGACAGCTGGGATGGGGACAAGGAGGCCCAGGTGGTGCTGCCAGCCAGGATGGGCCACCTCAGCTCTCCAACTCATGTATTTTAAAGAAAGATACAGACTTCTGTTTTAAGAGTAAAGCATAAATTATTAAATTTGAATGTTTTTAAAAGCAAAAAAAATTAAATTAGAGTCTTCAGAGAAATGGAAACTATAGGGGTTGAGGGTATAGCTCAGTGGTGGGACATTCACCTAATGTACAAGAGGATGAGTTTAATCCCCAGGATTATATATATCATATATACATATGTATATGTATATATATATATACATATATATATATGATATATATATATATGTAATTGGCTTATGGATTATGGAGGCCAAGAGGTCCCATGATCTGCCACCTTCAAGATGAAGAACAGAAGAGCTGGCCATATATTTTAGTCTCATTAGTGGCTGCACAAAATGCCACTGAATCATACACTTCAGAATGGTTAATTGTGTGTTTTAAAATTTTGTCTCAAGTTGAAAATAGGTAGTGCGATACCATTTATGTACAGCTTAAAGCACACCACAAAAGCAGTATTGCGTATTGTTTGAAGACACACAGCCGTGTGATACAAGTATAAAGGAATGTGGGGAAACCAGAAACCCTCAACTCTAGAGAAGGTTTCCTTTGGAGCCTGAGAGGAAATCAAGAATGCAGAGGTTACACAAGGGGCTGCGGCTGGATTAGAAATGTTTTGTTTCTTAAACTGGTCCGTGGGTAGATTGTGGTTTTATGCAGATATTCCTCCTTTAACAATCTACCTGTTTAACAACTGTTCAGACTTGCAGCCTGTCTTTTTTCTTGTACAGTTCTGTACATCTTGCTTATACAGCCTCAGTGTCTTTTTTTGTACATTGTGCTTTGTTTACACAGTGCTTTAATTTTTGCTGATTGAACTAGACAGCACAATACTGTAGTTTTATATTCTGTTGTACATTCCAGTACTGCAGGCAAGGGTTATGGGAATAAAAGCAGTCATCAAATTGGAGTTTCCTTTGGCCATTTCTTTGTTCTGAATATTGTAATGCACATGCTATATACAATCCCTCATGTAACAACCAATTCATTTAACTACCTAGTCGCAGGAACAGAATTCAGTTATTAAATGAGGGATGTCTGTATTATACTTTATACCTTTAGTATGTCTAAAATGTTCTCTAATAGCAATTTGAAACCTCACAAAATTCCAGCCTGAACTTTTCTTTAGGATTCTGCAATGTCGCTGCGTGACCCTGGGCAAATGACTTAACTTTTCTATGCCTCAATTTTCTTTTCTTCTAAATAGTTGTGATAATAAGAGTACTTACATCCTAGATTGTTGAGAGAATTAAATGAGTTATTATTGGAAAAAAGCATAGCTCCCGGTGCGTATGAATTGCTATATTTTGTCTTGCTTTGCTGACTTTAGACAGAATGGCCTGGCTGAGGTATAGTGAGGAGACATTCTCAACTCATGGCTGATCCTTGAAAATGCAAATTTTCAGCACATTTTATGCAGTTTGCCAGTGATAGTGATATAAGGTGTACAGACCAGGCCTCTGTCCCCCAATACCAGGAGTTACCCACAGGACCTTGCCTTGCAAATGGAACGACTTGGTGCCTATTTGAGCCTGGCCCAGAGGTGGTTGCCTGAACATTCCTGTAATGTTTCCCTTTCTGTAACTCTGGGAGCATTACAATTATACCTGTCCCCCTCTGGGTAGCTGTACTATCTTGAGGCCTTGGCCTTCCTCTGGTCTCCCTAGCCTGGGTGTCAGGAAAACCCAGGACGGAGCTTGGCCTGGGGTGGTCAGGAGGGTTTGAGATGAGTGGATTTCTCCCCACTTCTAGACAATCAGGGAAGACAGAAGCCAACTCATTCTCAGGGTCACCCTGGTACCGAGCAGTCAAGAGCTAGCCCTGGAGATTGCTTGCTTGGAACCCTGGACCTACCACTTACTAGCTCTGTGACCTTGTAAGTAACCTTAGCAGTCCCAAGCCTTGCTTCTTACCTGTGAAGTGGGGACAGTACTAGTACCTAGCTCATAAGGTGCTTCATGAGGGTGAAATGAGATACTGCACAGAAAGTGATTGTACAGGGTCTGGCACATAGGGACTGTGCTACACGAATGACACTGGCTGTCCCAGTGTTGCTGTCTGGGGCATTTCTGTTGGACTCTTTCATGCTGGGAGAACCAGGAAGCTGAGTCCCATACACCTGCAACTCTGTTTGCACAGCCCCGCTGTGCAACTGCACTGCGTGCAGTTAAGAGGAAGCTGGGGCCTCCTTTAGACATCAGTTTCCTTTACAATGTTATTGCTGTGCCCACCCTCCCACCCACCTGAGCTGTTTCTGGAACTCTGAAGATCAAAATTTTTCCTGCACTGGCAATTGTTGATTTATGGTTCTGTCCCTATAGGAAGTCTCTGGAGGGCCTCTCCCACCTGAGCAGGGGAAATCTGAGTGATGCACGGTGCCTTTTGTGTGACTAGATCCAGGCCTGGCTGGCTGAAGGCTCAGCAGTGGCTTTTGTGGGCTGCTGTGTGTTCGGGTCCTGCAGGCTATTGGTCTGAGGCAGAGGGAGAGCCCCAGGGCTCAGCTCACCAGGAGCATTCCTGGAAAGTGTGAAAGAAATGAAAAGCTGGATGCTAATTAGAGGTGGTAAAAGCAGGTTTTATTCTGTGCTAATTGTGGCAGAGAAAAAAGTCTTTGGCAAGGAACTATGCTCAGGTGTGGAGATGGAGATGACTTGGTCTTTGATTATTTTTTGTTTGTTTGTTTGTTTGTTTTTTGAGGCAGGGTAGCACTATGTCGTTGAGACTGACCTGGAACTCACTTATGTAGCCCAGGCTGGTCTCAAACTCACAGCGATCCTCCTGCCTCAGCCTCCTGAGTGCTGGGATTACAGGCATGGGACACCATGGCCAGCAACTTGGCCTTTGAAAAGAAGAGTGTGGGGGAGCAAGTGAGGCTCCAGCAAGGTCAGGGAGGTGAAAACTGATAAAAAGTGGCAATTGGTCAATGCCCACATAATCAGGCCATGTGTTCTGCTAGTTGGCTCTTTCTGAAGTTAGATTTGACCCTCGCAGGAGAGACTGGGAGAGGGGGCCCTACACTTCCTGTGACTGCATTTCAGAGGAATGGCTCTCAGGTCCTGAGAAAGACATGGGAGGGCTTTAGCAGATTCGTACATCTCAAAAGGGACAGAGAAAGGATTTACAACTTTAAAATAATGTGTTTTGTGGGGGGCTTTGTGTGTGTGTGTGTGTGTGTGTGTGTGTGTGGTACTAAACCCAGAGCATCATGCAAGTGCTTTTCCATTGAGCTCTATCACCAATCCTTTTTGTTTTATTTTATTTTGTGACAGGATCTTGCTAAGTTGTCCAGGCTGGGTACAAACTTGTTACTTTTCTACCTCACACTATTGAATAGCTTGAATTACAGGTGTGTGACACTAGGCCCAGTTTAAAGTTTTCAAACCAAATGCAAGTCTGGAGCCGATGTCAGATGGTGCCTGGAGAAATAATTTCTTTTGGCGACCGTGAACTTCTCCAAATAGGAGCTCAAAGGGGTCTGGGTCATCCCAGGGACATAGTTGTGGGCCTCTAGATGCCATGTTAGAGTTTTTTCAAGTCTTTGTTTATAGGGAGGTGGTTGAGATCATTTGTGCTGAAAGTTGCGGTTCCCCTAGGCCAAAGTTAAGGCCTAGTGAAGCAGATGTTTCAAAAGAACTGGTCTCAAGTTTGGGTAAGGTGAGCATCTTTCTGAAGGAAATAGTAGAAGTCCAGGAAGTTGTCCTGGCTGAGGTTGTTAGAGGATCAAAAATGAACAATATGCACATGGCCAAAGAAGAATCAGCCAACGTCAGACCCAGTTGGCACCTATAGAAAGAGAGCATTTAAATGTACCAATAAATTTAATGGAAAAAAAAAAAGAGAGAGCAGACAGATAGGTGTGGTGGTTCATGTCTTGCAAGTTAAAGCCCAGTTGGGCAACTTAGTGATTTAGAGAGACCCTATCTCAAAATAAAAAATAAGAACAGGGTTGGGGATGTAACTGAAGCCCTAGATTGAGTTCAATGCCCAGTACAGCCAGAGAGAGAGAGAGAGAGAGAGAGAGAGAGAGAGAGAGAGAGAGAAGAAGAAGAAGAAGGAG
>NW_022900925.1:15656761-15665422 GCF_012274545.1 Fukomys damarensis | reverse complement strand
AGGAGGAGGAGGAGGAGGAGGAGGAGGAGGAGGAAAAGAAAGAAAGAAAACCAGCCAGGGATTTGGGGGGGGGGACCAGGAATTGAACTCAGGACCTTGCACTTGTGAGGCAGGTGGCAGAACCACTGAATTAAATCCCCAGCCCCACAGAAACTATCTTAGCTAAGCGTCTTCAGTAACAGTCTCTTCCACAGAAACTTTGGCATAAGTGCTGTGCCTGCTGGGCCCTATTTCATGCTGCTATTTATTTTTCTACAGGCTCACTTACCTCAAGCAGCCTTCTCTGGATGGATATTTATTACCCAGCCATTTCTGAGTCACCTAGACCTTCCCCTTGGCTTGAAGATTACTCAGAGTTTTCCTCAGTGTATTAGGAAACTGAGACCACCTCCCCACTGCTTTCTTCTTGCCACATCCTGGAGTCCAGAAGCTGTCTTTGAAACCAGAGTCCTAGGCCCTTAGAGAATAAGCAGACAAGAACATTTGATGGATAGGACAGTTTGATTCTCCTTGACCTGCTGTAGTTTATTAATGGTAAAAACTAAAGAGGGAGTCAAGTTCCATGGTACATGCCTGTAATTTTAGCATTCTGGGAAGCTGAGGCAGGAGGATCTTAAGTTCCAGCATAGCCTAGGCAACTTAGTGATCTAGAAAGAACCTGTCTCAAAAATGAAAAAGGGCTGGGGATATAGCTCAGTGTGAAGGCTCTGGGTTCCATCCCCAGTACTACTAAACAAAAAACTTAGCACCAAATAAAAAAGCAAAGGAAGGCTGGCAGTGTAGCTCAGTGGTAGGGCATGGTTAGCGTGTATGAGATCCTGAGTTTGATCTCCAGCACCATGAAGTGGGGGGTAAAGAGTTAACTAACAAAGAGCATTACTATTATTCTATTCTGTTAATACAATCAAGGGAGGTCTGGGGATTTAGCTCAGTGGTTTGGCGGCCTGCCTTGCAAGCACAAGGACCCGAGTTCAATCCCCAATACAAAAAAAAAAAAAAATACAATCAAGGGAATCAGAGCTCTTTCCTTGGAGGAATGGATGATTCTGGGATTGAGGGAGGGAAATACATTAAAATATATAAAAATGAGCCTCAAGCATTCTTGCAGTGCCAGAAGGTAAGGAAGTAAAACACCTCAGCAACCTCCAAACCCCGAAATCCCGAAATCCCAGAGCCCATATTGATAGGGAAAAATCAAAAGTGCACAGGAGCCTGCTGAAAGAGTTCCTAGTAGTAAAGCTGGAAGTATCTGAGAAAAATAGTAAGAACTGGATTGTAACCCAAAGTATAAATTAAATGTCTGGGAATCCATACAGACATAAAATCAACAAATGAATGAATTAACAAATGGGAGAGAATATACACATCACCCCATAGTCTATGCAGATCCTCCTGCCTAAAAGCAGGGGACATAACTCCTCAGCCCTTCAGTGTGGGCTGTGCAGGGTGACTTCCTTCCAAAGAGTACAGGATGGGAAGGGGTGAAACAGTAATCTTGTGGAGAAACCTGCTGAACTACCTAAGCATGGTGAGCAAGGTCATCACCAACAGCAGTAAGCCCTGTGCACAGCGTGTACTCTTGATCTGATGTGATACAAATGGCTCTTTACTTCTGTTATCTTCCTCCTCAAACACATAGGTCCAGTCTAGTCACAGAAAAACCCTAGACAGATTCCAAGAGAGGGGCATCCAGCAATACATTTGACAAGGACTTGTCAGAACTGTCGCAGTCATCCAAAACAAGGAAAATCTGAGAAATTGTCACAGCCAAGAGAAGACCAAGGAGATATGACAACTAAGTGTAATGTGATATCTGAATGAAATCTTGGAACAGAAGAAGGCACTAGGCAGAAAGAAAATCTGAAAAAAAGTGGACTCCAGCTAGTCGTAATGTATCAATGTTGATTGATACATATCATAACAAACGTACCATTCTAAGGTACAACATTAATAACAGGGAAAATTCTGTGTGTGTGGAGGACAGTGAGTATGTCAACTCTATGCTATCTGATCAATTTTCCTGTAAATCTAAAGCTGTTCTAAAAATAGACTTTAAAAAAGAAAGGCAAGCTGTGAAGAAAAACAGCAATAAGAAACTCCAGCTGTGCTAGGGCTCCTGGGAGCTCAAGGAAGGAAGGTGAGGGTCAGTCCCTCTCAATGTCACCCACACCTGGTCTGTAGGGAGCTGGAACTTGCCAAAATGTCCTAGGGTGCTTATATCTCTGCTGTTCCAAAGCAGCCTGTTGAAGGCATTTTGAGAAGCCCAAAGACAGAGAAAACTTCTGTGCTTTGCACCCTGTAATGTGGCTGAGGAAAGGATTGGTCAGAGTAGCTCTGGACCATTAAGGACAGCCAAAGACTCCTGGAACCTTGGGATGTCTTAAATGTTCACATCAATTTTCCCCTCTGTTATGGTTTACACCTAGACGTTTATATGCAAACTTCATGGGGGTTTTGAAAGATGACTGGATTATGGGGCAGTATAACTGACTTGCTCTTAGGAGGAGGAGGGGCTTGGTCTGAGGAGAGGGGTCAGCGGGGATGTGACCTGGAAGAGTTTATCTCCCTCCCTAGCTCCTCCCTTGTCCCTCTGCTTGTAGGCGGCCATGAGGTGAGCAACTCCCCTCTGCCAGGCCCCTCTGCTACACTGGCTTGAAGTCAGCTGCCTATGGACTGAAATGTGAACCAAAATAAACCTCTTCTCCCTTTAAGTTGTGGGTGTTGAGTATTTTGTTATACCACTGAGGGAAGTAAGACAGATTTTGGTACCAGAGAAGTGGGGTAATTGCTACCATGCTACCTGGCCATGTGGTTTAGATTCCTTTGGAACTAATTTATGGGAGGACTTTGGAAAGGTTTGAAGATGTTGGCTGGAGAAACTGTAGAATACTGTAAGCCAAGTTTGATGAGCGATTCTGGTTTGAGCTCAGAAGACCTGAATGCTGATTTTAAAAAAGCAGACAGAAAAGTTCAAGCTTAGGAGGTTTCAACTGGGAGCAAGGACTCATTAGCAGTTGGACTCTAGGTCATGTGTATTATGCTCTGGCAAAAAAAATTCTCCATACTTTGCTCATATCCTGAGACTTTTTGGAAGACTAAGATTAAGGGTGGTGCACTAATGAATCTGGCAGAGGAAATTTCAAGGCAGCTCTTTTTTGGGCCTGTGGCATGGATACTGTTGGGGGCTTTTAGCCAGGTTTATACTGAAAATCAAGAGCAAAAACCCATTTAAAAAGTTTTCAAGGGGCTGGGATTTAACTTGGTGGTTCTGCTGCCTGCCTTGTAAGCACAAGGTCCTGAGTTCCATCCCTGGTACCACACACACACACACACACACACACACACACACACAAAGTGTTCAGATTTTCCAGAAAGAAAGCACTACAAAGAAAGGACCAAGAAGAACTTGGTTGCTGCAAAGATAAGTATTAAAACTAAACCAAATACTTTGGATCAGAACAAGAGGAAAAAATGGCTTAAGGGCATGTGAGGAACCAGCAAGACCCCACACTTCACAGGCTTAAAATTTCAAAAGTGAAAGACTTTGCTTTGAGAAGAGAGCTCCAGGGCACCGTGCTCCAAAAGGACTGTCTAGAGAATTTGTTTCCTGGGATTCATTTCGTGATGCTCAGCCATTTAGGTACTCAGAGACCTTTGCAGCCATGATACAAGGAAGCCTGGGTAGTGCTTGAGCTGGCAGTAGACCTTGGTGTTGTCCATGTGGTGCTGGTTTCACAGGCATGCAGAATGGAAGAGTGTTGTGCATTTAGGAAGGTTTTCCACACTGATTTCAGTAGATCTGACGGACCAGGCACTGTGCCCCCGAGAAAGGAGTGCACGAAGCTGTGAAAATGAAAGCCAAAAGTACAGCAGAGACCCAAGGAAACTGGAGGGTCTAGGAGTGTGGAACGTCTGAGGAAAGTTACAGGAGTGAGGAAACCCAGCCCAAGAGAGAAGCCACAAGGGCTACAGTCACCGACAATGACCACAGGGGCAGGGCTGCTCAAGCCCTTTGGAGTCTGCATCTTACCACAGCCTGCCCTAGGTGCTGGACACAGAGTTATGAAATTTAATCTTGCTCTGCTGTGTTTTGGTCTTGCTTTGAATCTATTGTTTTTATATTTTTATTTCTTCCTTTTGGAATGAGAATGTTCAATGTGTGCCATTGCATGTCCACTGTGTTTAGTTTATTTTTAAATTTACATTTCAGAGGAGACTTTGGACTCGGGCTTTTCAGCAATGCAGGAACTGCTAGGACTTTGACAACTCTTAGAGATGGGCTAAATGCATTTTGCATAAAGAGATGTATATTAGTTACTCGGGGCCAAGGGTGGAATGTTATGGTCTCCCTAAAGCCTCATGCCCTTGAAGACAGGGCTTTTGAAAGGAGATTGGGTTATGGGAGTGGTATAACTGACTTGCTGTTAGAAGGTGGGCTCTGGTTGGAAGAGGTGGGTCCGTGTGTGACCCAGAAGGATATACCATCCTTCCTCGTCCCTCCCTTAATGCCTTCCTGTCTGCCATGCCATGAACAGCTCTCTCTGCCATGCTGTCCTGTCTTAGTGCTAGGAAAATATAGACTTAAACCTTGTAACCCCAAATAAACTTCACCTCCTCGAAGTTGTGGGTGTCACTTTTTTTGTTTTTGTTTTTTGTGTTTTGTTGGCACTGGGGATCAAACTCAGGATTTTGCCCTGTGCCACTGAGTTGCAGCCCCAGCCCTTGTTTTTAGTTTTTAAAGAAAAGGTCTCGCTATGTAGTTCAGACTGGCCTTGAACTCACTAGCACAGACTGGCCTCAAACTCATCGTGATTCTCTTGTTTCAGCATCTTGAGTGTTGGGATTATAAACATGTGCCACCACGCCTATCTAGATGTTGAGTTTTTTTGTTTATTTGTTTGGTAATGGGTATTGAATTCAGGACCTTGCGGTTGCAAGGCAGGTGGCAGCACCACTGAGCTAAATCCCCAGCCCAGGTGTTGAGTATTTTGTCTTAGCGATAGGAAAGTAATTAAAATGCCATCCTGCCTGCTCCCACCTCCAATCTTCTGAAAAGGGAAGTCTGAGCCCAATTCCATTAGTGGACAAAAGGGGCTCCTGATTTTTCTTTGAGTCACTCTTTCAACCTGGCTTACTCCCACTGAATAGAAACCAAGGATAGAAACCAAGGTTTTAACATGCCTTTGGGATGCTCTTAATGCAAAAAACCTCAAAGTGGTTGATTTCTGTCTGCATGGCCTGCAGCTTCTTCCAGCGGTATGAATGGGAGTTGCCTAGGTCCTGGAGTGAACTCTATAGCAATTTTGAAGCAATTTTATGGCAATTTTTATAAAGGCCTGTCTGCTTATTTTTATCATCCATTTACTAAGCCAGAATCCTCAGAGATAAGCACTGTCCCCTCTTCTCTGTGTCCTCAATGCTCAGAACAGTGACTGGTCCATAAAAGATGCTCTGGATATGTTGCTGGGTGGATGAATGGGCAATTAAAGGCAGGCATCCCATCAGTACAGACTAATACCTAGCATTATCCCCCCGCAAAGAAACCATTCCAGTCCCAAATAAAGAAACTTGAGTCAGTGGGGCTAGAAATATATAGATGTATGATTTCATCTGGCTTTTTGAAATACAAAAAATAGATTGCTGATTTTCCTCTTTCACTGTGGTATTGTAGGTGTATGGTGGATCATGGGAAACATACAGAAGAAGCTCTGGCTTATTGGACCAAAAGAAGGCCAAGTGCTCTGAAGCAAGGAGAAAAGAGTTTGAGATATAATCACTAATTTCCACCAGTTTGTATTTGGGCCCACCAGGAGTACATCTACAACCTAAGGCACGAATATCCATGGCACAGATTATGTGTTACATAAACCAGTGGCACTTGGAAATACATAAAACTTTATAATGAGGACGCGTTGTCCATAAATATTCATAAGGTCTTCAGTTAGCAAGAGGACACACCTGTGGGAGTAATCTATGATTCCAATATCTGTTTGTCCTTGTCTTAGAGATTCAACAGAAAAGAGGCATTTTACACACACACACACACACACACACACACACACACACACACACTGCTAACTTTCCCTCTCAAGGGATTGAATCCACAGCCTTCACACCAAGCTACATCCCCAGCCCTTTTTCACTTTTCTTTTGGTTCTGGGTATTGAACTCAGGACCTTGCACTTGCCAGGCGGACATACTGCCACTGAGCTAAATCCCTGGCCCCCTTTCTCACTTTTTATGTTAAGACAGGGTCTCACTATGTCACTGAATTGCCCATATTAAGCTCAAATTTGTGATCCTCCTGCTTCATTATTTCAGAGTGCTGGGATTATAGGTGTGTGCCACCATGCCTGCTCTCTCTTTCCTTCCTTCCTCTCTCTCCTTCCTTCTCCTTCTCCTTCTTATTTTTTTGAGAGGGTCTTGCTATGCAGTTCAGTCTAGCTTTGAATTCACTATGTTGCCCAGGTTGGCCTTGAACTCACGGCAATCCTCCTGTCTCAGCCTACCCATTGCAGGGATTACAGGCATGCAACATAATGCTCGGCTTGTTCTCTCTTTCTTTCTTTCTTTCTTTTTTTTTTTTTTTTTTTTTTGGTACCAGGGATTGAACTCAAGACTTTGTGCTTGTGAGGCAGGCACAGTATCACTGAGCTAAATCCCCAGTTCTATCTCTTTATTTCTTAATAGAGCCTCAGAATTTAAGGATACAAACTGGAAATAGTCTACCACTGAACTACATCTCTAGCCTCACCCATAATCCACTTGAAGGAAGAAAAGATATCAGTACGATTGGACCAAGGAACAAAAAGACAGGAGAGGCCATTTTCAGTTTTGCTGAGTAGACATAGAGAGGTGTTCTTTTGTGAATTGTGAAAAAAGGAATTGGCAAAAATAAAGGAACTTATCATCAACCTCTCTACAAGAACTTGGAGCACAAGGCCATCTGGGGTGGTGTGCACATGAGTACACATGCTGACATACATGTGGAATTATGTGTCCCTTTAGCAGTGAGCATGCAGGAGCCCCAGAGAGAGGACAGGTCATCTCACAGTGGGGCAGGAGAAAAGGAACTGGCTCCTGAACAAGCTGAGAGGCTTTGTCTACTTTCAGACAGAAGATGCCCCCAGGGCACAGCAAAATAAAGGCAGTTTTGTTACTGTCTTGGGGCCTGGTGCCCTGGGCAGGAGACTTGGGAAAACAAGAGTTAAGTGAACCATGCAAGAGTTCCCAGCCCAGCCGCAGCACACAACAGAGGTGCAACTAGTGCAGGAATAAAAGAATCAGTTTTGTACTGGCTGCACAGGGCCAGGGATCTGGCCAAGGGGAGGTGCTATCCAGAGGCAACTTCTAGTCAGGCTGTGAGACTTTTTCATGTGATCATCAGTTGGTCCCAAGAGAGGCCGGGTCACCCCAGAGACAGCGAGTGCTGTCACGGGGCAGTGCAAACAGTGGTACAAACAACTCTTGGAAGGGAGGTTGTGGATCATTGGGTGGGCCCTGATGCCTTGGGAATTGGGGGTTAGTGGGGACATGAAGGCAGTCATGATGACATTCATAATTCCCACCTCTGAAAACCCAGGCCCTATAGCACACTAGGCAAACTCTGTTCCCCTGAGCTGCATTCTCAGCACCTACCATCATGCTTTTACAGCGGGCCAGGCCTTGGTCCGGCGGCTTCCCCAACATGATCTCATCCAGTCCTCACCGAAGGACTCTGATGATCGTCCTCTTTGCACATAAAGTCACTGCAGCTTAGGTTGCACTGTCTAAAAGCAGCCGCTTGCCCCCTTGTTGATTTAAATTTAAAATAAATAATAGTAAATGTAATAAAAAGTGCAATGCCATGTGACTAGAGGACAGCACAGCTACACAACATTTCTGTAGTGCAGATAGTTTACCGGCCAGTGTTAATTTACAGATTTGTTCCCTTGCCCAAGATCACATTTGGGAAGATGGAGAACCCAAATCATGGTCATCATGACTGGTACCATGGAGGCTGCTGTACGAATCTGGCAAACCAGCACTTCCGTATTTGGTTTTCACCCAGCTATTGATTTCCAGAGCCATTCTAGAAAATTATTTCATCAAAAAAAAGAAAAAAAGAAATGTGGAGGGCTGGGGATTTATTTAGCTCAGTGGTTCCGTTGCCTGCTTTACAAGCCCAAGGTCCTGAGTTCCATCCCCGGTACCGCTCCCCCGAAAAAAAGTGGCA
The DNA here is from genome assembly GCF_012274545.1 of Fukomys damarensis. NCBI lineage: Eukaryota > Metazoa > Chordata > Mammalia > Rodentia > Bathyergidae > Fukomys > Fukomys damarensis. Next base: position 15,657,207 of record NW_022900925.1, on the reverse strand, counting down.
ATGGAGACTATAGCAGGTTAGTCTTCAGTTGGTAAAACCAAGATAAAGCAGAGAAGAGCTTCGATTTGCCTGGTTACTTCCTTTTGGAACTGTAGCAAGGTGTCTGAGTTCGTGCTTAGTCGATGGAGCATCGTTCATTCAACAAATATGTTGAGCTCCACCTAATGCCAGACACTATTCTGAGCCCCAGAAAGCATGCTCGCCTTTCTTTTTGCTTCCGAGGGTCCTTAGAATGGGTCATTTCTATAAATCAGGCTTTAAATTTGGGTTTAGAGACTTGAAGCTGCTCAGAGAAAAGCCAATGTTGTTTGTTATCCAGTAACAAGCAGCCCTCCAGACCCGCTCGGTGGCGGGGATGACCATCCAGAAGGCAGTCACCTCCATGTGACCTCGGGCCAGGACTCTCCCGCCGGCCGCAACAGGTCCCAGGTCCGGACGGGGCGGGG
>NW_022900925.1:15625184-15654845 GCF_012274545.1 Fukomys damarensis | reverse complement strand
CCTGCCCGCACGTGCGCGAGGGGCCCCAGGGCCTCGGCGGCGGTGTGGGTGGCGCCCCACCTGCTCCCTGCGCTTGTCCTGCGGGGGTGGGGATCCCGCGCTCACCGGGATGGCGTGGTGCTTGCCTTATACCCATGGTTAGGGGGACAGGAGCTCAATCTCGATGGCACGTTGGCACCCGGGGGTGTGGGACTTGGGGAGACAGGGTCCCTTGTGAGCCCCACTAACCTTTCCAGCCTGACAGCCCCGGCCTGCGTTTGTTTTCGTTCCCAAAACCCATTCACAGTGGTTGGATCACAGTTTGGGGAGGCGATGCAGTCCGTCCAGGGCCCCTCTCTGTGCTCAGGGGGACAGCCCTGGGCTCCCAGTTGTGCGGAAGCCTCCTTGCGTGGGCTAGAGAGGACTGTTCTGAGAGGTCCAGGGTTCTAGCCCTGCCTGGCTCGGAGAGGGCAGAGCGACCTGTCTGTCACACTCTGGCAGTTGCCCCAGAGAGAGAAATGTGAGGCTGAAGGTGGTGATGTGTCATAGTGAGATCAGAGCAGGGGGCATCCAGGTGAATGATCAGTGTCACCTCTGTGTGTGCAGCAGGAAACGTTGAATCCTTCCTGCAGTCTTGTGGGTGAAAGGGGTGTCCCTGGAGACCCTGATGAGAGAGCCTGACAGGGCCAGTTCTGCACTCCAGGCTCCGCCTCGCCCCTTCACCTGGAGTCGTAGTTCACCCGGCCTCCAGACACCTCCATCTCCCTGCCCCCAGCATACGTTGGGCCTCTTACCTTAAAAAGAAAAAGAAAGAAAGAAAGAAGAAAATCCTGCGTCTGAGCCATAAGGTTGGCTTCCTCTTTTCTCTCACTCACATTTTTCCAAGTCCTCTGCATCTGCTGCCTCCTCCCCTCCCCTCCCCTCTCTGCCGCCAGTACCCTGCCCAATTTCTCAAACCGCCTGACTGCTTTCCTGGGAGTCTGGTTTCCAGACACTACTCTTTTGTGGGCCCTCGGTCCTCCGGCCCTGGGAACCCCACCGCTGTGTGCCCTGTCTTCCTAGGAGACTCTGCTGTCATTTCTGAGCACAGCCACTCTCCTGGCTTTGCTTTTCCTTCTCCATTCTGAGCTATCCCTCTTTGCTGGTACAGATTTGTTTCTCATGAGACTCCTCTGGGAGTCCTCTGGGAACACCCGTCTAGTGTGTCTAGTCTTGTCCTGTGTGTCACACTCTCCTGGGACACTGCAGGGTCACCACAGACTCAATGTGTCCATATCTAGGCTCTTCCTCCCAGGCAGCTTTCCCGTCACTTTGCAGCAGTGGGTTCCTACCTGCTGTCACACAGGCTCTGAAGTGCCTTGCTTTTCCCTTGTCTTTTTTTTCCCCCTCCCTTGTCCTTTGTGAGCATTTGGCCTGGCACAGCTTAGGCCAGAGAACAGTTTCTTAGCTGGTCTGTCTGCTGCAGCAGTCTGTCTGACCTGTCACCTCTGAATAATGGTCCCATTTACCTTGTCACTGAACCTGCTCCCCCGAGAAATCTTTACAGCCTTTGAATTTCTTCCCTTGCAAAGCTCAGCTCTCCACCTGCATGTGAAGCTCTTGGTCATGTAGCCTCACTCTCACACCAGGTTCTGGCCCTGCACCTTCTTACCTCCCTGTGCTGCTTCTGCTCTTGCCCCTGCCCTGTTGTACTTGGCTCAGGTGCTGTTTCCCAGCAAAGCTGAGCCCCCCAACTCATTGCGTTGGGCCCTATGCACTATTTCCTGGCCCTAGGCCTTTGAACCACCACTGTCCTGTAGAGGTCTGATTTGCAGGCCCTCCTTACCCTGACTGCCTGATGTCTCCTCTCCCTGGATCCTCAGGGCACCCTTTTGGAACCCAATAAAGGTTTTCCCACCCCAAACTTCCAAAAACACCCCCTTCAACCCCATTATCCTTGAGTCCAGTTCAAATTTCTTCTCCCTCCAAGACTGTTCCACTCTTCTAGATTCCAACCCATCCACTCCTGCAGGCTCACTGATGGATTGGTTACAGGTTGCACAACATAATTTGATACTTTGTTTTCTGCTGTTAGCTTCCCATATCAGGAGAATGAGACATGCTTTTCCAGCTTTTAACTGCAGCAGCTGTTTATTGAGTGGGTTGTTCTGTGTCCTGCACTGGGCAGCATGCTGATCAGTCCAGGCACTCCCTCACTTTGTATTGTCCTTGCAATATCCGGAGAGGTAGGCGTTAGGATCATTGTCCTTATTCTACCCACAAGGATGCAAACTCAAGAAAGGGTCAGGAACCTGCCTGAGCCACACAGCTTGCAGGCGAGCAAAGCTGAGGTTGGAATTTGAGTGTCTCTCCAAACTGTTTTCAGCTCTGATTTCTGTTTGTTCAGGAAACAAGTATGTTCTGCATCATCTGTGTCCCCTTAGCACCTGGCCCAGATGTACAGGACATGCTAGCAACTTGGTTTAGTGCTTGCTTAGGACTGCACTAGACTCGAGGAAAGGACTTTGTCACTGAAAGATGCTTAATGGTGGGACAGGAGACTCAGGGAGGCTGTGACACACACCGGCCCCAGAGACCTTGGAACAGGCTGTTTTCCAGTCCAGCCTTAAGAATTGTAGAATAGAGAGCCTTGCAAGGGTCATTGGGTCATTTCTGTCCAGGGAGGCCCTTTTAAATACCTTTTTAGGTAAACAAAACTAATCCCCCCCCTCTGGAACACCTTCAACTAAGTTTATTTAGGAGATGTCCTCCTGCAGGTCACTGTTGTATGAAAATGAGCTCCTGCTGTGAAATCCTGTTACCATGGCAACCAGTAGTGTGAGGCCCAAGTCTCTTGCTCTTCGGCTTCGGTCTCTGCACTGTAAGCTTCAAGGAGCTTTTTCTGTTTTTGTCACCTAAAAAAAAAAAGTAAACAAAGTGTTGCTTTGCACTCTCTTTGCAGAGGCACTTAAACATTTTAGTTCTCCAGGCAGTGACTTCTGCATACTGTCAGTGCCCCAGCACCTTACCAGGCTGCTAACACCATTAAGGATGACCCTGTGACAATAACCCTGGTTTAGGTTACATTTTGAGTGATACCCAGTATCCTGTGGATACAAGGACAGTTGCTGAAGCTGCCAGGCCAGGCATTTGGGTGCTGGAAAGAGGGACAGGGCGTTGTCTGGGGGGGGGTGCTTATTGGTGCAGCCCCACTCCAGGTGGAAGTACTAGAGTTGCTGTGTCCTCTGAGGGCCTTGCTCATGGACACCCTGGCAGGGCCACCCAGAGCTGGATGCCTTGGGAGTGTTAAGAAAGGCAAGTAGGGCCAGGGATTTGGCTCAGAGAGGTTCCGCTGCCTGCCTTGCATGCCCAAGGGCTGGAGTTTGATCCGGGTACCAAAAAAAAAGAAAGACAAGTTCCTTAGCCAGTGATCATAGCTAATGTTATGGACTGAATGCTCGTGGTATACAGACCCTCTTCCTTTATTTACTTCTCAGCTGAATGAAGTTAGAAATACTGCTATCATTCCCATTTTCCTAGTCAGGAAACGGATGCATAGAGATTATAAGGACACAATAGAGTTGTACTTTAGTCCCAGGAAGTCTGACTTCTATAGCTAGTACTCTGCTTAATGTGCTCTAGACAGGAAGAATTATGTTTAAAGAATGAAAGGGTAGGGCTGGGGATGTAGCTCAGTGACGCCATGCCAGCTGTCAAGTGCAAGGTCCTGAGTTTAATTCTCAGTACCAGGAAAAAAAATGAGGGTGAATTGTAGAGGTGGAACAGATTGACTTTTTCATGATTTGAAGCTCAAGTCAGTAATTTTCAACATTTTAAAGTATTTTATAGTGGGCATAATGCTGCCATGGAAAGGCATGTACTAGAATGTTCACAGTAGCACTGTTTGTGATGACCCAAAACCGGCCATCACCAGTGTCCATCAGTGGTAGAATGGACACATATTTGGGGGGAATGCAGGCAACAGAACACAGAGAGAGAATGAATGGTCAATAGCCACATGGTAAAGCATGGATGAATCACACAAATGGAACGCTGAGCAAAAGATAGGAGCCTGATGTAAAAGAGCACAATACTGTATGATTCCATTCATCTCAAATGCAAGAAAGGCAAAAGAGACTTAAGGTATTAGCAATCCGGGTATTAGTTTCCTGGAGGCAGAAGGAAATGAGGAAGGCTCTGGGAGGTGGGTGATGTGTGCCTATCTGTCTGTCTGCCTGTCTGTCTTTCTTCCTGGTACCAAGAATCAAACTCAGGACCTTCTGCTTGCCACGCAGGTGTGATGCTGCTGAGCTACATCCCTAGTGGTGTTTTGTTTTGTTTTGTTTTGAAAGAGTTGAAGTCTTGCTGTGTTGCCCAAGCTGACCAATAACTCCTGGGCTCAAGCTCTCTTTCTGTCTCATCCTTCCATATAGTTAGGACTACAGGTGTGTACCATCACACTTGGTTTGTTTTTTAAATCTGGGTGTTGGGTGTTAGTTTGCATAGGTATATTGATACTGTCAGAACTTGTCATGTGTGTGTGCATGTGTGTGTTGCTGTGGATTGGGCCTCATGCCTACCAGGCAAGTACTAAATCATTGAGCTACATTTCCATCCCCGAATTCATCAGTGTGGATATGTATCCTTCTCTGAATGTTCTACTTCAATGAAATGTACCATTGTAGGAGAAAAAGGCAGCATGAGCCTAAAACCAGAATGTGCATACAGACCTCCTTTCCCTTTGGCCTCACTGTATAGGAGCCTTGAATTTCTTGTGATGGACGCAAGGTGGCATGAGGGTGGCACACAGGATCTGGAGGGCAGCATGGGGATGTGAGAGTAGAGCCAGGGTCAGCTGTTTTCTTGCAGTCCCTTCCTCTGCCTGGCTATAACGCGAGCTTGCTTAGCTTGCTGGTGGCTGCTTGGGGTGGGCTCTGTTCCTGATACCCCCCTGATCTTGCTCCCTGGATACTCTTGGGACCAGTGAGGGTTATGTATCACCTTCTGCTGGTTGTGGGGAGTCAGGTCAGCCTGAAGATACTACAGAATATGGGTGGTGCTGCAGCCCTGCATGATCATCCTCAACTCTTCAACAGCAGTGAGGTGCCTGCAAAACACCAGCACTTCAAGGACTGCACCATTTGCTGTAGAGTAGCGGCATTTGCTGTGGGAGCAGCTTCTTCATTCACACAGCAGTTATATGCTGCTAAAAATACCGGAGCACCTTATGTAAGAGCGCAGTTCCATGTTGGCACCTTATGTAAAAGCACTTCTTATATACCCTGGACCATTAATCAGCTGCATCTTGCTGTGACCACTGTGTGCAATACTATGAAGTTAGTGGTGGGTTGGCCCGGCGAGGAAGGTGAATGATCATTGATGTCCTGCCCTGCTTGCCTCATGCAGCTGTGTCCCTGCCTGATTTACCCGCTGGTGCGTTATTGTCTTTGGGTCTGGCCTATCCAGGCAGTTGATACCAGGGTTTGCTAAGCTTTCCCTTGCTTCTTCTCCCAGCCCCCATTCACTGATGTGTATTCTCTGACTGGAGATAGAGATACAGCGCCTTGCAGTTAGAATGGTCCCTTTCATGGCTCTCCATCAGAAGCCAGGGTGGTGACCAGGTGGCCATTTGGCTTGTGCTTTGAATCCTGTCAGTAATGGGGGGGGATCTCGTTATTGGACAATGATTTGAATAGTAAAGAAGAATGGTGGGACAAAACCAAGCATGGAATGAGCTAGCTAGGGCAAATCTCATAGGGCTCAGGTCTTCAGATGCATGGTATCTGAGGCTTGGAAAGGAGCATCACAATGGATGCAGTTGGAAAGGGCCTATTAAAATATAAAAAGTGGCTTCCTTACACATAGTAATTTTACATCTCAGGAGCTACCCTGAAGAAACTAGCACATGTTTGTGCCTCTGAGCTCAACCCTCAGCACCGAAAAAGAAAGAAGAAAGGAAAGGAGGAAGAAATGAAGGAACAAACTTTGGCACCTGCTCTGGGACAGCCTTTGTGCAATCCTCTGTCTGCTGGTGGTGTGGTGGTGTATGAGAACCGTGGAATACTATGCAACTTTGAAAAGAAACAAGATCTTTATATAACAATGTGGATGAATCTCTTAAGATTGCAAGGTGAAGAGAGCAAGTTGCAGTGATAAATGCAGCATGATAGTCTTTATAGAAATGTCTACATGTGCTGAGGATATAGCTCAGTGGGAGAGTGCTTGCCTAGCAGGGAAGAGACCCTTGGTTCCATCCTCAAAAAGAAGAAGAAGAAGAAAAAAATGTATAAACATGGTTCTCCCTGAAGAGAAACATACGTAACATACATACATGTGAAAGGCCTGGAGATGTAGTTCATTGGGAAGGCCCTGGGTTCAGTTCCTAGTGCAGCAAAAAACAAAGATGAAAAGATCTTGTGGACCAGGCACAGTGTTGTACAACTATAATCCCAGTACTCTGAGAGGCTGAGGCAGGAGGATTGTAAATATGAGCCCAGCCTGGGCATTTTAGCATTTTAGCAAGACTCTGTATCAGATTTTTTTTTTTAAGTGAGCTAATGAAAAAGTGAGCTCAGTGTGAAGGGCTCAAGTTTCAATCCCTACTACTGGGGCACAAAAAAGATCTAGTAGAGTATCTGTTATCTACAGGGGAAAGAAAAATAAATAGGATTATGTTTCTGTGTTCATGTGTATGTAGTATGAAGATCAAAGGATATTTAGTGTCTGATAAATATTTTAAAATAACTATTACAGTATAATTTTTTTCAGTGTAGGGGGTTGAACCCAAGGCCTTATATGTGTGAGGCACATGCTCTTCTACTGAGCTACAGCCCCAATGCTTGAGATATACTTTGTATACCATAGATTCATTCATTTTGTAGATAAATTGTTTTAAATTCTTAAAAGAAGTGCTTTCGTAATTAAAAAATAACATCAAGTATAAACCCCTTCCTGATACAAGAATTCTTCCCTCCATTCATTCTTGAGTCACAGTTCATGGCATATTTGGCCTTTTGGGGCACCTTTGGGAGGTCTCCCCTCTTTGAGCTGAAATTTGCCTCTTTGTTACTCTGTCTCTGAGTCTGTCCCTTTAAAGCCATCTTAAATAAGACTTCCCTTTCCCACAGGGCAAGATCCTCACTGGTTCAAGATTCTAGTTATGCCCTCTTCCTCTGGGCATCTTCTGTGATTCCTTTCAGTCTGTGGGGTAATACGAGTCACTCATCTAGGACTCTGCTGTATATGAGGTACATATGAGCTTCTTGTGCTGGGCTCTGCCTGGCCCATCAACCATCCTTCCAAATACTGTGCATTGGCAGCCGGGCATGGTGGTGCATGCCTGTAATCCCAGCACTCAGGAGGCTGAGGCCGGAGGTTCGCTGTGAGTTCAAGACCAGCCTGGGCTACTTAGTGAGTTCCAGGTCAGTCTCAACTACATAGCGAGACCCTGTCTCAAAAAAACCTAAATAAATAAATAAATAAATAAATATTGTGCATTGGGGCTGAGGATTTAGCTCAGTGGTTCTTCCACCTGCCTTACACGCACAAGGTCCCAAATTCAATTCCCTGGTACCAGGGGGGAAAAAAAAAAAAAGTGCGCACCTGGCTATTTGGCTCAGATATTGCTTGGCCCTGATATAATAAAAATAATATTCTCTTTGAAAAAGTATAGCTGGACTTGATGGCACACACCTGTTGTAATCCTAGGACTGTGGTAGGCTGAGGCAGAAGGATTGCAAGTTTGAGCACAGCCTAGGCAATTTAATGACAATAAGTTGAAGCCTGAAGCCCTAGTGTGGGTGTATTTGGAATAAGGAAGTAATTAGGGTTAAAAGAGGTCATAAAGGTAGGACCTCGATCTGATAGGATAAACATCCTTGGAAGAAGAGACAGCAGAGAGCTGTCTTCCTCTCCTTATCCAGGCACCAAGGAAAGGTCATGTGAGGACACAGGAAGAAGGTGGCAGTCTGCCAACCAGGAAGAGTGCTCTCACTGGGGAGCCAATCAGCTGCCTCCTTGATCTTGTACTTCTAGCCGTCTCCGGAAGTATGAGAAATTAGTTTCTTATAGGTTAAACCACCGTCTACAGTACTTTGTTACAGCAGCCTGAGCTGACCAGTACCCATGATTAAATCCATTTGGTCTTTCAAGGGGCCAGGGATTTAGCTCAGTGGTTCTGCCACCTGCCTCGCAAGAGCAAGGACTTGAGTTCGAGACCCCCTACCACCTCCCAAAAAACCCCAAAAACTATGTTTTAAAATGCACATTTGGCCTTTCGTTTTATGATTGTTTCCTTGCTTTTGGATTTGAAAGCTCTTTCCCATCCTGAGGCCAGGTAAATATTCACCTGGATTTTCTTCTGGACCATTTTAGTTTCAGCCTATCCATTCCACTCCTTCTAGGTTCACCTCTATCCAGGGAAAATTGATTTGGGTTTGTGATATGAGGGAAGATCCTGGTTTTAAGTCTTTGTGAACTGTAGACTAGTTCTGTCACTTTCTTTCCTCACTAACTGTATTTTATTTTTTAAATATATGTTATAGATTGAGTAGCCATTATCCAAATGCTTGTGGCCAAAAGTGTCTTAGATTTTGGAATATTTGTATATACATAATGAAATATATTGGGTTGGGACCCAAGTCTAAATGTGAAGTTTATATTTCATATTCTGCATTATACCCCTAGCCTTTAGGTAGTTTTATATAATATTTTAAATAATTTTGTGTGTGAAACTAGGGTCACGGTATGGAATTTTCTACTTTTGTGTTGTTGTCGTATTGATACTCAAAAAGGTTTGAATTTTGGAACGTTTTGGAATGTGGATTTTTGGATTAGGAGTGTTCAGTTTATACAGTCATGCTGTTCAAAATCCAGAAGGTGTAAAAGGCAAACTGTGAAAGCCCCTTTCTCCCTCCCTCTCAGCTTTCCAGGACCAGTAATTGGGCCTAATTGATTTTGGGGGATCCTTCCTCTTCCCTCAGACTGACTTGAAATGTCAGTATCAGCGGCATGTACAAACATGTTAGTTTCCAGGCTTTCTACTTCTTTTTTATTAGTCTTTCTTTTTCTTCCACTATCACATTTTTATTATGACTATGCATTTTAATGCTTGGCCATGCAAATTCTTTTTCCAATTTTCCTTGGTTATGTTTGCTTTTGTATTCATGCTTCTGTGTGAAACTTACAATCATTTTATTGCTTTTTCTACACATATCCTTAAAATCTCATTTGGAATTATATTAAATTTATATAATAATAAATCTAGTGAGTTTTCCTGTCCAGTAGCATGGCCCATTCCCTATTCATTGATGTCTTCTTTTCAAACATCTCTCTTTTTATAGCACCCAGTAAAGTTTCATGGCCTTCTTTTCTTTCTTTTTTTCAAGAATTTATTTAGAGTCTCATCTGGGTTGCCTGAGGAGGACACTGGGGCAAGGCCTAGTGGCCCCCACCCCATAAGGACGTGCAATTTGAATGTCAGATTTAGAAAGCAAAGATATTTTTAGTTTAAACATATCCCCATAGACATGCCGTGTTTATACTTACTGAGTGTGACAACACTAAGCACAAAACTAGAACAATCACACCAGGGAAGGAGATACTGAGTTGGAAAATAAAATACTAGCAGTGGTGGTGAACCTATGGCATGCTTGTTATTGTGTTTTTCTTTAAGACAAAAGATGTTAGTGTGTGAGTTCTTTTTTCTAAACCAAAACCTCAGTATTCAGGTTTAATTGCTGGGTTGGCACTTTGTGATAAATAAGTGATTCTGAGTTTGCAGTTTGGGCATTCAGTCTCTGAAAGTTTTAAACACTGGCTAGTGTTTAAAAGCATTGCTTAGGAGCTGGACGTGGTGGCACACACCTATAATCCCAGCCCTCAGGAGGCTGTGGTAGGAGGATTGCTGTGAGTTCAAGACCAGCCTGGGCTACATAGTGAATTCCACGTCAGTCTCAACTACATAGTGAGACCCTGTCTCAAAAAAAAAGCATTGCGTGGAACTAGGTTTCCTGGGGTTGAATCCTGGATCCATCATTTACAATTGTGTGACCTTGAGCCACTTACTTAACCTCTCTAACTTGGTTTTCACATCTGTGAATTGGGTAGAATGCAGTGAAAGATCAATAGGTTTCGATAGTGTACTACAGACCGCCCACAAGTGCTTTTCTGCAGGACTGTTTTCCCTAGCTGCTCAGCTGCATTTTCTGCAGCTACGAGTTTATTTCTCTGCGGGCATTCACCTACTCCTACCATGTAGGGGTGCCAGGGACAGCGGAAATCGCAGTCACATTTCACCCCCTTTAAGAAGAAGCCAGTTTCCCTCCTCTCGTATTTCTGAGCCATTTCTGGGTAACAAGACTGTATTCCCACTTGAGCTTGGGTTAATTTTTTGGAGAGCTTTTGAGGCAGGTGGGAGGATGCTTGTCCTGTCCTCCTGGCCTGGGGTGTGGCTGGGAGTCGGTGTCTCCAAAGGCCGATAGATGTGGATAGATAGAGGCAGGTGTAGGGTTTGCAGCCTAGGTGACTGGGTGTTTATAAACTGGGGAGGGCCCATTATTAATCTCAGACCTTGGCAGGACCTCCAGTGATGTTACCCTGTGTACAGGCTCATGGTCTCATAACATCAAGGAGTGAAGTGTGAACCAAGAGGAGGAAGTTAGGAGAGTTTTAATTGGAAATAAGGAGAATAGCTCCTGGATTTTCAAAAGAGGCCCAGAGTGGGTGGCCCTTCTTTTCTTGTCTTTCCTTCCCTCCCTTCGCCTTTCTTCAGTGCTGGGGATTGAACCCAGGGCCCTGAGCACGTAAAGCAAGTGCTGTCCACTGAGCCACACTACAGCCCCTTATTTTCTTTGTAATTGGGTATAATTGGAATATGAGAAGGTCACCCCATCTCAGGATCTGATTAAGTTGCCCAGGCTGGTCTCAAATGACTGGGCTTAAGCGGTTCTCCTGTCTCAACTTCCCAAGTGCACACCAACATGCCCAGCTGAAAGTTACTGATTTTTTTCATTTGTGAAATATATGTACAAAAGCATATAACACATACGTTACAGATTGGGAAGACATAAAGCAGGCATCTGCCCCTCTAATTTAGCAGGTAGAGGACCACTAGGCTTTCACAAATAGCTTTTATTTGTATATCTGTCCTTAAATGGATCTTCCTTCATATCCCTGGGGGAGGTGCTAACCTGAATTTTATTATAAGCATTAACTCACTGTTCTTTGTAGCTTTTCCACATACATTTACATCCTTAATGTAGTGTGTGATTTCCCATGCATTTGAACTTTTGTTACTAGGATCCTGCTGTATTCCAGCTGCTTAATAGCTCCATTAGTGTGCACACGTTCTTGAGCGTGGTCCTGTTGTTGCAAGTTGCTGTAGTTAATTTCTTTTTTCATCTTTATTTTCCGGTGGTACTGGGGATTGAACTCAGGAGCTACATTCCCAGTCTTTTTTAATTTGTATTTTGGCACAGGGTCTCACTAAGTCACTAAGTTGCTCAGGCTGGGCTTGAATTTGGGATCTTCCTGCCTCAGCCTTCCAGAGTGCTGGGATTGCAGGTTTGTACCATCATACCTAGCTAGTTCCTTCCTTTTAAAACTCCTTGCATAAAGATGTCCAGTTGCCCTTTCTACTCACACATGGGCATTTTATGGGTAGTTTGCTTTTCTCTACTGTATTACCAATGTCCTTTCCAGATGTAGATTTCTCCAGGCTATTTACCTAAGAGGGAATTATAGGATCACAGACGTGCCTCCTGTTACTTCCTCAAAGTCTGAAGTCCTTTGTGTTCCCTCCAGCCTGGGCCAGGATACCCATTGCCCTATAATCCCATATCCTCAGTTTTAGATTATGCCAGACTGGGTTATGTGAACACTTAGCTCATTGTGGTTTAAATTGGCATTTTGCTGATTGGTATTGAGGTTGAATGTGTTTGTGGGCTATTGAGGCTATTGTATCCTCACTTAGGTGCTTGTACTATTCTTAACCCATTTTTTCCCTATTAGATTCTTACTGATTCCTAAGAGAACTTCGTATATTCATGTTGTACTACTAATCCAGTGCCTATTATGTGTTGCAAATACTTCTCTCAGTAAAAGGCTTCGTGTTTCACTATCTTAATAGCATCTTTTGATGAACAAAACAGTCAGGTACTCCAGCAAGCTTGCCATTAACCAAAACCCAGTATTTGTATATGGTCTTTTCTTTTGTGTTAAAATGTGCAGTGAAATATACAAATCTTACATGTGCCATCTGCTGAGCTCAGAGAAATGCATTCAGTGTGTCTTTCATACCCCTATTGAGACAGAGAATATAGTTGGGCATGGTGGTTCACACTTGTAATCCCAGTGCTTGGGAGGTTGAGGCAGAAGGATTCTGAGCTCTGGGCCAGCCTGGACTACATAGAAAGATCCTGTCAAAAAATGATAGAGAACATGACCATCATTCTAGAAAGTTCTGTCATGCCCCATCCCAGGCAGTTCCTGCCCCACTCCACCATTTTGATTTCTTCCCATTAAGCTAATTTTGCCTATTCCAGAACTTCATATAACTGAATGTGATGTGCTCTTTTTTTTTCTATGTGCTCCTTTTTTCTGACTTGATTGGATGTTTTTGAGATTCTTCCCTGATGTGGGCATCAGAAATTGTTTCCTTTTTATTGCTCCATAGTATTCCTTTGTATGAGTGTGTACGGTTTGTTTCTCCATTCACCTGTTTTTGGACCCCTGGGCTGTTTTTTTTAAATCTTTATTAAATTTATCGGTACATTTTAGGTATACAATACAGTTATATTCATCATTGGCATCTTGTACCTGTACATAACTTACCAGGTTTTTATTTTTAACCATTACCCAGCCCTCCTTTCAGCCCCTCCACACTTCCTTGTTTACAAAGACATCTTTTCCATGTTTTTCTTCTTCACATATTTTTTCCTTTACCTTTTTACCTCTGCCCTACCCCTTCCACTTCCTCTACTGGCTGTTTTTACTTGTAGTGGCTGGCTGACTGCATAGTGGTTTATGCTGTAATCCCAACATATTGGGAGGCTGGGACAGGAGGATCACAAGTTCAACCTCTGCTTAGGCAGCTTAGCAGCTTAGCAAGACTCCATCTTAAAATAAAAAAATTAAACTTAAATGTATTTATATCAATAATTGCTGCATATACACTTTAAAATTAATAAATTACCATTTTGACAACAAGATTTAAAAAGTGCCTGGGGATGTAGCTCAGTGCAAAGGCCTTGGGTCAATCCCCAGTACCCCTAAAATTTTTTTTTAAAAGAATGGCTAAAAGTTTTCTTGTTGATTTTCATTCCTCTTACATGGTTTACTTCTCTGAGGAGTAAAACTGATTAGGCTCTATCCCTAGGCTGCCCATTCTGAGATTTAACCCTTAAACAGGTGAAGCCAAGGGGGAAAGGGCTTTGGAGCCACTTATTCCTGAAATGACAGCTGATGAGACTGAAGCTCAGACTCTTGCAGTTGCCAGGGTTCCTGTTCAGCTTCCTGCCCTATTGATTCAAAGGTATAAGATGTTCCTCCAGTGATTCCTTCCTGTTAAGTCAGCCACACTAAAATTCTGTTGCTTACAACCAAAGGACCCTGTTGGATCCAGTGTGCTCAAGCAGCCTCCAATCTAGTGGAGTGTGCCTCTCACAGAACTAAAACTCTGAGTATAAATAAGCCTCCTTTAACCAACCTCTGAATTTTTCATGACTTTATTGGGTTTTCTTCTTCTCCTCTCTCTCTCTTATTCTCACTTTTGCTCTCACTCTCTCAGTATGGTAGTGGGGATCAAACCCAGGGCACTGTACTCATTGAATACCCCCAGCCCTATAACCCCATTTCAACAGTTGAGTTTCTGGGCTGACAATAGCAGTTGAAACAGGCAAGCACTTTAGAGCTAATGTTAAAAATCTGCAGCTGGCTGTATAACTAAGTGGTGAAGCGCTCACATAGCAGGTGGAAGGCCCTGGGTTTAAGCTCCAGCACTGGGCAGAGAGGAAGCAAACTATTTCAAACATCTGGGCTTACTGAGGTCCTTTTTTCTCCCCTCCTTACTTTAAATAGGATTTCCACTTTTGAAACAATTTTCTCTGAGTCCCTTGTGGAAAGCTAATGGAGAACACTGGCTTAATTTAGAAGGGGAAATTCGTTTTATTTTATAGACATAATTTTTTGTATCCAGGTTCACCCCTCTTGCTCCTTGATATCAAGCATAAATGAATTAGGTGAGAGGATGTTTGGCTCAGTGATCAGAAAACAAGGGTTCAATCCCCAGTTCTTTCACAACCTTCCCCAGGGACCTCTTGCTTAAGAAGGCTCACATCTAAATTGTTCTGCTCTAAGTGGACCTCATCTAAAAGTAAAAAAGGAAATGAGTTCTCTTCTGGTTTCTTCTTTGAATGTCATGAAATCACACAGGTTAGTGACAGGAAATGACCCAATTTCAACTAGAATCTGCACTTGATGTTAGCCAAAAGGCCGAGAACTGATTAAATTTTTTTGATACCGGGGATTGAACTGGGGACCTTGCACTTGTGAGGGCAGGCGGCAGAACCACTGAGCTAAATCCCCACTCCTCAACTAGAATCTGAATTGTTACAGTGCCTGTCCTTGTTAATGTCAGGGTCTAGAAAAGTACTTGATCAGTGAGAAGGTGTGAGGGGTGAAATTGGCCAAGAAAAGATCAAAGATGAATGTGAAATGCTGGGCCCATGAGGTTGCTGGAGTTGTCCCTAGTTTCATTCCTCACTCCCAGTCACCATAGCCTTTCTGGGCCCCCCTTCAGGGGTCTTTCCCCAGTTGCCACTTGTAATCTGCAGGGGGCTTTCCTCATTTCCAGAAGCCACTGCTAGGGGTCCCATGACCCTGACCGAGGTACAGAGGCACCTCTGCCACTGTCTGGACTTGCTCTGACCTTACCTTTTTATGTGTGTGGTAGTGGGGTTTAAACCCAGGGACTTTGCACTAAGGCAGGGTCTCACTAAGTTGCTGATTTGCCCAGGTTGGGATCAAACTTGCGATCCTTCTGCCTCAGTTTCTCAGAGTGCCAGGATTATAGGTGTGCACCACCATGCCTGACCTTATTCTTTTTACTTGGAGTAAGCAGAAACAAGATGTGATTCTTTACCATGAAATTACTCTCCATTTGGGCTGCTGCAACAAAGTACCATAAACTACCCTACCAGTTAGGGCCCTGTAGACAACATCTAGTTTTAAGATCAAGGCATGGTTCACAGTAGATGTCTTTTTATTGTGTCCTGAGGTTAAAAAAAAAAAAGGCCACTAAGCTCCCTTGCCTGTCCCTCCCACCCCAGGCTCTTACTGGGGATGGAACACCAGGGCCTCACACCTGTTAGGCAAATGCCCTACCACTGAGCTACAGCCCAAGCCCACCTTGGGCCTCTTTTATAAGGGTATTAAACCCTTTCATGAGGACTCCACCTCATGACCTAATCATCCCTGAAAAGGCCCCACTTCCTAATTACTATCACCTTTGGAGTTAGCAGTTAAACATGAATTTTGGTGGGACATAAATCTTCAGATCATACTGAATAGGACATTAGGTGCTTGTAGACCTGGAGGGTGTTGCTGGAGTCACTTTTCAAGCCTGAGTGCTATAGGAGGATGTTCCACAGAGGAAGGCTTTGATTTGTATGGCTTGTTACAAGGCTTTGTTTTGGTACCTGGGATCCAACTCAGGACCTTGTGCTTGTGAGGCAGGTGTGGCACCAGTGCACTAACCCCTCTGGCCCATATTATGTGACTTTAAAAAAAGGGATGTGAAGTCGTATTTTAACATAATCAGTTTATTATGATTTTTTTTGTGTGTGTTAGTTTTTTCAGTGCTGGGGATCAAACCCAGGGCTTCCATGTTCTAGGCAGGTGCTCTTATCACTGAGCCACATTCCAGCCCTTGTGATTGTTTCCATGCAATTGAAAGAGGACACCTCCAAGAAGGGGTGCCTTTTCAGATTCCTCACAGAAGTGCCCTGTGGGCTAAGCTGGCCCCAGCTGTTCCACAATCCATCTTCAGGTTCTGATATTATAGGGTGAATTGAGCCACCCTTGACAGGATTATTGGGAACTGATTTAGCAAAGGGGGAAATTTGGGAGTGAAAAGAACCTGTATGGAATTGAAGTTGTCTTTATGGAATTGAAAATTTCCATCCAGGTCATTTTCTGAGGTTGGGTAGAAATGTCAAGCCCAGGCAGCAGTCCTGCTCTGTGCACCTCTGCATGGGGTGAAAGTTTGCACCGTGGGTGTTCAGCTTATTATACTCTGTGGTGAGCTCTGCTAGCAGGTCCAGAACATGAACACTTAGGGTGCCAGTGCTGGGCCCTGGGACAGTCCTGAGCAATGAATAGCAATTAGAGGTGAATAGGAAGGAACCGAAAGTAGTTCCTCAGGGCAGGGTAAAAGTGGCAGGGAGAGTGTATGCAGAGTGTAGGTTTGGTGGAGGAGGAAGGTGAGATGTATCTCCAAAGGTGGGCAGTGGGAGTCCAGGCGCACCATCTGCAGAGGCTTCCCTGCAGGTAAAGGGGTTCTACAAACAGGCAAGGCTAAGGGGAGGGCAGTCTCAGGACAGATCTTTAGTAGTATGGGGGAAGAGACCTCAACGGGCAATAGGGTCCTCGGCGTCTGCTAAAGGTGGGTCCAGCAGGAGCAAAGCTGGATTGCTTAGACGTTAAAGGCTCAGGCTTGGGGTTTTCATCCTTATTCTACTACTTTCTTACTTTGCGACCTTGAAACATGACTTTGCTTCATTGGGTCTCAATCTCCTCATCTGTAAAATAGGAGTAATGGTGGTGTCTGTGGCATTGTTGGAGCATTAAATGAGAAGCCATATACAATTCAAGCTAGAACAGCCCTTAGCCCATGGGTTCTGGTTTTACTATTAGTACTGGGATCTCCCTACTCTGCCCTAAGAAATGTACCTTAGGACCCAGAGCTGCCTGTGATTGGGGTTCGCACTCTGGGCTGCTGCTGGCTTTGATTTTATGTTGTGCTTCACAGATCCTATGTGGGTCTTCTTTCTGTGGCTGCTGGAGAGTGTAGAGCTGGATATATTGCTCGGTTTAATCATCAGGTTTCTGGTGACATCTCTTTCCCCTTTCTGCAGGGCCTCTGTTTTCTTTGATCCTTAAATTGTTTATTTGTTTATTGATTTAGCCTCTAAACTGCCTCAAGCCCTCCTTGAAATAGGCAGTTACACATTTGGAATGAATAAATAAAATGTTAGATCAGACATTGACTCAGAGTTGCAGTGTAAGGAAGTGTAGCCTGCCTTCTTATATCCCTGTCTCCTCCTTGTCACTGAGTTCGGGGATACACTGGGGTATCAGTTGAGGCAGTAAGAAGAGTCAGCTTCTGCAACAATGAGGGTATACTCCTTGCCGAGCATATAGCAGAGAAAGAACTACAGATTTTTTGGCTGTGATGATGAACTCCTGGGCTCAGTGGTGGAACTGGTAAGGGGCAGGGTAGAAGAAGACAAAAATCTAACTCTAATCAAGCACCTATTGTGTGTTTGGCACTCAGCTAGGTGCTTGGTACACTCTGGGCTCTCCAGGAGACTGATACTAGAGATATGTCTCATGCAGAAATTGCAGAATTCTGGGAAGTTTATTTATGAGATCTGCTAATAGGTGTAGAACACAACCCCTCAGGGTGTCAGTACTGAGTTCTGGGACATACTTGAAGGGTGGTCTGCCAAGTGCAGGCAAGTAAGAAGGAGCTCCAAGTAGATGCTCAGAGGAGGGCAAGGATGGCAAGGGGAGTGTACAGAGACTGTGGGTTTGGGAGGGAAGAAGATGAGATGCGTATCAAAGGTTGAGATACAGGGGTGTAGAACTGCCCAGAGAATCCATCTGGACCCAGCAGTGGGCCATATGAAGGACCACATGGAAAAACCTTCCCCAGGACTTCTCCCAGTCTTCAAACTTGCCAATGCATATGTCTTACTCATCTATTGCCACAATATTGTAACATAACAAACCACCCTGAAACCCACTGGCATATGGCAGTAAGTATTTATTTCTCTCTCACGGATCTGTGGGTTGGGCAAGGTTTCTCTGATCTGGGCTTTTCTCATTGGGACTTGGTTGGCTTCATATTGTGAAATTAATTTAGTTCTGTTCACTGTGTCTCTGATCTCACTTGGACTAGTGACCATTCAAGGTATATTTGTGTCAGGGTGATAGGCAGGAGTGCAAGAAAGCTAGCTTAATGATATAAGCTCATGTCAAGCTTTTTATCACATCGTATATTCATAAATGTCCCTGTGGTCAAAGCAAGTCACAGGACCAAACCCAAGCAAGGGGCAGGGAAGTAAGTTTCCTACCTAAAAGCCACTGCAGAGTGTGGCTGTTTAACATAGGTACAGGGAATGAGAAGTTAAAACCAGTAATTCAGCCTCTTTTAGGATGAGCTTCATTGATTCACTCAGTGAATATTTATCAAAAGTGTATAACATGCCAGGCACTGTGCTGCTTCTGGGAAGCAGGCCTGGTTCTTGTCTTAATGAAACTTATATTCTAATAATGGTAGAGCACAATAAAGAGCTATTTGTTATCATTAATTATTTAATTGCATTTGTGATAATTGCTACAAAGGAGAATTATAGAGCATCAGAGCACAGGTACTGAAGAGCCTGGCATTGTCCAGGGAGGAAGAGATGGTGGAGCTCAGAAATGCAGTGTTAGAGTTTCTTGATAATTATTCTAAGGAATCCTTAACAGGGTTAACCTCACTGCTGACTTCTCTCAGAAGTTATGGAAGCCAGAAGGCACTAACATAGTCAAAGTGCTAAAAGAAACAGACTGTCACCATACAGATTTCTATACCCAGAAAAACTATCCTTCAAAAAGGAAGGGGAAATTAATATATCCTAGATAAATAAAAACTGAGAAAATATGTTGCTAGTAGACATGCTCTGTAAGAAATACTAAAAAGACTCTTGCAGGCTGTAATAGAAGGATCCTGGATAGTGACTCAAATCCACATGAGGAAATAAAGAAGTACAAACGTATTTAATGCTTTTTTCCTATGTAACTAAAGAGACAACTGTATAACGCAACAATTATAAAACTGTGCTGACAGGCTTGTAACGTACAAATATAATTTGCATGACAATAATAGCACAAAAAAGAGGGGAGGAAAGAGAAGTATAGTCATGCGTTGCTTAATGTTGAATACATGTTCTGAGAAAGATGGCTTTAATATCACTAGGCAATAGAATTATGTGGGACCACTGTTGTATACATGGTTCATTTTTGACCCAAACATCATTGTACAGCACATGATTATACAAGGTGTGAATAAAATATATGGTGAATGTTTAAAATTTAAAACTGTAGAGCTGGGGATTTAGCTCAGTAGCACTGCACCTACCTTGTGAGCACAAGGTCCTGAATTTGATCCCTGGTATGAAAAACCAAACAAACTACATTAGAGTAAATGAAACATTACCATTAACCCCCTATAGATATATTATGCAAGCAGTAACTATGACAGAATGGACTTTAAGACAGATGTTATTACTGAAGATAATAAAGGTATTTTGAAATGCTAAAAGGGTCAATCTGTCAGAAGCAGTAACAATTATAAACATGTGCGCACCTAATAACAGACTCCCAAAACACATGAAGCGAAACTAACAGAAATGAAGTGAGAAATAGACAATTCAACCATATTTATAGATTTCAGCCAGGGATGTAGCTCAGTGGTGCCATGCTTCCCTGGCAAGTGCAAGGTCTTGAGTTTGATCCCTGGTACTGGGGGAAAACAATCTTCCAAAATATTTAGAGATTTTAAGATGTGACTTATGATAAGGGGCAGAGGATTACCAAGGAATTCAAAGACTTGAAAAGCACTATAAACAAGCCAGACTTACTAGACATCTGTAGAATACTCTGCCCAGCAATAGTAGGTTCTTCTGAAGTGCACATGAAGTATTTTCTAGGAGAGGCCATATTTTAGGCCATAAAACAAGTCTTAATAAATTTGAAAGGACTGAAGTACAAAGTATATACTCTAACTATAGTAGAATGAAAGTTAGAAATCAAAACTAAAGGGAGTTTGGTAAATTAACAAATTTGTGGAAAGTAAACATACTCCTAAATCACCAATGGATCAGAGAAGAAATCAGAAAGTACTTTGAAACGAATGAAAATGAAAATGTAATGTGGCAAAATTGGAACATTTGTAGCTGCAAATGCCTGTATTAAAAAAGAAGAAAGACCTCAAATCAACAATCTTCCACTTTAAGAAACTAAGAAAAAAGCCCAGCAAACTAAACCCAAAGCAAGCAGAAAGAAAAAAATAATAAAGGTTAAACAGAAAAAAATGAAATAGTGAATAAAAAGGTCATGTATTGTTTGATTCCATTTATATGCAATGTCCAGAATATGCAAATCCATACAAAAGTAGATGGGTGGTTTTTCCAGGAGCTGTGGAGAAGAGAGCGATGCGACTGACTGCTAATGGTTTCTTTCTGGGGTGATGAAAATATTCTGGAATTTGACAGTGGTGATGGTTGCAGAACTCTATGAATAAACTGAAATCCACCGAATTGTAACTTTAAAAGGGTGAGCTTTATGGTTTGTGAATTATATCTCAATGCTAATAAAAATTTTTTTGAACAGAGTTCATGGGCAAAAGAAATTGTGAGGAGAGGGTTCAAGGAAACATTCTTGCACATAAGTACAGAGGTGCCTGCAAGCCCCTAGGAGAGTACAGAGGTGTCCACTGGGTAGGGTAGAGATTTTGCTTTTATGCTAAGAGCAACAGGAAGTCACTTGGGAGATTTCAAATGGAGTAGTTCAATGGCAGGGCTGGCATTTTGACAAGCACTGTGACAATAGGACAGAATGGAGAGGGTCAGGAGGAGATCTGGGAAAGTGACAGCAACGACTTAGGTGTGAGGAAGCTGCATTTTGGGGAGGCTTATTGTTCAAGGTCACTCTGCTAGATAGAGACAGACATAGAGGCCTCCGGCTCTGAAACCTCTGCTCTCCCTGGCCAGGCTACTGATTCAAATGCACCACACTCTGGTAGGGGTGGTGGCAGGGGAAGTGTCCATCTTGTTGTTATTTTTGTTTTGTTTTTTCACTACTTGGGATTAAACTAAGGCCTTCCCACCCATTATGATTATGATTTTTAATTTTGAGACAGGACCTTGCTAAGTCAGGAAGTGTGCCTCTTATTAATCAGGTCGCCGAGGATGTGTGGCTCACTAGGACTGATTGTAAAGACTAGAGACCAAACAGAAGGGGAATTTGTTGCTAGGGCACCAGTGTATCTCACAGAAGTGAAGGAAGATTTGAACCACCAGGGCCTAGAGGGCTGAGCATGCTCAAGAGACCAGGCACCCTCTCTCCCTTGTGTCTGCCTAGGTCTCTGACTTGACTGTCTTTTTCTTTCTTGCACTGTGGGTCACCTTTCTGTTTCTCTGAATTGGACATATCCACTGGGAAAAATGTCCCTCCATCAACTAGTAAGTTTGCATCTTACCATGTAAGACTTGAATAGGCTAAAGTGACTCCATGCTAATAGGCCAGACTGTGCTTCTTCATATGCTAATTGCTACCTTGGTTAACAGCCCACCCAGGGGCAAATGGTTTGACAAAAGGTGACCCTAGAACATTTCCTGCATAAGATAAGCAATGTGTTTGCAGTCTTGTTCTGTGAATTCCCTGACTCTTTGTTTAGTAACACCTTATAAAAAGTACCTCAGCCCCTGAGCAGTTGCCTCTCTGAGCCACCTGGCTCCGGGAGTGCCGTCTGGCCAGACTAATAAAGGTCTCTTTTACCATCTAGCCTGGTGTGTTCCTTCCTGGGTTTCTCGGTTCTCTGTCGGGTTCGCGGAGCCTCGCTGGGTGTTAGGGCCCAGCATCGTGGAGGCCTTTCGGCTGTTCACGCTCCGTGAAGTGGAAGTGAGACTTTAGGTCTTACAACCATTCCAGAGAGCTGTTGAACACTAGTCCCAGCCCATTTCCCACATGCTAGGGACACACTGTACCACTGAGACTCATTTCCCAGGTGCTTAAGGGAGGAACCTCGATATGTGAACTTGGTCTTGTGCAGCCCTGAAAGAATCCACTGAGCAAAAGGGGCTGGTCAGGATCAACTCAGGGCTTCTGGAGCCACACCAGGTGGGGCTGGGCAGCCACAGTAGGGCCAGGGAGAAGAAAAACAATCAGACAGGATGCCAAGTTACCTTATTTTCGTCCCCCCACCCCAACCTCCCATCAGTCTGCAACCTAGAGATTAACTATAGGTAACAACACAAACCTTATTTTGTATTTTGTCACTCAAATTGGTTTGCAAACAACCCTCAGGCTATCATGCCTGTCCTTTTTTTTGCATTCTCTTTCAGCCCATGACTGAGCAGGGAGCATTCCAGAATTTAGAAATAATCTTCTAACCTTTGTGAGTTCTCTTTGTTTCCCCAGAAAAGAAAGGCCTGGCCCATGCCCTGTTGAAAAACTTGTTGAAAAAGACCCCAGTTACCATCATTGTCTCATTTTCACCTGCTGTTTGAAACTCAATGGCTCTGATTCAGGTGCCTGGAGCCCTGGTGATTGTGGAATAAATGGGCCTGTGATTGAGGATGTGGGGGAACAGGAGATGTCTGTGAAGTCCAGTGGGAGGCCTGTGTGAGGGTCAGCTGCCCACACAGCCCTGCTGTTTCCAGCCCTGGCTCATCCATCCTCTTTCAACTAGTCCGCAGGGGCTGTGTGCTGTGCCACCTTTTCTGTGGGGACACTGTGGTCAGAACACTGCTGGAGGCCCACGCCCTTCACCCTGGGGCAGTGTCTCCAGTCCTGAGCAGTGTGATGATCTTGGCTGGGGATCTCTCTTGCTGGGAGAAGCAAGGAATCGAAGTCCTTCAGTCAGCCACTGCTCTCAGACATCAGAGGGGGTACAGGGACACTCTGAATGCAGATGTGGGTTCTGACGGCTCCTTTCTCTTTGAATTCCTGCAGCATTTATAAGGAGGTCATGCATTTGGTGTCTTATTATTTATGGCCGAATGCTGTTGCTTAGAATGCTGCTTCCAATACTAATTGCCAGTGGTGTGCATGGAGCCAGTGTTGACTAGCACAGCCACCAACCTCTGCATTTAATTTGCTTCCACCACATGAAGGAAGTAGGCAAGTAGCATTATAGGCATTTAATAGTTGATAAAACCTCAGGTTGGCTGGGAAGGGTGTGTGTATGATTTTTCTCTCTTCAGTTGCAGTGCTTATAAGAGCTCAGACTAAAAGCCTGGCTTCTGATCTCTAATTCCATATTCTTTTTTATCACAGAGTGCAACTGTATTCTGATTCTTTCAGGCTAAGACTGTGGCTTATTCTTCTTTGTTTGTCTCATCTGTTACCTACCCATCTATCCACTTGTTCCTCCATCATGTTTCATAATGAACATGACGTTGCCTATGAGAATATGTATTTCTCTTTGCATCTTGTGTAAGACCTAAAGTCTCACTTCCACTTCACGGAGCGTGAACAGCCGAAAGGCCTCCACGATGCTGGGCCCTAACACCCAGCGAGGCTCCGGGAACACGACGGAGAACCGAGAAACCCAGGAAGGAACACACCAGGCTAGATGGTAAAAGAGACCTTTATTAGTCTGGCCAGACGGCACTCCCGGAGCCAGGTGGCTCAGAGAGGCAACTGCTCAGGGGCTGAGGTACTTTTTATAAGGTTTTACTAAATAAAGAGTCAGGGAATTCACAGAACAAGACTGCAAACACATTGCTTATCTTATGCAGGAAATGTTCTAGGGTCACCTTTTGTCAAACCATTTGCCCCTGGGTGGGCTGTTAACCAAGGTAGCAATTAGCATATGAAGAAGCACAGTCTGGCCTATTAGCATGGAGTCACTTTAGCCTATTCAAGTCTTACACTTGTAATATAGGAAGCATAAACCAGGTATGGTGGTACGCGCCTGTAATCCCAGCACTCTAGGAGAATGAAGCAGGAGATTTCAAATTCATGCCCAGCCTGGGTAATGTAGCAACTTAACCACACCACGTATCAAAATAAAAAATTAAAGAAAGGACTGGGGATGTAGCTCAGTGAGAAGGCCCTGGATTCAATCCCCAGTATCACAGAAAAAAGAAAGAAATATGAACATATGTATTTATAATAAAAAGATAAAGTAGATGCTATATGCCAGACCTACATAGAGATATTTTACATTTATATGTTTATATGTGTATGTATATATACATATAGATCTATTAATACTATATGTATGTATGTATGTAAGTTTATGTGATTAAATAGAAACCCATTAAAATAAGACCAGGAAAAGTATAGGTCAAAGCCAGAGGGAGTGTTATAATACATATAAAGACCATAGAAGCTTAGCTCAGTGGTTCTGCCGCCTGCCGCACAAGCACAAGGACCCAAGTTCGATCCCTGGTACCAAAAAAAAAAAAAAAAAAGACCATAGAGCTATACACAGTTTACTCTATTGGACCGACTTTTAGCTCAGAGCTGGTGAGTAGTCAAGGCAGGAAAAATATTAGTGACATGTCTTTGTGGTCCATAAGGAAAGGGATACCAGACACCCAGGGTTCCTCCAGGCCATTGGATCTGAAGGAAATTTCTTGCCTGTGTGATCATCTGTCTATGGGAAAGAAAGATGCATGGCCTGTGAGCCACTGCTCTACTCCAGTTTTCATGGTAGACATCGCTAATCAACTAAGAGCCAATCACAGCTAATAACTAAGAGCTGGGGCAGCTGTATTGCCCTTCTAAGCAATATTCTGGGCAACTGTTGCCATGCAAGGCAAAACCCAGTTTTCCTCCGGCATGCAGGGTGATGGCGTGTCTGGGGGGATTCAGAGTGGAGAGCCACCTTAAGTCACAACAAGCACTTCTGCAGGTGTGACCCTGGTGATCATATCTTGTTGTCTGCTGGGCTGTATGTGCTGTGAAACTCCTCCCAGTGCGAGCTCGAGTGACCCATCAGGGTGACAAGAAGTGGGAAGATGTATCTGGAGGGACACAGGGTACACACTAGCGACTTCTGACTGGTTAGTTGCACATCTGTTCCACAGGTATTTACCAGACAGCGATTATCTGCCTAGAATGTGTGCCTTTCTCATTCTACTCACTGCTCTGGTCCCATCTTAATGTCACTTCCTTTGAGACACCTGCCTGGGCTCTTCCATCTACATCTGCACTCATGTTCATGTTACCCCACACCTTTCTGCATAGTCCTGATCATAGCTTGTCCTGACATTTATTTATGTTTATTTGTTTAGTGGTGCCCCCCCCATTCTCCTGTGAGTTCCAAGACAGCAAGAATTGCACCTGTCTTGTTCACCATTGACTTCCCAGTCCCCACAAAGGGTCTGGTACATAGTAGGTGCTAAATGAATATTTGTAGAATGAATGAAAGAAAGAATAGAGAGGTGCAAAGATGAAGCAGGTGTGCTTTTTTATTCTCCCACTAGGGCCTTTTACCTAGCTATCCCCAGCCCTTTTTATTTTTATTTTGAGATGGTCTTGCTAAGTTGCCTGGGCTGGGCTTAAACTTTCAATCCTCCTGACTCAGTCTCCCAGGGTGCTGGGATAACAGGTGTGTACCACCATACCCTGCTACTTTTGCACACCCTGTCCAGTAGAAGATAGGCATAAATACAGCATGTGGTAAAAGTGCTGGAAGAAAGGAATAGGTCAATAGTGAAGGGAATTTTAGGGAAGAGAGCGGTACCTTCCAGAAGGAAGGAACATCAAGGAAGGCTTAAAGGTGTAGCACCCTTTGCTGGCTCCTGAAGAATAAGTAGGGGAAGGACATCCAGGGCCCTGACAGTGGCAAAAACAAAGGGAGAAGGGGACTTAGAGAAGAGCCTGGAGCCCATGTTGGATGCTTTTAGAGCAGTGGCAGGAGGTCGGGACACAGCAGGATAGTAGGCTGAGCCAGCTGTTGGAGATTTGCCAGTGGGCTTAGCTGGGCAGTAGGTACTGGCAGCAGTGTTTGAGTGGAGCCAGGGTTCCTGAGGGCCCTTAGGCTGACAGAGGTGCGGGAGGGGAGTTGGGGCAACCAAGTAGGTCAGAGTGTGGTCTGGGAATTGTAGAGGCCATACCCAGGAGAATGAACAGCCATGTCCCCTGGACTGAATTGCATTTACATATTATTTTAATAGCTGAAATATTTTATTTAAAAATTGTTTCTGATTTTAGAAATTACCATATGTTTGCAATATGCATTTATGTCTTGTGTCTCCCATGCCTGTTGGCCTTGGGTGATCACCGTCCAGCAGGTCTGATGCCAGGACCCCATACCAGCCCTGGCCATGCTGGCCAGGCCCAGCTCTCCAAAGGGTATTCTTGCAGCTAGGTTACCAAATAACACTACTGCTAGCACATTTCTAAAGTTGAAATAAAATATGTGTTTATCACACTGGTAGCATTTTATCTTGAGCATGGTTTCTTTTAATGCTTTTATTTTGCAGTTATAGGTTTATTTTCCTCATTTCCCTCCTCTTGAGCTTTTCAAAGTATTTTTAGTCACTTAGCTTGGGACTTTTAACTTTCTAATTTATATTAATTATCAAATTACTACACTTCACATGTGAGTCATTTGCTTTATCCCTTTTTGCTTCCTCCTCCCTGCAAATCCTACATGTGGGTTTACTAAGCTGTTTGGCATCTGTGTTCCTGTTCAGCCCCAGAGAGTGAGGCGATGTAATGGTGATGGGCCTTGTTGCTCAGGAATCCTCAGCACTGGGCGATGACGGATTGACAGATGTGAGGCCTGCATGTTCCGCACACGTCCAAGGGCTATTGTGGCAACACATCAGGCTTCCTTCCCTGCCAGGTGCACTAGTACAGAACACCAGAGATGGTCAGAGGTGGATGACAGGGCCTGAATGTAGAGCTGGGGAGATGGGCCAGAATCTCAGATGACCCGGGAAGGCTTCAGTTGTCCCTGGGGTGGGGGTGGGGGTGAACAAATAGGTAAGTGCCAAGGAAGCAGGTCAAACATGGTGACAGATGAGGAGGTTGCCCTACCATCCAGTAGCATGGAAGGAGCCCACAGTGAAGTGATTCCTTCTGAGCCACATTGCTGTAGCAGGGGAGGAATGAATGCTGGGGCTTGGAAGTTACAGCACCCTCTGCTGCTCATGCAGGCCTCAGAAGGACAGTTAGGAACAGGAGCAGAAAGCTCACATTATAATCACAAAGATGTCTGGCCCAGTTGATTTGGGATCTGTGTGTATTCTCACTCCTTTCCAGTCCTGAGTAGGTGACTTCTTCAGGGATCTTGATTGCAAATGACAAGAACCCAACTCAAACTAGTTAAGCAAGAAGGAGAATGAATCTGTAGGTCAGGCAGCTTGGGAATTAAACTGTGGTTCAGACATGGGTGGATCCCGCGATTGGCAGTGTCATTGAGATTATGTACCTCCGTCTCTTAGCAACCCTGTGCTTCCTTTGCTGACTGGCTGTCTCTTGGCCATCCCAAACTAACATTATTCACAGACAAAGGCCATATTTCTAAGGAACTCTGGCAAGAGCCCAGGGCAGACTGGGTGGCGGGGCCTGTGTCATATGCCCAGCCCTGAGCCAGGCACTGCGCAGGGAGTGGGGATATTCTAACTGGCTGACTCCTGTCACATTTGCTCTTGAGGAAGTAGGGGCTAGTTTCTCTGACCCCAGAAGGACAGGGCATGCTTACTTTGGCCTGGAGGAGAATTATTCTCAGTGGACTGTCGGGCAGGCAAGATGGATGTCTATTATGTAGGTCAGCAGGGATAGAATGGTCTCTCAGCCCACCAATGTACAGTGCACTCTGGAGGCACAGCTTTAAGGCTGCCATTTGTGTAGCAATGGGGTGGTGTCCCCCATAGTTTTTGATTGTGTGAATTGTGTGTGCTCAGCCTTTTCATACCTTCACATCTGGCTATGTCTGTTTCTTCAAATGGAGCCACCTTTTTATGTCACAAGCTGCTGCAAGCCCATGGAAACCATTTTTTTTTTACTATCACACTTGACCCAGGCTGTCCAAGATCATGCTGGTCTCTGAACCACTTGACCTCTGGTCTCTGGATCCCCAAATTTGGCTCTGATATCTACAGTAGGCCCCCTCCATGTTGGAGTTCAGGTCTCTTCCCAAAGTTTAACTTGGCTCAAGGCTTTACTTGTATGATAGGCAGGTGCTCTAGCACTGAGCTACCCCTTCTCCCAGCCTGCTTCTCAACTTACTTTTTGGTGGGGGGTGGGATAAGAGGGGGCAGTGGGTGGAGATTGGTACAGGGGATTGAACCTCAGGACCTTCATGCTAAGCTATGTCACTAACCCTTTTTAATTTTTAATTTTGAGACAGGGTCTTGCTAAGCCGCTTAAACTTGAAGTCCTCGTACCTCAGTCACCCAGTGTGCTGGGATTACAGGTGTGCACCACCACGCCTGGCTACTTCTCAACATTTTTAACTGAAGAATTTTTTTTTCAAATGAAGTCTTACCTGGAAGCCCTACCAATAAAGCAGACAAAAGCCAGTTTGCTCACAAATGGGTTGGAATACTCCCTCTGCTTATTCCTGTCTTCTCTTGTGCCTCAGTAGCCTGAAGAGGTATCTAACACCCCTAGGGATCCTTGGTGTCCAGTTTGAGGACCTCTGGGTGATTATATCCATCTGTCCCCTCGGTAACACCTGTTCTTATTCCCCATGGGGATCAGGTTGCCAGTGTTGTGTTTTTCTTATCACCAAAACATTTTCTTCTTTCCCTGGCTTGTTTGTACTATGAAAAGGTCAACAGTGAGATCCTTGTCATCTTCCTTCTCACTGCAGGCAGATGTCAGGATGTGAGCAGTCCTCAGATAGCCTCATTTAATTCCCCTGTGCTCCACGAGGTGCCTTTGGGAAGCCATTTCATTTATAGCCCATTATGTGGGCCTCAGTTTACCTCATTCCTGAGGCCCAGGTAACTTGACCAATGCTGTAAATGGCTGGAGGGAGCCCCCCGCCTTGGCAGTGGCGGCTTGGGGAAATTTTGAGATGCTGACATCCTGTGTACTATCACTGCCTGTAATCAATATTTTGGAGACCTTTCCAAAAAAAAAGTGCCATTTCTAACAAAAATTCTTGACTTTCATAATAGTGTCCAGATTACAAAAAAAAATTCCAAAAAAGATGCAAACATTTCCCAAGAGGGCCTCTCTTGCTAGGAAATGTGCTGTGTCTGTTCATTTATAGGACTGCGTCCCTGAGACTTGGTGGCCTTGGCCAGGCTTCCATCCACCAGGGAGAATCCAGGCCTTGGTTTGGCTCCAGCTGGGCCTTTCAGGTGGCTGCCACTTATTGATTTAAGTCTGAGTGATTTAGAGCTGCATCTGGAGCACCTGGGTGCCCCTGACAACAAGGAGTGGGAGGGAGGCCCCACCTCCTATCTGGGCTCAGTCTTTCTTGTGGCCTCTGGGCCCCGGCTTCCTGGTAGGTGTTCCTAGGTGTCAGGATTTGAGGGCTGAGGGAGATATTTTTGTGTTTCTAGGAGTCAGGGTCCCAGTTCCCACAGGGGTTTTCCAGGACTTTGCTCAGCCCCAGGGAAAGAGTGTGGGTCTACTGGGATAGTTTGGTTAGTAGTTGCTCAGGGAGGGGCTTGCTTTTCCTGATGGCCTTAGCCAGGAAGAGGCTGGAATTGTAGTTGAGCCAGGACACACACACACACACAC
>NW_022900925.1:15601397-15625124 GCF_012274545.1 Fukomys damarensis | reverse complement strand
CACACACACACACACACACACACACACACACACACACACACACACACACACACACACACACACACACCCCGTGTCTCCCCAGATCATCCATAACTCCTTCTGCACCATCCTTTGAAGTAGCCCAGTGGACAGGGGTATATTTGGGGTGCGGACTGCATTTGTTTTTTGGTGGAAAGTTGAGCAGCAGGTGGGCCTGGCACCAGGTGGAGAGTGGGGGCCATCACTGAGCAAATTGGACAGTGGTGTCGGGTGAATACTTTCTCGCATGTTGCCACTGTGTGGGACAGGGGCAGGGGCTGCAGGATGTGTGCCCATCCCCCACATTGGGATCAACCAGGACAAGACAGTGTCAAGTTCCTAGATAACCAACCGTGAGACAAAGCCAAAAACCCCACAAAGGAGGCAAAAATAAATAGACAAGGCAGTGATTCTTACAGCATGCAAGGATATTAAGTGGTGTACAGCTGAGCATTTAAAATATTTTAATTATTTTTGTGAGTATTGGAACATAACTTATTTTTTCAGTTGCCTTTTATTTATAGCAAATAGTATGGTTTGTACTAGGGATGCAAGTAAGTTTCTTTTGAAAATAACTTTTTAAAGTAAAAGTGAGTTGATTTCAAGGAAAAGTAAAGAATAGCACATGAGCCACATAGGGAACGCCTGAGGTTTGGGAGCAGTGTGCTAGAAAATTCAGAGATGGAGTAATAAAGGGTTCAGGGAAGAGTCAGGAGGGTGGGAGGAACACAACCCACGTAGGTGGCAAGAGGAGGGTGAGTGTGGACATACAGGCCCAGAAATACGGGCGCAAATCTTGGTGTAATCCACTTCGGTTGTAGCAGATAATTCAGACAGGGACTGGGGGTGAGCTTGGATTATATTATAAAGAACCACCGATTTCAGCACACAGCCTCTGAACTAAATTCAAGAGGCAGTGAGAGAATTGAAGGTGCTTGAGAAGGGAAATAGTTTTTGGCTGTCTTTAAAAGAGTCTCTTATTTGTGATAGGTACCAGCAGAGGCAGGATGACCAGTCAGGGGCCTTAGGAAAAGGATTATTAATAGGTCAAACTACAGCCACCGCCACACAACCTTTCACTTGCTGGTTCTGACGTGCAGCTCTGAGACACTGGAGAAAGGCAGGTGTGTGATGGTTGAGCAAGCCTGAGAGCGCCTGTGTGGAGGCAGCTGATTCCTGGAGGGTCTGTCAGAGGTGGTGGATTGAGACCTGGGAGGGGAGGGGTCGCCACTCCTAGGTTGGTGGGGAATGGAGGGAAGGAAAGACCCAATGAGCTGTTCCTGGGTCTCCTGGTTTAGCACTGAATGTTCTGGAGGAAGTGGTTAGGGTCGGCTGAAGGAAACTCCTCTAGGCCAGAGTTCCTGCTGGAGCAGGAAGTGTGCAGTTTCCTGCCTGTGGTTCACTCCGCAGCCTTGGCTGGCTGCCCCAGACCAGGACTTCATTTATCAGCAGGGCTTGCGGTCATCCAGGTCCCTTCTCTCTCTCTCTCTCTCTCTCTGTCTCTCTCTCTCACACACACACATTTCTTTTCTCTAATATGGAAAATTCCACCAGAACTTTAGACACCAGATTGGGATTTTTCCCCCCTTTGAAGGCCTACCATGTACCAGATGCTTTTTTGGACTTTTTTTTTCCATTCTCATGGGTTACCCTAGACAAGCCTGTCAAGGATGGTGTTACTGCCTGTAAGGTACAGAGCAGGAACAGGGAATGGGGAGGTTCTCCTAGTCCCAGGTAATACAGTATGTTAGCCATAGCACTGATTCCAAACTTACCTGGTATGTTGAAGGAGTAGCCAGACTGTGAACACAAGAGTTTAGAGTTGGGCATAGTGGCTCACACCTATAATACTAGCTACTAGGGAGTCTGAGGCAGGAGGATTGTGAGTTCAAGGCCAACCTAGGCAATGTAGTAAAACCCTGTCTCAAAAAATAATAATCAAAGGGCATGGGACCTAATTCAGTGGAGGAGTGCTTGGCTAGCTAGCTTCAAGAGGCCTTGGGTTCAATCCCCACCCAGTACCCCCCACCTCCCATGGACAACATAAATCACTGTGCTCCTCTGTGTGGGTGTGGGGCTGCAGTGTGCTGGGTACATCTACAAAATGGGATCACTGACTGTACCCAGGTGGCCGTAGGGCAGGGTGACCTGAGTCATGCTGTAGGTAAGGAGTTCTATAAACAGTTGCTGCTACCAGCATTACATAAAGCTGGAGCTTGTACTGTCCTGAACGTCAGTTTTACTGGAAGACATTTCTGGGAGGATGTTATCTAGGGTGGGGGATTATTATTGTTAAAATAATTAACATTCAGTGGGGTAGAGTGTGAAGATTTGACCTTGGAGACATTTCATCTTTGGATTGGCTGTTGGTCACCCTCCTAGACTGGGTGTCAGAGGATCTGTGTGCAGCCAGGGAGAGGGGTCTGCAATGTTCACTTTCTCATCAGGGAAAACTTGAGAATCACTGTTTACTTCTCTGTTTTCACAGAACCCTCTGTGTGTGTGTGTGTGTGTGTGTGTGTGTGTATCTGTGTATCTGTGTATCTGTCCCTGCTCTACCAAAAGTTGGTGCCAGGAGCCATGACATCTGGGCAGGATTAAACTACTCTGGCAAGTTTCCTTCCTGCCTCTCTCTCTGCTTAACCACCTTCATTCTCTTGAGTTTCAGCTCTGATGTTTGGAGAAGAGAGACTGGTAGGAGGTCTTTTCTTTAGAGACTTCAAGGACAATCTTCTTCCCTAACCTTTGCCTGCCAGGTTCTACTTCTTCTGTGATGCCCTCAACCAGACTCCTGCTCTTTGGAGCCCTCCAAAGTTCAAACTTGGAAAGACCGCTTCAGCACAGGTTCAGAGCCCTGGGCTCTGCTGTTCTTCGTGCAGTCCCAGCATTTGTCAGCGCCATTGCCTGGTTCATTCTGGATTCATCGCATGCACTATGCAAAATGCACTGGGTGTTTGAAGCAAACAAAATAGAGGTGACCTGTCTCCCCGTGGACCTTACAGAGATTAATAAGTTAACAAAGAAATAAATGTTCAGGTTCAAATTGTGATACATGCAACAAAGAAAAAGAATTGAGAGCTAATATTGTTGACCTTTCCATCTTCTGCACTAAGCTGTGTCCCTAGCAAGGGCCACATGGTAGGGACCAAGGGGACAAGAGGGAAATAAAGGTACGAAAAGCATGCACATTCCTTGTCCAGTGTGATGAGCTTCTGTCATTCATTGACACAGACGCTATCTGAAGGGCACGACTCAGTACAGATGTAATGTCCACAGCAGAGCAGGATTCTTTCCTATTGATGAAGATGGTAGTGGGCTTCTTTTTTTTATTTGTCTCTAAAGGAGAACATTAAAAATTAAGAACATTTTTCATTGCATTTGGTAGCATTTTAAAATGTTTCTGAATGGTTTTAGATTTATAGAAAATATTGAATGAAAAGCACAGAGTTCCTGTATACCTCAGCTCCCGGGTTTCTCACTGTACCACTTGACATTGATGCAGTACATTTGTTACAATTGATGAGCTGGTTTGATACATTGTTATTAGCTGGAACCCATAGTTCACCTCAGGGTTCCCTCTTGGTGTTGTAGGTTTTGTGAGTTTCAGCAGAGGTGTAAGGACATGTTTCCACAGTTGCAGTATTGTAGGGGTAATAGTTTCATTATCCTAAAACTCTCCTGCACTGCACTTATTTAGCCTTCCCTCTCCCTGCAAAGCTCAGATCTTTTTACTGTCTCCATAGTTTTGCCTTTTTCAGAATGTCCAGTAGTTTGGCCCATATGGCATGTGGCCCTTTCAGACTGGTTTTTTTCATTTAAGAATGTGCATTAGAGTTCATCTGTGTCTTCTTGTGGCTTGTGGGCTCTTTTTTGAGGTGAGGGTGGGTGAGCTCATAAATTACAAAATATATCACCAGACCTCCACAGGCAGGTGTTTTATATTGGTTCTGAGCCTTCTGTTTGCTGACAGAATAAGACATTTATGGATTTTGTAAATTAAACATTAAGTTTAATTGGGTCATTACTGTGGTACATAACAATATGTGCCTGTCCAGTGCAACTAGGGCTTGCCTCCATGCTGTGTGGGGGATTTACTGACAAGCTTTCCTAGGAAGGAACTCATGCTAAAGCAAGATTTAAACACACATACATGTTTTGAGATGCCGAGGATTAAACTTAGGGCCTGCCACGTGGTAGGCAACTGTTCTACCACTGAGCCACATCCCCAGTCCCAGCACATAAAATCTGATCCAGTAACAGGCTTTAGTTCTCACAGAAGAAGTGTGAGTATTCACATAAAGTGGTACCTATCACTCGGAGCTCCTCCTAGTCTAGCTCCGTAAACAAAGGAACCAATCTTGGAGGGCTACAGATTAAAAAGAGGAAAGCCAATCTCACAACTACTCTCTAAAGTGTTTTCTATTTCTCCAGAGAATAAAAGTCTAAAAAGTCAGGAAAAAGAAGTTTTTGGACTTTGGGGTCTTAGGCCACTGCAGGAGGTATTCCGACCTATGATGGAGGCAGTGACTGACGTGTGTATGGTCAGGGGCCCTGGAGAGGAGGAGGGAGGGCTGGCCTCTAGCAGACATGGTGAGGCAGCTGGTCATCCATGTTTAGGGCTCACGTGAAGCACTGTGGAGATGTCTGGAAATATTTAGAGGGGATTTTAAAATGATGAGAAGCCCATGTGTCAAGTGAATACTGTTCTTGGTATATTATTTTGTGTTCCTTCTAGGTAATGAAGAAAATTAAAACTTGTTAATAGCTAGAGTACCATGGATGATTGATTGTGTTTTGGTTTTTTTGTTTGGTTAGTTGATCTTTTCTCCTTCCCTCCCTCATATATACTCCCACCCACACCCTGCAACATGCCGAGCCCTGGAATGATTGTATTGTGAACCAAAAAATATTGAACACATCTTATCCCTTATAATGTAAAATAGCTGTTCATCTTTATTTTCACCACTTTCTGTTCCTCAAATGAGAAAAGGAAGCAGGGTTTCTGTGACCTCCAGTGCACTGTATATTTTCCACAGTAGGTTTGTTTGTTTTACTACTGCTTTTATGTACACTAAGTTAAATGTTGGTTACTTTGTTGTCAGTTCAATGAGATAAAGAGGAAATCAGCAGCAGGGTCTAATGTTCCAGTTGTCCCATGGTCCTTTTCTTCAAAGTGGGCTAATGGGATGAAACACGTTCCACTTTCTCTTTCTTGTTCTGTGAAGACAAAGGATGTTCCGGTCAAAGTAGGGAAAGGTAGTCATTTGCCTGGCTGAGCGTCCTCATCCTCATGCAACAGCATTGCAAGCCCATCTTTACTGCAGATTGTTTCTCACTATAGGGATAAGCCACAGTTTTTTACCTATTGAAGGATAACTTGGTTGCTTTCAAGTTTGCACAATTATGAATAAAGCTCCTATGGACTTTCCTGTGCAAATTCTTATGTGGACATAACTTCAGTTTGTTTGGATACAGAGAAGAGTAATTGCTGGATCCTACTGTGAGACTGTAATATTCTGCCCTTATCCACAGTTTAACTTTCACCTATTCAGGTATCCACAGTCAACTGTGACCCAAAAATATTACTATGGCACAATGAGGAATTAAGAACATATATATGGGGCCAGGGATTTAGCTCGGTAGTGCTGCCACCTGCCTCGCAAGTGCAAGGTGCTGAGTTCAATTCCCGGTACCCCTCTCCCCAAAAAAAGAACATATGGATGAGGGGAGGATGAGAGACTGCATTCACACACTTTTTATTGTGTATCATTATAATCATTCTATTTTATCAGTAATTATTGTTGTTAATCTCTTTTTGTTCCTGTCATAGGTTTGTATGTATAGGAAAAAACCTAGCAGATGTAGAGCATTCAGATGTCTCTGAGGTTAAGAGCTTGGAATTCAGATTCTGGGGCCTTACTGACTGTGACTTCAGTAAGCCATTCACCACTCTGAGCCTCAGTTTGCTTACCTGTCAAGTAGGAGTGTAAAAGTCTATCTCCTAAGGTTGCTTTGAAATATACAGGAAATAATTCTATAAAGCATTTGGCACTAAGCTTGGCAGATAGTAAGTGCTTAGTGAGTGATGGCTCTTCTGATAATCAACAGGCAAGCATACTATTTTTACTTCCCCCGCAACATTTTGTATTTCCTTTGTGTTCCAGTCTTTGACAACTAGGGTCCACTAGAAACCCTTTTATCTTTACAGGGCAAAGTTGGTGTGTTTGTGCCATGCTCCAGCAGGCACCCTTCTTAGCCTCAAGGCCCCTGCTCCTGGCCCCTCTCACCTCTGTCATCATCACTTGCATCTCTTTGGTCTCTTCTCCCATCTACTGTGTCTCCAGAGCTGCTGCTTTGTTCCTCCCAACAAATGTGAACACCCCAGCTACTCCCCATTTTAGTCTCTCTGGGGATGATCCCCCCAGGTAGTCGTGTGTGAGGGGCTCTGGCTGATGGTGGACAGAAGTCAGAGAAGCCAGAGAGGGTTGGAATCCTCTCAGTGGTGGTTTGAACACTGGCTCCTGACACACCTCCACACAGACTGCTTCCTCTGACACACAGCTTCTGGTCACCAGCCCTCTCCCTGCCCAGCAATGAACTCCTCTGGGGATTTCCTAAAATACAGAAGGGGAAGGCCTCGAGCTGCCCAAGTTGGAGCTGGGAGACAGAGCTGTGCCTCCCGGGGCTCCTCCTGCAGTGGTCGGACAGGCAGCAGGGCTGGCCACTGCTGAGGGCCAATTCTGCAAAAGCACTGCTCCTGCCAGGGAGGCAGAAGCTCACTGGCTAAGATCATGGTGGAGAAGGGTCATACATTATCCTATTATGAACTGACCTGCTGCATTATTGAGAGATATAGATGAATTAATTCATCTAAAATATTTAGAATTACAGACATTCAGTGCTAAAGATGGCTGAGACCTTTTCCCAGTGTGCTCTATTCCCACTCCCCTTACCTTCCTCCTGCTTCTAGCTGCTTCAACCTATCAGAGGTTGATCAGTCCTTTGACTGCCTAGAAAGGGGAGTGGGAATGGGGGCTAAAGAAAAAAAGACAATAGAGACGTGTGTAATTTCAAAGTATGTGGAGGGGCCAGGAGGTCAGTGCCTCAGAGTGGGCAAAGATAAAGTCACTCCAAGCTTGCCACTATTCATTGGGTTGGTTCATAGGGAGTATCAGATGACTCCTAGGGCAGTGATAATCTTAAGTTCATGAGGATTTTATAATCTGAAGGAGTATCATATCTCAGAGTGTGGTGATAATCCTGGGTTCACGAGGATTTTATGCTGATGTAATCTTGCCCTT
Organism: Fukomys damarensis; assembly: GCF_012274545.1. NCBI lineage: Eukaryota > Metazoa > Chordata > Mammalia > Rodentia > Bathyergidae > Fukomys > Fukomys damarensis. The sequence continues at coordinate 15,617,805 of NW_022900925.1, read as the reverse complement.
GAGCATCACATCATGGGACCAGAATGGCTCCCAGCATCAGTCCTTTGGGTGAGCTGAGGATGTTGGCCATGCATTTGGGAAGAGGGCTGTCCATAAGCCAAAGAAATGAGTTGTTGGTGCAGTTTAGTGCTGCAGTGTTTATTTATGCCTCTTGCCTGTGCTCTTGTGAATCCCAAGGCTATTAATACAGACAACAATGATAATGGTGGCAATGACATCAATAATAATGGCAATGATGGTGATGACAGTGACCATGATGGCAGCCCTTCACTGACAGAGCACCCTGTTATAGGGCCTGGACTGTGTAAATGAGAGTCTCCCCCACTTCGAGCTTCGCAGTCAGACTGGACGATTCTGTCAGGCCGTTCTCTGCATTGGGGGTGTTTTGCAGCATCGCTGGCCTCCACTCAGTAGCACCCTCTCAGGGTCCCCAGGTATTTCCAGACATCTTGGAAGGACAAGATCACACTGCCTTGGAACCATGGATCTGATAGTTTTTCCTTCCGAACAGCCCAGCAGGCAGCTAGCCATTCCGTAGATGAGGCAGTGTAAGGCTTAGTGACACAAAGGAAGCTGCCCAAGGTCACTCACCTAATAATTCAGAGCCACAGTGCAAACCCTAGACTCGTGACCAGTGCTTTTATTGCCTTGGAAAGAAAAGAATTCATCAGCCTCTTGGCAGGGCAGCCCAGAGTATGTGTCTGGGTTGGAACCTACAGGATCAGCCCCGGCATCAAGCTCATAAACATAGAGGCTGCAGTCTGTTTTCTGATTTGGTTTGAACCTGAAGAAATGAAAGTATGTGTGTAGAGACTGCATGCTCAGGCCCCAGGTCTGTTCCAGAACAGAGAAGTCCCTTGGCTTCTTCCTTCGGGTGTCCTTTTACCTAGTTTGTCACCTGCAACCACAGTAGGGAGGAGGGACAGGCAAATGGAGCCTCCTGGGCTTGCTGATTTCTCCCACTGAGGGTGTGAATCTGGTTTTGTGGATTGAATGCCACAAATACTCATTTGTAGTTTCATAATCATTTACTATTTTAAAAATATACAGAGAAAGGGTGGGGGATTTAGCTCAGTGGCTCCACACCAGCCTCCCAAGTATGAGGTCCTGAGTTCCATCCCTGGTACCAGGCAAAAAAATGTACAGAGGAGTTGAAAGAATTTGCGGTGAACACCTGCGTGCGTTCCACTTAGATTCTGTTAACACTTTAACTGCATGAACTTTATCACTCATAGTGTGCTCCTGTCCTGGAGCCCAGGTGTGGGCTCAGTTATGTCTTGTGGTTCAAGGAGTAGGCTTATAAATTTCTAGGAAGCTGGATGTGGTAGCATAAGCCTGTAATCCCAGAACTCTGGCAGGCTGAGGCAGGATCACAAGTTAGAACCCAGCCTGGGCAACTTAGCAATATAGTGAGAACTTGTCTCAAAATTTAAAAAAGTTTTAAAAGACATAGGGATATAGTTCAGTGCAAAGAACCTGAGTTCAAATCCTAGTATCATCCACAAAAAAACAAAAACAAAAAAACTCTCTAGAAGGATAATTAATAACTTCTACAAAACTGAGTGTAGCTCTATATATGTAGCTCAAAATGGAAAAAAAAAAAAAAAAACCTTGGGTAAAGCTCCCCTAGGTTCAATCCCCAGTACTGAAAAAAGTCTATAGTATAGCAGTCCTGGGACAAAGGTGATCTTCACTAACCTGGTTAATGGGTATAGCTCAGTGAGAGCGTGTGCTTAGCATGTGTGAGGTCCCGGTTCAGTCCTCAGCAACATCCCCTCCATGTCATCCAGTATTATAATCCATGCTATCCTAAAATGTAGAAATAATACAGAGACATAGTTTCAAGCAATGAAACTCATATAAATTGCTTGACAAAGACAAGGCCACATTTGGCCATTTGGGAAATTCTACTCGTCTTTGGTTTCCCTTTGTGGAGCTCTCCTTTCTTTCAGAAATAAGCAAACACCTGGGACACAGTTCCCTCACTCTCCCCACTTCCTCAGTGCACTCCTGCTCCCGCAGTGCAGATCCACAGAGCAGAAGAGACCCACAGTGGCTCTTGGCACCCCTTTCCCCCCTCTGTCCCAGGGGCTTTGTGGGGGGAAGGGGGTGACCCCTCAGGCACCAGCCTAAGGACCACATGGCCCCTGGGTATAGGCGATTCTTTTTTTTTTTTTGGTACCTGGATCAGGTCCTTGTGCTTGTGAGGCAGGCAGCAGAACCACTGAGCTAAATCCCTATTCCCTAGGTATAGGCAATTCTGAAAAATGCACATCTTTAGTGTAAAGTTGCTTCTTTGATTATTATGAACATTTTTAGTTTTTTTTTAATTAAAACTTGAAATAATTTAAACATGCAGGAAACTTGGGAAAATGTTCCAAAGAATTCCTATGTCCTTCATTCAGTGACTCCTGTTATCACAGCACCTCATTTTTCTCTTTTTCATGACCGTTACATTTTATTTATTTATTTGTTTGTTTGTTTATTTTTGGTACCAGGGATCGAACTTGGGTCCTTGTGCTTGCAAGGCAGGCAGCAGAGCCACTGAGCTAAATCCCTGGCCCTGCCTTCACATTTTTTAAGAGAACTGGTTATCCCTCTTTGTAGGACATCTCTCCATTTGAGTTTGGTACTCTCTCATGATTAGGTTGGGTTGATGCATTTTTGGCTAGAGTCCCACCAAAGCCATGTTGGGTCTCCCTCCTTGCATCTTTTGCTTTATAATTAATCAGTGTCCTGGGGATGACACTTTGAGATTATGCAGATATCCTGCTGCTTCTCCCCTCTCCTACTGATGTCAGCATCCCTCAGTGCATCTTGCCCATAGCAGTTACTTCCAGGGTGTTTTAGTGGTGATTTGGTGATTTTCAGTTTCCTCCATTCCTTCTGTATTTATTAATTGGAACTTTTCTGTGAGAGCTGTCTCCTCTCTTCTGTTGATTCACTAATTCACATATCATAAAGAGTAGGTATTTATTATCTTTTATGGGTTAAAATCCAATCTGATTATAATTTGTATTATTTAGATCCTTCCAGTTTTAGCCATTGAGATCTCATTATGAAAGTTTTTATGAAAGTCTTCAACCATTACAAAAAAGAACCCCTGTCATCCCTTCACCTAGATTCACCTTATAATTATTAGCTTTTAACCATATTTGCTTCTCTTTTTCCCCCTTTCTCCCTCCTCCTCTCTGCCTCCTTCCCTCACACAGTGTTTTCACAAATGCACCATCTGTTTGTTTGTTTGTTTGTTTTAACCAGGGTTAATTTGGAATTAATCTGTCCCCAGACTATTAGGCATTGACAGTAAGTGGCTCCTTCTTGCCCCCTGGAGACTGGAGCTGGCTACTCTGTTTAGAGCCCAGGTTCATTCTTCTTTGTGCCACATGTTTGTTTTTTAGACAGCTTTATTGAGGTACAATTCACGTGGCTTTTAGGATGGTTGAAGATATTTGAATCCATCACCATAATCATTTTTAGAACATTTTACAAAAGAACCCTGCATCCTTGTGACCTCCTGCCTCAGCCTCCTGGAGTGCTAGGATCATAGGCATGTCCCACCATTATTAGTCAAATAATATTGCATTGTGTTATTATGCCACATTTTATTAATCCATTCATTAGTTGATGGGCATTTGAATTGTTTCTACCTTTTGGCCATTGCAAATAGTGCTGCTGTGAACATGTGCATAGAAATTTTCATTTGAACACCTGTTTTCATTCTTTTGGGTATACTTTAGGAATGGGATTGTTAGGTCATATGATAATCTAGATTTAACTTTTTGAGGTGCTCTCAAACTATTTCCCACATTTTATATTCCTAGGCAAGGGTTCCAGTTTCTCTACATCCTTGTCAACACTTGCTATTGTCTATTTGTTTGATTATTACAGGGATGAAATAATCTCATACTAGTTCTGATTTGCATTTCACTGATAGCTAATGGTGTTGAATATCTTTGCATCTGATATTTGAGGCATTTATGTATCTTATTTCAGGAAATGTCTATTCAAATTCTTTGCCTATTTTAAATTGAAATTTTTGTCATTTTTGTTGAGTTGTAAGAGTTACATATTATAGATACTAGATCCTTATTAAATAGTTTTCAAATATTCTCTCCCATTTTATGGTTATCTTTTCATCTTGATGTTGTCATTTGAAATATTTTAATTTTGGTAAAGTCCAATTTATCCTATTTTTTCTTTTGTCGCTTATGTTTTTGGTGGTATCTAAGAAATCACTGCCCAATCTGAAGGCATGAAGACTAACCTGTCTGTGTATTTTCTTCTAAGAGTTGTTTAGTTTTAGCTCTTAGGTTTAGATCTTTGGACTATTTTGATTTAACTTTTATAAATGATGTGATGTAAGGGTCCACTTCATTCTTTGCATATGGCCTTCCAGCTGTCCCAACACCATTGTTGAAAAGACCATTCTTCCCCATCAAGTGGTCTTGTACCCTTTTTGAAAATCAGCTGACTACATGTGGGTTTAGTTCTGTGTTCTCAATTCTATTCCTGTGCTCTGAGTTTTGGGTACCATGTGGCCAGGAGGTATGTCCTGCTCACAGGGAGCATTTGGTCCAGTAGGAGATAATCAGACATGTTCACAAACCACTTGGAGATGCTTCAAAGAGGTAAAAATGATGTTAATAGGGAAAGAGCATTTCATGTGGCTGGGGCAGAGGCTGTGGAAATGTGGGAATGACATGGGGTTGATGCCAAGTGTTTCTGTCTGGAGACACATTTAGAAAGGTGAGATGGAGCCTGTGGAAGGCTATGCCCTCCCAGTTGAGAACAGTGGGCTTAATTTGAAACTACTGGAGCAGAGCAGGGCCATTAGAGGGCCCTCTGGTGGTAGGTTAGTCTGAAGGCAGGGAATCCTTAGCATCCTAGGATGACTGAGGTCTGGTGAGCACTTGGGTCAGCAGTGGGAAGGGTGGGAAGCAGGGGTCATCTTTGAAAAGGGCCCAAGGACTTGTCAGAGACTGTTCCCTTTGTGCTTCTTTGCTTTGTGGATTGGGGTGGATGTAAAAATAAGAGCAATACTGGCTCTGCACCTCTAATTCCTATGCTCCCACCTATCCCCCATGCACCTCCTCTGCAGTACCTTCCGGGCTGCTCTGGCCTTGGAGCTCCTGCTTGACAGTTTGTGTGAGCGCCTAGCACACTCCCAAGTACTGGATGCATGCAAGTAGCTTGGAGAATATCCCCCGGTTTATTGCTTTTATTGGGCACCACCAGTTGCAGCAGGGCTTTCTGGAGGCAGAGAGGGTGAAAGAAAGATCAGGGGCTCAACCCAGCTCATTTAGGCCAAACTGGGTGCCAGGTGCCAGCTGTGTGGCATTGAGTAAGTAGCTGCACCTCTCAAGGGCTGGTTTCTTCTTCTCTGGACGGGGATGGTAGTCGTGTCGTAACCTTGGGCTTAGGATAAGTCTGGCTGGGCTCATGCAAGTACTGTACCTGTAGTAGGCAGCACCTGTAAAGCCGGCCAGTTTTCTTTTCCCAGCTTGACAGCTCAGGGTCAGGCTGAGCATGTGCAGGGCATTTTTAAATTTGTGGCTCCTTTTAACTGCCTCAAAACTCCTGCCAAGATGCCAGTGGTTCTGGTTGTTTATTCTCCCTGCCCATCTTTTCAGTACCAAGCCCATGTTGGGGTGGCCCCCTCTCTGGGTCTGCTGTTGCCCGAGTCCTCAGCAACTTACACATAGTCCTTTGTAATGGGTACGTAAGCGGGGTCTCAGACTCTAGCAGGGGCACAGAGGGTGTGCGGAGAAGCAGACAGCTGGTTCCTAGGCAGTGCAGTGCTTAACCTTGGAACTGGAACAGAGAAACGTCTGTTTGTGTTTCCATGAACAAGAGGGGACAGCTGGCCCACGGATAGGAGTATGGGTCAGCTGGGGTTGCCTTAGCTGCTGGCTTTAAGCCAACACCCAGCCAGGGCTGGAGCCTGGGTGGAAGAAGGATGGAGAAAAGTGGTTGGCAGGTCCAGAGAAGAGCCACCTAGGAGCAGCTGCCTGGGGAAGGTGCTCCTGGGGACTCAGAGAACTGCCCTTGTCAGCAAACCTGAGGATTGGGACTTGGCCTAGCAGGTAAGGATGGGGCGAGCCAGATTTTCCAGGGGCTTCTCTCTGCTTTATTACGGAGAGGTTTCTCTTAGACTCCTTCAATAAGCAACATCCAGGTGTGAGCTAGAATCAGATTTCCTTTGCAAAAATTCTGTTTGCCTGGGACTTACCAGACCCACATAAATCACACAAATGGGAGCAGGTTATTTCTGTAATAGGAGACAGACAACCTTAATGTCCCTCACTGCACGTCTCAAGCCAGGTGCCATGCAGCCCTTAGGAGGACTTGGGCATTTTCTAAGCAGAGACTTGCTTACACTGAGGGCTTGCTATTACTCCTATAACTTGAGCTAAGTTCTAATTGTATTTCCTTCTCCTCCTCCCCCGTCCTCCTTTTCCTCCTCTTCTTTTTGTGCTGTGCATCCCTTTTTTGACAGTCTACTGAAATAATGGTTTTAAACACACAAACAGTATTCATAGGAAACTAATTGTATTCATATTACAGTATAATTATCAAGATGTTTTTTAAAAGCTTGTAATATAGTAGTCTACGTGCTTCTTTGTTGATCCATTAAGGTAGCAGCTTTGCAGTAAGTCTAATTACGATTGCAATTTCAAAGTAGCAATGAGCATAAATATTTTAAGATATGTGCAACTCTCTTCTGTGATGGAAAAACATCTGCAATCCTACTGATGACCATGACAATATGACTGACATGTTGACTACACTTATAATTAAAGAAAATAGAAAGTTTCAGTTACAGGTTAATGAAAATAAAGACAGACTTTGTTTTCCTCATCCAAGTTCATGGATCCTTTGTTAAGAGCTCCAAGACAAGCAATGACCAAAGGAGGTTGTTTTCCTGAATTCTCTTTTTGTATATACAGCATATCCCTATCATGGTCCTGCATGTGTCAGGAACGCCAGGGGGCATTTTAGACCGGCTTCCACATCTGTGCACACAGACTGATGTAGCCATTGAGCTAAATTCTAATTCTAGCCCTGGGCTGGGGCTCTGCATGCTGGATCCCGCATTATGAGTTGAATAGTTTTCCCTCAAAAGATCATGCTGAAGTTCTGATGTCTAGTACCTCCGAATGTGACCTTATTGGGCAATAGGGTCATTGCAGATGTCAGTATTTAAGATGAGATCATTCTGGAGTAGGGTGGGCTTTTAATCCAACATGATGAGTGACCTTAGAAGAGGAGAGAGACAGAAGAAAGACAGCCACAGAGGCAAGAGTGTCTAGTGGTGGGGACAGAGATTGGAGGAAGGTAGTTGCGAGCCAGGGAGTGCAGAGCATTGCCGGCAAACACCAGACAGGTGTTTAGCAGGAGGCGTAGGACGCATCCTTCCTTTCATCCTTCAAAGAGAGCTGAACCCTGGTGGTAGCTCAGTTTTGACCTTCTAGACTTAGAGCTGTTTTAACTCACCCTGTGTGTAGTACCTGATGGCATCCACTCTAGGAGACAGATACTGCAGGGGCAGTGGCCGCAGAGCACTGCTTAGGGGCAAGAAGTCAGCCTGCGAGGTTCCCCTCCTTCCTGTGCCTTCACAGGGTGACTCTTGCCCTGGGATCTTGCTTACCCTGGAGTTGCTGCCTTCAATGCTGATTGCCTTGATTTGGGAGTGTTACCTGCTCAGCATCAGGCCTTTCAGAAATGACAAAAGCAGGCTGCATCTCTTGGGACGCATAGGCAGAGCAGAGCTTGAAGGGAGAGGGGAAATAGGATATTTTGCATCTCGTTTTAGGTGGAGGTTTTGCATGGCATTTTGCCCTGGAAATTAAAAAATGGTTTCAAGTTAGACAAAAAGACAGGCAGTGATTTGGGGTCTGTTGGGATATTTTAAGTCACTAAATATTCTGGAGGATTTACTTTTCTGGATTTAAAAAAAGAGCCTGCAGCATTAGATGTGAACTCCTATAGGTGCACCTGTGAAACTTGTGGGTGTACAAAGAAAATCAACCCATGACCAGCCCCTAAGCAGGAGATGGAGCTACAGGAGCGTGCCTGGTACACAGTCAGTACCCAGTGTGTGTGCAGCGAATAGATGATGCAGTGAAACCAAAAGTCACAATTTCTTGCCCTACTGAGGATAATAATAGGACAATAATAATAGCTCTGTGACTAGGGAGGCACAATGGCATGAGTCACGTGATGTCCAGAATTGACGACTCTTAGAAGGACAGAGGCAACAAAGGTTGCAGGAGTCTTGCAAGGCCTCGAGAGCCCACTGAAGAGGAGGAATCTGAGTGGGCCAGAAAGACCGGTCACATGCCCTCATTTGTTTAACAGTCGCTAAATCATCCTTTCAAGACAATTAGAGAAATAAATTCACCTGTAATCTCCAGTCCTTCCCTGACACATTCCTTTGCATTTGCCATGTCAGTACATCATTGAGACATTATGCCATCCCTGTGTGGACTGGTTCCACTTCCTGCACCTGATCTTGCTGTGTACACCCTTGTCCAGGTCATTTGGTGGTTTTTTTTTGTTGTTGTTGTTTTTGATATTGTATGATTGTTGACCATTCTTCCACAGTTGGAGTCCTTTCTAGATATCCCACAGTTTTAGTCAGTGTAAACCACCTTGCAGAGGCAGGACAGGCAAGACCCATTCAGAGGATGGGCCTGTGTGGCAGGAAGATGGTTGAGAAGGTGGAGTCACACTGTGAGGCCTTGAATTCTGCACCGAGCAGACTGGACCTTATTCCTTGGGCTGTGGCAGAAGTTAGTATTTGTTCCTTAAAAGTGCTCTGGACCATGTTCTGGGCAATGTGCTAGCCCAGGGACCCAGAGACAGATGCATCCCCAGAGCTGTGATCAGAGATGCCCTAGGATACAGGTATGAAATTGGGGGAGGGAGTTTGGGCCAGACCAAGGTGAGTGAATAGGAAGGAGCTAGGGATTCTCAGAGGAGGTGTTCTGGACATCTGTAGAGGGTCAGTAGGAGGAAAAATCATTATAGATGAGTAGGTGCAGGGGACAGGACTGAGTGCCAGCAACATGTTCAGCTTCCAGTGGCTGAGCCTGAGTTTTTTGGAGGGATTTGGTGGCAGGTGAGACTGGAAGGGTGGGTTGGATCAAATCCTGGACAGCTTTGAGCACAGCTTGGATTTTCCCCTATGGTAATGGGGAGCCACTGATGGTTTTTGAACAGGGGAATCACATGGTCTAAACTGTGGAGAAAACTTCTCTGGCTGCCTATGAAGGGTGGTTGAAGTTGAGCCCCAGGAGGTCTGAAGTCCCATTAGGAAGCTTTTGCCACAGTGTGGGCAAAGACGGGAAGAGCAGAGGACAGGTACCCTGAAGAAGCATACCTGGCAAGATGCATGATGACAGGGCAGTTTTAGGGACGTTTGTCAGGCCCTGGTTTCCCTGGGGCTCCTATCTCATCTCCCAAATCCACTCAGGTTCTACCAGGTGCATAATGAGCCCAAGACCCTTCCAAGTGAGTGGTTCCCTCATTTCAGACAGGCCTCGGAGGCTTCCTGTCTGACTCTTTCATCCTCCAGGCGCCTGACAAGTAGGGGAAATGTTGATGTCTGGGCTCACCTTATCTCTGTGTTATCATCCTGTTTTCCTGTTTCATAGTAACAGAGCAGATGTCAGGGCCTGTTGCTAAGGGTTCCCTGGAATATTAATACCTGGGTGTAGGACTGAGGGCTCTACATGGTGCCTTTGAGGCCTCGGGAAGCACACCCTGATGGCAAGTATTCTTTTATGTTTGTCTGTTTTCTCTCCCTCCCTTACATCCCCATCTCCTACCCAGTCACCTTGGCTTTTGTGCAGCTGGATGTCACATCCAACTTAGTAGTACCAAATGTGCAACTTCCGCCAGTCCCATAGCAGTGTAGTCACAGCTAATGGGTCGCAGCCTCTTTTCCTACAGAGGCTAGACACGGGCTGTGACTCCTCTGCCACTCAGCTTCCTGGGCACTGACTCACATTTGGTACTCGGGATGAAGCCTCTTTTCCAGCCTTGGAAATCCACCTGTGGAGGCCCCATTCCCTCACCAGCTCCTTCCCCTCCTCTTCTGGCACATGGTGGGGAAGGGGTGGGAGGGCTTTGCTGGGTTCTTATGTTTCCAGTGTTTGCCTCCTGAACTCTGAACAGCATCTGAACTTTGAACAGTTCTGGAAAGGAGCTGGGCTAGACACTGAGGTTAGAGTAGGGGTTTTATTTGCCAGATGCCATTGTATCAGTGACTTATTGTTACAACAGTGCTATATAACAATTGTGTCCAAACTTGGGGGTTTATAGCAACCATTTATTACCATACTTGGTCGGGTATGGTATCTGTCTGGTGGACATCTGTCACCCCTAGCTGGGCCATGTATTTCATTTCAGAATCTTGATTCAGTGGCTCAGAGCCCTCACTTTCTGTAGCTGTTAGGAACCAGGGTCCTACATTTGCTGGTGGCCTGTGTTTGTGGTTGGGTGTGGATATGTCCTCCTGGCACATGGTTCCTTCCACCCTTCTATTTGTCGGTTTCTTTCCTACTCTTCTCCCTGTATCGTTTCCTCTTTGGTGTCTGTCCTGGATACCCATACCCCAGTCCTGGGGATGTGTTTCTGTGGGGGTCTCTCGTGGGGTCATACTCATGACTTCATCAAGGCAGAACTCAGGACAAGCACCTCAGCTGGCGTTGGTTGCTCGGGATCACTGCCTGCTCTAACTTACTCCAACCTTGCAGCTCAGTGAAGCTCATTCATTCAGGCTACAGCCTGAGGAGTCTGGAGACTCAGTTGTATCAGTGAAAGGGTCCCAGAAATGAAAACACCAGAGTCTAAAGTTAGGGAGATAATGGCACCAGGGAAAAGATGTGAGTGGCAAGGAGCTGCTCTTGCTGGGGAGGTCACCTCATCTGCACCTCGGCCCCCGTAGTGGGGCAGAGGCTCTGGCAGTGTGTACTGTGCTTCTGCGAGGACAAGTTGTTTTACCCTCTGGTGCCTGTTTCAAAGTCTGGTACAAGTTAGAGACTGGCAGACAGGTAATATTTTCACACTGTGTTATAGCTGTTGTAGGTTTGGAAGGTCGGGGGTCAAACAGCAGTTTTGTTGGCGTAATGACTGCTTGTGTTGCTCTGTAGCATCACTGGAGTGTGTTCTCATAGCAACCTCGCCAAGACCCCGGGCAAGGTCCTGTCCCTCTTAGAGAGGACATTCTGCTGGTGTGCTATTATGTGACCCACCCAGTCCACTCAGTCACTCTGGGCACCTGAGCCCATGAACTCAGCTAAGGAGGTAAAAGTACTTTAAGCAAATGCAGATGTTGGCTCAGAGGAGGTCCTTTTCCAAGGTGAGAAACTAAAGGACTGTATACATGATCGAAACCACCTAGGAGGAGATCTACAGGTAGATTCTTCTGCGTTTGAGTTCTGAGTTCAAAAATGCAAAATTTCCATTAGACACAGCTGCTCCTGCAAATTTTTCGTGATGGACAATTCTAGATGCACTTTGGAGAGAGCGGGCAAGAGGCCTGCAGCTGACGGCTTTGAGTGGCTGTGAACATTACTCTGGAAAAGCTGACTCGAAAATACGTTTCCAAAAAATGCACTGTCTTTCCCTTTTGGGAACTTATCCTAAGGAAGTCATCAGAGATGGGCACAAAGATTTATCTCTCATGATACCCATTCGGTGTTAAATATAATAGAGCAAAATTGGAGACAGTCTATGTGCATCCACACAGGAATATGGTAAAAATATATCCATTGTAGTGTTACAGTTAAGATCATATTTTTGAAGAATTTTAATGATATGGGCAAGAAAGTACAGTGTAGTAGAAAAGTAAACAATATAGGTAATAACCCAGTTTTATTTAAAACCTATGTATCAATTAGAAGGTGCTCCATTAAGAGCTAAGAGTCTGTGCGGATATTATGTGTGGAGAATGATGAGCGTGTAGGGTGCTTTTCTCTGTATAACAGTACCCCACAGATCCAGTCCGGTGAGGCTGCAGAATGACAGTTTTTTTGTGAAGCCAGCCAAACTGCAGCATTTGCCTGTAGTGATGAACACTCCAGGGTGAAAAGCTTTTGACTTCAGGGAGAGAATTGGATCTCCTTCGAAGAATGTGTTTATTTTTACAGATCTGGCCCACAGGGCTGCCTGGGACTTATGCACCGCTATACCCTTGGACTTTTCTTGGGAAATCACCACAGGCCTCTCCTGTTCCTGTCCCCTAGTCTGCCCTACAGGCCTCCTGAGCAGCTGCCTGCCAAGCTGGCTGCATACAGCCTTGTGTGACCCAGCACGGGTTGAGAGTGCACCAGGAGGGCCTGGCTTCCCAGCAGAGGAACTATGGGTGCACTGGCCCTTCAGGGGCAGGAAATCAGCTCAGCTGTCAGTCTGAGCACCCCCACCCCACCACCGCCCACAGAGCAGCTATGGGGGACAAACTACCTGTGAGTCAACAAATCTCAGCGTTTTAGGGAGCCATCCTGTCCCCCACCTCCCCACCCCCGCTCCCGCTCCCGCTCCGCCTTGTCTGCTCTTTGCAGCTTTTGCTCGTTTGTTTTCTGTATTCCTGCTCCTCTGGGAAAAGCCATCTCTCAGAGGAAATGCAGTTCGTTTTAGCATTATGCACCTACTTTGCAGCAGGCCCTGTGCTGGGCTCTGGGGATGGAGAGAGGAAGATGTAGCCTCCACTGCAGCTTAGGAGAAAGAGGAGACGGAAATGTCACATCAATAAGATGACCTCTGGGCTGGTTCCCGGGTCTGCCCAAGCAGCATCCTTGGCCTATGTTTATCCTTGGTCTATGTTCATTGAACACATATGCACACACGCATGCACCTTGTTTCTCTAGTCTCTTTCCTATCACAGCTAGGAGGATCTCAGAGACCCTGGTGCCACCTCTCCTTGTTTTACAGAGGAGGTGACCAGAGCTCTACCCAGCCAGCCTCCTCTTCTCACATCCTGCCTCCCTGCAGCCCAGTTCCATCCTTCCCTCTGAACCCACCAGTTCACCTCCCTGCTTTTCACCCACCTTTTCTCAATAAGCTCCTGTTTTATTTCCTCATAAGTTAAATAGCCCCATTAATAAAAGGACATAACACATTAAATGCACATGATATTACTACTTAGAAGTTTTAAGGGTGCAAGTCTTAAGAGGGTAGGGACTGTATGCCCTACCCTGTGCTCAAGGCCTTCCTCAAGGAGCAGAGTCCAGGAGGTGAGCTGAGTTTGGTGAGCACACAGCATGGCAGAGGACTTCCAGGCAAAGGGAGGACTGGGAGCCAGGGGCAGGGATTGTTTGGCAAGGCCCTCATCCACTGCCAAGTTAGGGAGCTGGCATCCAGCTCAGGCTGAAGAGGTTTGGAGAATCTAAGCTGGCTTCATTGGCAGTTTCCAAAAATGTGCCTCTGAATTGCCCTTCCTCTCCCCCATCTGTCCCAAGGTTGCTCTGTGGGAGGACAGCTGTGCTTTCCAAGGTGCCAGCCTCAGTCCAGGGAGGGCACAGCAGTCCTAGAGTCCGGGCCTGAATTCTCCTGCATTCTCATTTCTGACTTTTCGCTCAGAGCCATCCTTGTGTTTGTGCTCAGCCACAAACTTGCCATCTGAGATGAAGCTGCCAAGCCAATGCCATGGCCCCAGACCAGGGAGATGACATTTTTCATGTCCCTTGATCTCTCTGTAGAATTGGATGGTGTGGGCTTCTCTCCCCTGAATCTCCAGCAGTAAGAGGAATGGGGGAGGTGGAAGACACATTAGCTGCACCCTCCTCCTTCACCCCCTGTGGACTAGGTTGGGGCAGGGGCTCAGTGCCCAGCTCCCAGGCTGGGGCAGCCCAGGACCTCCTGCCCAGGATCATTCTCCAGCCCCCAGCCTACCTCCCTTGCCTCCCTCATGCAAGTCAGCCAGTCAGAATTAGGGTCTGGAATTACAGAGGACAGTCATTCCAACCTGTCTACCTCAAGTACCGAAGAGGAAAGAAAGGCCCCAAGAAGATCACTGACTCATCGCCGGACTTCTAGTGAGTTTAAACAAAAGTTAGACGTGCACTGGTCTTGTTTTTGCACCTTGCTCACTGCCGCACACCCCTCTCCAATGCCCGCCATGCTTATGGCAGAAGGTGAAGTGAAGAAGCACTGGCCTGAAGGCTGGTAGACATCTAGGCATGGTTAGCTGTGGGCTTTTGTCATCCTCTTAACCTCTCTCTCCCCGTTTTTCCAATAGAGAGAACAATGACTACATTTAGGAAGAATAGAATAGCCTATGGGTGGGTAGCCACAGATTGAAAACATTTTAGTTAAAATTAAAAGACTGTTTTAAAGGCATAAACCTCTGTCCCCAGTGGATCAGAGGACAGGTTAACATCATTTTGGGGTTCCTTTGCCAGTGAGCCCAGAACTGTGCCCCCACTAGGAAGTAACCCAAAAGGGACAGGAGATTAATTCCCTAGAGATGCATTTGGAGGTGACTGTTTTGGGGCTGTGAGGAGCATTTTCCACCTGTGTTCAAGGCTGCCTTCTGCTGGGCACCACACCCATCCCCTCCATCACAAAGATAATGGTTTCAGTAGCTGAGTCAGGCCTCTTTTTCTTCCTCCTCTCTCCCCCCACAGCACCATGGTCTTTTGACTGAGAAACTTTTGCAGAAGTGGGATCTTCCTGTTAGTACTGAGGATCCCTGGCTTGCTTCCCCCTGTAGTGCCCCTGCTTCTGTGGGGTGCCTAGCAGAGCAGAGGGGTTGCCTCTACCCTTACTGTGTTCAGCCACAAGGAGAATGGGCAAGAAGGCCCAAGTATGGTTGTCCTTGGCACAGTGGCTCAGACAATGGCGCCGCTTGCAGGTTGGGGCAGGAGCTGCACTTCCTGTGAGCTTCCTGGACACCTGGTTTATCCAGAATCAAGACCTCTCCACTCTGATGGGGGTCCATTTATCAGAGAAAAAGAGAGAGGAAAAAAATTTTAAACCAGGGCAGCCAGAATTGTAATATATGTGAAATGCTTACTTTGAACAGAGTAACACATTTCACACCCACACCACGTGACTGTAATATTCACAAGATAATAGGAATTTCAAAACAAAATTAAAAAACCAGAAGACCACAGTGCACCAAAGGATGGAGAGATGCAGCACACGTTTACAGTTGTTGGATGAACATATCAATTTGTATCCCATCTGTGTGTCGGCGTCTTTGGGAGAAGGTCTTGAGGTGACATCAGAGGGAGCCATTGGTGACTGTGGCCAGCACTAGGCCTGTCCATGGGTCTCCATCCCTGGCTCTTTGGGGCTCGAAGCTGCACAGGTCTCTTTCCTGAGGTAGCCTACTGTGAAACGACAGGTCCAGCCTGGAACAGCAGGTGGCTGGTGTGCCTGTGGGACAGAAGTCAGCATGGTTAAGGTCATTTATTGCCTTGGATGCTGGTGGGTCAGTTAGCTGCAGTCTGCATGCTGCCCCCTGCCGGTCTTCATGGCAATGGGCAGTATTGGTCTGGAAGAGCAGTTCTCTAAGCATGGTCCACAGATCTCTGGGCAGTCCTCAGTGTCCTTCGGGACCCATTGAAATCAAAACTATTTGTCTCATTGTTATAAAACACCCAGCTATATTCTCTCACAAATGTATAGAAAATAAAAAGTTCATGGTTCTGGTTTCAGATTGGAACTAATCTTTATGAAACTTCCATCTATTGGGTTTGGGTGCAGTATCAAAGGAAAATACCTACAATGATCTAGGAAAGCTGTTACAGTATTCCTCCCTTCCCAACTGTCTTATGTATCTGTGAGAGTCTGGATGTCCTCTGTGGACTTTGACAAAACAACATATCACACAAAAGATTGAATGAAAAATCAGATAGAAATATCCAGCTGTTTTTTCTTAAGCCAAAAATTAAAGAGTTGTAAAGATGCAAAACAGTGCCATTCTTTGCGTGAATTGCTTTTGAAAAGTTTTTTTCATAAAATATATAAATTATGTGAATGCCTATTGGGTTTATTCTATTTAATGAATTAGCAAGTTTTTAAAAATTTCTTGCTTTTAAATTTTTAATGTGTTAAATATCAATTTCAAAGCATTTTGGAACACTAAAAAAATTTTATAAACCAGACATGGTGGCACATGCTGGTAATCACAAGACTCTAAGAGGCTAAACAGGAAGATGACAAGTTCAAGCCCAGGCTGGGTGACTAGGTGACTTAGCAAGACCCTGTCTCATAAATAAATAAATAAAGCTGAGATGTAGCTCAATGCAAATGTCTTGTGTTGAATCCCCAATCTAAAAAAAAAATTTTCTTTGGTATAGCTGAGCTGGGGATGTAGCTATGTGGTAGAACATTTGCTTAGTGAGTATAAGAACCCAGGTTTGATCTCCAGCACTTTAAAAAATAAATAAATAAA